>NC_137818.1:44407754-45007754 GCF_963921795.1 Nannobrachium achirus | reverse complement strand
GTTAGTTTTCTACACTGTGAGTTAGTTTTTTTTTCCCTCTCCCAGTGGTTTGCAGGTCAAACTGTATTGCTTGCCTTCACTCTCCACTTAAGTGGGCCGTGTACTCATCAAGCCGTTAGACATTTCACTTTTGAGAACCGCAGGTGAGCATGTCCCCCATCACTGTTGTTGGTATACTCATTAAGAGCTCAACAAGCTACTCCAAAGCCAGCAGAGAACTGCAGTATCTCCCCGGAACAAACGATAAACCCTTTTCACAGCAAAACTAAACTTCTTCTGTAGGTAATGGCTTTATTTGTGGGTGTGTTCATGATTCAATAGTATAAACAACGTTTTTTACCATCTATCTCTGCTCTTACAGCCCAGATGTGTTGAATGATGAATTCCACTTAATCTTAAATTGGATTTGCGTGGCTGATTGTTTGTCATTAGCATAGCTACTGTAACGCCCCTAAACACTACATATAAAGGCCGTTTTTGAAGGACTGCATGATCTGGATCTACTGATCCATTCTGGGTCTTCTTCCTAATGTAAATCAAGAACGAGCTGCAACAAGGATGGAATTCATTTGCAAGTGTGATTTCAGTTGCGGCTGGATGTTTTAAGTTGGACAAAATGTTGGCAAAATATTTTCCCAAATATGAATATGACTGACGTCTGACATCATAGATTATGTTATAGGCCACATGAGACTCACACAATATGTCTATATATGGGCATTCCAAGCTATGGGCTTAATATTGATGACATCAGGGATCTCCATACTGTATGAACACAAAGGACAAGGATGGAATGTGATGTCACAATGTGATGTCACAACAATGTGATGTCATAGTTCAGCTATAGACATATATGGAGATCAGGGATCAATGGACATACAAGGGAGAAGTACGGAATGTGATGTCACAATGTGATGTCACAACAGGTCAGCAGCTATAGACATTGAGGCATTACTCACGGATATACAGACAAGATGTGACTGTTTTCATAGTTAACTGCAACCTATGGTCGCAAACAATAAACATCATCATCATCATCATCATCATCATCATCATCATCATCATCATTATTATTACACTGTGATTTATAATTATGTATTGGACCCTATATATTTTATGCAAAAATATGCAAAAATATATAGGGGCCAATAAATTATTATAAAGCACAGTGTTTAATTAATGAGGCCTTTTTTCATCTTTACCAAGGATGCCAATACTTTTGCAGGGAACTGTATTATTTACACAATAAATCTTATTCAATTTGTTTCCACAGTTTCAAATTATAAGCTATTTATTAAGGGTATTAAAAGTATTTATCTTCCCCAGAGGAAGTTGCAAGACAGGAGCCATAGTAGCAAGAGGAAGCTAAATGTGAAAATGTGAAGAACTCCATGAGAACTTCACCACCACCTGAAGCCTGGTTTATACTTCGTACACCAAGGCACTCTCACTCCCAACTCCAAAGGTGCCATATTTGCCGGTGACCTGGGTTTAACCTTGTTTCCGATGCCAACGTTGTGGGTGCCTTTCGTGTCACCAAGCAGGCCTTGCAGCTTGTAGATCGGCTATTTT
The DNA here is from genome assembly GCF_963921795.1 of Nannobrachium achirus. Classification (NCBI taxonomy): domain Eukaryota; kingdom Metazoa; phylum Chordata; class Actinopteri; order Myctophiformes; family Myctophidae; genus Nannobrachium; species Nannobrachium achirus. Next base: position 45,006,182 of record NC_137818.1, on the reverse strand, counting down.
CAATGCAGGATACTGTTGTACGACGGTTTATAAATGATGCATTACTCTAAATAGTGTTTAGCAATATTACAGCTCCAACCCAGTCAGCATTTGCCAGAGCTCAGGCCAGGAAGATGTAAAGTTTTACCAGAAGTCCCCATCACTGCCACTTACAGAGGAGCTGAGAATATGAGAGGCTGTGTATCCTCTCACAGCAGATAACTAACTCTTCATTCCTGGAACGACTGCAGAATGGTTGTTCTCCAGTGCAGGTGATGGAGTCACAGCCCGGAAGAATCCCCTTGAGCATGCTGAGTTGGAATTGAAGAGTTGGAATTGTGGTCTGCTCACACTAGACAAAACTGCATCTGAAGTGGTCCCTCTCTGCTAAGATCATAGTTGGCTGGCAGCCTACTGTACCATCACTGATGTACTGTATGATGTGACTGGAGGAGCAGAAGGCCATGTTTACTCCAAACTGGTGACAGAGTGACAAACTAAAATTGTGACCAGAAATAGCTCCTGTTTCATATCAGTCTCTCAGGGGTGTCGGGAGAGAATAGGACCCAATTGCAGAAAAGAACATCGGCCAGAGGTGTATTCAGATGAATGCAGGACTTTACTTGGACAGGCATGATATTGATAGATACACAGATAGAACAGGTAACAGGCAGGAACAGAGCTACTCACAAAGTAGAGGAGCTTGTCAACATGCCACAGGTGAACACAATGGACAAATAACAGTGGCTAATAACACTAACAGGGGAACAAGGCATAGACAGGTTTTTGCACAGCTAAGGTGCAGAACACATCACTCTTTAGCTAACTTAACATATCTGAAAAGCATGTTTCTAGTTTGGAATGGACTTGTATACAGTACTTGAGCTCATGTCCACACGCCCCGCATCTCACTGCTCTCGCTGACTCTAACCACACACAGCAGATTTAATAAAGTGTGTGTTTAAGTCACATCAGTTTTGCCCCCTGAATGCACACACCCAGTAATATTTGTAAAACGAGAAACCCGTCTATAGAGACATACGATGCCATAGTCAGTGCTGTGTAAAGAAGGAAAGAACAAAAAGGTTCATGGAATGTACTAATCCTGAGGGCTGGGTGGACAAGGATAAACATTATACTTGAATGATTGCAACCTTTGTCAAATAATCAGTTCGGGAAAGTAAAACGGCACTATAGTTTTATTGAGGTATTTAAAGAGCAGTAGAACACACTGTCCAAGTTTCTTTCTGGGCAGTATGGGCTGTCCAGCCTGGAAACCTGACCTATCTGCCAGAGCCCGTTTCATAGTCTACTGCCCAGTCAGAAACCTACTCAGTGCTCTTTAGATACCTCAATAAAATTATATAGTGTGCACTAGGGCATTCACCAAATATTTGAATATTCGAATATTTGAATATCAAAGTCACTATTCGACGTTGTTCACCGAAGTCGAATATTCGCTTTTTTGTAATTTATTTTTTTATTGTTTTCTCTTTAAAAAATATATAGCCTAGTTTATAAAGCTTGGCTAGATAGGAAGTCATAAGAATGATTTGTCAATGCCCCTGGTGGATGAATTTGTTAGGGTTCTCAAACCTTTTTAGGCCTTGACCCCAAAAATAAACATATTTGAACTGGGGACCCCCACCCTGACAAGCACTTGGAATTGTAGGTATTACATTTAATGTGACTCGGTTCCGCAGATAAATATTGTGAAAATAGCCGATCTACATGCTCACAACGCCTCGCAACGCAAGGCGTTGTGAACATCGCCTCTTGCTTACTTAATATTTGACAGTTTGGCCAGTCCTGTCGAATATTCGACTATTCGAATACTTTGAGGTCGAATAATTTGAATACTAAAAATCACTATTCGTGAATGCCCTAGTGTGCACTATGCATTGAAAAACAAGAGACACACAACTGTGTGATGTCTTCTTTTCATGGAATAGTTACCTGACAATCGGTCACAATCATTGACAAATGTGTTTATTCATACGCGTGTCCACCTGGCTCTCATTAACTTGCATTATTGATCTTCCGGCTCCAGTTTGCCCCCCAGCGCGTCTATCTGGTACATGCTATGGCGTAGAACGTGTGTCCTCCTTGTTTTAGAATTTTGAATTTAACTCTGAGATACAGATATGGTAGGAGTAGCAGTTTATAAAATATGATATGAAACATTAACAATAAAACAACTTGGCATGTGAGAAGCATTGCTGCTCTTACTGAACCTTCTGGCTCTGGAGGGCAGGAAGTAGAGTCGTTTGCTGCAGTTGAATACTGAGTGAGAGTAGACATCATGATGGCCGTGATGCCACAATGCTGCAAACAGCACATTGTCTGACTGTGTAGAAAACCCAAGTCTCGGATTGCAGTGGTTCTCAAACATTTTTATGTAATTGACCGTGGATCCAGATCTGAAAAGATTTTGTGCTAGGAACCCCTATAAGAAGAGAAGGAATTTGTATTATTCAATATTTTAAACATTTTCTCTATTCTTCTAGATGTTTTGGAAATTAATAGCCATAGTATAAAATATGATTTCCGTGATTACACTGCTCCTCGTTTTGCTGGGGACCTTCTGGAACACCCTCAAGGACCCCTGGGGGTCCCTGAACCTCTGCCTTGTTGCATCAGATGCATCTCTATTATCTGGTTGCTGCTGACACTTGAAAGAAAATCCAATTAGCACAAGGACAAAATGTTTCTTTGATTCCTTGCTCAATCCTGTCTCCAAGCATCTGCTCCAGCGTTCAGTATGTACTGTAGCTGTGAATCTGTGTTTCAAAAGCATCAATATATTCGGTCACGTGTGGGAACTGTCAGCTTGGTTATAATCTCATATATCACATGGCATGTATCACATGTATCACATGTATCACATGTCAGCTTGGTTATAATCTCATATATCACATGGCATCAACAACATGAGGTTCACAAAGTGTGACTGTGTGGGTGTTTTATTTTGTTTATTTAAACTGACACTTTTTACCAGCTTTTTACTAAGTCCCACTTAGATAAATAAAATCATTATTTCGAATAAGGGAGAGGTGACCAACATGGCATCATATCAAAGGCAATTTCACCAGTAAAATCTTTTCCCAGAGAATTACCAAGACTAAAGGCCCATTCCCACTGGGCCAGATAACAGATAAAAACATCTCTTTCTCCAGATATTTTTCCATTCAAAGTGGATGGTAGATACAGATAAAAAATATATCTACCACAGATATTTGCCACATATACTTTTATCTGTGGCAGCTATTTTCTTATCTGTATCTACCATCCACTTTGAATGGAAAAGTATCTGGAGAAAGAGATTTTTGTATCTGTTATCTGGCCCAGTGGGAATGGGCCTTAAGACTATATACGATCTGTACTAACAGTCCCTATAGTCTGTGCTGCTTACACCCAAGTGGAGAGAATTGGGCTGAATTGGTTGGCAAAGAAAATTACAAATGGGCAGTGGGAGCTTATATTGTAAGGTGGTGCTAGAGGAAAAGCCATGCGTTATTACATCAACGGCAGCCAATGTGTTAACTCATTCTCTGCCATGTGACTAGTTTGACAAGTTTTAACCGCTGTTTGCTAGCCTATGGGTCACCAAATATTTTCCGATTCCACTGGACGTCACCTGACACGTTGATGACATAACCTGAACAAAAAAAGCTTTCCCCTTTATTTTAGGAATTAATAGGAAAAAAAAGCTGTAATGTACCGGTATGTGTATGGGAGAGTGTACAAGGTTGACGAGGAAGCCTATATCTTTGCAGTGGATCGTCGTGCCTGGACATGGATTATTTTCCAATTCTAGCAAACCCATGGCCGTCTTTTGAATGCCCCTGCAGAATATTCAGCAAATTATTCAGTGAAGAAAAAACACTCGATCGTGGCAGTGATTGAGTGCAGTTAAGAGAATAGAGTGGGGGGAGGGGTGTACAGAAAAGTAGCACACATTATCACATACTGTATTATACAGACAAAGTTGAAGCTCTTTCCCCCCGTATTGACCTTGCAGGTACAGATTGGGATGACAGAAAGATAGAGACTGACTGACTGACTGACTGACTGACTGACTGACTGAACGTCTGCAGATGGCCCGAGATATGGGGGAGATGAAAACGGGTGAGATAAAAAAAAAACAGCTGCTTTGGGGCACACTAAACTCCAGAAAGTTAAAAGAGAAGGAACAAGCCGCAGATAAGAGAATGGGAGGAGGAGGCGGAGATGGTTGCTTATGGGGGTCACTCTGAACTTTTACTTCTCAATGAAGCGGTAGAGGAATTGGTGAGAAGTTGAGAGGGAGGAAGAAGAATGCTCCGGGGGACCACTTTGTGTGATGAGAGGATAAACAGATGGCAGCGGAGTCGTCAGGCTACATTGTGTTCACAGTAGCATGTCCTAATCTAAAGCACTTCTGCTGCTGGGGTGTGTGTGTGTGTGTTCTATGTATTTGTGACGAGATGCTATGGCGATGCAGTGTGCAATGCACAGTATTGGTAAAAAAAAACAACCGTCACATAGTCCTTGACTATTAATTAAGCTGTATCCTATATTAAAATTGGAAGGGTGGGCCGGCCGGCGGACCATGTCTCTCTGACAATAGGCATGACCATGGCCATGTCACTCTGACTCAGACATAACAATTAACAGCCTTCCTTGAAATCCGCAGCCCACTTCACTCTGATGTTGAGCCTCTGTGTGCGTGTGTGTGTGACTGTCTCTCGCTCTCTCTTTTTCCTCGGCTTCACATCTCTTGCCAAGTTCCCAGTCGCCCCACTCTGAAGTACCACGGTACCGCTGGAAGGACATTTTGGGGTAGTTTTCATATTTGCATCATCTGAAAACCCCTAGCTGGATGCATAATGAATGACAAGAAATAAATGATGGGTAAAAAAAGTTACTGACACCTGCTTGCCATCTGTCTCAAGCTCGTTTCATCAATGTTTGATCCCCCTTTTAATCCCCACAAACCTATATTTTTTTCCCTTTCTCAATGAAAAGTAGCTTTTGCACACAGATGCAAGGTTTTTGGGTCCAATGCTGATCCCGATTTTGGAGAGTCCTTATCCACTGATTACCAATGTTATAATCATTCAAAAAGGTAGATTTTATTAGCAACAACAGCAACCCCAACAACATATACAGATAATAAACAAAGAAAAACTATTGAATGTTGCCACATTTCAGAACCGGCAAATTCTGAAATGTCCACCTATAATGAAAGTGGTTCAAAATCAGGACTGCATATTTGCCGATACTGGTGTCATAAAAAAAGTCCAATAATGGCTGATATATCCTGCAGACCAATATATCTGTCAGGCTCTGAAGATAAGCCATCTTTCTGATGACAGTGCGAGAGAGACTGCTGAGGATGGGTACAGATCTGAGCCCAGACTGCTGATACAGCCGGAGATTTCTCCAAGAAGTATTCCTGCTTGGCTCGCTGTACAGCATGTTTGGATGCACGTTTGGATTTCAGCGGTTTGGTCTGATGTGAATTTTGGTGCATCTTTTACAATTTCCCAGTTATTTAGTTGTCGAGATACTAAGCTGCTGGGGCATCGCTGTCCTAGCAGTTGAGCTGCATACCACATACAGGTATAGGATCTAATGCCTGACAGCCTGTCGCAGGTTCGATTCCCTTTGCTGCGTGTCACTCCGACTCTCTCTCCTGTTTCCTGTTTCTACTAACACATTCACAGCCAGGTATTAATTCTCTTCCATGTTTTGGCGGACACAGGGGGCACGGTAGTGCAGTGGTTAGTGCTGTCGCCTCACGGGAGAGTTGTTTTTTGCAGGTCTTTCAGTCAGAGTGTATCAAAAAAGCAACTGGGTTAAGGCAACTGAAGCTTGTGATTGGCTGCCGGAAAGTCAGGGGGACGGAGATACACCTAAACCTAACCTTAGCCCTAACCTCAGTAAAACTAACGCTGGTGAATGCTAACCTGCCGACGCTGGTGAATGTTAACCTGGTGAATGCTAACCAGGGAGGTCGTCTCCACCTTAACCGAGGTGCTTTTTTGATACACTTGGACTGAAAGACCTGCAAAAAACACTCCGGTGTCGCCTCACAGCTAGAACGTCCTGGCAAAAGGGCCTTTCTGTGTGGAGTTTGCATGTTCTCCCTGTGTCTCCTAGGGTAGATACTCACAAAAACATGCAGTAATCCTGGTCTCTATATGCCTCCCCCTGCCCAGCCGGGGCGCCTGATGGAGGGGAAAGGAACTGGTTGGAATAACGTGTTCCTTCCACGTGCTACGTCCAAACCGGGGAAATCCCCACTGTCAGGTGAAAAGAAGCAACTTGGACTACTCATGCATAGAAGGAAGCATGAGGTCAGTCCGTTGTCTCCCCAGGCGCGGCAGAGGGAGAGCAGAGCCCAGGATTACATAGACAATTGGCACTGGCATCTCCATATATGGGCATAAAATGGATTCTGTCAGGTATCTCCATATATGGGCATAAAATGGATTGTATCCCAGATGATGCCCTGTTAGGAGAACCACACTAACAGAATCCATATATGGCCAAGACAGATGGTCAAGACAGATGGCGACTTACTGGTATTAGGCGTCTTACTGGTATACACTGTTTGTATGACAAATATCAAAGAAATAATACATTATTTGTTAATAGATATTTTTCCTAGTTTATTTCTATGTATTTCTATTGATTTAATAGTTCATTAAGCCTATTGTTTTGTTATTTCAGCCACAGGGATGGGTTTGACTTCTTGAGGGCATATACTGTAGCAAATGGTACCGTTTTTAAATTTCATGTGAGTTCTCCTTTGAACTTGAGCACAGGCATATATCTAAGGTGTCAATCTTTCTCCCCCCAAAACAATGTTGGAAGGCCCGCTCATATAAGCCCCATATACACCCAACAGGCCCCAGCGCACTGCCTGTGTTGTCTTTATTTATGCCCCTGGCACTTGTGCTAATGCTTGGGGCAAAAAGTTGTCTTGGGTGTGTCGGTAAGTTTGTCTTCTAAGACAGGTTGGAAAGCGAAAGCCTAATGCAGACCACATGCAGAGATCAGTGCAAAATATTTTCTGTAATGTCCTGATTATAGCCAAGGACTGAAACGTTTGCTGCTTTTTAATTGAGCACTATTTGGCAACGTTTTAATTAAAGATTGATCTCAGCATGTGGGCTGTTTTTTTTTAGACTTCCTGGCCCAGGAAATCTTTTCTGTCTCCACTGCTGACCAATTAGCCTAGTTAATACACACATCCATCTTATCTATCTTTTTTAATTTAGCACCCACACTTATATTTTATTTCACATACAGCAGTAAGTCATCACTCATCATGGCAAAGGACTAATCACTGGAGAAAAAGGAAGCAAAGGTCTCCTTTCAAGCATTTATCAGGTCTGCATCTACATTCTCCTCCCTGGGGCCCAATCCCAGAATGGCATTCTCACTTTTTTCTCACATTTCCATCCATGAAACTCCAGAGCAGCCCGGCAAATAATACATTCTCCAACAATATCAGAATCTTTCTTTGGTTTGGGCTTCTCTGTCTGGCTTTATTTTACTTGTGTCTTTCAATCCTCTTCTCGTTGTTGCCTCATCCAAACCCTTTATCTTTGTCTCTTTTATGCCTATACTGTATATAGAGATCTCTGTATTGTCTATCTGTGTCCCTTTTAAGCTCATATATGGAGTTTTGTGTCAGCCATGCCCAACTTCAGGCCAGACTATGACATCTGTAATATGACCGTGATCAGGGTACTCCATATATACGGATTTACACACACACACACACACACACACACACACACACACACACACACACACACACACACACACACACACACACACACACACACACACAGGCGTTGCATGTGCGGGGTGCGTGAGGGGGCAGGGGGGAGACACACACACACACACACACACAGCGCTGCATGTGCGGTGTGCGTGAGTATTCATAAATACAAAGTACAAAGATATCAGCTTATAGATTGTCTATTTTCACTGATAATGCACTTTTTCCCTATCTTGAAATGTAGTGTAGTCAAAAGTACAATATTTGTCTTTAGAATGTAGTGAATGACAAAAAAAACAGTACAAGTCAAGTAGGTCGGGGGTGGCGTTTTGTCAGTATCAGCCGGTAACAAGGGGGAGTCTATCCCCGTTACAATGCGCTAGACCCCTGGGAGATTGCTGAGGTGGAGTGCCACACCTACCATCAGCTCCCAGTACTTGCTGCACCAAAGCCGTGTTACTCATACGCTGAGTTGGCGGTGCCCGGGATCATACCCATGACCTTGTGGGCCAAAGGCGAGAGCTCTAACGACTACCCGAACACAACAGGTACAGTACAGTACAGTACAGTACAGTACAGTACAGTGCAGTATAGGGGTGGGCGATATGGAAAAATACAATATCACAATATTTTCCCAAGTTGTATCACGATACACGATTTTATCACAATTCTTTTTCACGTTGTTTTTTATGGTTATTTTTCAAGTTACTTGACACAAACTGGACTCTCTGGGTTCCTTTTGGGAGGTCTAAATTGAACTTTACAAGTATGTAACTCTGACAGTATACAAATGAAACCAAATGGACCCTTACGGGTCCATTTGGTTTCATTTGTATACTGTCAGAGTTAAGTGGAGTCCTTGACATTTGAAAGTTTGAGAACTGATGTTTTTGACCAAAATGCATGTTTAAATTGAATTCTGCAATGAATCTCTGTTAATTAATGATTAAACAGGCTCCATCAATTGTATCACGATATATATGATACATCCGTGGAGACATTGTATCGTCTCAACGATAATTATCACCATATCGCCCACCCCCTGTACAGTACAGTACAGTACAGTACAGTACAGTACAGTACAGTACAGTACAGTACTCAAGTAAATGTACTTTGTTACTGTCAACCACTGGTCCTTCCATTATTTCACTAAGATTTGTGCAATGGTAAATAAGATACAATCCAATCACAATAAATGAAACACAAATCCTACCTTTCAGCTACTTTCAAAGCCAAGCCAGCCATCTGTTACCAAACTCATTCTGGTTTCATAAGATTCTCCATTGTAAGCACGAGTTTGTAGTAATTACATGTTCACTGATATAACGATTCATGTTCTTCACATCAACGGTAAACTTAAATTAGCAATGAATTCCCCCAAAATATGAAGTCTGTTGGCTTGTGAACCACTTTTATAACTGCATCCAGGATGAGCCACGGGGCAATATCACAGCAGATGGTGTCTATCGGTTTTATCACTCTCATAAAGCCTATACGCTGGGGTTTTTTACAGCACAGCTATTCATTTATTTTATTTTATGTTTTCTTTTTTTTTAGCAAGAAAAAGTTTAAAAAGCAGTCTGAACTGGAAAACCCCACGTATGGATGTATCAGGAGTTGATGTGTACATTAAACTGCTGCTGCGGGGGTCAGCGGAGGTAACATCTAACCATTCCATCTGTGTGTGACGTTATATCGGATGATTATCGACTTTATACTGACACTACGAGAAAGGGTACTTTTATTTTTATGTCTATCATAGTTGATTTTTTACTTTTTTATTATATATGTTCAATAAACAAAATTGTGTTTCTCTCCTAGTATCAATAACAATTCCCTCTCTCCATTTAGAGGTTATTGCTGCAACATTTCGAGTTTATGTTATACTGTATATATTCCCAGACTCTAAACAATTGGGTCCAATTATTTTGTTAATCAAGGTAAACGGCATAAAATAAAATCAATGGAGCAAAGTGCCGTGCACAGTAAAATCCTCATTGTTCATTTATCCATTTAAGTCTACAAATGTAATCAAATGGAGTGGTCCATTTGGTCAACAAATAGCAATTGTTTCTGGTGCATTGTTTCCGTTTGGTGAGCTATAGACCTACTTGTCTTATAATAATAATGTGTTAAGTCAGCATCAGACTATGTTGATGTCGCTGTTGAATAATAAATGTTCAACGTGGTGTTCAACACTATTCAGTCATTGGTTTATATGTAAAACTAGCGGTGCTTTTATTTGGAAAATAAAAAAGCAAGAACATTTACTGGTTCAGTACTATTTTCTTTGTCAATACTCCATACTTTGCTCTGAGCCAATACATTTTGCAAGATTCCGCTCAGCCATAGGCAGTCAGGCAGATAAGCTTTTTTCCTTTATTCCCTCAGGCATTTCAATACAGTATTTCCATGTACAGCAATTCATAGTTCCACCATATCCCTGTGTTTCAGCCCACAAATAATGCTGCAGTTCACATCTTTGCAATCTATTAAACAACTTTATAATCCAGTTTTTCAGATACTTTCAGACCGCTGCAATATTTCTCCGCAATGTTGTAATGCAAAATGTATGCTCCATTGTACGGCGGTGTTGTGCCGAAATAGCAGATCTATAAGTTCACAATCACGATGCATTGTGAGCTTGTAGATCTGCTATTTTCGGCATGCGACACTGGCCCGTGCCAATTGTATAAATTGATCTTACTTGCAGTTAGTTCAGTTGCTCACTCTCTCCACTTCAGTGAAAGTGGTAGTGTGTGCACCCAGCTGCCTCTTGCTGGATGATTAAGATGGGGGTCACTTTCCCTCTATTGGTCGTCTCTTCATTGTCTATAATCAGGCTGATAATCGGGCCATTGCCAGCAAACTTTATGATGGAGTTTTAGCTGTGTGTGGCCACACAACTGTGAGTGAACAGGGAGCCCTGGGTGGCTCCAGTGCTAAGAGTCAGTGTGGAGGAGCCAGCTGGTCCACTTACACCTTGAGGATTCAACCATCTGGGCCAGGTGCTTGTGTGGGTTTATCCTTTTGAAGGTGTTACACATAGCTGGCCTAGATATTTCCTGTGGGTTATGGGTCCTGGTCTTTTTGCAAAGCCATGGCTGGGATTTTATCCACAAAGCGTGCATAGAGTGTGTTAAATTAGATGCTGACACCTTCCCTCAGTCCCCTGCATTGCTGTGTCTCCCTTTGTAATCGGTGATAGTCCATTTGAGACCAGTCCACATGTTCCTGGTGTGGTATTGAGACTAGGGATGGGACGATATGAAAATTTCATATCACGATTATTGTGACCAAAGAAATAGCGATTTACGATATTATCGCGATAATCAAAATCCATTATCCTGGCCTACCACCAAGATCTGCACCCGCGGCTTCTGTGTCACCGCGGCTGCCCTCCTACTCATCGCGTATCGCGGAACATTTGCCAAAAAATTGCAGATCTACAAGCTCACAACGCGTCGCACTGCGACGCGTTGTGAGCTTGTAGATCGGCTATTTTTTGGCAAAGACATTTGATAGAAAGTGAAAAAAAGACTATCATGTACGTATATTATAAGTACCTTTAACCAATAGAGGGTTTAGATGGTACCTGATATGCAGCTCAGCAAATAAAAGGGTGAATTGATCCCAGTGCATGATGGAGGACGATATTACGATAAATTAAATCTCCACGATTGGATTATCGTGAGTATTTTTTATCACGATATATGATAATATTGCATATCGTCCCATCCCTAATTGAGACTCAACTTTAGCCCTGTTGCATACAAACATTCAACCACTGCCACGTGTGGGTTTGAATGCATAACATAATAATGATTAAATAATCCTTTCACCTTGAGGGACTGATATCAAAGTGAAACAGACAACCATACAGTCAGGAGAGGTCTATAGCGCAAACATAGTGTCACACCAGGTTCCAGCAGGTGGGTGGTAGAATGTGCAAATCAACTGGTCATCCTTGACCACATTGGGAAGGGATGCACATGCATGTCAGTGGCATGTTGCTTTTGGTTAGGATCTCGCTGTCACTCTAAATCAGTGGTTTACAACCTTTTCAGGCCGCGACCCCACAAATAAGCATAATAAGACACCCCCCCCCCCCCCCCCCCCCCACCCTGACGAGCACTAAAAGTTGAGGCATTACATTTTAACACAGTTCTATTGTGGAAAGGTTAGACTCCTTTTGGATGTTGTAGTCTGACAGGGTACGGCCATCTTCCAGCTGCTTGCCAGCAAAGATTAGCCTTTGTTGGTCAGGGGGGATTCCTTCCTTGTCCTGGATTCTAGCCTTGACGTTCTCAATGTTATCACTTGGCTCAACCTCCAGGGTAATGGTCTTGCCAGTAAGGGTCTTCACAAAAATCTGCATTTTATCACAAATTCGGTATATGCAGCGAAGAAAAGCCTCTTAGTATTGCCTCAGACCTGCAATCTGCAAACTGTGGAGCTTGAACGCACATTTATGTTGGGGCTTGCCGGTGATATCACAGTTCTGACCTCATATGTGGCTATAATTGGCATTGCGAAATTCAAGTGCACTTGTGTTTATTTATTTCACAGCAGATAGTCTACGTAAAATCATCCCTAACCCTAACCCATAAATTAAATTAATTATTTAAATGAACTAAAATCATGTTTTATTTGATGGCCTTCCTGCCCTGGCATTTAGCCTTTGTGCCCTCAAACAATGGACACCACCAAAGGCCAAGTGGCCTTGCCCCCGAAAATGACAAAATTCCAGGCCTGCATATAGCATACAGTAAGTGATAGCCTGTAGGCCTAATGTGAATTCTTCGGTATTTTCATTTATTAGTGTGGTTGCCTAACATGTTGGGCGGCAACCACACTTGCAATTTCACAGAATTGCACCTTGTAGTGTATTGTTATAGTGCTTGGTGTGAACATCCCTTTAGACAACATTGTATTGGTTTATGAGTGTCAAGCAGCCACTAAAACTTACACATTGGGAGAGATCACAGTGATTCTACGCCACATGAACCCTGGTATCCCTATGTTGGGCATGCCATTATAGGCAAAACTTTCACAAACTGTCCCAAACCTTTCGAAAATAGCAGATCTAAGCTCACAGCGTGTCTCATTACATTGTAAACATGTATCTGTTATTTCTTCTATTGGTGAAATAGGGCTGGACATCTTCAAAACATGCTGGACTAAATGGCTGAAACAACAACGTTGGTTAGTTGTGATTTCAGGTCCATATGTGTCTCAGGTCCATATTCTCCTCTGTTCTCACTCTTACAAGGTTATGTAAAGAAGGAAAGGACAACTATATGAAGGAAGATATGTTGCAAAGTTTTTGATGAAAGAACTTTTGATTTGATTTGAGCACTCGTAAAATGTGATGCACACTCACATCAAATATTCATATCATAAACATGTAAATTGACATCGAAGTCACAAAGAATAAACCATTCTTGTTGTGCAAGACCTTGCTGCCTTTGCCTTCCATCCTTTCGGTTTGCGGTGCAGAGCGCTGACCTAACGCTCTTTGATCACAAAGTCTGTGTAGGCCTCGGCACCCTTGGAACATTACTGGAAGTCAAGACTGCAATAAAAAAATAATCCAGTACGGGGTCTTCATCAAGAGCTTAAAGGGATATTCCACTTTCAAAAAAACTTTTGGTCATTGTATGGTCTAATCAGGCTTGTATGAACACCCTGAACAGTTTTTAATTTGCTTCATTCAGTATTTAGATATTTGATGTAAATGTTTCCAGCTCCAACACGCCCAGGCCCTCTCCACATACACACTCATTGTAACTTCAAACTCCATTTTAACCATGATAGATTCATTAAAAACACCCATTATTTTTTCTGGTGACTCATAATACCCTCCTAATACGTGAGCAGACCGTGTTTTTTCAATAACCTTTTTCTTTTATTTTTAATAATTCTTTGGGAAAATGGAAAACATTAAATACAATAATATTTTATTGAAAATAAATGAAAAAAGTTATTGAAAAAACACGGTCTGCTCACGTATTAGGAGGGTATTATGAGTCACCAGAAAAAATAATGGGTGTTTTTAATGAATCTATCATGGTTAAAATGGAGTTTGAAGTTACAATGAGTGTGTATGTGGAGAGGGCCTGGGCGTGTTGGAGCTGGTAACATTTACATCAAATATCTAAATATTGAATGAAGCAAATTAAAAACTGTTCAGGGTGTTCATACAAGCCTGATTAGACCATACAATGACCAAAAGTTTTTTTGAAAGTGGAATATCCCTTTTAGGGGGTATAATTAATTGGAGCCCTTGTCAGTCTTCTCCACTATCCTTGGCATTGAACTCAGTTTCTAGATTTTCCCTGTGCGTAGCTGGGGCTCTCGTGACCTCAAACTGGAGCTCATGTTTAATTCTTTTATAGGCTATGTATTCAGGGAGGGCTTGATCCATATGATTTTCTCTTAGCACAGGATGTTCTTACATTCTTTCAAAACTATGGCTATACATCCACTTTCATACATTAATTACAGTACACACTGTGTGCGTCTGTCTGTCTGTCTGTCTGTCTGTCTGTCTGTCTGTCTGTCTGTCTGTCTGTCTGTCTGTCTGTCTGTCTGTCTGTCTGTCTGTCTGTTGTGTTGTGTTACCTACAGTACTGTAGATAATATGCTAGGGTTGATATGGGACAACACAACTGTTTTGTGTGAGCATCACCTTTACTCTCATCCCACCAGTAAAATGTTTTGCACCATTATAATTACCAGCCTCACATTGTGCAGAGCTGCTGATGTCATGGAAGCGATTCACATGCAGGACGGATATTCCAGTGAACCATCATCATTACACCTCTTTTGTTTACCATTATTATGAGCCAAAACACATTCTGCATCATTTCACCTCCTCGACCACGCCCACTCGTTCTGTTTGGTATAATGAGTCCCGCTACAGATCCATCTGTGTCATATTGATGAAAGAGACAGCGGGAGTGAATGGAGCTCCCCTTAATGATTGTCACTGTTGCTGTTGAAGGTGTAATTATTAAGCCATTTAGGCCTAGAATTATTGAATGCTTTAACTATTGAAAAATAGCAGATATACAAGCTCACAGCGCGGCACCGAGTGCCGCGCTGCGAGCTTGTAGATCTGCTATTTTTGAAAAAGTCGTGAAAATGTGTGCAATCTTTGAATATATGTATTTTCAAAGTGAACGTTTGTGACTCAAATGTTGCTTCTGGGTGGTCCCTGGAACTAAATATTTTGAGATGGGGGTCCGTGGCCAAATAAATATAATTTTGGGGGTCCTTCACATGAAAAGCCACTGACATAGTAGTCTCCCAAGAACCGACTAACTGAGCTCCAGTTAAGTGAAAAGGACCTTTTCTTTGACGATGGCTGGCCAGATTGCTGACATAGAAACATAGGTTTTTAAAAAAAAACCTTAGAAGGATTCAAAAGACACTTATAGAATCGGGTAAAAATTGAAATTTTCACGATTTCTCAAAAATAGCAGATATACAAGCTTGCAGCGCGGCACTCTGTGCCACGCTGCGAGCTTGTATATCTGCTATTTTTCAATAGTTAAAGCATAAAATAATAATACACTATAATGTGTACGCGTTCTAAACGTGTTAAAGCTGTCGGGGATGAATGATTATTGCGGCGGCGCGCCGGGCCCGGTTGAAGCCAGCGCACACGTGGCGCATCAAATGCCGCCTCGTTTCGGCTTCCAAACGGCCCCCTTTCACTCCGCGCTGATGAAAGGAATTGCGGGTCGACACCTGTCATTGGGTGACCCGTTTGAACGATGACAATGTCTACCTCATTGCTCATATCTCGCAGCTCATCGACGCCGCGGCGCTTCCTCCGAGCTGAATGGTCGTCATTTTTGTTTGGGGCCCCCGCAAATGACATATCCCTCCCTCCCCCCAAACCCACCCCCACCCTTAATCCATTCAGAACGGGTACACATTATTTTGTATTATTATTTTGTGCTTTAACTATTGAAAAATAGCAGATATACAAGCTCACAGCGCGGCACCGAGTGCCGCGCTGCGAGCTTGTAGATCTGCTATTTTTGAAAAATCGTGAAAGTTAGAATTTTGACCCGGTTCTATAAGTGTCTTTTGAATCCTTCTAAGGTTTTTTTGAAAAACCTATGTTTCTATATGTCAGCAATCTGGCCAGCCATCGTCAAAGAAAAGGTACTTTTCACTTAAATGGAGCTCAGTTAGTCTGTTCTTGAGAGAGTACTATGTCAGTGGTTCTCAAACTTTTTCATGTGAAGGAACCCCAAAATGATATGTATTTGGCCACGGACCCCCATCTCAAATATTTAGTTCCAGGGACCACCCAGAAGCAACATTTGAGTTACAAACGTTCGCTTTAAAAATACATAAGATTCGCACACATTTTCACAACTTTTTCAAAAATAGCAGATCTACAAGCTCGCAGCGCGGCACTCGGTGCCGCGCTGTGAGCTTGTATATCTGCTATTTTTCACTGGTTAAAGCATTCAATAATTCTAGGCCTGAATGGGTTTTAATGGAGCATCACACCTAGGTCGCCGACAGCCAAATGGAATATTGAAAAATGGCTTTGTCTGTGTGCCGACAATCGGCGCACTACTTTCATAAAAACATTAGCCAACAAAGCACCAGGTTGGACAGGTGACACTTGTTTTGGTGTGTGAGAGGGCGGTTAGTTGGATGTGCTGCACAATATCACGTCCTCCATAATAATAATAATGACTGACACGGCACCTCATTACCACTACATGACCCACTGATGTGATGCAGTAGTTGAGATGAAGAAGTCATGTTTTTTTTTTTTTTCTCGTGTGTGTATTTTTTTTTTAGACGGCAATATCCTGAAAATCATTGATGGCGCTCATTTGGACTGTGTGGTGAAAGGCCACCCTGCCCTGTGCTCCGTGATGCATCTCCTGCCAGAGAACAGGCTGGTGTCTGGGCACGAGAACGTTCCAGGACTGACGCCTTCTCCAACAGGTAAATGTGCCCCTTGGGTAGAGTATGCATGTCCACTCACATTACAGTCATTCATGTAAGAGGGGTCGTTGCGGCGGGTTCACTGGTTTTTATTGATCATTAGGAATGTTAAATATATTCCTGGCACTTACATTTATATTGCCGAATAAAGCCCTCCACCTTTTCAAGTTCAGTTTTCGCAATTAGTGAGGTCAAATAGTGCTGCCATTGTGTCTTTGGGCGGTTTGGAGTTGGCATAGCCAATTTAATGCATGCAACACTCACCTGTTCTGGGGAAGTCACTTACATTTATATAGACTGTATAGCAATTTAGAGGGTAAGGCAGTTGCTGGGGAGGGAAGGTCACATTAATGAAAAATAAATATAATACAGCTAGCTATACAGTATCTCATTCAGTATCCCATCTCATTCTTCAGAATTCCTATAGTTTGAGCTTTGAAATCAGATAAGTCAGTGGTTCACAATCGTTTTAATTTCAAGGACCCCTATTACACTTTGACCCCCTCAAAGAACCCACTGAGCTTGGGTACTGGAATGAAAACCGACAGTTTCAAAGTTTATTGAAGTTCATTCCAGGCAGAGGGAGCAGTCTAGCAGAGTACATGAAGACCCTTTTTTCAAACTCAGTGCAGATTCTGGGTACTGAGGCATTTAAATAGTCCTGTTATCATCGGCTGTATGGGTTTGATGTGATGGTGAATTATGAACCGAGGGAGCTGATGAAAGATTGATTTATAGATGAAGGTGTATCACTGAAGCAGCTAAAGGGCAGTCAGAATCGGCCAGTTCACTTTAGCATACAGATTGCAATGATGGGTATGTGAACTATAACAGGTAATACATCTTAGTGTCTGGCGAGGAACAGACCTTCACGAATTAAATCAAACTTCACCTAAATCTGATACTGTTCAAAAGGTGGCAGCGTTTAATTTATTTCTTCCCCATTGAAAGAAAACATGACTTGTTTCTGAAATGGAAACACAACTTCACTTTAGTTTCTTAACCATACTCTTAACCATACTTTAAAAAGGTGGTTTAAAAGACAAAGCTGTAATCAAGTGAAAAATGTAGGTATTTAAAAGTCAACAGTTGAGATGTGTATTCTTTCGATTGTGTTGGAATTCCACAACCTTAGAAATGTGTATTTGTGGGGCCAATACCAATAGATGATCTCTTGGAAGCAGAATGGGATAATTTTTTGCCAAAATGAGGATTCATTCTAATCTCTAACATGTTTTACAAATCAGTGCAGGCAGGCAGTCAGGCACATAAGCTCTCAATGGTGCTTTATCAAGGTATTACACCACTATTACTACTATTACTACTCTTACGACTATAAGATGACATGCAGACAGTGTATTACTTATTCTAATCTTATTCAACACACTACTATACCGGTAAAGTTGATGCACTGACTCATATATGCATGTCTCAACACATTTTCCATTTAGCTGTTTATTTCTTTTTTCACAGCCTACATAATCATATAACATTATGCCAAATCTAGAATATACCTCTCACTTCTCATTTGTACATCGTTATCTCCACAACAGGATCTATGCAATTATCCTGTATTATACTTGAGAGGATTGTTAAACGTGTTAATTTGTTTGGATTCAGTATTGATAATCTTGTATCCTCAACCGATCTGCATTAGACAGAGACATATTGATATTTCTCATTGTGTTTTATTCATTATAAATATAGACTGATGTTCTTTGACTGATATAATATAAATGGTATGTCAGAATTCAGTTCCCAGTAGATTCCTCGCAACCCGCGTCAGTGCAACCACACTTGCAATTTCCCAGAATTGTACCTTTGTTTTTTTATTTTTTATTTTTTTATATTTTTTCCCACGGTTTTTGCAACCCATTTTTCTCACCCAGTGACAACTACCTAACCTGTAGTCCTGGTTTCCGCTCTCCCCCTGTCGTGCTAGGGGAATTGGGGAGCACCTGGCTGGCTAGGGGGAAATAGTATAGAAACCAGGACTACTGCATGTTTTTGTGAGGGCATCTACCCTAGGAGACACGGGTAGAACATGCAAACTCCACACAGAAAGGCCCTATCGCCAACCCCACCTAGGGTGTGGGCACTGATGACGCGGAGGGAGGAACACGCCCCCAGCGCCCACAGCGGCCCCTGGTGGGAATCGGACCCAGGACCTTCTAGCTGTGAGGCGAAGCGCTAACCACTGCGCCACCGTGCCCCTGGAATTGTACCTTTCTAGTTGCTTTCAGTACACCCGTTGTGCCCGTGGTTCTCAGATTAGCCAGGGTGCTACCCACTACCATATGGCCGATCGACTAAATATGGAGTTACGGGGAACCCTGAGGTCGTCAAAAACTGCTGATGTGGTGTTTATTACATACATGGACATATGCAAAAAACATGCTGAGTGCAAAGTTCTGCCAATCCATGAAGCCGATGTGTTGGGTTGGCTAATCGTGAAAGGCGATGCCTACACCCAGTCCATCATAGACACTGAGCTTTGGAGTGTAGTGTACTCCACAGACCCGTGGACAGAGTATCAGATACTAGTTTTTCGATTCTGGACAACGGCCGGTCCAAATCGGTAGTGCACATCACCCCAGGTCATCAGCAGTACGCACGCCAAGTGTGAAGTCATTCGTTCAGACGGTGCCCTAGTTATGCCCGGGACACAGATACAGAGTTCGTGAATCTATAGAAGATACAGTATCACTAATAATAATATTTGTTGTTACAATTACTGTCACTCTACCAGCCTGGACAATTTATAGGTTTATTCTTTTGTTAGTTTGTTTCTTCTCTTTTCCCATAAAGGGAAAAGAGAGTCGAGAGACATTCCTCACTCTATGAAGGGTCCCAGTATGGAGGTAGGGGTGTTTTATTTCCTTTGTTAAATGTGGTCCTATAAAAAACCCTTTGAGACTGTACAAATACATTTCAGTTGAGTTGAGTTTGAGGTGATAATTCAGTCTGCCCATTTTTCATTTTGTCCTTACAAATATATGACCTTCAAGTTGATGAAAACACTTTCCCTGCTAGCTAGATGAACTGTTTATTTATTACAACTATTATGGAGGAGAAATGCTTTTGGGCTTTTGAAATGTAATGCATTTCATGCCGCCTCATGCTGATAAGAATATTTGTGTGAAAGGCAACACAAAACAAAGGCAACAAACCTCAGGAAAGCATCTGAAAAATCCTGCAGTAGCGACCTAGAGATAATCTACTCTTATCCAATTTCGTCTTTCTAATGTTGCTTATCATCCAATTTAAAACGAATCACAATGCACGCGGCTTCATAGTGCAAACATTTCAGGGAATCCGATTCCTTCAATTATGTGTTAATTGAAAGAGACGCGGATGCCAAAGGAGTCGTTTATTTTTCCCAGGCAGGCTTATTTTATTATGCCTCTTTTTGCCAGGTTGTATAATTGACTCCACCGTGATTATTATGGTGTTAATCACTGGTGATGGTCGTAGAGTGGTTTTATTGTTGAGTTTGTTGTGTATGGCGCTTCATTAGTTCATCTCTGTGTTTGAAACACCACCAAATGAACAGCTTGTTATGGTCTCCTGACCTTATAGAAGGTTTGTTACTCTTGTGTAAACTTAACCTCTCAGGCCCTATTTTACACTTTAACATTTTGGAAGCAAGGCATAGCTAATCTATATGAAAAGTTTCACATCTTGGTCACATGAATACAGAGATAAAGTGTACAACTTTGTGTGAGTTTTGGACAACATCTCTGTGTTGGAGTAGTAGCAAACCGTGTGTTTTAAAATCTTGTCAGGAGGATATGCAGAATTGCGTCTAGTAATCCAGGGGATTTTAAAGCCTTTTTGTACATAATGAGGCCTGTTATCGGGCCACCATGAGACCCATTTGAACATTTTGGGCGAGAGTTTTCTCGACAATCAGTCCAGCGGTTTACAAACAGGACAGACAGAGAGGGGAGAAAACATACAGTACTCTCTGGCCGGCCTTCGGCTGTCTGGCCTGGCAGAGATGACAATTTATTTTAATGAGCATAATTGGTAAGCGATGTGTTAAAACATTGCCTGAGGTACAGTATGTGCCCTGCACAATATAAAACAAAAACATGTTTGTCTCACTGAGTAGTAGTTTAATGTTGTTTAATGTGGATACATATTGTTGCACTCAATTGCCCCCCCCCCCCCCCCCCCCACACACACACACACACAAACACACACACACACACACACACACACACACACACTGTCAGTGTCCCGGTCCCTCCTTCTTTCCACTTTTCACTTAAATGCTCCCCATGCTTTCTTTTTAAGAAAGCATGCCTTGGTTCCGACTCAAGGTTGATATTGTAATGACATACACTCACAATATTATGTTTGTTGGAAAAAATATATACAGTATCTATTTCTATATATTATTTCTTGTGTTGCTAAGTAATTGGTATGTAAATGGTATGTAAAGAGAAAGACCTCTGGGATGGTATTATGGCTCTGTCAGCCTGCTGAATGGGGAGACGGGGTGTACAATTTTCTGGTTGTCAACCCTTGTGTAGCAGTGAGGAGACGAGGGCAAGGTGCAACAGCTGATCAAGTGGAACCAAGTGACACGTTTCTACTCAAGAACATGGAATCATGGTGTTCGATTACTTTAGAGTAATTGTGCAGCCCTGCCTGAGACACCTGCATGATGCCACTCCAGGATACAGGATTAGTAGGAAGTCTTGGAACAACCTCACCTGAAAGGAATACGCGTCATCAGCGCCCACACCCTAGGTGGGGTTGGCGATAGGGCCTTTTTGTTTGCATGTTCTCCCCGTGTCTCCTAGGGTTGATGCCCTCACAAAAACATGCGGTAATCCTGTGCTCAATAATGCCTCCCCCTGGCCCGCCTGATGGAGGGGAAAGGAACTGGTTGGAATAACGTGTTCCTTCCATGCGCTACGTCCAAACCAGGGAAATCCCCACTGTCAGGTGAAAAGAAGCAACTTGGACTCCTCATGCATAGAAGGAAGCATGAGGTCAGTCCGTTGTCTCCCCAGGCACGGCAGAGGGAGAGCAGAGCCCAGGATTACATAGGCAATTGGCACTGGGTGAAAATGGGTTACACAATCGTGGGATAAAAATTATAAAAAAGAGGAATACAAAAAGATCAGATGCAGTTGTCTTTCTCCAGTTTCTGTCTTTAAGATTATATAGCACATAAAACAGTTTGAAAATGCCAGCCTTTACTGGAGACCTTGGTCTATCAGAAATGGAAATGTCTGCGTGCAGTACTTAGAATCAAGTTTCCAAGGGCTGAATGTAATGAAGTCTGACAGTGCAGACATAATCATTGGGAGTCAGTGAGAGGTATGTTGGCGGCCAAATCCCCTCCATTCTTTCTGGGTCTGTGAGCAGCCAGGACCTAAGCCGCCTTTTAAGAATGCAGTCGCTGACTTGATATTCACACTGCATACCGAGCCGTCCACCTCCCGAGACAAGGGTCTCAATGAAATGCTGGGATGGCAACAGTACATTACACTTGAAGAGATTACAATCACACCCGCAATTTTTCCGCTCTGCTGTGGCTGAAGGGAGTGATTGCGAGCTGTCTCACAAGGCCCTTCCACTGCGTCCGTTGCCTGGCTTTGGGTTACCTCTCAATTGATTCGGATAAAGTGTACACATATCCAAATGGTTTTGTGGTTGTTTGTCTCGAGAATTGGTCTCCCCCACCTCTATCTCCTTTTCTATTTCTCTCTCCCTCTCTTGCTGTCTTATAAATATTTCAGTGGGTATTGGGCAGCTCACAGCAAATCAATGGAGCACTAATTCAGATGGAGTTTCGGAGGCTCACAGCAAATCCAGGTGACACAGATTCTAATTAACGCATTGAAATGCACCCAAAGCGCTGGGCCTAGCCTGCAAAACACCTTCACACAACTTTTAAAAAGCTATGTGGTTGTTCTGGTCGTGACAAAGGATGGGCTTAGAGGGCTTGTGGGTTTGGCACGTAGGCATGCACACACGCACGCACGCACGCACGCACGCACGCATGCACGCATGCATGCGTGGCATGCACACACATGCACACACACACACACACACACACACACACACAGTGATAGATACTGTATAACAGGGGTTTTCAAAGTGGGTGACGGGGCACCCTGGGGTGCCGCGACGGCAGTCCAGGGGTGCCGCGAGATAATTTGATAATATTTGAAATTTATTTGGACACTTGAAAAAATATTTTGTGTCATTTTAAACTTGAAGTACAAAGTTATTTTCAGTCAGTTCTAACCAAAACGGCTGTTATCTCAACGTTTTCCTCGCAACATAATCACTAAAATATCGTCACTGTCGTGCAGAAACCTCGTATCTCCAAATTTCAAATGTGTACGTCTTATGGTAAAGCAAAGCCCTGCTTCATCATACAAGACCATCGCACAAAACTAGTGAAAACAGCCGATCTACCAGCACACAACGCCTCGCAATGCGAGGCGGCCTGTGCTTGTAGATCGGCTGTTTACAAAACGAACGGTTTTGGACATACAAGTTTTCCACCCGACAAGACTATAAGGTGCTGGGAGTGAAAATTATAATGTAGGGGTGCCTTGGATTAAAACAATATTTATGGGGTGCCCTGAGACAAAAAAGTTTGGGAACCCCTGCTGTATAATACTATCTAATATGTAGATTATTGTTTTCCATCTCATCTTGCCTCTAGGAGATGCTCTCTTGAGACCCCAGCTGCTGGAGACATTGTCCTACACCCTGGACAGACTGACCGTGTCCCTCCGGCCGTCCTTAGAGACGTTTGAGAGGCAGCTGCTGCAGCTTGTCAACGATGACTGCCACAACACGGTAAGGCTCTGCTCCCACCACCCACCTCAGTTCCCTGTGGCGCTGTTGGAGCCCACAGAGGTGAAACACAAGGCCAGGCTCAATGAGGGGGTTCCAGGGGGCCCCACGCTACAGTAAATGATTGATGGAACCAAATGGACCTTTACCGGTCCGTAACTCTCAGAGTATACAAATGGACCCTTACAGCTGGGCATGCAAATGGGCCATTATGGGATTTTAAAGTAGTAGATTATACATTTCTAGATTTTGGTTTCCAGAGATGAAAATCCTATCAAACAGGGGTCCGTGGTCTGATGCATATCAAACTGGGGGTCCTTAAAGACCGGCTGAAATAAAAAAACAGAAAAACCAAGCCGTTAAAATATTGACGTGTCTCTCGGG
This sequence comes from Nannobrachium achirus, assembly GCF_963921795.1. Classification (NCBI taxonomy): domain Eukaryota; kingdom Metazoa; phylum Chordata; class Actinopteri; order Myctophiformes; family Myctophidae; genus Nannobrachium; species Nannobrachium achirus. The sequence goes on along the minus strand of NC_137818.1, from coordinate 44,982,232 downwards.
AAGGGACGAATAAAGTCCAATTGCCGCGGGAAGAAAAAGTAATGGTGAAAATAAGCATAATATAGCATCGGACAAAGTAAGGGTCTAAAGTCCCGGCCAGATCAGTTACATTTTCCCCGGCTCTATTTAGGATCAGATCCAATTTAAATCAGCTTCATTTCAGACCGGATCCAATCATTCTCTGGGATGTTTAGGGCAGGGGCTAATAAATCAGAATGTTTCTCTGAGTAATTTGTTTCGGTCCAAATATCCTTGGTTCTGTGGGACGGGTCACAGGTCTCCTTTCTTGGGCCCATGCTACCCTCTACTCTATTCTGAATCTAATTCAAGATGACGGCCAGATGGTGCATTACAGCCAACCAGATACATACCATTCACCAAAGTTCATATGTGTTTTAATATGAATAATTTACCCTTTTAATCTGTCTTTCTTACTTTCTGATTTTATTAAGCACAGACTTTGAAAACGTATGATTATGGATGTCTAGAGAAAGCTTGACAATATCAGTGGTTTTGGGGCGACCATAACTTGTCATTATTTCCAAGCTGTGCAGTGAAATTATTCATCTTGTTTGCTGCTACGCGCAACCAATCAGCTGTTGGCAGTCCCACTCCTGACCCATATTTCTCATACTGATAGGAGCATTTTACTTACATTGATTTGTAGCCATACATGAGAAGAAATGGGAAGAGCCTGGGGATTTTAATCAGTTTTTGGAGAATGAGTTGTGGTGTTTTGTATCTGTAACCCCAACCTGTAGTGCCTGCAGACACTACTGCCATGGTAACTAATGCTGGTCATAGTTCAGAAAGCTATACAACTCCCTCAAAAAGAAAGCATGAAGTGGAACATGCCCTTTTATTATGGGACATGAAGGTGACATTGAGTTAGAGAGGGTGGGCATTTTGAAGGCCAATGAATTTAACAACTTCTGACTCATCTGATCATCTGTTTCACTATGATTATGATCCAAATAACTACTGTTAGTGCTATTTAGCATAGTTTTTAGTTTTTGCATTTTTGTGTATGCTGTACCACAATGCATCCAGAAGCCATACAGTATGCATACATTGTTCTTGTTTGTGATCTGAGGAAGAAGAAAAAGGAAAGAGGCATGACAGCTACACATGCTGTCTGCTGTTGGATTGGGTAGGCTACTGTACAAAGCTACACTTCAGTTTTAATTTATACATTTTTAACTCTCTCTCTGTAACAATTTAACCAAATTAATCCTTTCCCTGACAGAGGTAAATGAACACTGAGGATTTAGAGTTTTAGGATGTATAAGCTAGGTCAGTAGTATTCAGTGCTCTGCTAATGTTGGTGGTGTTATAAGAAGCAATTCAGTGTGAGAGGATGATAGAAGCTGCCATGGTCGAAGGTTGAATATGACATTATATTGACATACAATATAATACAATGCGATACAATACAGTATGTTTACATCCTTTCTATGAAACATTATTGTTCATCCATTTGTATGGTAGACTATAGAGCAGTGAAGTCTGACGTCATTTACCCATCCTACCTGGTTCATGTATTTTCCCCCCATTCTGAATTCCCATAGACTTTTTTTCATATCACGTCATATAAGAACTGTGTCCCAAACATAAACAAATGAACTAAGCAGTTTGACTCATATGGATATGAAGAAAACGCTAATGTTTCTGTCGCCAAATTAGTTACATTTTCTTTAGAAACAGACTGTATCAAATATGAGTGACTGACTATCATAAACCATACAGAGCCTCCTCCCCGACAATATCGCAAAGACTGTTTGTTTATTTTTGGACCGCAATGCTTATATGAGAGGATTTTAAGATGACTCAATGTTATTCTCCATAGAGAAATTACTTCCATGAACCGGGAGATGAGCGAGTGACATCATGACTTCACTGCTCTATGTTCCTACAATATAACACGCACGTGTAGTTAGTTCGTCTCCCTACTCTTCCTACTCTTAGACCTTGGTTTCAGCTTGGACACCTACTGGTTGACAAGTAGTACATCCTGAACCTCATACTCCTAATATCTCCCCTGGTCAAGGGCAAAAATGGGTGATGTTTGTTTTGAATCGGAACTTAGGTAACGCACATAGATTGGCTTCAGTAAAAAAAGAAAACGGTAGAGCCCGCACACAAAAGCAGGTACATTTGAAGCTTTTTGTCAGTCCTGTTGTGGATCTTCTTCAGTCTTCAGATGTTTGTTTTCCCACACGCCAGACCTGGTTTGAAGTCCTGGGTGTTACATTTGCAATGACCCCTCTGCACCGGGAGAGGCTATAAGAACTTACGGATTGTAGCTTTAAACCAGTGGGCCACACAAAGACTTTAATGATGATGGTGCAGTGTCGAGGGATTATTCTAGAGACCTTCTAGACACAATCGGATGACATTTGTATCCATTTTTAAGACAGTTGCTCTATACACTCTTCAATTTACAAGATCGCTAGGCAGCAGGTCAACTCCAGCAGTAATAGCCTTGACAACTTCGCAAAGATTATTTTCCACAGCTTGATATTTTCTTTTATCTCACTTTCCATTACTCCAATCCCGGCTGCTGGCGCAAGCTCTTTAAGAGCTGCCGCTGCAATTTAAGGCAAACCATTTCCTAAACTAAATGGAGCCTATCTATTCCCTTCTCTTTTTCGTGTCCGTGGAGAGTAGGACAGTTAACCATGTTTGACAGGTGCGGCCATGCGGCGACAATTATTTGTACAGTGGCGTTGCTCTGGCCCTATTTTCTCACTCCTGGCTAAGTGAAATGTGTCTTTGAGGGGATGAGAATTGATATGACGACGCTGTCATCTCCCGTAACTCGTTGACATTATTGTGCTGGACTTTTTTATCCCAGACTCCGGGGAATGATTGTGTGTTGTGCAGTTAATCAAGCAGCTCAAGTGTGGATACCAATCTCCACCTGGGAAGACCTACAGCAGGTCCTCATAGTATGTGATTTCTATTGTGTTCTTGATAGCTTTTTCTGGGGTTTACAGGCTTACAGATGCTATGGCACTGCTGTACTGCTTTGTTTGTGTAGTTGTTTGTTCCTCTACTGTTCGTCTAGTGATTGAATGTTGAGCTTTTTGGTGAACCACAATGAAACAAGTATTTCTTTGTGATTCAATTAATGTTTTCTTTTATTATGGTGTTGTACATTTGGTCAACAAAAATCGCACACACGTGCACATCTCCTTGTATGGGCCGTTCTGTCCATGACGTTGGTTAACTCTATACATGGAGTTCCATGCTCATACAGACACTCATACGGACATAGGGACCTACACACATAGCCAGACGTACTGTAGGAGCGGTTAGCATCGCTCAAAAATATTCAATTCAATTCATACATTTGCCAGTGGGGTTGGAAGTACAGAAGAGTGATTTAGCGTGCTAATGGAACACATGAAAAGGTGTTACTCTGCCAGGAAAAGGGATGTCTGGGATTCACAACTTAGTGCAAAGAAGGAATGGAAAATAAAAAGGTTATCACTTTCCAAAGAGTTTGATAGACAGACCTTTGATCCAAGCAATATCTCTCTGTGGCATGTGAGCCTTTTCTGTTGATGTTTTAATGGACTCAGCCTTGTGTAATGACTACCTCTATTGTAAGCTGTATTGTAGGTGAAGGTATTTACAATTCAGTCTTCTTTCATCACAAAACATATTTTAATGAAAGCCTATATGGAAATTGGAAAGATGTGTTCTATGCCTCATTGTTTGGATTGAACGTCATGAAATGACGTACTGTAGGTGTGAATCTCTATGAGTCAATGACCAGCATAAACGTTACCTTTGCAAACAGATGTCACGACACTGTATTATGCTGAACTTGTGTCACTCAATAAACACCTCCCAAGTGTTATGTGTGTGTGATAGAAGGTTGTGAAACCGCCAAGAAGACGCTTGACAGGTGCTGCCGTTGGAGGAGTATCAAAGGTAAAGAATCGCTGTGGCTCAGCGTGTAATACATTGATTAATGGGGAATTGAGCTGCAAGAATTCACTCCACAATAGCTGCCAATATGTCAATCTAATCTCCAACTTGTCTGCGTGCCATACTGCGATGGTCAACAAGAAGAAAAGAAAAGTGTAGATTTTTCATTGACGTCCCTTGAGGGACGCTGCCACGCTAAGCATTGTTGTCGCTCAAAAGACGCTAACAGGAATGTCATTGGAAAGGTGAAGGAACATTATATCAGGATTGATTGGGTGTTCAGCTGGGACTCCAGAGGCCCTCGGGCGGCGAACAAAATTTTATTATACGTCGTGTCACGTCTTCATTACGACACGCGCCGGTGTCTAATGGGGAGCAAACAAGAGTCTTTTTTATTTTTTACCAAACCATTATGTATTCTGGCCGTGTTCAGTAAGAAATTAATAAAAAAGAAAGTTTACAAAGTAGAAACAGTGCAACTTCTGCTCCATTGTGCATTAGGTGACACCTCAGAATGAATCAGTTCTCTCACTTTGGAATGCACACACCCCTTCCACCCATTTGAACAATGGGCTTTGAAGGTCTTCTCAACTCTCCTCCTAAATCTTGTGGATTAGTTAAAAGTGTTCCAGATTGACTACTGTTGGTAAAACTTTTGTGGTGACGAAATTCTCACATCTGTGAAAGGTGCTAATGCATGCACAATCCTTCTTGACAGCAGCTTTTAATTAATGTGTGTGTGTGTGTGTGTGTGTGTGTGTGTGTGTGTGTGTGTGTGTGTGTGTGTGTGTGTGTGTGTGTGTGTGTGTGTGTGTGTGTGTGTGTGTGTGTGTGTGTGTGTGTGTGTGTGTGTGTGTGTGTGTGTGTGTGTGTGTGTGTGTGTGTGTGTGTGCGAGAGAGAGAGGGGGGGAGAGAGTGTTTGAGATAGAGAAAAGAGAGAAAGTGTGTGTCGGCGTGTGACCTTTAAAAGCGTGACTCCATCTGGATTGTCATCAGGATTTCACAGAAGTGATGCTGACACCTTGTGCTGTATAGTTTTGCGTGCATGTTTTGTGCACTTTCGAGTGTGCGTTACCATGTGTTCAGGCTCTTGCGTGCACAAATATGCAGACAGTGAGTGATATGGAGCGTAAGAAACCCTCAAACGTACAGTACAGTGTGCAATGAATTATCATCTCACACTGTCAATCCAATGTACGCCAACACACGGGCTCCCAATAAGCGGAGATATATTTAGCACAACACGCACAGAATCACAGAATGTAGGTCTCTTTTTACATTCCCCCTTTGCCATACAGGCAACGCCCCAGTTTATGTACTTCTCATGTGAAAACTGGGACTGCTTTCCATATGTTTACAGCTCACTTAATGACGTGTAGTAGACCCCAGTTGGAGAGTGACGTTGGAGTAAACTAATCCCTGACCTACTCCGTCCCCAAAATCAGTCGGGGGCATTGCGTCCTCCCTGATGAAAGGGCCTCTGCAGCTGCATGGAGGCGTCAGAAGTCGTCTCAGCGTCTTGGCTCGCGATCAAAAGAGCACGGTAGAAAAGTCGGAAGAGAGGATCAGGGGAGGACAAACGCCACACCGCAGGCGGAACAACGTGCCTTAGGCTAATTAAATAATTAAATCGTTCAATAATTTAAGAACGAGGCCGCGAGAGAGAGAGATTTCTTCCATTACCCCCTAAAAGTCAAAAAAGAAATCACTCAAAAATAGGACTGCTGCTGTGAACATAGACAAAGGAGATAGGATAGGGTTCTCAGGGAAATGTTGGTGACACCTCTACAGTACATGTGCCCATGATTATGCCTGCACCCCCATTTTATTTAGGATTTGACAGGACCGGCCCGCAGCACGTATTAATGAAACTGCAGGCCTCTGCAGTGATTAGAAACCATACAGAATAATAGTGTAAAGCTCTGTGTGCCACACTACTTCTGGAGCTGTGGCTAACAAGTTACGGTTGTACAGTTTGTGAACAAAGCTGTGTGGTCTACTTTTGTATATCTGGCCTGGTCTTTTGACATGACACATTGACAACTCCATGAGGGAATAACATGCTCAGTAATGGAAGTATGGAAGACGGGACTAATGTTTGTCAGTGTCCATAATGTGTTTTCTTTGGAAGTAATAGTGCTACCGTGATAGAGATGTCAGTAGGCAATCATTGTAGGAGTTTAAAAAGTTCCAATCTAGTTGACTTTGGAGGTTAAGGATGCTATATATACTATACTGTATATATACACACACACACACACACACACACACACACACACATATACTGTATATATACTGTACACATACATACACACACACATATACATATATATATATATATATATATATATATATATATATATATATATATATATATATATACACACACAGTATACACTGAGGTGAATTAGATTTCAGTCAGTCTTGTCTTGTGTGTCTTTGGTGTAGGACGTATGTACATGTGTGTGACCGTTACAGCGCTGTAAATAATGTCTTCTATTATCTTTTAATAACATCGTATCTGAGTCAAGGTTTTGCTGTTCTTTTGAGAGTTTCAATTCCGCTGGGCTTTAGTCATAAAGTCCATAAATTGAGTAAGATTTCTACGTTAAGATGACTGCTGCATGATAATGAGTTTGAGAACTAACACCACTATTATTGTTACTCATACAGCCAATCATGCACTTCATATAGCTTTACAAATGTTTGCTGACAGGCATAATCACGGCTGAATACTGTAAATTGACACAATGACACATGAAAACAGTGACTTGGCTGAAATGATTAAAGTCTGATTAAAGTCGACAGTCTGTATTTTAAGCTTAGTCATTGTCTCATTTGACTCCCAGATGAACAAAAATACCAACACTTTGTCAAACAACTGGAAACATGTCCTGTTTCTTGTTGTGGAGAGGCTTTCCTAGGACCACAAGAGCTTTTGAAGATTGAAACCTGATTTTTAATTTGTTGTTTCACTCCCTGAAAATAGCTGATCTGCATTTCAAAACATGTCACAATAATGTGACACATTGTGGGCTCGTAGATTGGCTATTTTCAGTAAGCAGCACTAGTATGAATGAGAATAAATTAAGCATAAAATGGGTTTATGGAGTGTGAGTTCTATTAAATGTCTCACAGAAGAATGGACATCATGCACTTTGTCTTTGACACGGCACAATCAACTGCTTTACAGTCATCCTCATGTCAAAATACTTGTCAATGTTTACAACTTGATGAGAACAGTGGCGATTTAAGAATCCCCGGGCCCTGGCGCTTCTCCAAATGAAAGGGCCCCCCTGCCACCCCCTGCCCGACCCGACCGACCGACCGACTCCCCCCCCCGTGCGGGAGGACTACACGCACGAAAGTGCGCTCTCACATTCATCGATTCGTATCGTATCGCCTCTCTCTGCATAGCGCAGCATAGCAGCCAAAGAGAGAGAGGGGGAGAGAGAAAGGGAAAGAGAAAGAGCATGAACCATAATGAGAGAGAGTGTGCGTGCATAGCGGCTTCGCTGTGACTCACCACCATAGACGTCTTCATAGAAATAATGATGCGAACATGCCTGACAAAAGTGAGAGTGAGTAGTGAGTAGTAAAACGGCATTGCTGTTGAACATACGCTTCATATGCGCGTTGCATGCACAAAATGAAACGGTGCGTGCTGTCCAGCATCCACTTAGGGTGAATGGCACTCCTAGGCGCACATCACTTTAAAGAATATTCATCCCCATTTCCCCATTCTCTAGCAATCTTGACAGAAGAGAAAGGAGGGAAGTGAAGCGCTTAGTCGGGTTCATTAGCTCCGGCACCTAATCATTTACAAATCTAAGCACTGCCTCTACCAAAATCCAAAAATAGCTCAAAACTGAGCTTGTCAATCTGCTATTTTCTCCAAATGTTCGCCTATTATGACATGTCCAGAAAAGGGATGCCAGGGTTCAAGTGGTTGAACAGCCATATTGCCTCACAGGTTGAGGATACCTTCAAAATAGTGATGTTTGTGGCAAAGGCGTCACAAGGGGGGGAAAAGTGGGACTGAGTTACTATAGGGCCCAAGGTGGAGGGGCCTTAATTATTTTACTCTATAGCTATTGAAAAATAGCAGATATACAAGCTCACTCAGATCTGTAGATCTGAGTGAAGCTTGTAGATCTGCTATTTTTGAAAAGTCGTGAAGACGTGTGCAATTCTTTGAATATGTGTATTTTTTAAGCGAACATTTGTAACTAAAACTTTGCTTCTGGGGGTCCCTGGAACTAAATATTTTGAGATGGGGGTCCGTGGCCAAATACATATCATTTTGGGGGTCCTTCACATGAAAAAGACTTGAGTGCCACTGAACATATGTTTTTCAAAAAACCTTAGAAGGATTTGAAATATTCAAAGACTTGCACATTTTTTCACGATTTTTCAAAAATAGCAGATCTACAAGCTCGCAGCGCAGCACTCAGTGCCACGCTGTGAGCTTGTATATCTGCTATTTCTTCAATAGTTAAAGCACAAAATAATGCGTAATAATGCGTTCCCAGTCTAAATGGGTTAAACCCCCTTCCCCTATGAAGAACATTCATAGGGGGCCCACAGTGAATCCTTGTACCCAGGGCCCAGAATTTGGTGCCAGACCCCTGGTTGGTGGCTCAATCAATCAAACAAACAAACACCACAACACCAAAACAAGCACACAGAGTCATGGTGCTGCGAGGCACTTTCGATAAAAGCCATCCGATGGCTTTGTGAAAACGGAAGGAGGGGGAACATTTTCCAGCTGGCCGGATCAGTGTGTGTTTGACTGGATAGTTTTGGGCATTGTGAATGGTGGCTGTGTTTCACCGGGGGGGCAGCAGTGATCCATCAGTGGAAGCGTTGTGCCAGTTAAAATCTGTTAACCCATTTCAGAACGGGTACACTATATTGTGTATCACTATTTTATGCTTTAACTATTGAAAAATAGCAGATATGCAAGCCCGCGCTGCGAGCTTGTAGATCTGCTATTTTTGAAAAATCGTGAAAATTACAATTTTGACCCGATTCTATAAGTGTCTTTTGAATCCTTCTAAGATTTTTTTGAAAAACCTGTGTTTCCATGTCAGCAATCTGGCCAGCCATCTTCAAATAAAAAGGTCCTTTTCACTTAAATGGAGCTCAGTTAGTCTGTTCTTGAGAGACTACAATGTCAGTGGTTCTCAAACCTTTTCATGTGAAGGACCCCCAAAATGATATGTATTTGGCCACGGACACCCATCTCAAAATATCTAGTTCCAGGGACCACCCAGAAGCAAAATTTGAGTTACAAACGTTCGCTCTGAAAATACATACATTCAAAGATTTGCACCCATTTTCACGACTTTTCTCAAAAATAGCAGATCTACAAGCTCGCAGCGCGGCACTCGGTGCCGCGCTGTGAGCTTGTATATCTGCTATTTTTCACTGGTTAAAGCATTCAATAATTCTAGGCCTAAATCTGTTAAGGACTGGGTGGGGGAGTTTGGCAGATGAGAGCAGCATGCTGATGACTCACCCTCCATGTGAGAGATCTAGCTGTCCTCACACAGGCAGCCGTGAACATAAATGAACGCAAACAAATGCAGATGTAGACTAGTACATTCTGGTTGGCCGTGAAGCGTGCTATATGATTCTCAACCTTTTGAATTTCAAGAACCATCATTTTGATACCGTGAATGGGTCCATTTAGTTTCATTTGTACATTGTCAGAGACTGAGTTACATACCCTTAAAGGTCCATTTGGATCCATGGTTGTACCGGAACCCGACGCTGAGAACCAGTGCTATTCGTGCAAAGGTGATGTTGGTGGGTCTTTTCTTGTTTTTTCTCCACTCTCATATCATACTGTATGCAGTAAACCTTCAGTTTGCACCCTCGAGTTAATATATACTCCAGTTGAAATAACATAAGCATAGCTAATCAACCGCGGCAGTTAATAGTCTTCATTTAAATAGCGACCTTTTTCCAAAGTGCTTTTCAATGTGCATTACATTCTCCCCATGCAAATCCACCCATGCAATAATGGTGGAGGCAACCATGCAAGGTACCAATCTGCTCATCCTGAGCAGTTAAGGGTTCAGTATCTTGCGTAAGGACACTTGAAGTTGACACAAAGCCACTTTCTCATATGAACACTGGAAAATGTATGGGGAATCAAGTCGAGACATTGTCCGGTGTTAGCTGTTCATACAGTACAGTAGAATGTCCGTTTCAGATGCGTTCAGTCACACATTGAGATACTGTAAATACTCTGTTTGATAAGGGGAGAGGCGGGGTCTGGGTAGTAGACGCACACTTTAGCTACTCCAGAATCTGGGAACCCATAGAAAAATACATTTATGTCTTGAGAGATTAGCTACTCCCATGTAAATATAACACAGGCACAGCCTGAGGGAGAGACGATGATCAAACACAATCTTTTTTTATTTCCTTCCACAGAACATGACATAATGACAGATACAGTACAAGTTCTCCACATGCGGTCTCCCATTGATGCACCCATGCAAAACAAAAACGAAACATAGGCCTAATGAACACCACAACATGTCAGGTGATATCTTAAAAAGTCTTGGAATAAATTCCTTACCAAAAAATGTCTTCACCAATGTGTTTATGGAGGTGTCTAGAAACACATCTCACAAAGACTGAAATTCAGTTTACCTAGGAGAATCTGTGACAGCTGCTGAAAGTTGGGGTTGGGGTTAACACACACACAAATAAATATGCTTTAAGTAGCATGTGAGGGGTCACTAAGGGTTTTTCATGATTCTGAATCCATTGCAAGCATTTGTTTTGCACAAAAAACATTCCTTGGGCTAAAAATGTCTTTCACAAAACTGTGAAAAGTGATGACTCCTCATTAAACTATAGTTTTGTGGGACCATTTTTAGCCCAAGTTTTTCGTGCAAAAAAAATGCTTGCAATCGATTCAGAATCATGAAAAACCCCTAGTTTGAATTTCAGTCAGAATCAGAATCAGAATCACTTTTATTTGTCACTTCCTTCATATACATACATACATAAAGAAAATGAAATAACGTTCCCCCTCAGTCCCTTGCAGTGCAACATAAAAACTTTAAGCCTGTCTAAAAACATAAAAGGTCCTAAAACTAAAAACAGCGTAGACAACATTTAGGAAGAAGTATATATATATAAAATAAAATGAAACGAGCCATTGTGCAATCTTCTTCAAAAACATTATCATTCAGCACAGTAAAGTGCTGTTGTGCATTTTAAAAGTGCAATCATGTCCAGACCATCACAGCCAAACAATGCAAGTCAGTTGGCCAGGGAGGGGGGGATAGGCAGGGGGCGCAGCGCATTCACAGTCCTCACTACACTAGGGAAGAAGCTGTCCCGCATCCTGCTGGTCTTGGCCTTAATACTTCTGTACCTCTTCCCGGAGGGCAGAAGGTCAAAAAGGCCTTGTGAGGGGTGATGGAGGTCCCCTATGATGCTGACAGCTCTTCTGGTGCAGCGCTCCGTATAGAGCTCCAACAGAGATGGAAGAGGGGCACCAATGATCCTCCCCGCTGTCTTCACCACCCGGCTCAGCTGATGTTTCTCCTGCTCCTTGCAGCCGCCGAACCAGGAAGTGAAGCAGTATGTGAGAATGGACTCAATGGTGCCCCTGTAGAAGGTGGTGAGGAGAGGAGTGGGAAGGCCTGCTTTCTTGAGCTTTCGGAGGGGGTGGAGCCTCTGCTGGGCCTTCTTAATGACGGCAGTGGTGTTGGTGGTGGAGGTCAGGTCGTCTGCCAGATGAACCCCCAGGAACTTGATGTTCTTGACCTGTTCCACAGGGGCACCGTCGATGGTCAGCGGTGTGTGAGGGCAGATACTGGCTCTCCTGAAGTCAACCACCATCTCCTTTGTTTTGTCCACATTCAGAAAAAGATTATGTGATCTGCACCAAGTTGTTAAGAGTTCAACCTCCTTCCTGTACGCAGACTCATCGTTTTGACTGATAAGTCCCACCACAGTTGTATCATCGGCAAACTTGAGGATGTGGTTGCTGCCAAATTTGGCAGTACAGTCATGGGTCAGCAGGCCAAACAGCAGGGGGGGGCTAAGGACACAGCCCTGAGGCGATCTTGTGCTCACAGTGATGGTCTTTGATGTTTGACTGTCGACCCTGACTCTCTGTTGCCTCTGGGACAGGAAGTTGAGGATCCAGTTGCAGGTGCCATGGTCCACATTCAGCAGCCGCAGCTTTTCCACCAGCTGTTGTGGAATGATGGTGTTGAATGCTGAGCTGAAGTCGATGAAGAGGAGTCTGGCGTACGTGTTCTTTTTCTCTAGATGGGACACACATCTTTGTGAGATGTGTTACGAGACACCTTTACAAACACATTGGTGAAGAACTTTCTTCACGGGGGCTCCATACATTGCGTTCATACATACATACATTGTATTGTCCGTTTAAAGTCTGGAAAACTTCCATAATGCAGTGCATGTCTGAAAGTAAACTCAGGCTGAGCCTGGGATCAAATGAGGAACCTTCAAGTTCCTAGACGGCTGCTCTACTTCCAGTCACTGCCGCACAGTAAAGTCTTCAATTACTTCTGTGTGAAAAGATAATGTTTGGAAAATAATTAGCCTTTGAATCAAGGGAGCAATTCATTTATATTTCTAATTACACATTTTCATTGGAACTCTATTTCAGTGAGAGCTGAAGTTCTTCAGATGAATACAAACTCACACTTGTATTACCTCTCAGAGCTGCGACACCGGTAATGGATTTGTTTTGCTGTTATAAGTGTTGTTTCAACATGATTATTCCCGTTTGAATTGTTCTCCCATCTAAACACATCAACACTGGTATCGCTGATTTGTGCGAAGCTTCAAAACGTTAGAAAACGTTTCAAATGCTTAGTTTTATTTATATTTTCCTCTTTTTCTTTTAGAAAAATATCAAAAATAGACTATTTACAATCTGAGCTTGTAGAACGGTGAATTTCTCCATTCATTGTGCGAGGGATTATCCAGGGCTTACTGACCTGCATTCATTATACTGTAGGTTCTAGGCCCCACTGCAGTGCTCTGTCGCAAACCCTCAGCTGGAGCCGTTAAATAGAGCTTGCGTTCTTACTTCACTGAATACAAAGACATAACCTCCAGAAACCCATTTATCTCCCTTAAAAATCCACCCTCATTTTCTTCAAACGCAGATCACACAATGAGCCTGCCGCCGCCTGTGTTCTATCTCTCTCCCCAGCTGCTATTATTTCTAAATTTGGTCTAAATGGCCTTCCTTTTCTTTTCCAGCGGTTCCATGTTATTCATCTGACAGTGGTTCCTTGTGAAACCAGCTTTGTCTACCAATTTTTCATCTTCAGCCGTGGGTACCCTCCCGCCACCCCCAGACCACCCCCGAACACCCTCCCTATTAGGGATGGGACGATAAGCCATATTATCGTTTATCGCGATAAAAACACTCAAGATAATCGTATCGTGGAGATTAAATATATCGTGATATCGTCCTCTGTCATGCACTGGGATCAGTTCACCTTTTATTTGCCAAGCTGCATATCCGGTACCACTTAAACCCTCAATTGGTAAAACGTACTTATAATATACGTACTTAATACAGTCTTTTTTTCACTCTCTAGAGTCTCTACCAAATCTCTTTGCCAAAAAATAGCCGATCTACAAGCAGTAGCCATTGATCTGCTATTTCTTTGGCAAATGTTCCGCCGCAGGATAATGGATTTCGATTATTGTGATAATATCGTAAATCGCGATTTCTTTTGTCACAATAATCGTGATATGAAATGTTCATATCGTCCCATCCCTACTCCCTACCCCAGCCCCATCCCACCCGCCCTCCAGATCTGCGTTGGTAAATTGAATTGAAGACATTCTGGAGTGTTGGCCAACTGACAACGATAACACTGTTTGCACTGCTTCAGGTTAACTCAGGTGAAATGCTAATCCACTGATCCCCCACCCAACACCCCACAACGCACGCACGCACGCACGCACGCCCGCACGCACGCACGCACGCACGCACACACACACACACGCACACACACACACACACACACACACACACACACACACGACACACATGCTAATCTTTCATTTGTGCATTCTGCATCTCTGTTCTCTATTTCCGTGGAATTGTAATTCACATAAGCAGGAGGGGAACATAAAGGTAAAAACCTTCTTCAGAAGGCTCTGCCAAGTCTTGTCTGTGCTGCAAGCCAGGTTTCACCTGGGGTAATAACAGCTTCAAATCTATAAGCATCGTGCAGCACATCCCTGTGGCTCCTTTTTGTGTTTTTCTTTATTCGCAAACAGATATCTTCTCCCAGGGACAACTTTATTACAGTGCCTACTATGATTTCAAAGGTAAATAGTCTTGTGTTTTAACATATTTCTTTTTTTTAATTTTCTTAGAAATTGCAGAGGCATAATAAATGCATTTTCTTTTTTTGTGCTGAAAGCATTCCTGTTTAGCCTTCCAAGGCCACATCTGTATTATGTAGATGGCTTTTACTCGCTGATGCTGTTCTGCATGCGCACAGCCATGTGATTAACCCTTATTAGTATTTATTTATTTAAATATTGATTTATTTCCCCCTTTCTGTTCTCCAGGGAGTACCTGGTTAAGCAGAACATTTAGCACATTTCTTTTCACTTCCACGCTGACTGGTGCTACGCCGTTATCTGGTAGGCAAAAAAAACAACAACCCTAAAACAAGTCTTCTCTACAGCAAAACTGCTGCTTTTGACTGTTCAGCAACAATGTAAATGGAACTACAGTACCTAAATTAGCTACGTTCTGACTTTCTACCCCCTTTTGCCTTTGCTCCATTCAGAGGTGTGTGTGTGTGTGTGTGTGTGTGTGTGTGTGTGTGTGTGTGTGTGTGTGTGTGTGTGTGTGTGTGTGTGTGTGTGTGTGTGTGTGTGTGTGTGTGTGTGTGTGTGTGTGTGTGTGTGTGTGTGTGTGTGTGTGTGTGTGTGTGTGTGTGTGTGTGTGTGTGTGCCGATCTACAAGCTTGCATCGCGGCGTGTTGTGAGCTTGTAGATCTGCTAATACAATACTTTGGTACTTTTACTCAAGTATATTTTGAAATGAATTCCGGACTTTTACTAGTAACAGAGTATTTCTGCATTGCAGTATTGATACTTTTACTTAAGTAAAACATTTGAGTACTTTTTCCACCACTGGTTGGGGGGCCCCAGTTAAAATATGATTATTTGGGGGTCAGTTTGAGAACCAGTGGGGTTGTACATCTACTGTACGTTGATAAGTAGTGCTGCTTGATGCTCCATATCCCCTGGCCAGTGGTGTAAAGTAACTAAGTACTGTACTTAAGTAAACTTTTGAGGTATTTGTACTTTACTTGAGTATTTCCCTTTTCCAATACTTTTACTTCTACTCCACTACGTCTCGGATTCAAATATTGTACTTTTACTCCACTACATTTATTTAACAACTTTAGTTACTTTGCAGGTGTAAATTATAATATTATAAAACACACAACAACTTTAGTTACTAGTTACTTTGCAGGTGTAAATTATAATATTATAAAACACACAACAACTTTAGTTACTAGTTACTTTGCAGGTGTAAATTATAATATTATAAAACACACAACAACTTTAGTTACTAGTTACTTTGCAGGTGTAAATTATAATATTATAAAACACACATTAACCCACTTTAGCCCTATTTTATACCTAGGCTATTTGAAAATAGCAGATCTACAAGCTCACTGTGAGCTTGTTGATCGGCTATTTTCAAACTTTTGGTTCTTTTACTTTTGGTGCTTTTACTTTTGGTACTTTATGTACATTTCGATGCCAACACTTTCATACTTTCAGACTTTTACTTGTAACGGAGTATTTCTATATTGCAGTATTGATACTTTTACTTAAAGCTATACTGTGTAAGTTGCTCAACTAGTGGTGAAAGAAAGGTGTAGTTCTAGGGGGCTGGTTTAAAGGGACTTTAACACTGCCATGGAGACACCGGTCAGAGTGTGAAGAGGAGGACCACCAGGATGTTATATTTGAACATGGTCATGGTTTTATTCTACAAAAACATAAGAGAATACAATACATAAGTACAATGCAATAATGTGAATATAAAACAATTAATTGCCATAGAGACAAACACTTTAACCCTGAGTAAACAACATATCAATAGGCGGGTGCAGATATGGTTTGACCCCAAAAAAATTGCAACAAAAGGTTTCTCGATGGTTTATTGTAGTACCAGGTGTACTTAATAACATATCAAAAGTCTACCAAAATCTGACCACTAGAAATGCATATTTTCAAGATGGCCGCCGCCAGTTCCTTAAAAAAAACATTATTCCTTTATTATTCATCACAGACAAATATTTGTGGTGTCAAACCTCATATTTTGATGATCTAGGAATCCAATTAGCATATATAAATTATAGTCAAGTGATTACAAGTACAATTATGATAAAACAGTTGGTTATAATAAGGTTATAACCAACCTAGTAAACCTAGGTGTTTACTGGGTCTTGGCAGGAGCAGTTGAGGAGTGTGGAATGGATAGGGTTCAGATTGACTTGTCACAAATGTATTTTCTGGAGCATTTTAGCAAAGAGTGCAGATGGGACAGCTCATGACACGCTGTGCTCCAAGTCTTCCCATCCTAGCAGCACCATAATGAAGACTGACCAAAAGCCAATTCCAGCATCCTATCCCAGCACAACCATATGCCAGGCAACCACACATTATGTAGAAATACATAGTGCATGCTATGCTGGAAGCAATAGAGTTAATGTCATCTTTTCAAAATGCATAATTACCCTACAGTTTGTGTTTTTATGCATATTTCGAGAGAGAGAGAGATCTTCAACACTATAAAATCAAAAACATAGATCTAGAACAAAATTCATAGATCTAGAACACATACAATTCATAGATATAGCGAAGTGTCATAATAAAGAGGGAAGGGGGGCTTCAGATGCAGAGAGAGAGAGAGAGAGAGAGAGGAGAGAGAGAGGAGAGAGAGAGAGAGAGAGAGAGAGAGAGAGAGAGAGAGGAGAGAGAGAGAGAGAGAGAGAGAGAGAGAGAGAGAGAGAGAGAGAGAGAGAGAGAGAGAGAGAGAGAGAGAGAGAGAGAGAGAGAGAGAGAGAGTTCTCTAGAACACTATAGAATCAAAAACATAGATCTAGAACATAAAATGCATAGATCTAGAACACATAAAATGCATAGATTTAGAACACAGAATATGTACAGTACCGTTAGGTACAGTAGAGTACAGTACCGTAAGATACAGTGCAGCAAGGTACAGTAGAGTACAGCAAAGTACAGTACAGTAAGGTACAGTAAGGTACAGTAGAGTACAGTACAGTACAGTACAGCAAGGTACAGTCAGGTACAGTAGAGTACAGTAAAGTACAGTACAGTAAGGTATAGTAAGGTACAGTAGAGTACATTAAAGTACAGTACAGTAAGGTACAGTAGAGTACATTAAAGTACAGTACAGTAAGGTACAGTAGAGTACATTAAAGTACAGTACAGTAAGGTATAGTAAGGTACAGTAGAGTACAGTACAGTAAGGTACAGCAGAGTAGAGTAAAGTACAGTACAGTAAGGTACAGTAAAGTACAGTACAGTAAAGTACAGTACAGTAGAGTACTGTGAAGTACAGTACAGTAAGGTAGAGTACAGTAAGGTACAGTAAGGTACAGTACAGTACAGCAGAGTAAGGTACAGTACAGTAAGGTAAAGTACAGTAAGGTAGGGTACAGTACAGCACAGTAAGTTACAGTAAAGTACAGTAAAGTAAGTAAAGAAATAACTATGTGGTATTTAATACATATTAAGTTGGGTAACTTGAAACGGTTGGCCCTTTCAGTGGGTTATAATAGAGTCACAGACACAATATTGGATTTCGTAATTATGTAATTGTATTTTTGCAATTTGGACAAGTCCAATGGATTCCTAGGCCACATAAACATAGGGTTTGACACAAAAAATACTTGTCTAGGGTAAATAATGAAGGAGTTAGAGTATTTTAATGAATGTTTGTCCATCCTGGACGCCATCTTGAAAATGACACCTTTCCAGTGGTCAGACTTTGGTAGACTTTTAGTATGTTATTAAGGACACCTAATACTACACAAAAACAGTTGAAAAACCTTTTGTTGCAATTTTTTTGGGGTTAGGTGCTTTTTTTTCATAAATGCACCCGCCTACACCTACAAGGCAATAAATAGCATTAGGAACTCTAACCACATGGCAACAACTACACACAGGCAATATCATTAGGAACAACTACACAAAGGCAATAGCATTAAGAACTCTGAGCACTAACCACATAGCAACAACCACAACTACACAAAGGCAATTTCATTAGGAACAACTACACAAAGGTAATGTCATTATAGCAACAACTCACTTCAACTACGCATGACCAGTCTCAGGCCAGACAGAGCTCTGGTGTTCTTCTGCTGCTGCTGACAACAGGACTGAGGGCAAGGCAGTATTTATAGGGGAATTGATTGGGCTGAGTGGGAGCAGGTGAGGTGGGTGGAGCTGTTCATGATGGGCCAGGGGGAGGGACTGTCCAGTGAACTTTTCCACAGCCGCCCCAAATACGACAGTATTTACCCGAAAAAAAGTCACTGGCTCTAGGGCCGCCCCATGAAGAACAATGGGTGCTGGGGGAGGCTTAGGTGGTGGCAGACGAGGGGGCCTAGGTGCTGGGGGAGGCTCAGGTGGTGGCAAATGAGGGGGCCCAGGTGCTGGGGGAGGCTCCGGTGGTGGCTGTGGGGGCCCACATGCAGGGGGAGACTGAGGAGCCCTGGCTGCAGGAGGAGGAGCCCTGGGCAGCACTGCAGGAGGAGGAGGAGCCCTGGGCGGCACTGCAGGAGGAGGAGGAGCCCTGGGCGGCACTGCAGGAGGAGGAGGAGCCCTGGGCAGCACCGCAGGAGGAGGAGGAGCCCTGGGCAGCACTGCAGGAGGAGGAGGAGCCCTGGGCGGCACTGCAGGAGGAGGAGGAGCCCTGGGCGGCACTGCAGGAGGAGGAGGAGCCCTGGGCAGCACCGCAGGAGGAGGAGGAGCCCTGGGCAGCACTGCAGGAGGAGGAGGAGCCCCGGGCAGCACTGCAGGAGGAGGAGGAGCCCTGGGTGGCGCTGCAGGCGGAGGAAGAGGACTGGGTGGCGCTGCAGGAGGAGGACTGGGGAGCCCGGGAGGAGGAGGACGACTAGGGAGCCCGGCAGGAGGAGGACGACTAGGGAGCCCGGCAGGAGGAGGACGACTAGGGAGCCCGGCAGGAGGAGGACGACTAGGGAGCCCGGCAGGAGGAGGAGAACTAGGGAGCCCGGCAGGAGGAGAACTAGGTGGAGCCCGGGGGGACGAGGAGGCAGGAGGAGGAGCCCGGGGCACTGGTGGCGAGGTCTTGGTTGCAGGAGCCTGAGGAGGAGGCGGAGTCTTGGGCTCAGGAGCCTGAGGAGGAGGCGGAGTCTTGGGCGCAGGAGCCTGAGGAGGAGGCGGAGTCTTGGGCGCAGGAGCCTGAGGAGGAGGCGGAGTCCTGGGCGCAGGAGCCTGAGGAAGAGGCGGAGTCTTGGGCGCAGGAGCCTGTGGAGGAGGCGGAGTCTTGGGTGCAGGAGCCTGAGGTGGAGGCGGAGTCTTGGGCACAGGAGCCTTGGGAGCCTTGGGAGCCTTGGGAGCAGGCATGGAGACAGGAGGGGCCTTTGGAGGCCTGGACTGGAGGGAGGACAGTACGTCCAGCATTCTGCTGTTGTTCTCCTGCATTCTATTGTAGTTCTCCTGCATTCTCTTGTAGTTCTCCTGCATCCTGCTGTTGCCCTCCAGGTAACGGCTTAGGCTGGTGCTGAGCTCCTCTTGAGCCATGGCGATGTTACACTTCTCGGCTTCGAAGGACCATGAAAGAAAGGTGTAGTTCTAGGGGGCTGGTTTAAAGGGACTTTAACACTGCCATGGAGACACCGGTCAGAGTGTGAAGAGGAGGACCACCAGGATGTTATATTTGAACATGGTCATGGTTTTATTCTACAAAAACATAAGAGAATACAATACATAAGTACAATGCAATAATGTGAATATAAAACAATTAATTGCCATAGAGACAAACACTTTAACCCTGAGTAAACAACATATCAACACCTACAAGGCAATAAATAGCATTAGGAACTCTAACCACATGGCAACAACTACACACAGGCAATATCATTAGGAACAACTACACAAAGGCAATAGCATTAAGAACTCTGAGCACTAACCACATAGCAACAACCACAACTACACAAAGGCAATTTCATTAGGAACAACTACACAAAGGCAATGTCATTATAGCAACAACTCACTTCAACTACGCATGACCAGTCTCAGGCCAGACAGAGCTCTGGTGTTCTTCTGCTGCTGCTGACAACAGGACTGAGGGCAAGGCAGTATTTATAGGGGAATTGATTGGGCTGAGTGGGAGCAGGTGAGGTGGGTGGAGCTGTTCATGATGGGCCAGGGGGAGGGACTGTCCAGTGAACTTTTAGTAGCGTCAGTAGCGTCCACGTCTTTCGGCCGTTTTTCGCCGCGGACCGGGCCTCACACCCCCGCGTCACCCCCGCGTCTGCCTCCACCTCGCCGAGATCTATCTTTAGAGGGGTCCCTGGTTCCTGTGCGTTCAGGCATTCCGGAGAAACGGAGTGTTTCACCCGAGTATAGATAGAGACACACGGGCGCCTACAAATATGGCCGCCCTATTGTGATAGCTAGCGACCCCACTTCAAGATGCGCTGTGATTGGCCGGCAGTGTATAACCCTCGCTGTGATTGGCCGATTGTGTATGATGACGTAATTTTTGCACGAAAACCGGACCCCGGTCAGGATCATAGAAAACATATAAAGAGAAGGCTTCAGAAGCTGAAAATAACGGAGTGGGTGTTCTAAAACTTTAGCGATTTAAGAGTTAGGACAATTTTAAGATTTGTTTTATAAAAAAAGTTACATGGTACAACTTTAAGTAAAAAAAAATGTAGTACTTTTTCCACCACTGCCCCTGGCCAAGCAGGGGATTGTGTCTTTGAAGAGCAGTAGAGGGTATCCTACAAAGAGCAGTAGAGGGTATCCTACAAAGGAGACCAAACTCCTTTGTAGGATACCCAGGTTCAAACACCAGGCAGGACATGAACCTTATAGAGGGCTTTAAAGAACTGGAAGGCAAGTATGGCACGGAATTAAGAGAAAGTGAGTGAGTGTGTGTGTGTGTGTGTGTGTGTGTGTGTGTGTGTGTGTGTGTGTGTGTGTGTGCGTGTGCGTGTGCGTGTGTGCGTGCGTGCGTGCGTGTGTGTGTGTGCGTGCGTGTGCACGTGCGTGTACGAAACGGAAATGTGGAGAGGGCTGCAGATCTTGGCCATGTGCCCCTGTTCGTTCAGATGAAGTCCCTCTTCTTTGACACAGCCAATGGGGTATACTTTAACGTGTGGGGAGGGGGGTGTCATTGTTCCCCTTTAAGCTTCTTAGCTGTAAAATATTCATATTTCAGATGAGGAAGGGCAGAATCTGTGATGGCAGCAGACAGCAGTGGGTAGCTAGAAAGATAGAGAGAAGGAGAAAATAGCAAGAGGGGAGAGAGAGGGAGTAGAAAGACATTACGTATTGCTAAAATGGAGCAAGGAACATACATTTGCTGTCAGATGGAAAGCTTTTATCTCCATATTTCATACTTTTATGTTTTTATCTTAAATGAATGCCTTATTTTATACTTCATTGTACGACAGTGTTGCGCAAGACAAAAGTAGTGCAAATAGCCGGACTGCAAGCACACAACACAAACATGACTTGGTTGCGACCGTAGGTCGCAGTTTAGTATGGTCACAGCTTGACCGTATCTCTGTCTGTCTATAACGCCTGACACTGTGGTATGGAGGAAGACAGCCCATATCTGTGTGGCTGGTTCAGACAGGGATCTCAATGTATGGGCATAAAGGGGATTGTATGTTTTGTGATGTCATGAGAACCACTCTAACATAATCCCTTTTATGCCAATATATGGAGATCCCTGATGTCATCACTATTAAGCCCATATCTAACAGGACTTCATATGGGAATGCCCATATATGGTGGAAGACAGCCCATATCTGTGTGGCTGGTTCAGACAGGGATCTCCATGTATGGGCACAAAAGGGATTGTATGTATATGATGTCAGATGTGATAGACATAATAGGATTTTCACATAACGAATAACCGAGTAAGCATGTTTGGGGTCTCACAGCATATCTCCATATACAGTACATGGATCTCCATATATGGGTACCAAGGGTCTCCATATCACTGGCCAGACGGCCAAGACATGGTGCGGCCTCGCCCTTTGACTTAATGTACAGTATAATGAATGGCATTGATGACATTGGTTGAAATTGATTAAATCTGTAGCTTTTATACATATTTATTCAATAAAATGTATTAAGTTTGTGACAAAAAACGACATTGTATCCATTGGTTCTTTTCTTTCCATTTCTTGAAAAGTAACGGTTTAGGATTGATCGATTGAATGATTACTATATTTGACAGAAATGCAAACAGTAAGAGGTACAGTCAGACATTTGGGCATAAAAATAACACCAAAATACAATATCATCAACAAATATAAAACACTATTATGTACTGTACAAAGTAGGAAGGGGGTGTCAGCAGTGAATATACAGGACATAGAAGGTTTCCACACGACAGTGATGATCTAAAAGAGAAACTTGGTGGGGAGGCACAGAGAGGTCCAAAACACCACTCCTCATTTAGAAGCATCCCAACATCTTTCTCTCTCTCTTTCCCATATTCGTTCTCTCTCTCAATCACTTCATTATAGGCCTGTCTGACAAGAGACAATGTCGCCTCTCCCCACTGGCTGCCGCCGGCTCTGTGTGACTGCGGTCGACAAAAGGCGATGGCTGACAGATTGGAGGCGGGGGGAAAAAAGACACAATCATAATTATAATCTTTATATAGCTGAAAGCTATTTTTGCGGCCATCTTGTCATACGGCACTCGTCATACAGTCACTCGCGAGAGGTGTTAAATAAAATAAAAGAACTGACGCCGGTAAAAAGGATCGCTTGTGGCCGCCGCCTGCTGCCCCGTTGAGCAGCCGCAAACATAATTGAAGTGACTTGCCAGGGATGTGATCTGTGTTGCCTGTGCATTCAGCGGCTTTGTCTGGTAATTGCCATGCTTGTCGCGCCGCAACGCAAACACAACGCGCGGCACATGTAGCGTGGCGGCAGGGCCAAGCTGCGCCGCGGTTTAGTAGCCCCTGGCGTGCTCCAGTCCAAGTGCACAGCATTTACGTAACACTCCTGAGCCCAAGCAGAGCTGCCTCCGCTGTAAAGCAGACAATGCTAATCAGCTGCGCTGCCATTTCCACATTCTTCTATATATCTTTCAAATAAATTATGAACTTTCTACTGCTCGCCAGGGGTTGTAATTATCAAAACTTGGCGTATCACTTCGACTTTTCTGTCTCCCTTTCTCTTAAAGTTCCCGCTATTGTGCCTTGGGTCTTGGTGGCAGCCAACCCTCAGAAGGCATACCAGGTCTTGAGCAGAGAGCCTTCAGATGTAAAAATTGTCCGCTTTCCCACTGAGGATAAACAAAACACTTGAAATAAGAGGAGAGGCTTGTCGAGGATTATGTTTACTGTTCAGAGGAACTGCGAGACAGAGGGAGACAGGAAGGGACAGCAATCAGTGAAATACAGAGAGAGTTTGGAGGGAGACAGACTGTGATGGCGGGAGAACGGAAGGGATAATGGTTGTTATTTGGCGTGCAGTGCTGAGCAGATAGTGAAAGAAAGAGTGTGGCTCCATGATGAAGGCTTGCAGAAAGACAGAGAGAGCAATAGAGAGAGCTGAGAGCGAAATGTAAAACGACGGGAGCAGGAGAGCGACAGAGGACGTGGGCTGTAGGCTACAGTACACGGCCAGCTTCTGCTGCTGATTTTAAAAACCAACTCGCAATTGATATGCTAATTGGATTGAGAAGGTGTGGGTGGATATAGAAACACGTTTCAACTGTGTGTGTGTGTGTGTGTGTGTGTGTGTGTGTGTGTGTGTGTGTGTGTGTGTGTGTGTGTGTGTGTGTGTGTGTGTGTGTGTGTGTGTGTGTGTGTGTGTGTGTGTGTGTGTGTGTGTGTGTGTGTGTGTGTGTGTGTGTGTGTGTGTGTGAGAGAGAGACAGACAGACGGAGAACGACTGGAGGAGAATGACTGGAGGAGAGAGAGAGAGAGAGAGGAGAGTGTGGGAGTGAGAGACGTGAAGGAGGGAACAGCGAGCTTGAAACAGTTGGGAGAAAAGGCTGAGACGAGAAAGAATGAGGCACATTCAGCGTGCCCTGCTACTCTGGGTCAGAGTAATGTTTGTCACTCATCGCCGCACTGGCGCCAGCACTTACCTGCGAAGCCACTGCACAGTAACATCCGGGGCGTTAATTTAACATATCCATTTGGTTCCATTCGTACACAGTTCCAAGTGGAACAACTAAAACTGAGGTTTTTAGTGTGTGCCATGACAATGCAGACTCCTATTGCTTTAGTTTGTGTAACACTTGTTTCTGATTTCTTTCCACATTTGCATATATTCATTTCACCCACAAACAACTCATAATGACTGCTTTAAACCAAGGCAAGCATTTGCATTATTATTAGTCTAAACGAAAAACACAATTTTGGAGAAAACAACAGCTCCCCCGATGTTTGATTTGAGATGATTATTGGCTTATTAATTAATTAGGAGTTTGCGTAACCACCACATTAACATGCTTAATTTAGATTATTATGGTAATATATACAGCTCGAGGCCACAAGTAAACAACAGCAAGTGTGTTTTGTACATGGTGCCTTTGCAGTCTGGGCAAGTGTAGCCTATTTTCCTTTTGTCCACAATAGACTCTGTTGCAGACACTGTGCATAATTTTAGTTCCAGGTTTCCAGAAACATGGTTAATTTTCAAATATTGAACTGGAAAACACACTGGTTTCATGAGGAAACCAGGGCCCACGGCTATGCACAGAGCCTGTTCCAAAGAAGAAGGGCCCGAATCAACAGCCAAAATGTTTCCTCTTGTTGAAGAGCTCTCGACAAGGCTTCAATCTTACATTTTCTCTTAAAATACCTTGAGCTGCCATGAAGATTATAGTGTATGCTTCAAGTGCCACTTAACCTTCAGATACTTTCTCTCATCGGGGTGCCGGGGGGGGTCTGACTGCAGGCACGGGGAGCCATGAAGATGTCACTAACCTGGGGGACCCTCACCTGAACTTTAAGGCCCACATCAAACATCTCTTTAAAATCCTTGTTCCACCTCTGCAATATTATAATGTTTTTTCTTCAAGATCCTTTTTATAGTTGTTTCATGCAAATATTTTACTCTGTCTGATGATGTTTGTGCTGGTAGTATATAGGGGTGGGCGATATGGTGATGATTATCGTTGAGCAGATACAATGTCTCCACGATATGCCTTTTCAAAGGTATCGTATATATCGTGATACAATTGATGGAGCCTTGTTTAAAATCCTGTTTAATCATTAATACAGAGATTCATTGCAGAATTTAATTTAAACCTGCATTTTGGTCTAAATCAGTAGTTCTCAACTTTAAAATGTCAAGGTCTCCACTTAACTCTGACAGCATACAAATGAAACCAAATGGACCTGTAAGGGTCCATTTGGTTTCATTTGTATGCTGTCAGAGTTACATACTTGTAAAGTAAAATTTAGACCTCCCAAAAGGACCCCAGAGAGTCTACTTTTTGTCAAGTAACTTGAAAAATAACCATAAAAACCAACATGAAAAAGAATCGTGATAAAATCGTGTATCGTGATACAGCTTGGAAAAATATTGTGATATTGTATTTTTCCATATCGCCCACCCCTAATCATATACCAGTAAAATCCTCTGTGTTAATTCATCTCTTTGTAAAAGCATTCTACAAATAAAGAATTATGTTAGCTACGTACAGTGATGTCACAACCCTAGTACATTTGTGGGGAAGGGAATCGATGTTGTGTGTTAAGAGGTGCAAACAAAGCTGTTATGGGCTCCTTTTGTGGCTTGGGAGCTTGAAAAACTAAATAATGGGACATCCTGACTTGAATTTTCTTATTGTATGTTCTGCACTACCATGCTGATACCTGTGTTATGTACAGCTCCAAGACATGTATGTGTGTCTGCGGTATATGAATGGACCCGTAAGAGTCCATTTGTTTAGATTTATACCTCCGAGTTAAATGAACCCACAGGAATGTATAGGGTTCCTCATTTTATATCTTAGCAAAAGATCCTCACGAGGAGATGTACTAATCCTTTCTTTGTTTGGCACAGACTACATTCTCCAGTTTTTATCGCACTGTAGCCTTTCCCCCCTGGTGTCCCCACAGCCTTGACATTGGTTTAGAACATTATATTTATGATTTATGATGAAATGAATTTAATCCAGAAGGTTCATTGTCCATTTTGTAATCCTTCCTGCACAGAGCGAGAGATAGTTGTGGGTTGGAAGTGGAAGTCTAGTGTTGCGTAACAAGACCTTGGTGAAGCCATGTGTTTTTTTTTTCACCTTTCAGATGAGCCATAGAAAAAGAAAATCTGGTCTGTGTGTCAAATATGAATGTAGTTTGCTCTGTGTTTCCGGAATGTTTTTCTCCCCCGCCCTTTTTGCAACACTCTAATGCTTTAGGCCACTATGCATGTTAAGTGGGTGGAACAGGCTAGTTTTGCACAATCTCAAAAGGATTAGCACTTGCTAGGTCTTACACGATCGCTACTGAACACGCACAGTTGAAACTCCTACGTTATACTGTAACACTCTTCCACGTTGCAGTGTGCAATGTTGCTGATCAAAGAGATTAGAAGGCTTGAAAAGTCAGTTGATTCCTTTAGGAATAGATTGTAACCATTAAAGTGGGACTGTGCAGAAGCCACAAGCATGGATCTCTTTCATCCACTGAGCCTTGTCTCTGTCTCTTAGCGACACCAGCCTGGTGTGATAAGAGATGACAAATGTGTTTCCAGGTTTCCTAATGTAACTAACGCTACCTGCATGGCTTTTATGACATCTTACTTGCTACAGTAGGCTATACATTATGAAAGATTAGTGCTTTGCTGCCCAGTCACTCTGAATAATAAAGTTAGGTCAAACATATGGTCTAATCTATGCAGTAACATCGTCATTGTTAATTTATCTCAGAAGAGTCTTCTGAGCTAAATTAACCCATTTAGAACGGGTACACATTTTGTGTATCATTATTTTATGCTTTAACTATTGAAAAATAGCAGATATACAAGCTCACAGCGCGGCACCGAGTGCCGCGCTGCGAGCTCGTAGATCTGCTATTTTTGAAAAGTCGTGAACATTAGAATTTTGACCCGATTCTATAAGTGTCTTTTGAATCCTTCTAATTCTAGGCCTAAATGGGTTAACACTGAGGATTTTAGCTACTGAACTACATGCATAATCCTCCATGTTTCCTCCTAACCCCGGATGCCATTCAAGTTTTATTTTTCTTGTAGGATATCAGCTCGTATGGAATTGGAACATAATCTTCTTAACTTTTCTATGACTTCCAGAAACAGCTGGGACCAGAGGGGGCACAGAGGACGGTTGCCATACAGGAACGAAGGCTACACGTGGGGGTGCACAACGGCTGGGGCTTCATGGAGAAGCCCCAGGTGGTTGTGCTGGATCCACAGTCCACGGGGAGCAGGAGCATCTCCAGACAGAACACCCCAACCAAGAACAGGTGAGAACAAGACGCGCGTGTTTACACTGTATCCTGTTACGGGCTTGATACGCCAACCAAGCCATTTTTTTACGTTTCCGGTCCCAAACCGGAGGCACTTAGGCACTGCGGATCTGCGATCCGTATTTGGATTATTTTTAATCAAATCTAATTCATCTAAACTCTGGAAACTCTGGCCTTGGCAGTCAATACGTTAATCGTTAGAAACCAATATAGTTGGACCATTACAGGTCTGTAACTCAGAGTTAAGTTAAATTAACAATACAGTGTAGACTGGGGTCCCAGAGATACAAATCGTGTCAGATGGGGGTCTGACTCTGTGGCCTAATCTCAAACCGGGGGTCCTTGAAATTGAAAAGGTTGAGAATAACTGGCATACTGTAATCACAGACATAAGAAGCACAACGTAACAAAGCAAAGCCTTTGACCTGTTGTATACATTATTAAGTGGAATGTTTCCTGAATTAAAACCAAGGGACAACTTGCATAAACCTAAAACAAACCTCCCTGCCACGTGGGCACCATTTCATCTGACATTGAATTTCCCACAAACAACCCCAAGGTCCTTTGAGAGGGGAGAAGGTAATGCATACACAATAGAGGAACACGACACTGAGACTCCTAATCAACAGGGGGCAATAATGAACAACTTCACAGTCAGTTGTTATGCCCTTGGTGTAAGGATTTATAGCTTTTGTATAATCTGCTGAATTGCACAAGCCATATTCTTTAGCTATCCCAGCTGCTGCTGAAATCCTTGCCCACGCGTGAACACACACACACGCGCGCGCGTGGGGGCGCACACACACACACACACACACACACACACACACACACACACACACACATATACACACAGTCCCTTACATAACCTTAAAAACATTTCTTTCACTCAATCGTGCGCAACCTCATACATTCTGCAAAACCCTTAGACATTGACCTTGCTCCAAACACAAACACACACACACACACACACACACACACACACACACACACACACACACACACACACACACACACACACACACACACACACACACACACACACACACCCTGATTGTTGCCATACAAACATCAGTCCTCATAAAGGAAGCAAGGGTATTCCAGTGTATATTTTCTCTTCGCCGTCAAACAAGCAGATGTTGCTGCCGCTGCCTTTCCCCCCTGGGTTTATTATTATATATTTTTTCAGAAACCGCATGATGCCTGACAACCCCATCAAACTGTGTCTGCTCTCGCCTCAGTGGTGGAGGTTTCCTTAGGCCAACCCTCTGCCCGCCTAAGATGAGCAGTAAAAAACAAAAGCACATGGTCGGGACAGATGGCTTCAGTGCACCCATAGCATGGGGGACAGCAGGTCAATTCATGATGATGATATTGATGGGTTGGTATGTGTGGGATATGAGTTTACAGCATACTTAAGCTTCATATACTGATTTCAAACTCGACGGCAAGCACATTGGCGAGGACTTTAGGTAGTTGTCCAGAACTACCAATCCAACTGATAGACCCATATATGGTACCACTTTATAGATGGTCAAAAATACAAGAATGTAGACATTTTCTATATTCCAAAAGGTTTCAAACCAAGAATACTGCTAGGTCAGATGAAGAAATTGTTTACACTGCATTTAGAATTTAGGTGCAGTTCCAGAAAGTATTTTAAGAGCATTGTCTCATTTCCTAATGATGGCCATTCCCACTGGGCTTGGAGAGATTCCACTGACAGCACAGTGTTTGGAAAATACCTAATTGAAAGTGGCCTACACACACATGCACAGACGCACGCACGCACGCACGCACGCACGCCACGCACACACACGCACACACACACGCACACGCACACACACACGCACACACACACACACACACACACACACACACACACACTAGTATGTGACTGCCAACCATAGAAGTTGCTGTGCACACTGTGCAATTATTATTCCACAAATTTTGGATACAGTCAGTCATTTTAAGTCCAGTCCAAGATTCACGATGAGATGGAATGAAATTGCAGACTCCCATCCAAAACAATCAAAATGTGTTATTATAAACTTTCTACAGCTACCCTGGCCTAAATGTGGAAAAATGACAAACACAAACATACTGTAGATACTTATTTTCCATAAACATATGCCCTAGTTGTACACTATGCTGTGTCCCGATGAAAAAAGATCACCATTATTTTCCAAGAACTTGAATCTCCTGAGACAAATTGTAGTTCACAACTCCGCAACGTGAACGTTCTACTGCAGCGTTTGATATGAACTGGCCATTTCACTGATATAGGGCACAGTTGTAGGGCAGCAGTGGCTCAAGAGGTGGAGTCTGGTGGGAACCGGAAGGTCCCTGGTTCGATCCACAGCTCCTCCTGGCTTTGTATCGAAGTGTCCTTTAGCAGCGCAAGATGAGCAGGTTGATGCCTTGCACGATTGCCTCCTCTGTTGGTGTGTGAATGGGTGAACGTAATGCATTTTCTTTTCTTTTTATTTATTGTTATCCCTTTTTCTATGTTGCCACTGCTACTGCCCAGTGAGTAGCAGACTCCCCAGTGGTGGAAGGATGCTTTTAGGGATGGGACGATAAGTGATATTATCGTTTATCGTGATTCTCACGATAATCGTATCGTAGAGATTTAATTTATCGTGATATCGTCCTCTGTCATGCACTGGGATCAATTCACCTTACCTAGCTGCATATCCAGTATCACTTAAACCCTCTATAATTGGTACGTACTTGATGCAGTCTTTTTTTTTCACTCTATCAAATGTCTTTGCCAAAAAATAGCTGATCCACAAGCTCACAACGCGCCGCTTTGCAACGCGATGCGAGCTTGTAGATCTGCTATTTTTTGGCAAATGTTCCGGCCCAGGATAATGGATTTTGATTATCGCGATAATATCATAAATCGCTATGACATTTTCATACCGTCCCATCCCTAGATGCTTTACCCCTGCACCACCCAAGCGCCCAGTAACGTATAATGTAAACAGCTTTGGATAAAGGCACTGTAGAAATGCAGACCATTTACAGACAGGCGTTATCTATGTCGATACCAGCCGTCAGCTGGGTCAGACAGTCAGTCAGTTTAACTGGTTGTAGGACAGGACATCTAGTAATAACAAGGAAGGAACTGAATGCCCACTTAGAAGCCAAACACAGACAACTGATAGCCAACCCACCAGTGTATCTGAATTGAAACGTGGAGTATTTTTCCCACTGAGAATCTCTATTTATGCGAGATGCTAGCACATATGGCAATTATGTGGGTGATTATGTGGGCATCGTATAAACTCAAGAGAGCATGCACACTCACATGCAGAGTACATACGAAGTCAAAACACTCAACACACACACACTAAACAATCAGAGCACCTCCCCACGCAATTACCGTGTTACATGGAGTACCGTAATTGTCATTCAGATGATACCTGCCATTACATTACCCGCGGCGAGTTAGGCATCTGTCGCCTCTTAAAAGGTACAAAACAAAATAAAAAAATAATTTAAAAAAACGATCATCGTGTTTAGCTTCCAGCACAGAAACCTCAGCCTGTAACAAAATGAAGAAATGCAGTCGTCTATGATAACAAAAGTGTAGGTGGTAATTACATTATATGCCTTTTTTATTTCCTCTCTCATTCAAAGCCAACAGTCTGTTTCACTTGTTGTGGCCCCGGCGTGTTTTAGAACAGAATGAAAAAAGAAATCAAGTGATTGTCAATAGAATACAAATAAAATTAAAAAGGCTTTCTAACATGGTGTTAGGCCAGCACTCAGCTAATTGCACAGTAAATTCCTGCACATTGATTTAATTCTTGCGGGTCAATTTCTACGGATTTTGCAGTGTATCGTTGCTCTCCTTTGGAAACCTCATATGTCCAAAACTGTTACTTTTCAGGATTCAAATAAAAAAGAAAATGTTCTGAAAACTCGAAACAAGCTCAAGCCTACCATTTTTTTTTAAGATTTTGTGGAACACTAGAATGACGAAGTAGGGCGTTAATTTATGAAAAGAAAATAAATAAACATAAAAAGTTAAAATATGGAGATAAGAGGTTTCTGCTGACAGCAACGGTAATGCTCTCGTCCATGAAACAGTTGAACTGTTACACCTGTCAAGTGTGTAGCTCACACAGGGGTGGAGGGGGGGACGTTCACTAAAAGAGGAATGCGAGTGTGTAGCTAGCTCCTTTTTACAATCCCTATTCCCAGGGATTGTTCAATTCCATTTCTCTTTTCATAGTCTATAAAAAAGAATGTTGTAAAAATGGCTAAAAGCAATAGAAGGCACTTTGGTCTGAACCCGTGCTTTTACTCGATGGAGAAGGATTGCTTTTTCATCTGTCTGAGTTGGAGACCTTTTTCCGCCCCTCCCGCCTCCACACCTTTTCCTTCTTCTTGAGTTCCTCATGTCCACTTTGACCCGGCTGTGAGTTTCTTCCGTTTCACCTCTCTGACGTTGTACTGCCTGAGCCTCCTCTGACTGTCCTCTCCGATTATCACCTCTCCTACTTACATCTGACTCCTCTCTTCTCCCTGCCTCCCAGCCCATCAATCCTCTGGCTTGATCTCGCCAACCGGCTGCCCCGAACTTCCTCCCTGGCCTCTCTCTCTTCCTCTGATTTATACTTTGTCGTATTACGTATCCTACACCAGTGGTTCTCAACCTTTTCAGGCCGCCTAACCCAAAATAATCATATTTTAACTGGGGACCCCCACCCCGACGAGCACTAAGAGTTGAGGTATTACATTTTGTATAACACGGTTCTATTGTGAAAATAGCGGATCTACATGCTCAAAACGCCTCGCAACGCGATTTTCACAATTTCTTCCTCTAATATTTGACAATTTGGCCAGTGTTTAATTTGTCCTTTTAGAGGTATTAAAAAAGTCCTTAAAGAAATGAATGTGCAGACACCCTCTATACACTTAAACTTTAGGTTGGTTTGTTTACTGTTGAGTGAGAAAACAATGTTGCACATTAAGTTAATCATCTGGGGACCCTCTGAAATAATTTGGAGACCCCCCCAAGGGGTCCCGACCCACAGTTTGAGAACCACTGTCCTACACAAGCAACAGCAGATTTATAAGCTCACAACGCGTCACAATGCAACGCGTTGTGAGCTTATAGATCTGTTGTTCCAGGCACTGACGTACTACGGATTATACATTTGACCTGACTCTCCTCTCCTCTCCTCTCCTCTCCTCTCCTCTCCTCTCCTCTCTCCCTCTCCCTCCCTGCAGCTCAGCGTCCTGTCGTCTGGTCCTCCGCAGCAGCCTGGAGCTCCGGCTGACCAATCACGAGGCTCTGGCCATTGTCTTCCAGCTGGAGTACGTCTTCTCTGCTCAACTGGGCCGAGACACAGCGGTAAGGACACACAGTGACACGGGATGCACACATGCATCATACACGCACGCTCACACGCACGCACGCACGCACGCGCGCGCATGCATGCAGACAGACAGATATATAGTGTTATACAGTGTTAAATAAACTTTAATTGAAAACATCTTTTGTATACAAATGTATTCATGAAGCAAATCAAATAAGCTGAATAGGGTGTGTCGACTTTGAGCATTAATTATATTATAAACAAATTGGAGATTGGAGATGCTCATTTTCAGCATGTGTCTCCATCATGACGGACTGTATATTAAGCGTTACACATCCTCCCCTCTGCTGATCCGGCATCTCCAACCTAGGCACCTACAGTAGGAGCAACTAAAGAGGAAGGGAAACAGAGGCTTCTGTGGACAGTGCAGAAGATGTTAGTTATGAAGAGTAGCAAAGGTGCATGGGACAAGGCATTTGCCATAAAACATATTATTTTTCTCTTCACCACATGAACCCTAGCGTCCCTATTCTGGGGATGAACATGGCACGTTGTGAGCTTAGATCAGCCATTTGCAGAAGAGATTTGGTGTATAGTGTATAGTATGGACCCCTGGGGTCAACACAATATCGTATAGGTTTTAAGAGATGAAGTGGGTTATGGTCAATCAGTACTAAAACTGGAATGCTGGACTCAAGGTAGACACGGTGCCACAAACAAAGCCAAGATTAATGCCAATGCTTCTTTTTTCGGAGTAATTCAGCCGGTACAGTAGGAGTTGAACTTCTTGGAAAAGAATCTAGCTGGACGTTCAATATTGTTTATTAGCTTGAAGGAGTACGCCAATAAGCCAATATGGCTTGCATCCATGTGAAGCTTGAAAGGCTGATCCATTCGGGGAGCTATAACTGGAGCAGAACACAACAAAGCTTTAATGTTACCAAAAGCTTGCTGACATGAGGCAGACCAAATTAATTTTGATTTTGCTCTCAGCAAGTCAGTCAGAGGAAAAACTGCGGTAATAAAGGACCAAACACAAAAACCTCATTAGTTCTTTTTAGCAGTGGGAAACAATAAACTCATCAATAGATGAAACTTGGGCATAAACAGGCTGCACATGTTCCTTCCTACCCACAACCTTACCAAGACATGTCAACAATAGTTTTTACATTCCGCTAGGTTTACAGTCACATTTCCTTTCCTTAGTGAGTGGAACAAAGCATGAATAAGACTTAAGGGGAGCACACACTGGATGAGGGGCGGCTGCGCAGCGGCACGTCGCGTTATCGGCTCACGCGAAGTGCCGCGCGGTAGAGTTCTCAACGGGCCTGAAAATTAAGGCCCGGCCCTAACTGAGCCCGACAGGGTCGGCCCGAGGCCCGGCCCGACCCTAACTAGTTTCATCATTTTAAGCCCGAAGCCCTAAAAAGCCCGAGTGAAGGAAAATAAACAAATTTAAAAACGCCTCCAGGTGGCGCCACGCCGCCACCGCGGTGACCGTACCATGTGTTATTATAGCGAGTAGTAGGCTGAGAGAGTGAGATTAGCCTACCTTTCCACTTTTGGTTCGGCAATGTTAGCATGTTCTCTCATGAAGAAAAGTTTAATCCTTAATCCTCCTCATCTTGTTCACACGGTGCAACGCATGCGTCTGTCTGCTCTGCAGGTGCCGTCTCTGTCACTCAACTCTCAGTGAGTCTCTCCTCCACTTTCTTTTGTTTCGTTTCGGACAAATTCTGAGTCGACCTGTTAACCCCACCATCGTATAGCTGCTGCTGTCGCTGATTTATGACCCTGGCTTGGATAAGAGAAGCACTGATCTGCAAGTTCTAAACAAGTCAGATCGTGATGCAAAGCAGACTTCAGTGGGTTTGTAGATTGAATGGTGTTTTGGTGCGCAACACCAGCCTGCTATTATTAGCAACCTGCTGCCAGCATCGCTGACCGCGGCTCTCTGTCTCTCACTCACTCTGCTCTGCCTCGTCTGCTGCCAGTGGTGTGCTCCGAGTGCTCGTGCGGTCACATAGTAAATAAGCGAGTGAAACGCCAGTCAGCGCCATGTTCTTTACCTTTATTAAATATGAAAAAAAAAGAATTAACTTTTTTTTATTTATTTTTTTCATTTTTTTTTACTGAACCCGAGGCTCGGCCCGACCCGACTAATTAGCATAAATTTTGAGCCCGGCTCGGCCCGAATATGTCGGGTAGGGTCGGGCTCGGGCAGAGTTTGAGAACTCTACCGCGCGGTAACCCCAACTGGATGCGGCGCGCTGCCACACAGTACATATTTCCCCCGGTGGGTAGAACCATGGGAGAACATGTTCACCGCGTGGCAACGCTGAAGAAATAGAACAGCGGTGTATCGGCAGGCGAGGCGGCAGACCCGCTTCTGACGCCGCCGGTGTGGGTTAGTTCATTGAAAATAATGGGGCAGTATGTTTTGACACGCCGCTTCCGCGCCGCCTCCGCGTCCGGTGTGTATTCCCCTTTAGATGGTCCTCCCAGGTATCACTGTATATCACCACATAATCTAAATATGCAGTGCAAGTACATTAACAACCAAATTCATGAGTCATTGGAATGTACCTGGTGTCTGAAATAAGCCCATGACCCACAACTGTTTAAGAGAACAGGAGAGCAGATAGGCTATTTCATGAGCTTTTGGGGATAATGGCACCTGACAGAACACCTGTAATGGATTCAATCACATACGTTTCTGCATCAACTTAGTAAATACAGTACCTGACACGAGTGCTCTACAACCCTCTGGTACCAACTCAAGAGTGAAAAACTGCTTTAACAGTTGAATAATTCTGGCAGGCAACATAAGCTTATTGGACTTTTGATTTATTGGCGTCTATTGCCAAAATGCATACAACTTATATTTTATCTGTCAAAAGACTAAAACACAAATCAAGCTTAATAGCTTATTTCCATTGTGTGTGTGTGTGTGTGTGTGTGTGTGTGTGTGTGGGTGGGGGGGGGGGGGTGGGTGGGTTGGTGAACTTGAATGTTGTGTATGCTGTTCATGATATTGCCCACAACTTCTACAGTCCTGGTCAGGCGACCCAGCCTGACGGAGATATGCGCTTTCTAGTTACTTGATGTTCGAATAGGAGCTCACCCTGGTAGAATGAAGGAACATTGCTCCTTTGGGATTCAGTGGTAA
This sequence comes from Nannobrachium achirus, assembly GCF_963921795.1. NCBI lineage: Eukaryota > Metazoa > Chordata > Actinopteri > Myctophiformes > Myctophidae > Nannobrachium > Nannobrachium achirus. The sequence continues at coordinate 44,946,045 of NC_137818.1, read as the reverse complement.
AATGTTGCAGTGAAAATGGTTAGAGCAGTGGTCTCTGGGGAAAATCCCTGGACTGGAGAGGGTTGATGTTTGTGCAGTTGCCTTTCCTCGCTCTAGTGCTTTATAGTAAGTACATAAAGACCCACTGTAAGTAACTGCGTGAAGACTTGGGGTGATTTTAATAAGCCTCTGGGATTTTATTGCACTTCAGGGTTCATTATTGTCCTGTTATGGGCTGTTGCTAGCTTTGTTTGGTGTCCATCTGAGGAACTTTTGAATAGTTGTACACCAGTAAGACTCCCTAATCGGGAGATAAGCGACCGTAGGTCTCGCTAGAAGAGGGCCATGTGAGAAATGAGGGGTGGGGTCTCTGCGTTGCCTTGGCGGACGAATAGGTACCGGCCCCGGCTCTCCCGGACGCTCCTAGGCCGAGTTAGGGCATTTTATGTGAGCTGCAGTGGAGGGGGTCCTCCACTGGGGGCGCCACCACTTTTGCATCCGTTCTGGAGTAGCAGGAGTGGGTGGTCCCCGGGAATTCCCCGTGAGCCGCCCCGTGGGGGTGGTCATTTGGTCATTTTTGCACATTTGGTATTTTTTTTTACACCTGGGGGTCCCCCAGGGACCTGGGGGTCCCCCTGGAACTCCGGGGGTCCTTGGAGGTTGTAGTTTGGCAGGTAAGGAGTGTGTGTGCAAAATCTGGCATGGATCGGGGCAACGGTTGCGGAGATATGAGCAGGGCAAAAGTGTGACGTCTGACGTGTGACGGACGGACTGACTGACTGACTGACGCACGGACACCTGGTGGAGCTTTCTGTAGTAAGTGCGACCTACGGTCGCAATAAGAGCAACCTTTGAAGATTGTCAACTGTCAAATGTATGGGTTGAGGGCTGCTTTAATGGAAAATGGGGGAAATCATTTGACTTGCAGCAGTACTGGTTAAATAAGCTGTTGTATAATGCTGATATTGAGTGTTCGGAGGAGCAGATAAGTCTGTAGTAGTGATGCGCAGGCCGACCCGTTACCCGCGGACCCCACGGTTTGACCACGGTGCGGGGGGGTCGGTCAAGATTAAGAGTTATCATTTTTGCATGCACTCATGCAAAAAATACATAAAAATAATCACCTGCTCTTATTTGCCTTTTATTCTTAATAAGGGTAATAATAAGAATAACAATACAACGTTTTGAATACACTTGAATTGAGCGTGAGCGAGCGAGTTTTAAAATGTGCCAGAGAGGCTTGGAGCGAGGTTTCTCCTCCGCTCCTTCGAGCGAGGACCGCCCTCCGCTCCAATTCCGCTCCTGTTGGGGCCGAGAACCACATGTCTGTACATGCCCCTGACACACACTCGCTGACACACTCAGCAGAGCAGACAATGCACAAGCAATTAGCAGCGTGTGTCCCTGAGCAGGATTTCACTTATATCTCTCTGTCATCCACACAAGTCTGTTTACAAATACTTTGTGTCAGTTAAGTTATATCACCAGCCAGTCAAAGGATACGATTTGAAACGCAAATGAGATGGATTTTGACTGAATGAACCACACTCACCTTGAGTCGCCCCCATCTCTTGAATCTGGTGATTAATCAATAACCAACAGCATTTAATATTATCCGTCTTTTGCTGTCTGTTTGAATTGTGAGGCAGAGGCGCTGTATAAATATGATTGTCATAAAACCTGAAATGCCATTCATGCCCCGATGATGCCCCCAATGTTTTTTTTTGCTGTCAAATAATAGTGAAGAACCCCATTTTGAACAACACATTTGTTTTATTTATTGTACTGTAGACCTTTCTGTAAAGCGACTTTGGGTTCTTAGAAGAGCCGTATATAAAGTTGAGCTATTGCGGTGATGATTATCATCTTTTTTTTTAATGCTGGCTGCGGGGCGGGCGGATTCGCTGATTTGTATATTGTTTGAATATATAGCCAGAATACTTTATTGTCGCATCACAGGTTTACAGGTGTAAAACTGGTTGTGCAAGTTCCATTGTTTTTGTTATTTCCATAAAAAAATGTCTGTATGAGTGGTGAGGAGTGTGCGTATGTATGTGAAACACAAAGTACAAACAAAGGACGATAGAGAGAGTGGATATTGCAAGTCTGATGTACTGCACAGCCTCCTGGGCACAGCCTGCTCAGGTGTATTGCATCTCTGACAAGGTCTCAGCTCCACCAATCAATGTCCCTGAACAAAGGGACAAAACACAGGACCAAATAGAAAGGACAAGATTTGTCCAACCCTGAAGCCGTCACATTTCGCTAACAAGCACACACACTTGGTGACACCACGCACCACTACACACACACACACACACACACTCAAACGTACCCTCACGCGTACACGCACATGCAGACACACGTCCTATCCTGGTTGATTTTTTCCCCCATCCTTGTCCTATCATTCACCACCGTTGTCTGTCCTTGGAGGACTCAACACCGTCTCCCAGAGGAAATTAAAGAAGGCATCCTTGGCCAGACAACCTCAGTAAACAAACGGAGCGGAGAGGAGAATAGAGGAGGTTGATGGAGGGGATGAAAAGCAAGAGGACGCCAGAAAGGCAGCAGAGGAGAACCGATCCAATCATGAACGTATTGAGCTGGACCACTCGGCCTGCCGCTCTTCGTTACCTCTTCACTGCGCGCGGGGCACATTTACGCATCATAAGAACATAACGACACACGCAAATAATGCTCTGGCACCCAAGCTTAAAAGGACAACTTTGTATTTTTACAACAAGGGTTCATATTTTAGATTGTAATTAGAGAAAAGAAAAGATGAGTGTTAAAATGTTTTCACTTACTGCTTTCTATTGTTTTAGTGACTTTAATAAAATATGTGTTTTTATACACAATAAGCCGGCAATTTATTTGTTAATATTTACACCAGCCCCCATAAGTCACATCTGCCCATGAAAAATTGCGGTGCATCTTGGGAATGGGCTTATTGTGTCTAAAAAGACATATTCGTTAAAATCACTAAAACGATAAGTAAATGAAAACATTTTAACGTATCTTTTCTCAAAAATAGCAAAACAGCACAGGTCAAGCTCTCAATGCGGTGGTTAAATACAGTGGAGATCAGTGCAAGATGAGAATTTGCAGGTGGAATTCTTTATTTTTTACAAGTAAAGATTGCGATACAAATCGACACGCTCGGTATGAGCTTGTTATACAAGAAGTACTGTATATAGGGCCTAAGTTAAATGGTTAACATGTCTATGTACTGTGTGTGTGTGTGTGTGTGTGTGTGTGTGTGTGTGTGTGTGTGTGTGTGTGTGCGTGTGCGTGCGTGTGTGTGTGTGATAGCTTTTGTCAGATGTAAGGAGGGGGGCTCCAAGTTGGAAAACACTGACAGGTGCCACCCTCAGGTACTGTTCGTCATTTGAATAGTTTTCACCGCTAGCCTACAGACTGATCTCTGTGCATTCAGAAAAAACCTGGAGTTTGCACCTGTGGCCAAGCTGTGAAATGACCTGCGCCAAATGGTCCGCAGTTTAAAAGCTTGGCACGTGGAGGGATTCTTTGTAGGGCAGCGAGACAAACCTAGTAAACACACATGCGCATGCACTTACTCGCATGCATGCACAGCGCAGTTGTTTATTATTATTTTTTTGAATTTTATGGCTCCAAAAGCAGGCCATACCCTTTCATAATGTGCTTATGAGTGTTTATCAGGGAAAGAAGCAGCCATTTAGTGTGCATAAACAGCAGAGGAGGTAAGGCAGACGGAGGGAATCAACACATCCCAAGGGAAGTTGTCTCTACAGCAGAGCACCCTCAGCCGCTGATGGCATGCATGGCGAGCCAGAGACGGATCTCTATAATTATGTGTGTGGGTGGGCCTTTAGCACTTAATGCATTCAGAACGGGTACACTGTATTGTGTATCATTATTTTATGCTTTAACTATTGAAAAATAGCAGATATACTGTACAAGCTCACAGCGCGGCACCGAGTGCCGCGCTGCGAGCTTGTAGATCTGCTATTTTTGAAAAATTGTGAAAATTTGAATTTTGACCCGATTCTATAAGTGTCTTTTGAATCCTTCAGAAATGGCAGTTTTTTTGAAAAGCCTGTGTTTCTATGTCAGCAATCTGGCCGGTCATCGTCGAAGAAAAGGTCCTTCCTTCACTTAACTGGAGCTCAGTTAGTCTGTTCTTGAGAGACTACTATGTCAGTGGTTCTCAAACCTTTTCATGTGAAGGATCCCCAAACTGATATTTATTTGGCCAAGGACCCGCATCTCAAAATATCTAGTTCCAGGGACCACCCAGAAGCAAAATTTGAGTTACAAACGTTCGCTCTAAAAATACATATATTCAAAGATTTGCACACATTTTCACGACTTTTTTTCAAAAATAGCAGATCTACAAGCTCGCAGCGCGGCACTCGGTGCCGCGCTGTGAGCTTGTATATCTGCTATTTCTCAACAGTTAAAGCAGTCAATAATTCTAGGCCTAAATGGGTTAATGCATTCTGGGACTGCCCCCCCCCCCTCATTGTGTTCCTCTGCGTGTGTTGTCCCTTCCACAAGCACAGGTCATCAGATCTCCAATTAAAAGCAGCAGAAAAACAAGCAACTTACTCTGCCATCACAGTATGGCTGCGCATTTGCATTTTGTGGACTCATTCCTACCACCTCGGGCACCTGAAATAAAAGCTATTCAGGCTTGTTTGTGAAAATGGATACCAGGGATTTCCTTCCTTTTCTTTTTTTTTTTTGTCGTTTCAATGCCACAATATGGTGGAGAAAGATGAATTAAAAGATCATTCCAGGCACTTAGGCTCTAATGCGCCCTACAGCGCATATCGGGTTAGAGTCTCGATCCCAAACAACCTTTGCTTTGTGTTCCCTCCCCATCTGTCTCTCCCTCTTTCCTGTCTAGCTTCACTTAAAGGCAGAATGATTTGAAGAACCCTTTAAGGACCTGAGACTGCCACGGAATTATTCATCACAGTCCTAAGAAACAAGCATTAATACCCCCGAAGACAGCGGCATGTCTCTTTAGCAGAAAATACTCCAAACGCATCAACCCCCCTCCCATACACACACACCTCGAATGGGATGATATGAGACAAAACTTTCTAACAGAACAAGACACGCTATTCAATGTGTCTTGGGGTTGTGTACTCTTCTTTTATCTCCTGGGTGTCAGAGCTGTCAAAGACAGGATGTGTTATGTCTCTGTTGACTCGACAGCCCGCACGTGAGCGAGTGAGGAAAGGTGTGCCCCCGGGCACGCAGCTGTACACACTGTCAGCACTGCCGTTCTCCTGCTTTCAACTTCTTATGTTGTTGAACCTTGGGATCATGGGATCGTGTGGGTTCACGTCACCTCGATGCCACGGCATCCGAAACATCTTTCAGAAGGCTTTCTCCCATGCTGCCCTTCGGCGCAGCGGGTAGTCTACGCGCTCACGTATTCTTCCTCAACCCAGAGTCACATGGACTTGAAGCAATGTTTAATGTGTTTTGGTGTTGTGTCACTGCTGTTGAATCACCACTCTTAATGTGTCCGATATTCTGGCTCCAAGTAGTCCTGGTAGCTCTTCAGAGGCATTTCATTTTGTTTGGAGTGTTCTTTTCTTTTTTGGGGAGCCTGCATTCTAATGTTGAATTATCCTTTGTTCTTCTTCTTCTCCAGCTGTCGTTTCCACTTGTTCTTGTCTATTTCCTACGGTATTATTTGTGTTAATGTAGTGTCACAGATGCTGCTCTAGATTGCCTCATGCATCATTTACACATTATGAAAACATCAGGCCTTGGTTGTCCAGCGTCGAGTGTGGAACAGTGGAAGCATTGGCATCTTCAGGCTCTCTTTGAACCTCCCCTTAAATTGAGAGCACTCTTAGTTAAAACTGAGTCTGTTTTTTCCCTCATCTTCTTCCATCTCACTTTGTCTTTGAGCATCTGCTTGGCCACTAGATGGTGCTGTGTAGTGAACATTTGCCGGAGCATACTTTGTGCTTCTTTCTTTCTCAGGAGTGTGGTTGGAAGGATGGGGTGTATCTGTTCTGTATTGGCCCTGCTCTTACATCAGGATTTAATAGACTTGTGGCTTTTGTTTTATTCTGAAAGGGCTAAAGGTGAATGAAATGAGTAGAGCACCTTTGTTGGAATAAGATAAAGATAAGCCTCTATTGATTCCTAGAAGGAAACTCATGTGTCATAGCAGCAACAGCAGCGAGAATGAAACAGGAGAGAGGCACAGTACAAGTAAGAGCCAAATAGATAAAAATGAGCTGCTGGCCCTAGTTATCTGCACTAGATCTCTGAATGAGCTGAGAATGTACAGTAGTACATCAATAAATATAAACTAGCCCTTACCCGTTCAAAGATATGAGCTCCAAAATGATGTGCAGTGTGTGGGTTATGGGATGTGCACTGTGCATACAGTATATGAGGGATGGAAAGTAACTTTAACTGGTGCTTGCATGATAATATGTAGCATCAATGTAAGAAATACCCGTTTCGTTTAATGGCTACCTTTAAGAATGGATTGAATATGTGTTCAGTGTATCAACGCAGTGAATATGAAGGAAAAAACAGGAAGGAAACACATTACACACTGTGTTATCAGCCTTGCAATCAGAAAATCCTGGTTTGATTCCTGGCTGTGTGTCGAAGTGTCCTTGAGCAAGACGGTGAGCAGGTTGGTGCCTTGCCTGGTTTCCTCCGCCACCGGTGTGGGAATGTGTGTGTGAATGTGAAATACATTGTAAAGCGCTTTGGAGAAAGTGCTATTCATAAATGCAGTCCATTTAACATTTATCGGGCTGACACAGGTTCCAGTACCCAGCGCTGGATGTACTGTATGTCAGATTGATGTCAGTATAGTGACATCAGGCATGTCCACATTTAGCCATAATCCAGTCACTTAGTACTAGTAGTACTGGGGCATAACCGTCGGTTGACATGGTTGATTTGGGATGTCCTGTCCATATACGCTGTGGTATCCGTCTGCCGGTCGTTGGGATGGTTATTCTGTTTGACTCGAGGAGAAACCCTGTGCCAGGAGTAACACTGTGCCAATCATTTGTAGCTCCAAGGCTGATTGATCCACCCTCTCGTCTTTGCAATAAAAGAAAATCAGAACAACTCTGTATTCCAGACAAAAAAGGCAATGACCTCTTGTAAGACCTCATTGCCTTCGTCGATGAAAAGAAAAGCACGTGCCTTTTCATGCTTGTTTTCTCGCCTCTTCGGATTTGTAATTGCATTTAGCTCTGGTTCTTTCCCACCCTCTCTTCTCCACCACTCAAGCCCACCCCCCCCCACCCAAGAGCTTTTGAGCTGCGGAGCTTTCATGTCTCCACCAAGAGAGAGGCAGTTGGAGACCAAATTTAAGTGGCTGGGTAAGCGAAGAACAGGCAGCTTGCTCTGATGGGCTTCTCCTCCAGAGCGTCCGGGGTTAGCAGACTTCAAATAACCAACTTTGCCTCCAGTCAAACACATCAAAATGTCCACTCTTTCCCTTCCTGTTCTCTTGCTTTCCTCATCCTAGCCCAGTGATTCTCAAGGTTTTCATTTCAAGGACCCCTAGTTTACTATGCATTAGGCCAAGGACCCCCATGTCTCTGAGAGTATACAAATGGAACCGCAATGGACCCCACTTTGAGAACCACATGTCCTCAGCAGTCCTCCAAGTGATGGGCTTCACAGGCTGCCGACCCATGTCCTCCCCCAAAGAAGAAAGCTTGAGAAAACACGTCTAGGGAGGGTTGGAAAGGAAATGTGAAAACATGTTTGAAAGTTGCTATTAGTTGCTCGGCACACTGCTCCGCACAGTAATTACCACAGCCCAAATATTACAATGATTCTGGACTGGAGTCTTTAATTCCCTCGCTGCCGCAAACATATTATTAGAGTAATTGCTCCTTATGCAGACCGCTGTATGGTGGTATGATTATGAAGTATTAATTCAACATAACATGATAGTTAGACATAAACATGCCTCATTCTCAATTAGGGTTATGAATGGGGAAACAAATGTTGTGAAGTAGCTGCAGTAGAGTAGAAGGCCCCCCACTTTTTTCCCCATGGACCCATGGACCCATTCGGAGATGCTGGAACTGCGTTATACTTTTATTCAAATAGCTGACCAAGTCAGCTTTTTTTTTAAATTGCTGCACAATGACTACTTTTACTTTTGGTACTTTAAGTACATTTTACCAATACTTTTATATATTCTTGTACTCTTGTTGAATACTTCAGAGTATTTCTACATAGTGGTATTTCTACTTTCACTTCAGTAACAAAAATCCACCACTGACACATCAAACATGAATCATCCCCGTAACAATGGGAGAGAATACTTCTTCACAAGAAACACTCAAACCTTTTTTAATAATGCATCCGTCAGCCGCCCTAAGACAGGAGAATTGAACGACGACACAGAGTGTCATGCCTTCAAGTCTTCCAGTCTAACGCGGGAGTCTAACGGCACGCATGGTGCATGATTTACCAGGCCGTGAGGATGCTGAGGCCAGTGACAAGCCATCCGAGGCGGCGACGGCTCCCCTAATTGTGGTCTGTCAACTCCAATTTAGCCTGGCCGTAACTCCATCCCAAGGTGTCCCTGCTCTGGCACCCGCTTTTCCGAACACGGCTTTTATCAACCGACGTGTCGCTCGCCGCAGTTTGTCAATTCAGCCGTGTAATACAGTTGCAATAAAGCTTAATGCAAGACGATGGCGACTTTCGTACTCTGACAAGCACTAGCTCATTGCTAATGGAGGTCGAGGAGGGAGGGGTCAGTCCAGGGGGAATCAAAGCGTGGACGAGCTGCTATAGATGCACATATATTTTTGTCCTCAAGCCAGGAAACGATTCATCAGAAAAGGCGTGACAGCCGCAGTCATCCCCGGCACTGACACGGGGGATGAGTGACTGCATGCAGGTCGCAGACTCCTGAAGGATAGACCATGGGAGATGGATGGAGAGGACGGTGAAGAGGTGGAGGGAGGGAGATGCTGAGCAGGAGTTAACAGACCTTTTCTCTCAAGACCCAGAAGAGAAAGTTGGTGTTTCCCCGGGACCCAAACTTACAAAAATACATTATTGATTTGCCACTTACACCCTGTTTAATAGTGAAAATAGCTGATCTACTGTACCCAACACGATGCGATGTGCTGTGAGCTTGCTATTTTTTCTATTTATTAAAAGTTGTTTTAAATATATGGATTGTTTTTTTCTGAAATTCTTAAAAAAAAAAGTTTAGGTTTTGGGGGAAACATTGATTGTATTCTTAAAAAAATAAAGTATTTTGAAATAATCAAAAATGAGGGAACCTAACAAACAAAACAAAATGATGTGCGACCCATAATAATGGATTAGCAACACAAAAATAGGTCCCGATCCATTTGCAGGATGTAGAGACAAGAGACCAGGTTTCATCTTCACACCATCCACTGTAGTGCTACAAAGAGGGTCTCTCACCAGCACAAATCACATCCTCGGAACAGTAATTAGCGACTCGGCAGAGCTGTTACACACTGTTATCGGGGGAGAGGGGACGCTGACAGTTTTGATGCACGCCCATGGAGATATATAGCCTGTACTTATAGAGTCAAAGTATGGCCATTAATGAGTGTCTTTGTCCGTCACATCGTGATGGTGGGTTACCTTTATCCCAGACTCGGATCAGTGACTGGCACACTCGATTACTGAACGCCTGAGGAAGTGTAGGCTAACCATTGATTTGTGACCTTTCTGAGTTCGGCTGAAAGCGATTAAACATACGTACTGATGTGCCCTTTATTGAGGCCTCCTTCATCCAGCTCACCAAAGATTGTCACCAAATAAGATGGCTTTCTGACTTCATGTGGCCAGTCTGACAATGACGTGGACCTCCTCCTGGGCACACAGTACTCTCACTGCGTACAAGATATTTGATCCCAGATGATGATGGTCCCATGTGGATCTCAAGACCCACATGATGCAGTCTTTAAATACAAGCAGACAACTCAACGTTTTATCAAGGTCATAACTGACTTCCTCTACATGTACTACTGTACAACAGTAGTACATGTACTACTGTACAGTAGTACATGTAGAGGCAGTCAGTTATGACGTGTGACGTCTAAAACAACCTCCCCTCCCTGTCCCCCCTCTTCCATGAACTTGAACTTCATATAAAACGTATAACACGCACGTGCCGTGCGCGCACGCACACACACACACACACACTAGGGCATTCACCAAATATTCGAATATTCAAATATCAAAGTCACTATTCGACGTTGTTCGTTGTTCTCTTCCTTACTTAATATTTGGCAGTTTGGCCAGTCCTGTCGAATATTCGACTATTCGAATACTTTGCGGTCAAATAATTTGAATACTAAAAATCACTATTCGTGAATTCCCTAACACACACACACACACACACACACACACACACACACACACACACACACACACACACACACACACACACACACACACACACACACGGTTGTACATGTAAGTCAGGAAAGCTAATTCTCTTCCTCCACAGTGGGGGATGGTAAATCATACTTGGCTGAATCAATGTATGGCTGCTTGCCTGTTGACCAGCAGCTTCGTAATTAGGGAGTCAGATTTATGCGCAAGCATTCAATTTGTTTTTGCTATCCGGCAAGCTTTTCCATTAGTGGAGATATTTACTGATTTAACTTTCTTAATTATCTATTCATTCCGCTTTCCTTCTCTGGCATCCAACGCCAAGGGAATGTGAGGTAAACAGCATGTGGAAGAGAAATCAACGACATGGCCAGCGGCTCGTTCTATTAATCACTGAAACCCCAGCATCCGTATTCTGGGGAAAACTTTTGCAGGAAAATAGCAGATCGACAAGAACATTCACTAGTATAGAGCCCTGAGGGACCCGGCTCAACCTCATATACTGTTGAATGGTTGAAGGTGTCGCTATATTATATAGTCGCCCAGGGACATGCTGGGCCCCTGATTCAGCCCGGGAAAAATAGTTGGAGAGGCCCTCATTGCGCGCTACAGAGAGAGATCTCTCTCTATAGCGCTGCTGCTACTCAAAGATTTGCCATTTCAGATCATGACAAGTGACAAGCCAGTGGGCCAATTACATGAGTTATATTTCGCCGTCGTCGGGTGGAAACCTTGTATGTCCAAAACCGTTTGTTTTGTATTCATCATTTTAAAAATGATTTAAACTAGTGAAAACAGCCGATCTACAAGCACACAACGCCTCGCGGTGCGAGGTGTTGTGTGCTTGTAGATCTGCTGTTTTCACTACTTTTGTGCGATGGCCTTGTATGATGAAGCAGGGCTTTGCTTTGCGAAAAAATGTACAAATTTGAAACTTGGAGATACAAGGTTTCTGCCCGACAGTGACGATTTACTCTGTTGGCAACTCAGCCCCCAAAATGGAACGAAGGCTGACATTTTTTTTCTTTTTTTCCTAATGGCCGGCCTGGACAGTCCGGGAAAGAACCGGCTGTTCGGGAGTTGTCCCGCTTTTCCCAATGGCCAGCACGTCCCTGTAGTCGCAGTATGTCTTGTTTGTGTTTCCTGTGACCTCACTTGGGTTCACAGCTGCGCATGCATGCCTACATGTGCGTCTCGGATGCCTGTGTCGTTAAGCGTGCGCATGTTTGAGTGTACATTTGCATGTTTATGTGTGTACCCCTGCAGGCTTTAATGATGTTGGTGGAATGAAGAGTCTCTCGTGAAAGCTCTCCCCGTTCACATTGCTCATTAAAAGTGTCTCTCGTACAATGACTCCCTCCCCTCCGGTCGTGCAGCTCTCCCCTCGGTCCTGGTCTCCTTCGATAGCGCCACAATGAGACAAAGAAACAGGTTATATTTTTGTTTTGTCCTGATCCCAAATGTCATACAAATGTTAATTAAATGTTAATCAAAAGTCCTAAGCATTGTAATGTCATCGGGAGTGGGGAGGCGTTATATTTAGCTGAGTCGCTAGCTTGATTGTGGGAGGTCAGTCTTCCCTGGAGGTCTCTGTCCTTTCTCACAGCAGCTATAGTTGAGGGGAAAGAGAGGAAGGAGGCTACACTGTTGCCCTAATTAACCCATTTAGGCCTGGGCATATTGAATGCTTTAACATTTGAAAAATAGCAGATATACAAGCTCACAGCGTGGCACCGAGTGCCGCGCTGCGAGCTTGCAGATCTGCTATTTTTGAAAAGAGTTGTGAAAATGTGTGCAAATCTTTGAATGTATGTATTTTCAAAGCGAACGTGTGTAACTCAAATTTTGCTTCTGGGTGATCCCTGGAACTAAATATTTTGAGATGGGGGTCCGTGGCCAAATAAATATCATTTTGGGGGTCCTTCACATGAAAAGGTTTGAGCACCACTGACATAGTAGTCTCTCAAGAACAGACTAACTGAGCGCCAGTTAAGTGAAAAGGACCTTTTCTTTGACGATGGCTGGCCAGATTGCTGACATAGAAACATAGGTTTTTTTTCCAAAAATCTTAGAAGGATTCAAAAGACACTTATAGAATCGGGTCAAAATTCTAATGTTCACGATTTTTCAAAAATAGCAGATCTACAAGCTCGCAGCGCGGCACTCGGTGCCGCGCTGTGAGCTTGTATATCTGCTATTTTTCAATAGTTAAAGCATAAAATAATGATACACAAAATGTGTACCCACCCGTTCTGAATGGGTTAAAATGAATGTCAGTTCTCCCCCACTGAGGAGTGCATCAATCCCATCCTGCGATCGCGCCCAGAGTGAGTCTTTCCCTGTCGGTGCCTGCCAGGAGCACCATCTTTCTCCAGGCCGATATGTCTGCCTTGGCAGCAGACGAGGGACACAGGGCCATGTTTGCACATCTAGCCTAATGGTTGCCATGTGGCCGGGCACCTTATTCCGGCACCTCGCCACTTTTCACGCTGACTCTGAGTGGCACTTGTATGGAGCCGGTGAGGTCAGTCTCTCTCCCTCGCAGCCATTTGCAATCTGTGCAGCTGTGCAAGTTAAATTACTTCAGTTGTTACTCATACTGTACAGTATATTATGGAAGTGTGGTTAAATACCACTTTTTTATGACGCTTTTGTCCATAAGCCTTTCACTATGTGCTCAGCTATCTTGCTGCGCTGCAGTTTGGCTTTTTTTTCAATCCAATACAATGTTTTTTTCGCTATTTTACTTACCCTGAGCTGCTTGTAGAGATGTGGGTGGTCCTGGCTCGTCCTACGCTTGCCAACGACCGAGTCTAGATGGTCCGACGATTTATTCAATTGAAAATGGTTTAGAATAAAGTTTAGAGCCCCCCCAAAAAAACTCAATCTATACTTTCGGCGGCACGACGTATTCCGGGGTGCCGATCCCGAACTAGTCCGGCTTTTTTAATAAAATGAATTGATTAATCGGAGGCCTCAACGAAGCCCCGGTCTAAATTTCCATCCAGGCCCCGGGCCGTGATTCTGTTTACATCGGCCCGTAATCAGGTAACGCCGCCGCACCGCGCCGCTGACTCCAATACAAACTCACATCTTTAGAGACCTTTTTCTCTGAACTGTGTTCCCAGGGCAGCGACAAAGTTTCATTTACGGCTAAATCGCCAAAAATCGATCTTCTAAAATGAATGATAGCCTATAGCAACATTGTTGCTCTCTTCATCCGGGTCACATTGATCACATGCACCAACGTGGACGCGCGCGTCACTGCTACGTGGCTCCCTCTATGTTAGACCTGTCAATGGGACTATCCCTGGCACTCTAGCGGCCTCTTGTGGCCTTGGCATGCAACTTGTTAACACTCCTTATTTTCACTAGTAACAGGAACGCACCATGTGCCTCTAGCGTAATCACTGAAAACCCTGAAATGATGTTTCAAGTCCTCTATGGCGGTGAACCGACATTTCCGACTTACAATTTATATTATATAATGTGATTGTGATGTCAATGAAGCATGACATGATCTGTTCTGCAAAGGTTAACAAAAAGCAGGTTCACTTTGCTGGCAAAAAAAATCTCTGACCTAGAATAATAGTGCATTGCCTAATAGCAACTGGGCCTCGCAACAGCCAGCCTCTCCAAAAGAGAAAGGAAGCACATTGGTGATGATGTAGCTCGGGATGGCTTGCGAGGATATATAGCAACCACACTAAGTAATATAATCATAAACAAATCACTCAGCTCCATATATGGGCACAAAAGGGGACATGCCCATTGCCCATATATGGGCATACGGATGACATCAAGGATCTCCATATATGGGCCTAAAAGGAACAAACGGATACAGAGATATGGGTATATCAGTCAGATTGGCTGTGCGACGTAGGTGTGAGGGCCGCGTAGCGACCCAAACCTCTAGTTTCATATATTCCCCACTCAGTACAAAGTATCCTTGCAAATTAGATTGGATGTGATGTGAGTGCTCCCCCCCAATGGCCCGTAGCCTGGGCAGATTGTATAATATGTATGAAGGAGGCAATTATCATCTTGTTTATGGTGACATAACTTTGTGTCTATTGCAGTTGAATAACCCACCTCTTGATATCAAAGGTCCTCTTTCATATTAAATTGGCTTGCATGGTGCAAAAAGCCTTTCATGAACCTTCTCTCCTTGAAGGCTTGCAATCAGCGACAGCCAGATCTGAACACACTGAGCCTTATTTAGCCATGGTGAGCCGAGTAGAACAAAGTATCCAGGTTCATTTGAAATGCTTGTGCAGATGGATGAAAATGTGAGTGGTTTAGTACTCTTAAGTTAATGATCTCACTACATGTCTCCCCACTCGCTCTGGGGCTTCTCATTGTGGAGAATAAGTACGCAATGCTGAGGGGCCGGTTCCTGTCACAGGGTCTTGGCTGAAATAATGAGTTGAGCAGCCCAACAGACTGCAGTAATTGTAATAACTGTCAGACTCCGTCTCCCACCAATGCCCACGTCCCCCTAATTTAGGATTAATTCCAACCACACTAAAAGCCCTTCGTCGTTGGAAGTCTCGCCTTCTCCTTTGAATCTTGCTGAGACAATGTTCCTACGACCAAGTTTCTAGACGGTAGCGGGGAGATGGGACTTGTTCTAAATGTACTGTAGTGTTGTTTAGTCTGTTCTTTGTCAACTTGGGTAACTTTAGCGATCGGTACCAAATGTAGTAATGCCTTCTTCCATTGGGAAACCAGCGATTTATGATGCGCAACTCTGGATACCTGCCACATTTTGGCATAACCCTACTTTAAGCAGACACATATTTTGTAATGATTTTTTTTTTTCTTACCCCAAGTTCCTCAAGTGCCCTCTCGAGTTTGATTACATTTGTTCCTTCAGGTCACAGACAAGAGATCTTTATTTCCACCCATTTGTATTTTCGACAGTGCTTTCTCTTCTGCAGATGCCACTACATTGCCTATTGCACTTATAAACAAGGTTGATGGATTCTTCCCTTAGAAAACGCTTTGCCTGTTGGAGCAATTATGTGTGCAGTGACATAGACTGTTATTGTTTTCTGTACAACTTTATGAAAAACAAAAAGGGGGGAAAAAAGGAAAGGTTTGCTGTTTTCCTTGTTTTGGCCGGGGGGCAATGTTCCTCTGCTGTTTTGCACGCCGCCATGCACCAATGTAACCAAGTGCTGCTTTCCCTCCATTTAATGACATTTATTTTAAATATGGGCTTTCATTCTCAGATCAACAGTCTAATCAGACGTTGAGGAAATTGACTATCGATCACTCCCTCTTCCCTGACATGACGGCCAGTTACTGTAGCAAGACATTTTTATGAGCAACTTTTAATGAAAGCAGCGAGTTGTCTGATTAGTCCAAATGCTTTTCAATAAAAATAGTGTGTGTGCAAAGGGCAAGGTAGTATTTTCCCTGAAATATAATGGCATTGATTCACATGTCTTTCTGCTGTCACCACCAGGCATCCGTATTGATCTAGGCTTCCTGAGTTACAGTAGTGGTCACCGTCAAGTCGATGTTTCTGAACCTCAAGCCAGTCCTGACTTTTTCCTCACATTATAACCCTGCAATTTATCTCATCAGCTAGCTTCCAACATGCCGTAATGTCTCCCCGAGGCATGCTGTACCTAAACATTGATTGTCACTGTCACATATAATCAAGTGGAAAACACAGAGCTTAATCTCACGTCTCCCATGGAATGTGGTTACCATTCATACAGCGTGTGCTCGCGTGCAAGGATTACCCATATAATATGAATTCTCTGTTTGGCTCTGCAGGAAGCTAATTTATTATCCTTGTTTGTTTACCCCAAATCACAACCCAAGAGCCTTGTTGAGATTCCCCGCAATCCTATTGTTTGGCTGCCCGAGCTGTCAGCGTTCTATGCGGTTCATATGTAAATAACACCGCTTTGATGTCCATCCCATTGAAAAATCATGATTGTGATTCATGTTGCCCTCAGCTTTATTGTCTCTTTTCTTTTTTGTTTTGCTCAGTTCATGCCGTGAATGACTTCATCCCATTGTGGGAAATGAGAGTTTCTTGAAATCAGTTTGAGAGGCCCTCCTCATCTCCCTTTATCTTGATCTATTAATAGTTCCTCCCAGTCAATGCCATTCCAGCAGTGTATTCGAATTTTGGCCTGATTTATACTTCGTTTTACGATGGTTTCCCACGCACAAAATAGCCACTGTACAAGCTCGCTTGTGAGCTTATAGATCTGCTATTTTGGGCGTGGCACAGTGTAAATTTTGCATTAGCTGCATAGAGACATACTATGCTTCAGTGTGCCGTCTGCCTCCAGCAATAGCCCTCTTTTTATCCATGCTAATGGTTGTTTACTGTCAAGATTCCAGGATGACCTCCCACTTGGGTAATGTCGCCCCCTGGCGATCATTCAGAGAAACTACTTCAGCTCCCGTACTAACGTAGGTAGGAAGGGCCTGTCACTCAAACCAGAGTGACCCGCCTCCCGGCTATAAAAGCCCCCGGAGGCGGAAGTAACATCCTCTTTTTCACTCTCTGCGATATCACATTCAGATAAGTTGAAACTCAGCCTTATAATTTATTTCTTCGCTCTTTAGCCTAAAGCGGTGGCATAGGAAGTCGCCCACCGGCGAGTGTAGAATTAAACCCGTACCTAAGAATATTTATTCTTGTCCCGTCTTAAACCGACGGGTTTCTACTGATTAACAAAGTAGTTTACCGCTTGTTCAGGCCTCTGCCCGAACCAAGCGTGGACTAGCTTTAGCCGTTAGCTCTTTAGCTCGTCAGCTTTGTGTTAACGTTAGCTACACTGCTTACCGCTTGTTCAGGCCTTTGTCTGAATCAAGCGTGGCCTAGCTTTAGCCGTTAGCTTGTTAGCTTGTTAGCTCTGTTAACGTTAGCTACACTGCTTCGCCATGGATCCTCTGGCCCTTCTGCCGAGGCAATGTGACTACCCAGGCTGTCCAGGACTCATCGACGGACAGGATTTTCATCCTCTCTGTGCTAGCTGCATGGGCGTTGCACACGCCTTCTCTGCACTATGTCCCCAGGGGAGAGCAGGACCCTTCTGCGACATCTGCACGGCCTTCGACCACGATGTCCTGGTACACCGCCTCTACCTGGCTAGGGCAGGCCTCGGAGCCTGTGCTCCACCAGGTGGGTCTGCTGCTCTGAACCCCACAGCCCAGTCTTCCTTCCCCAGGCGGCCCGCACCGTTGGTCAAGGTGCGGCGCTGCCTTCCGGAGCTCCGGTTGGCAAACAGCGCGCCACTCCAGGTCAAGATGGCGCCATGCTACTTGGAACACCGCCTGCCGCGCAGCCGACCGCAGCTAGCTCCACTGTCACTGGAGCTGGCGGGTCTGGCGAAGTCGCCGCTAAGAAGGCGACCAAGAAGGCTAACATCCCTCCAGTAGCCTTTACCCCTTCGGGCGCGGTGCCCAAAAAGAAGCGATCGGATGTGACCGTCGGGGACGTTCCCCTCAACGTGAGCATCAACAAAACAGTCCAGACCTTCAGGCGCGAGTCGGACCTGATGAGGCCGAGGATGATGACGAAATGCCCGGGCAGGAGCCTTCGGTTCCCGCCCCGTATGTCCTCTCCAGGCTGCCGCTGGTGAAGGGATTCACCAAGGCTCTTCATTCCTCATGGAAGACTCATAAAGACCCCAGAAAGCTGTCCTTTTCTGTTTTGGATGTGGTCGGAGGTGCGGAGGCAGGCATGTCCACCTGCCCCAACCTGGACCACCTGTTAGCGCAATCTTTTCTAGGCTCCGTCAGACCCCAGTATAAGGATGTGGGCACGGCTAAGTGCGGGCCGTTTGTCGGCCCCGTCGGCACCAACCCGCCGGGGTTCACTGTTCTGGAGGACAAGATGCAGTCGGACAGGGCTCGTAACGCCTACCGGTCCGCTGCTCTGGCTGCTAAGGACCTGAATCTAATCCAGCTCTTGCTCGCTTCCACCAAGGACCTGGTCAAAGGTCTGCCCACGGGGGAGCACACAGCTGAACTGAACACTTTATTTGACATCATGCTGAAGGTCAATTGGCATGCGGTTAAGTGGATGGGCAGGTCCATGGACTACAACCTCCAGTCTGAGAGAGCCCGCTGGCTCGACTATGTCGACCTCGAGCCTAAGAGGGACGTGGGCGAGAAGCCTCTAGGTCCTCGCGGGGAGATGTACAAGTCTCTCATTAACATGGAGAACAGTCCCACCACCCTCATGGGTGGAGGCTTGGAGCTGCTGCAGGGTAGAGTTACCTTCTTCAAGGCGGCTAAGGACATCGTCGAGTCCACTACAGTGCCTCAGGAGGAACCGCAGCAAGCTAGGAGGGTGTCCCGCTCCTCCCGCACCAGAGAGAGGGGCCGCTCTGCTTCTTATAAAAAGCACTCTTCTTCCTCCAGGGGAGCATCTGCAGCCAGGGCGCCTGACAAGCCCCGCAGCAAGGTTGTAGTTCCCGAACGTGCTCAGCAGCGCCGCACGTCCAGGGATAATAGGCAGCCGTCTTCTTACCGCGGGGGCCGCGGCAGGGGACAGCGGAAATGACACTTTGAAGAGGGAGTTTGTGTCGGGGCGGGGGTCCGAGGTGTCTCTCGGTCCCCTTCCCCCCAAGCGAGAGCGTTTGTTTTCTGTACCCCGCGTCGGGGAAATGAAAATGCCAATGTTTATGCCTCCTGTATCGGGAATAAATATGTTGAAAGAGCAAAGTCTGCCTCTGTCCAACTCTCTCGTACTTGCACAGACGACCCCATTATGCATGTCTCCTGTAGAAATGTTGATGTCCCGTCAGGACTATCTAATCAATCACAGGTTTTATCGTCAACCAGTAATGTTAACGTCAAACAATTATATGGTTCCTCATGCGCGCGAGTGGACTTTCCCTCGCGTGGGCGATGCTATGAATTTAACAATGAGTCAGAAATTCTGTCGGCCTACTATGAGCCCGTGTCAAGGGACAAACATAAAGGCTTTAGAGCAGGAATTAAACGTAAAAGTTCCTCCCCTGTCAGGGGAGAATGCTTTAGTTGTGGGCGAATCTGCTTATCAGTCGAATCGTTTTGCTCTTCCTGTCTCTCTATCGAGCGAAAGCCGAACGCTTCCGGTTTCACCGGATACGGATTCGCTCGCTCCCCGCTTCCGGTCCAGCCGCCAAAAAGCTCCGCTAGTCAAGCGGTACAACCAGAAGGTGTTTCCGCCTTGCGGCCTATTGAACCCCTGCGCTCCGCTTCCGGGTGTTCCGGATACGGATACGCAGGTCTCCCGCTTCCGGTCCGGCCGCCAAAAAGCTCCGCCGTCACGGAAGCACAGTGGTGGGGTTTCTCTCTCTCAAAACACGCTAGCACGCTGCGCGAGCCAGTGGAAGTTATGCAAACCGAGCCATTGGGTATTTCGAACGATAACCAAGGGTTACAGGTTACAGTTCGCGAATGTACCTCCGCTTTCGAGCAGGGTTATTCATACCAGGGCGCGTGGTTTAAAGGCAGATCTTTTGAGAGAAGAGATCAGCTCGTTGCTAAGCAAGGGTGCTATAGTGGAGCTGGACAGGACCCAATCCCGCCTGGGATTTTGGAGCCGTTATTTCCTGGTGCACAAGAAAGGGGGGGGGGCTACGTCCCATCCTGGACTTGAAGGCGCTAAACGTTTACCTGAAGAAATACGTTTTCAGGATGCTAACTGTACCCACCATGTTACGGTCGGTCAGGCAAGGGGATTTCCACTGTTCAGTGGACCTGAAGGATGCTTATCAGCACGTTCTGATTTATCCCCCACACAGGAAATTTCTACGGTTCGCCTTCGAGGGTCGCCTGTACGAATATACAGTACTCCCTTTCGGTCTGTCACTGAGCCCGAGGGTTTTCGTGAAAGTGACCGACGCAGCCATCGCGCCGCTGAGACAGCAGGGCGTCAGGTTGGCTACGTACATCGACGATTGGATGATTTCAGCGAGCTCCGCCCACAAAGTGGCGCGTCACACACAAGTGGTTTTGGCTCACCTAAAGGCATTAGGTTTCATAGTCAACCACGACAAGAGCATGCTGACTCCAGCACGCCGTCTTACCTTCATTGGGGTCCTTCTGGACTCGTCCGTCATGTCGGCTCGTCTCTCAGAGGAGAGGGTGGACAGGTTTCGGAAATGCCTCAACTCCTTTCAAGTAGGCCAGGAGGTCACTTACAGGAGTTGCATGGTACTGACGGGAATGATGGCTTCCGCAGTACATCTGTTGCGTTTGGGCAGGTTTCATATGAGACCTTTTCAACGATGAATGTTATCACTCGGGATCCCGCCCTCCTTGAAGTACAAGAAGGTTACGGTTTCCCCTTCCTGCGCGATCGCCCTGTCTCCTTGGCGGGTGGAGGGGTTCCTCACCAGCGGAGTCTCGATTGGCGAGGTGGTTTCCCACAAGTCGATCACGACAGACGCCAGTCTCAGTGGGTGGGGAGCCACTTACGAGGGGCGCACAGCGCAGGGGCTTTGGCCTCTGGAGATGAGGAGTCGTCACATCAACTATTTGGAGTTGATGGCTATACTCCTGGCGCTCAAGCATTTCGAGCCTTGGATTTTGCATTGTCATGTTCTGGTCAGGACCGACAATACGACGGCCATGTTTTATGTCAACAAACAAGGAGGCCTGTCGTCGCTGCCACTGGATCGTCTGGCTCGAGATTTGACGGTTTGGTGCTTGTCGCGCCTCAAGTCAATCAGGGCCTTACACGTCCCGGGTCTCCTCAACAGCGGAGCAGATCTCCTGTCCAGGGGAGGTCCTCGCTACGAGGATTGGTCTCTCCACCCCAGGGTGGCGAGCCAGATTTTTCGCAAGTTCGGTCAGCCAGTGGCGGACCTGTTTGCGTCAGCGGAGAATACGAAGTGTCCGTTGTTCTTCGCGGTGAAGGGCAGTCCTCCCTTGGGGTTGGACGCCTTAGCGCACACGTGGCCGAGAGGTCTACTGTACGCGTTTCCCCCCTTCGACATGATCCGTCCCACTCTGGAGAGAGTCAGGAGGTTCGGTCTGGAGATGCTCCTGGTGGCTCCCTACAAGGGCACGTGGAGATCGGCGATCGCCCCTCTCCTTTGCGAACCGGGTTGGCAGCTGCCTCAGCGCAGGGATCTGTTGAGGCAGGCCAGGGGGGAGGTATTCCACCAAGACCCGCAGGTCCTAGACCTGTGGGTTTGGCACGTGAAAGGTTAAACCTGCTGGCGGCCGGTTTTTCTTCTGAAGTGGTTGATACCATTCAAAGTGCTAAGGCGCCTTCGACGAGGGCGTCTTATGATGGAAGGTGGAATGCCTTTGAGGACTGGTGTGAGTCGCGTGTTCCGCCGGTGGTGGCTCATGTGGCGTCAGCCCAGAAAATTCTGGAATTTATGCAGGACCGCTTGAAAAGTGGTCTTGCGTTTTCTACCCTTAGGGGGTATCTGGCGGCTATTAATGCCTGTCACCTGGGGGTGGCGGGCAAGGCACCTTCTAAAGTCCCGGAGGTCGTCAAGTTCATGCAAGGAGTTGAACGTTTGAGGCCGGTGACTAGGTCTTTGTTCCCAGTTTGGGATCTGCAGGTGGTTCTGGGGGGCCTATGTCGGGCTCCCTTTGAGCCGCTTGTAGGGATGCCTTTGAAATTTTTGAGTTTCAAGACGGCTCTTTTGCTGGCTTTGGCTACGGCTAAAAGAGTTGGTGACCTGCAAGCTCTCTCGGTGTCTTCGGAGTGCATGCAGTTTATGAACAATGACCTCAAGGTGTTGCTCAAGCCTCATCTTCAGTTTGTTCCTAAGAACATGGTGGTTCCTAAGGAGCCTGTAGTTCTTCTGGCTTTTCATCCTCCTCCGTTTGTCTCGGTGGAGGATGAGCGGCTAAATTGCCTGTGCCCTGTCAGGGCACTGAAGGCCTACTGTGACAGGACTGCTGGTTCTAGAGCTTCTTCTCAGCTCTTCGTGGGAATGGGCAATGTTCTTGTCAGAAAGCCGGTGTCTAGACACACTCTTTCGAGGTGGATTGTGGATGCTATTAGGCTGGCTTACTCCAGTGCTGGCGTGGAAGTGCCGGTGGCGCTTAAAGCCCATAGTACTAGGGGTGTGGCTACTTCGTGGGCACTGGCAAAGGGAGTCTCCGTGCAGGAGATTTGTGTTTCGGCGAATTGGTCTTCGCCTTCTACCTTTGCAGCCTACTATCACCTGGATATCGAATCCTCTTCGCTAGCGCATTCGGTTCTGGGTGCTGCTGCCTCCTCTACGTCATAGAGGAGTCGGATCTTCCCCTCCCACAGGTGGGCATGTAGCCACCTGGGGTATTGTGGGGGGGACCCTGGGTTTTCCTTATTTAGTGTGTCTTACTTATAAGGCGGACTTGTCCTTTCATTTAGTTGAATGAGGCGGACTTCGGTCTGTCAGGGTCTCTCTCTATTTTCTCATTCCTTCACACCCAGTTCCGGTGGGCCTGGGACCTTCTGGGTGATGGGTCACGCCCGTTTGGGCTGTGCTCACCTGTATGAGGGGTTTGTGGGGGTATGAGAGTAGGTTGTGGCTTAGAGGGGAGTTTAAGAATCCCAAGTGGGAGGTCATCCTGGAATCTTGACAGTAAACGGTAGGTTCCGTACGGAACCATTGTTTACTTAGAGATGGAAGGATGACCTCCCACGTAGTGCCCCTCTGTTTCACTGAATGTGGCAGAGAGTGGTATTAAGAGGATGTTACTTCCGCCTCCGGGGGCTTTTATAGCCGGGAGGCGGGTCACTCTGGTTTGAGTGACAGGCCCTTCCTACCTACGTTAGTACGGGAGCTGAAGTAGTTTCTCTGAATGATCGCCAGGGGGCGACATTACCCAAGTGGGAGGTCATCCTTCCATCTCTAAGTAAACAATGGTTCCGTACGGAACCTACCGTTTGGTGCCATCAAACACAGGGGGGTCCTTGTGTTTTTGCACGATTGGAGGACTTTGTAAGTGTGTGATAAGAGGGACGTGACAGATCAGAGCTTTTTGTGAGCTGTAGGTATCCATGCAGAAAGTAACCCTGATTTGCCTTTCTCTTAAAAAAGAAAAAAAAAATGGCCAGCATGTGCTGTACATACAGAGTAATCCCTGCACCAGAAAATACTTGTACACATAAAATAGAGGCGATATACCATGGTATACAGTATGTATTTTTCCCCTTTTCTCTGCTGAACCAACATGGTAGACAGGGAAAGCACTCTCCAAGAAAAAGGAGGACACTTTAGACAAATTGCCTTTTACTGGCTACACCCAGTGTCATAAAACGATCTTTCTCCAGTTGGTTCATTTTCACAAAATCATCACTTTCAAAAAATGGACTCACTTGATTTAATGTTTCGTCTGAAGCATCTTATTAATTTGACTGCGTGAAATGGAAAAACAGGCAGAGCCTCTGGGGGGCGAATATACGGCTATCTGTTTTACAGCGGCCATATATTTCGGGGGAGTTACAATTCAAAGAAATGGCATTTTATGTCTGCACTAGTTGGGGTCTAAATATATCGTCACTGTCGGGCTGAAACCTCGTATCTCCAAGTTTCAAATGTGTTAATCTTTTCGCAAAGCAAAGCCCTGCTTCATCATACAAGACCGTCGCACAAAAGTAGTGAAAACAGCAGATCTACAAGCACACAACGCCTCGCGGTGCGAGGCGTTGTGTGCATGTAGATCGGCTGTTTTCACTAGTTTAACTCATTTTTAAAATGATTATACAAAACAAACGGTTTTGGACATACAAGGTTTCCACCCGACAACGACGATATATTCTGCAGCAAACTCGGGTCTCGAGAGGATTAGAATATTGATCTGCATCTTGGGGTCCGTCTCGGAGAGGCCGGATGGGAGGCCGTCCAAGGTGAGATGTGCTGCGCTCCTCAGGTCCTCAGAGATGTACATAATGGCAGATAATGATAGGATTTATTAGTCTAACCCCCGGTTCAGCTCTGCCACAGGCAACAGCAATAATGTCTGACTCACCCACCCAGGGGCGTCACACCAAATTCTGGGCCCTGGGTACAAGGATTCACTGCGGGCCCCCCATGAATGTTAACTATTGAAAAATAGCAGATATACAAGCTCACAGCGCGGCACCGAGTGCCGCGCTGCGAGCTTGTAGATCTGCTATTTTTGAAAAATCGTGAAAATGTGTGCCAAGAAACCTATGTCTTCATGTCAGTGATGCTCAAACTTTTTCATGTGAAGGACCCCCCATCTCAAAATATTTAGTTCCAGGGACCCCCCAGAAGCAAAATTTGAGTTACAAATGTTCACTTACATACATATATTCAAAGATGTGCGCACATTTTCACGACTTTTCAAAAATAGCAGATCTACAAGCTCGCAGCGCGGCACTCGGTGCCGCGCTGTGAGCTTGTATATCTGCTATTTTTCAATAGCTAAAGTTACTAGGGCCCCTCCACCTTGGGCCCTGGTAACTCACTCCCACTTTCCTACCCCTTGTGACGCCCCTGCACCCACCTATATGTATGTTTAAACAGCTCCACAGTCAATATTTGCTCACTTGGGAGGTTGGCAGCATTATTTGGACACATACTGTAGTGTGTACTGTACCATTATCTTCCCAGTAATTTAAAGGTGTTTTTTATTTATTTTTATTTTTTGTCAAGTAGTGGGTTTGTTTATTCACTGCCTTTCAGGGAATTCTCTGCCAAGCTCACTGCTGTATTTAGACTATATTATAGTAAAGTCAATGTTTTTTCTGTTTTTATAGAGACAGGGGATGTGGCAAGCTTCACAACACTTCAGTCCAGGAACATACAAACATGACTTTTGCAAAACACAAACTGACTTTTGCAAAACACAAGCCTTCATGTTTATTACTCAAAGCGTTGTGTCTAGATTTTGGTATTATAGCATCGCTCTTGGAAATAATCCTTTTATGTCCAAAACTGTTATTTTTCATCAAACACATCCTTTTATGTAGACACAAGCTTCTTTTGAAATATTTTTCACTGGTTCAATATTTATTAATCCCACAGACATGACCACTTTTTTACCTTCACAAATAGCAAAAATAGCAGATTTGCAAGCTCATAACGTGTCACATCGCTACACATTGTGCGCTTGTAGATCAGCTACTTTTGTGTGACACTGTAGTATGACAAAGTGGGGCATTCATTTACGGAAAAAAACATAAAAAGTTGAAATGTGGAGAAACAAGGATTCTGCTCGACAGTAACAATATGCTACAATAATGCTCTTGTGACAGATGCCTTTGAATGGACCATTAGAATGCTTCATTTTCTTTTGAAATGATGCGGGCAAAGGCAGGGGTCCTTGTGTATTCTGTCCTGTCTGACTTATGATTGATTGCCCCAGTCCATGGCTGACTGGCTTATTAATCGATTCAGCAAAACCCACAGGTCCCTTGTGAATGATTTAAAGCACTAGACTTGGCAGTTTTACTTTTCCCAGGACGGCAGAAGTAGACATGTCACGAGGGTGTACATCATGTTTAAGCACAACAAATCTGCTCCTAAAAACTGTACATGTAGTGTACCCATGTACCCCCAGTGGTTTATACTTTAGGTATATACAGTCTGTCAAACATCCATAAACAAAGCAATTTACTTCTTTCACATTATGATTCTATAGCTTGGTCGATTGATTAGGATAGATTGGCTCGACAATAACTGATTACTAAAGATTGCAAATAATCAATCTCTTTCCTTTTCAATTTAAATATTGGCACGATTTATGAGGCTTAATACCTGTCTAAATGAAATAATAATATGTGTGGACACGTTTATTATTTATTATTATTTACTTGGAATTTACTTACTGCTTTAAACACGTTCTAAATATATTAGGAGCCTTAAACGGGAAATGGTGCATTTATATAGCGCTTTACAATGGGTACCCATTCACGCACACATTCATACACCATGCATGGCATGAACCAGCTCACCTGGAGCAACTAGTGGTTCAGTGTCTTGCCCAAAGACACTTTGACATGTACAGTAGACAGGAAGAGCCGGGATTTCAACCGCCGACCCATGGATCATTGGCCAACCTGCTCTACCTCCTGAGCTACAGCCGCCCATAGCCGCAGGCAGCTATTGAACAGTGCCTGTACTCGGCCACTTCGACACTAAAGTCTTTACATTGCAAGATGAATAAAGGATCTGAAAATGTGTCTGCGAATATTTCAAATCAAACTATTAATTTGGTGATGCCTCACTCACTGGTTGAAGCTTTTATTCGCAGTGAACAATCTACTTGATTAAAAAAATAAATGATGTATCTTTATGGCTGCATAATTGCATTCACGTTCTAAGTGGATGTACTCATGAGTTAATGTGAATTAATCGCACAGAAAAGACACTCCTGGTGTGTAAAGACCTTAAGCCACCTTCTGGTTCCCAGACCTGAGCTACTGCAGCCTCAATAACTTTAACAGCAACTATAACTTTATACAGTAATTTAGGAGTCACTGATCATATTGGCCAATGTGCTGGTGTGGTCTACTGTACTGTATATCAACGCACTGCGGTTTTCATTACAAGCTCCTGGGATCTCAGTCTTGTGCTCTCCAATTGTAATTTCATTGATTTTCCTCTACTGGTTCAATCTCCGTACTTTTTCCAGTGGTACAATCATTTGGGAACAAATTGAACTTTCTCAACCATCCGACGGATCATTTAGTAACAGTGGCCAGCTTTGAGCTGCCTCTGAGCTCACTGTTAGTCAGACGCAGAAGCAATACTCACTGGGGACCATCTCTTAACTTTTGTATGTTCTCTTGACAGAATTACTGGAGTTGTGACTTTCTGCACTATAGAGAATGTGTTCTGTTGAAATTCCAGAGATGAATTGAGGTGATTGCCTCAAGTAAAGTTTGATGTTGTTTTTCTTTCTCTGTGTCACAGCTGTCTGCCACCAGCACCACGTCCCGTGCGGCCTTCATGCAGTGCCTTCGCTGGGGGGCGTTGTGCCCCTTCCAGGGCGCTGGTGACTGGAAAGGAGAAGAGGTGCAGCTTGCCCTGCAGGGTAGTGCCATGCCCAACCCTTATGGAGTCATGGTCTACAGTGCAGACGCACCCACTATGTCTGAGAACACTGAGCCAGGCGCAGCTCCAAGCACAGCTCAGGTACCGTAGGCGAGTTCGGGAGAGGTGGTGGAGGCCAGCTCTTCCAACAAATGAGTGGAAATATTTCACTATTTCATTACCACGCCGTGTCTGATAAGCCACTTCAGCTATCAGAGGCCATATGTTTCCCTTAAGAAACAGACAAAGCGTTAGCTGATATTTAATGACATGTCATCTGTCATTTTGTGTGCAACTATCTTGGCAAACAATTTTGCCACGCTTGATTGCATGCCTGAAGGAGAACCAGTGATAGTGGTGTTTTGGGGAAAAAAAAGAAAAGAAGGAAGATTAGATTAAGTTATCATTTCTCTGCTGGCTCTGGCTGAGAGCTGTCTTATGCGTTAATGACTCTTTTTTTTTCCCCCGCTGCAGGAAGTAGGGGATGACAAAGACGTGGTACGGTTCCGCCTGTGGTCCACTCTGGAAGGAAAGGCACTGAGCCCAAAGGCATCTCTGAGGACCCGGCAACAGCAGCAGGAGGAGGAGGAGCAGGCAGCGCGTCGGAGGAGACCGCCCTCCTCGCCCTCGCTGGGTAAATATCCTCATATTGGTGCTGCAGCTGAATGCGGAGCCTCTCGGCACAATGCAGTTTTAGCGTGACAGTGTTCTAGGGACGCATTCGGTGCTTCCCAGGAAAAAGGCGTGGGGTGAAACTCAACGCTTTCATGTTTTCCCGCACAAATAAAGAGAAGGGTCCTTTCGAGGTTGATTTCTAAGAACAAAGGAAGTGGCGCTTCAAGTGATGTTTTCGGCGCTCAGATTGCTTATGAAACCAGCTTGAGCAGGCTTTATTTTCCTGACCTGAGATGTTTTATTTACTGGACTTGAAGAAAAGAGTGTGTGTGTGTGTGCCTGCGTGGGAGATGGGGAGGGTAGTATACATACAGTTACCTTACCTCAAAGTGCTCAGTGCTCACATATCCGCAGTAATACCCAGAAGGAAGCTCCAAAGTTCTAAACAACATCCATCAAAACCCAGACCACCGGCTTCTGTGCATAATGTGGCCCCCACCTCCACAGTGTTATCTCTATGGCACCACCTGCTCCCGGCATGATTAGTATGCTTTATGATTGGGGTCTGGGGGGTGGATAAAGGGATAAATTCAGAGGTAGGGATATCTGGAGAAGACCTTGACTGTCTGCTATGGCCCCTTGATCTTGAACAAGCTTGACATTGCTATCTTACGCTAGCTTCTGCTCCCGAACAGGAGCTGTGACGTAAACACAGACAGCCACAGTATTTGCGGCTTGTTGCAACAACAGTGACATTATAGTATTCCTCCACCTCTCATAAAGGCATAGTTGTGTTATTGGCCAGGTTTGGCTCATAAACATATTTTATAACTGTGTACAACACAGTATCACTGCAGTGAAAGTATATAGTCTAATATTCTCCCTCTGCTTCTGTAATGAAAGGTCTTTCACATGGGGGCCTTCAAGTGGCTTTCTTAGTGAAATAGAGTTTTGAATCAATATGCCAGGTCTTGCGTGGAGGCAAAGATAAATGATGCACCACATGTATATCTCTTGTTGAAACATAAACTGCTGATATGCACCATGTCTATCTATGGATTTAATAAACGCTGCACATAGGCACTCAATCCCGTTGACAACAAGAATAAGTTGTATGAACCCCAGCCACATGCCAGTTGATTTCCTAATGGTGTTGTTAACTTATCTAATCTGAGAATTGTTTATTAAGCCACATTTTCATTACATTACATTAGCATCTTTGTTAGTGGGGAAAGGTTCTTTGCCAAGTTTATTAATGCCATTTTAAGTGTCTTCAAAGGAGGACTCCACAGTATGTCAATGGCTGGTGTTTAGAGTAGATTTATAAGCATGAATCTCTGCCACTCTTTTGCCTACATGTCCTGGTGCCTATTTTGGGCATACAGTAGGCAAACATTTTCCAAAAATGACTAAATTCTCCACAACACATCACATTGTTATGCAACAAAGTATATAGGGCTTAAGTGGTTAATAAGCAGTGGTGGAAAAAGTATTCACTTAACTCATCTAGTGCCATTCGCGAGATGTCTCGCGAAATGTACTCGAGTATCTGTAGTGCCATTCACGGGATATCTCGGGAAAAGTAATAGATTACTGTAACGGCGAGTACATTACCGAGAAGAATCGCCGGCGGTCCGGAGACGAAATCCGTCGCTGATTTCGCATCATCACGGCTCCACGAGCACAAAATAGTCCCATCCATAACATTGAGGTGGACGGGGGATCTCATCTTTAATGTCCATTATCTCAAAACTACACTTTAGAAGCTAGGATGGAGGCAGATGCTCGCTTATGTTACACAGTTATAAAAGCTCCCGGTCGGCCATTACACAACTCCACGTGGACACGGATCGGTTCCGGCGCACGATCCGATGACGTCAGACCGGAAGTGATTGCGCGGTGGACTTCTGGCCTTCAAAATAAGACAACGCAAGTGAATGGGACCTGAAGGAGGCACTTTGGACATTATAATCCGTTAATGTCTGGGGCTCTGAATGAGTTAAGTAAAAGTATCAATACTGCAATGAAGAAATACTATTTCTTGTATGTAGAAATACAAGAAACAGAGTAACAGTCTGGAATTAAAATTTTACTTGAGTTAAAGTACAAAGTATTAAATTAAAGTAACAAAAGTACTGTGGAAAGTACTCATTATACAGACTGTCCTATTTCACTATTCAAATGTATAAAAATCCTTTGAAAATTGCAGATCTACAAGCTCACAATGCTCACTTGTAGATCAGCAATTTTCAAATGGCCGAAATGTATGTAGGATTGAATTGGTTAATGTTTGTTTTGTAATAATAATCAAAATCTATAAAGAAACTAGCAACTCAAGTTTTCAAATAATTTTAGTGAAGTAAAAGTACAATATTTGCCTCTGAGATTTAGTGGAGTAGAAGTAAAAGTACAGAAAATGGAAAATACTCAAGTAAAGTGCAAATACATCAACATTTTACTTAAATACAGTACTTAATAAGTAAATGTACTTATTACCTCAACCCACTGTTAACTCATTCTGAGCCCCAGACATTAACGGATTATAATGTCCAAAGTGCCTCCTTCAGGTCCCATTCACTTGCGTTGTCTTATTTTGAAGGCCAGAAGTCCACCGCGCAATCACTTCCGGTCTGACGTCATCGGATCGTGCGCCGGAACCGATGCGTGTCCACGTGGAGTTGTGTAATGGCCGACCGGGAGCTTTTATAACTGTGTAAAATAAGCGAGCATCTGCCTCCATCCTAGCTTCTAAAGTGTAGTTTTGAGATAATGGACATTAAAGATGAGATCGGCCGTCCACCTCAATGTTATGGGATGACTATTGTGTGCTCGTGGAGCCGTGATGATGACAAATCAGCGCCGGATTTCGTCTCCGGAGCTTCGGCCAAGTACTAGGTATTTTTACTCGCCGTTACAGTAATATATTACTTTTCACGCGACATCGCGTGGATGGCACTATAGATACTCTATTACTTTTCACGCGACATCGCGGGGTTGGCTTTTAATGAGTTAATAAGTCATGACTTTTAAAATATTCCCAGATTCCTTGTGTGCGTGCGTGCGTGCGTATGTGTGTACAGTATATGTGCCCATCTGTCCGGATACTGTGTGTCTTTGTAGTGGTTGCCTAGTTAGAATATTTGCATGTGAAAGATCTGTAAGTGCATATATTTATTCCCCTGGCTTTATTTGTACTATATGATGAGGAAGTACCAAAAATTTGGAAGAAATTTGCATTGCATTAGCAAATAGAAAAGTATAGTACTTTTCAACCCCACACTCCCAGAACTAACCTATAAGTCAGGCGTGGTTCTAGCCCTGAGCAGTAGGGGGTGCTACAGGGAGCAGCGCCCGCGGCTGCGCGCGTGCACGCAGCGCGCGCGAAAATTGGCGGTTTTTCGCGGATTTGATCGCGTTTTATTCGGGTTTCCGCGGTTTATTTCTTTGCAAGCTGTATACCATTTTATTTAATGCAGCTTAACATAGCAGATTTACAGGCACATCTCAATGATTTTGACGGAAGTATAGGGCTTAACTGGTTAATGACACATCACCTCTTTAAGTTTTTCATAACATTCCCTCCAAAACATCCAGCGTCTGGATGTACAACATGTTCACTTACAGTATACCATGCATCTGCAAGATGACTGACAAGAGGTTGCATCCCTGATCCCATTGATCACACACAGTCAGTTGCATGATGAGTTCAGTTCATCTAATGAGAGTTATGCATACAGTACTGTACAGTATGCTGCATGCTGAAGAGTATAAGGAACAAAGTGCAGTGGACATGTCAGAGCACATTGTGACAGAGGGCTAGACAGCATTGCTCCATGTCCTGTCTATGCGTGGCGTACTTTGAGCAGATGGGTGCTGTAGCAAGTCACCTCAGGCAAGAGAAGCCATTTTCAAAAAGCCAGACAGTGGCCACCAGAGACAGACAAAAAAAGTCTGGGAGAGAAAGTGAGATTTCATATCACCATGGTTACCAACCAGTCAGCTTAAAGTCAAACTCTGTAACTAAAAAAAAAATCAAATTATTCACTCACAGAAATGTGTTTGAACCAGAAACATATTTTATGTACCGGTAATTGTCATTGTTAACTTTTTATAAAAAGACGTTCTAAAGTCATCTCAATCTTGCACACATCTGGTTATCTCACTGGTGCTTTCCGCCCCCGCATCTTTCTTTAGTACATCCACATGGTGTGGGATGCTGCCCGCGTGATCCATGCCCATGTGTTGGCTCCCATAGCACAAGCTTGCTGGCTGGGATCTCCCACTGTCTGTGGCAGTAACTGGCCAGCCTCTTTCTCCTGGCTGCTACACTATCTGTCTGAACCACAAGAAAGATGGCGGCTCAGCAGTGGTAATGCAACAGTGGTGGAAAAAGTACTCACATTTTTTACTTACTGTAAATGGCCGCTGACATTACAAAAAAGGGAGAAAAAAACCCTGTCTCTTTTATTTGCTAATATTTTGATGATTTCATTGTGGGGATTCGCAATAAGCCAATCAAATTAATTTACTGTACTTACTGTACTCTCCCCCTCGCCCGCAGCAACTTCCTCGGCTCACACAGGGCTCGCACAGGAAGTGACTCGACACGAAAATATATAAATCTGTGTATAAAAATTATATTTCCACACAAATCTGGTTGTTACATCAACATTGTTCATGTGAATGTTTGTTTATGCTTATTTATTGAAATGGACAAAAACGCTAAAATTAGTGCTCTCTGGGTCTCTGGCGAGAGGGCAGACTTGACTCTCCCCGGCTAACAGCCCTATAGTGCAGGGAGGGGAAGGAGACAGACTGCCTTTTCCTGACCCGGTAGAAATGACAATTGCACAGCGTTTCTGAACATATATCCTCCTTCAAATCACTTACTGACACCAACATCGTTCATAAGAAGTTGTTTTTTTTATCCTTATTTATTGGAACTATAACGCTAGGGTGATGGGTCTCACCTAGCTCTGGTCCATACCGTTAGGAGTTATCCATAACGCTGTCACCTATGAACCCTTGCGCACGCAGCCGCCGTAGCCCAGGCTGCTCTATGATGCCTTGGTGTTGCCTGCCCGACATACTGTAGTGTGAACTGATTGTGGTTGGGCTGGTGATATCCTGGGCAGTTACGCACCACCCTCTGTAGAGCGATTGGCGGTTGAGGGTATATTTCCCATACCAGACGGTGATGTAGCTCGTCTGGATGCTCTCAATGAGGCTAGCTTTCATAGAACGCCCTGAGAATGCTGAATTTCTTCAGCCGCTTCTAAGGCAGTACAGACTTTGTTGAACCTTTTTTCATGGTGCTCGGCCCACATGAGTTCCTTGGAGACGTGTACTGTGGAGAACTTGGTAGGAACTATTGTTTTGAATGCAGAGCTGTAGTCCACAAACAGAATTGGCACATGACTCACCTCCAGGTGAGAAAGGGTGGCGTTGAAGAGCCATGGCAATTGCATCGGCAGTAGATCTGTTTTAACTCAAACTGACATGGGTCCAGACTCTAGTCAGTGTGGCAGGCAACATGGAACAAATTAAGTCCCTCAACAAACTCTCAAAACAAATACTTACAGGTAAGTCATGTTAACTCGGAATGCTTGGGTAAAGGCACAATGGTGGACATCTGAAGCCTGTGGAGTTATATTGTGTTGACATACTCTGTTATTTAACCATACAGATTGGTTAAATAACTATTTATTCATTCAAATACATCCCGGATTTCAGCTCTAAGCCAACATTGAATTAGACTGAAATCACAGCTGTCTAAAACAGTTTGCTTAAATTTTCTACCCACTGTCTAGCTTTTTTTATTTATCACAGCATTAGTGAATACTGTAGTTTAGCTGTGAAATTTGCTCGAAGCAGTTCAGGGTTTTGCAATTCAATCAACAACAAGGCAATGGAAATAAAGATTGCATTGTATTAGTTTCCCTGCAAGCACCTGTTAGTGTTCCATTATATCTCTAACTAGGCTATGAAATTAAGAGTCTTCACATATACAGCCCATTGGGGAGAAATGACAATGTTGCTCTGTTCACTGAGAAAATAATGGGAAATAATTTGTATTTAGCTACAGTACTGTACGGTATGTGAGCAACAGAACAGGGCTTGGACTTTCGATCTTTATATGGAAGGAAATGGAGTTAGAGATTATGTTCTCAACCGATTGCACCCGTTTGTCCAGATGTTTGCAAAATACTATAACTGGAGAATGGATGTGCCAATTTTAGTGGTGGGAATAGAATAACATCTAAAAACTGATAAGGTCCGTACACTGGATAGGGTCTGCTATGTTTATTGCGCTCCAGGTTTTTTCATAAGATCTTCACCAGGAATTTCCTGATGAAGATCATTAATCAAAATGTTGAGGATGGGGAGCTTCCGTTTGTCCTGCACCGAAGTGTGTGCCATCTTCCTTATTTAATGATCAGTAGACTGCCCCAAAGAGATTGTTTTGTGTTGAAAATGTCATGGTTCATGGTCAAAATCTAGAACAAAGGGGTGGGCTTTCATGACATTTGGTGGGAATAATCAGTAGGCTGCAAGTCCCAAAGATATTACATTTTATGTAAAAAAAAAAATGGTCATAAGGTCCAGGTAAAATAAAAAAAAAGAAATCTCAGGTAGAAAGGGCATATCTGAAATTGCACAACATTAAGAGTGCAGGTAATAAATGTATTCTTAGGCCATGGCTACACGGAGCTGGATTTTTCATATATCCTGGTTTATCAGATATCCACATAGAAAAATATCTAGGTCCACACGGAGCTGGATATTTCATATATCCACATAGAAAAATATCTAGGTCCACACGACAACGATATCTAGGTCTAACAAGCACACACACAGTAAAGTCTTCAGAGATATCCGGGTATCATGACTACATGGATCCAGTGAAGCGGATATATTTCAGTGTCTCCACTTATTTATCCGGATTGAAAAATATCCAGATTCACTGCCAAAATATCCAGCTTCGTGTGGCTACAAGCCCCAACAGCACCAAAAAATGTCTAGATTCACAAATATCCAGCTCCATGTAGCTTTGGCCTAAATCTTTCCAACGTCTCTGTTTTTCTCCATCTCTCCTCAGGTCAGAAGCCACATCCTCTGGCTTCTCCTCCAGCATCACCTCAGGGCCCTGGGGTAAGACTCTCTGGCCTATTTATTATCACAGCTTTTGAACCTCCATGTGTGGGTCATACAGCAATAATGCCAGGAAAAAGACAATCATAACTGCTTCGAACTGGTTGGAGCAAATTAGATGGCATTTGAGGATATATGGTTCGGTTTGAAGATTCTGAATCTCTTAAAGGGTTACTGTTTTTATCTAGTAAAGCTAAGATAAGAATAGTTAAGTGATTCAGTGTATTTGTGCTTCCTGGCTGAATGAGTGAGCCAAGATATCCTGTATTTCCAGCCACACTTGACATCTCCATTGATGTTCTGTCCAGATATCAACCAAAAGTGGTCTAAATCCATGGTTCCCAAACTTTTAACATGCATGAGTTGAGTCCACGAGACTCAACATTATTAGCATTTTAGCGTACTTTGTAACAAGGGTATCAGCCGATGCAAGGTAGAGATCTGAAGCGCTCCCGCGGGACCTGCAGGACCCGTCGCAAATAGTTGCGGCGTGGGCGGTATTTTAATCCCTGCGGGCGGGAGCAGGCGGTCAAAATAAAGCCAGCGGACTCTGCAAAATCCCGCCCCGCACTCTCCCGCAATAAACGAGACATAGAGCTTATATCTCTACTTTAGCAAGATGTGAATATGTAGAGAACGTAATTTCCCCTGCTGAGGACATCGCACGCACCTACAGTACGTGGAGTCTCTCTCTCGCTCTCTCTCCCCGTCCCTCGCCCTCTCCCTCTCTCTCGCTCTCCCTCTCTCTCTTTCTCTCATTTGTTCTCACGCTACCGTGCGCAGCTTGTCGCGGCGGCATTGTCACTCACTATTTTATATACCAGTAAGACTCCCTACATTGGGAGATAAGCGACCGTCAGGTCGCATGTAAAAATCAGCCTGATGGTAGCGCTAAATGGGACAGATCCATGTTGATGACATGACTGTAGACATACTGTGTACTGCTTTGCATGATTTTAGAGCAAAATCTGTAGCAGTGTCCAAAAATGTGTTTAAAAAAATCAGCCTGATGGTGATGCTAAATGTGACAGATCCATGTTGATGACATGAGTCTAGACATACTGTGTACCGATTTGCGTGATTTTAGGGCAAAATTTGTAGGAGCAGTGTCCAAAAATGTGTTTTGCAAGAATCGGCCCCATGGTGCTAGAAGAGGGCCATGTGAGAAATGAGGTGGAGGTAGTGGTTTGGCAGCCAAGGAGTGTGTGTGCAAAGTTTGGCATGGATCGGGGCAACAGTGGCGGAGATATGTGAAGGGCAAAAGTTTGACGTGTGACGTATGACTGACAGACTGACTGACAGACTGACTGACAGCCGGTGGAGGTTTTGATAGTAACTGCGACCTGACGGTCGCAATAACTATTTATATATGTCCCTCCCATCGCAATATAAACACTTTCCCTCTGTGTGCAACCCCTCACAAATGCTCCTCTCATCGCACACACTTATTCTTTTTGGTAATAGTTTTGGATCTCAATGTGCCTTCTTGGGAGGGAGGCTGTTGGACTAAATGCACATAATTCTTTTTTTGCGGGCGGGAGCGGCGGACAGGAATTGTCTGTGGGGCCGTGCGGGTAGTCAAAAATGAAATCATTGCGGCGGCGGGCGGGAGTGGTCAGAAATCAAGCGGGAGCGGGCGGTAATGGGATTAAGAAAATCAGTCCAACGCAGATCTCTAATGCAAGGTTATAACCTAGCTGTTGCTATGCAAGGGTGCATAGATTCATTCTGGGAAATTATACTGCATTCAGCTATTCAACAGGACTGTTCTCATGCCCCCTAGATCAATTCATGTATCCCCAGGGGTACTACTAACCCCGTTGACAATAGCTGCTCTACTGTAAATCCATCTTGACCACAGGGCTGGGCAATTAACCGAAAATATATTGAAACCACCAATATTGATAGCGAAAATAGCCTGTCTATAATAATGTGACATCTTATGAACTTGTACATCTGCTATTTTCATTATATTAAAAAAAAGTTCAATAATTGTCAAGGGATCAAGGGAAAAGTTTAAAATAATCGTGATATTTACTTGAAATCATATCGCCCAGCCCTACTTGACCATCAAGTATACCACATCACACAAAGGTTTATTCCACTGTGTCTTACTTGTGGAAAGACCTGTGGACAAAGGGAATTTTGTATTGCTTGGCACAGTAATGTTTAATACTGCCTCTTTTGAAAGAGCCAGCCCTCCAGAAATATTGGGTCTATTAAAAAGTATCCTGCAGTGAAAGTTCTACAGATCATGTATGCAGCTGGCTTGTCTTTGCTGTGCGTGCGTGCGTGCGTGCGTGCTTGCGTTCGTCTTTGCAGGTCTTTTAGTCTGTGCACGCGTACATTTTGCACGTGTACATGCTGATTGTGTATGCTGTTTTGAGCATGTCTGTGGCTGTGCTTGGCTAAGCTGGAATTTGCTGGAATGGCATGAGGCTTGAGCGATGTCTCCCCCTTAGTGGGGCTGTCGGTGTAGACTAGGACCTCTGATGGATGCTATTCTCTGCCGGGATGAAGCCTCAGTTGCATCTCACACACACACATACACATGCACGCAAGCATGCACACACACATGCACGCTCACACACGCGCACACACAGCCTCTGAGCAGAGAAGAGGGATCACCTGTGATTCACTGTTAGATCTATGGGCTATAATGAGTCAGTCTGCACTGCTGGATCATTTTGATTAAGCTGGCCCACAGACGGTGCACCTGTAGCTGTCTGCTCTCTCTGCTCTACAAGACCAAAACACACTTGGACACGGTGATATGCACATATGGTGTTGCAGATAAATAACTGTTTTGTATGTGTAACGGTAGAGTGTTATCTGTTCTCCTGAGTGCCTAACACAGTTTGTGTTCCTAATGTGGAACAACATGAAATCTATTGTACCTTTAAAAGTGAAACTTAGCCTTTGTCTAGCTGTTAAAACAAGGTGATAAAGAAATAATGTTCTCTCAATAAGGCCTTTCATTGTTGGAGGTTCATAATCAATGCCTAAAGAGACATTCGCACGTGACACAATTATAGTGACACAGTTTTATACTAGTAAGACGCCTCAGGGCGACATGCGACCTCGCGCCAATTCTTGGCCATCTGGCCAGTGATGTATATCGGACCAGTTGCACCAGACCCCTGCATGATAGTCAACAATGTGATGTCATAACATGCCCATATATGGGCATTACCAAATATGGGCATTCCCAGATATGCGCTTAATATTGATGACATCGGGACAGGGATCTCCATATATGGGCATAAAACGGACAAGGACGTAATTAATTTGCAAGTGTGACTCGTGATGACATCAGCGATCTCCATATATGGGCATCAGAACGTCAAACCCATTCTTTTAAGAGTGGTTCCCCTGACATCACAGACCATAGAACCACAGTCAAACCCATAGAACCACAGACAAACCCATTGAACCACAGACAAACCCATAGAACCACAGACAAACCCATTGAACCACAGACATACCCATAGAACTGAGATACACACAGACAAGCTGTGACCGTTTTCATAGTAAACTTGCGACCTACGGGCATATCATTACATTTTAATTTTCATTAAATTAAACCCACTTTCAACCTGGCATCACTGTGTTGTTTTTGTATGTAATTATACTGTAGGTGAAGTGATTGAACAAACCGTTATTGGTTGATTGATCAATGTGATAAATATGACTTAAAACAACTTAATGCAGTTAATTAAGTTCTAACAAAACAACTTCCTTTGTGCAATTAGGAGGTAACTTCAACATAGCTGTCTCTGTGACATTATTTGCTCTAAATCCTGACAAGAATACTAGAGTAAATTATTGTTATGTAAGAAGTCACATAACTAATTGTTTTAAGGTTCCTGTGTTTGAAGATGGTGCTGGTTCTGGCAGGATGTGATTAATTTTGTCTCGAATGCTAGAATTTTGATCATTAGAGAAGCTTGTGTTACAACTGAGAGCTATGGGAATACATGGATCAATATACTGTAGTTATGGAGCTCACCTCTTTTGTTTTATTAGCTTCTTTTTTTCAGAAGGGCAATTGATTCAAGTGTTTTCGCGGTGAGCCTGTGACACTATCAATAAGATGATCAATTTCAGAGCAACTAAAGTTAGCATTTAGACTTTAAGTAAATGCAATCCTTTAATGAAATGCTACTGTATGTTTCCCTTAAATGTAGCTACAGCACTATAGTATAGACATCTAGACTTTTTTGTCTAATGACGAGTACCGTAATAGCAATTCAATATGTATTAAAGAATGGCCCATTAAAAGAGGATTCTTTGGGAAGATAATTAAATGTTTAATTTTGATGCCATCTATTATATACCAGAACGAGAGTGTTGGTGAAACAGTGAGTGGGTTTATTTACACTCTTAGAGAAGCCAAATGAGTCTAGTAATTAGATAAATGTGGTGCAAAGGCTATCATTATCAACATCCACATGAATATTAAAATTGCATACTGTAATTACTTTATCAGTACAAAGGACTAAACTTAATAAAAACTGAGATAAACATTAGTATGAGCCAGGAGGGTATATAACAGATATAATTGTCTGTAATGTTTTCCAGGTTGGGTTTTAAACACTACTGTAAGTACAAGGCTTTCTAATTAGTTATAATTAAGGTCTAAGGTTGATTGATATGCTTGAGTTGAAAATCCCACCTCCAGTTGGCAATTCCACCTCCTTGGTCGGTGTCTGGAGGAATGTATTAATATGACTGGGGGGAGTAGATACATTTTAGACTAACATATTCTTTATGACACAGTCAGATGTCAGCAAGACAAAATAGATCAATATAATTAATCATGTTTGTTTACAAATAAAGCTTTAGTTGACAGAGATCTGATTACATTTTTAAAATTGCCGTGTTTGTGTTCATTTGTATTACATTGTATGTAGACATATATTACAGATGTGCCGTCTCAAGTCTTCAGGCTTTACTGCTCTTTTCCTGCAAATGCCATGCAAAAATGCATTTTTTTCCACAGGTTTCTTTCCCTGTTTTGCCTTTCTAATCTTTAATGAGATGCAGAAACCCGCAAATGGCAAGAAGCCACTTCATTCCCATTGAAAAGTAGAATCCACTTTCATAGGTAGATTTAAACTCAACGCAAAACGTTCTGCCAATCCACTGGAAATCTACCGTCTTGGCAACGGCATGACGTGTGACGTTTTGAAATGGCACATCTGTATGTAAGAGACTCTATTTACTGTCCCTTAACCCATTAAGACCTGAGGCTGATTCTACAAATGCCTTCTAAACCACTAGTTCTTGAACTACAGGTATGTATTTGTATATGGTATTTTAAACTCTATGTACTTAGACAGGAGTCCCCCGGGGCTCTATACTAGGTCTGCTCCTTCTATACCAAATGTCTAAGAAGAAAAGCTCACAACGCATTGCAATATGATGTCATAGCACTGACGTCTTTGTTCGACGGGTACACTGTGGCTATCGCCATAGTACTTATCTCAGACATATTTCTAGATATGTCACATATCTATGTGCAAAGATATGTGCAAAGATACATCGCGTGATATTTCATATCTAGGGATATGTGTGAATCCCACAAACATTTGAAACATTTTCAACTGAAGCAATATATGTCCAAGCCCAGGCAAGATACAAGAGTTTATCAGATTTCAGATGTATTGAAAGGATATCCCCTTTAGATTGTTTGTTTGATTGAATACTGTATTTGCAGTTTGCAGAAAAAAGCACAGGAACGGACGTACAGTTCAATACCAGCCTATGGCTTGTTTCCATTGGGGTCCTGTGTACACTCAATTCATCGAAACAATATTATTAATGACAGACAAATACTATAGGCAAAAACAAAAAATATTTATAGCAAGAGAACAAATTTAAACCCTTGTTTGAGCCAAATCTGGGTTAAACTTGAGCTAGTGGAGCTCCCTATCGTGTTGTGATTGTGGAAGTAATTGACATTTTTGGAGTAGGTTGACAGGTACATGGGTGTCTCTGTGTTGTAGCGTATAGCATCTATAGATTCTCACTCTCTCCCATGCCAACCAATGCACCACCAAGCATCAACCAACAGACATTCAAATCCGTGCAGAACCGTATAATCGGCCGTTTGAATACAACAGACTCAGAGCGACATGTTCCCCCCGATTCAAGTGGCACAATTATTTGTATTGTGTCCATTGTGAACGCGACTTTAAAAGTACTTAACAGTATTAGGCTTTATTCATTATTTATACTATGATGTGCTCACATCATATTGTCAATGTTCAAGGATCAGGTTTCAGTACATTTGTTACCCAAAGTGACCAATTATCTATGTACTGTACCAAAGAAAAGAAAAATAGATTGAAACTGCAGTTACTAAAGTTTCATGCAGGATGCATTGTATTATTTATTCCCTTGCCCAGCCCCATCCCTGAGGAATTAGAGGAAATAACTAAGTGTGCCCATAATATAGACGTTTTATTTGATGGCCGTCCAACTTTCTGAATACAGATATGAAAAGGAAAAAAATTATATGAAGCCTGCCATGGATATTGGCAATCACATCTCAACACACACACAGTGCCAACACGCCGCGCACACACACACACACACACACACACACACACACACACACACACACACACACACACACACACACACACACACACACACACACACACACACACACACACACACACACTGTTCCTCACTCTCTCTCTCTCTCTCTCTCTCTCTCTCTCTCTCTCTCTCTCTCTCAAAATGATCCCCACTTGTCCGTGCCCCCCAACCCCTCAATCTCACTCTCAAGTGGTGTATAATCAATACTGAAATAGCTCTGTAAACAAGCAGGATCCCCCCCCCCCCCAGCACTGTCTGTAGTCATTGCTGTGTCTGACAACTTTCTCTTGCTCGCATAAATTATTGATCCCTGACACTTTGGTTCACCACAGCACGGAATGACAAGGAACCTGCAGTATTTATAGGCAGCATTTTGGGAGCGCCCCCCGATTATGTTTGCACATGTCGGGGACCATTCCTGTTGCTGGGGCTCCGCTATGGAACAGACCAAGCTTCGTCTCCTGCTAGTCGGGAACGACAGCGTCGATGTATGAGCCGGTTCCGGTGCTTTATGATTACAATTTACAATTTTGAATTACTTGCACCAGCAGAGCGTGCAAGAACTGCGTTCGACTGTGTATGTATGTATGTAGGTAGGTTGGTAGCTGTGTTTGTGTTTAAGCCTCAACTAAATAAGGCAGGTGGCCACAATTGTAAAATGACTTGAAGTCGGGGGCGACAGCGTGTTTGTGGTTAACCGTTTGTTTTATGTGCTATTGGCCTATATAGGACACAACAATCATTGGTGTGTTCTACCGTGTTACGCTTTAGCCTATACGTAGTATGACATGCAGAATAAAAACAAAAAGCTTGGCCCTCTCCATTTCATCCATTGAAAACACGCAAGCATAACCACGACCACACGCATGTCAGCATTATCGTATACCCTCCAAATAATCTAGAACACATCACTGACAACAACACTAAAAACTAACACTAAAAAGACAGAAGAGATTGTTTTTGGTGCACCACCAGATACACACAGATCTCCCATTACTATTCATGGTGAACAGATCAACCAGGTATGTTCGTATGTATACCTCGGAGTAGTAATAGACCATCTTTTGTCATGGAAAGATCAGATTGAATCTGTGTGTAAGAAAACAAAGCAAAGAATCTACTTCCTCCGCCGTTTAAGATCATTTGGTGCTAGTAGACAGATTCTTCTTATGTTTTTCACGTCTGTCATTATGAGTGTTCTTCAGTACTGTAGTACCACCTGGTATGGATGCTTGTCTGCAGCCCTTAAGTCACAACTGCTGCAACAACTGAACATTTGTTCAAAGATAGTCGGACAACAACTTCAGAGGCTATATACAACTATTATGATAACAGCATCCTAAGGTTGGCAAGAAATATTACCTCTAATAGTAGCCATGTGTTGCATAGAGAATATAGATTGCTGCCTTCAGGAAGGAGATACGGTGTTCCAGCATACACTAAGGTCAGACTAAAAAGGTCCTTTGTCCATCAGTCTACTTTAAGGCTTAATCAGGAGTTTGGCCATAGGTAGGCTTGGCGGTGGACACTGCCCTTGACTATATTATCCTTATGTATGTAAACCTGTCTTGTTTCTGTTACCTTTGTCAAATGTTTGTATATATGTTATGTGTCGCATACATGGCTGCTGTGTTGCAAGACAAATTTCAGTGTGAACTGACAATAAAGTAAAGTACTATATCATATCATATCAATGGACATATTATGTCCATTATGGTAAATTATTATGACCTGCTTCATACATGCATTTATGCCTTTTAATGTTTGATATGATAATTTCTCTGCCAGTCCTTTATAATGGATGGATGGATCGATATCATTAATTG
Source organism: Nannobrachium achirus (assembly GCF_963921795.1). Classification (NCBI taxonomy): domain Eukaryota; kingdom Metazoa; phylum Chordata; class Actinopteri; order Myctophiformes; family Myctophidae; genus Nannobrachium; species Nannobrachium achirus. Next base: position 44,902,502 of record NC_137818.1, on the reverse strand, counting down.
ATTTGGAATTATATTTCAGAATCTGATTATACTAATATACCCAGACCTCCCTGGCATGGAAGTATCTTTGTGAGAAGAAGAATATATAGGAGGCAGGTTGGCAAGGTGAAGTGTTTGTTTGATTATTATTTTAATGTTTTGAGCATCCGGCTCATAAGAGCACTATTCTAGACAGACCTTCATTCAGCCCAGGACACTACACTATTGAGGACTAGGTTAATCATACTGTGTAAAACCTACACGTGGCTGGAGAAGATGGAAAATGGGCAAAATCCACTCAAAACTAATGGATGGAGAAGGACACAGCAGCCACTCAAATTCAGAAATAGCTACTTTTTTTAAGATTTGTTTTTGGGCTTTTATGCCTTTATTGGATAGGACAGTAGACTGACAGGAAATGGGGGGAGAGATGGGGAACGACACGCAGCGAAGGTCGTCCGGATCGGGAATCAAACCGGCGATGCCGCCATGCATCCATGTGGCAATGCCTAAGTGGTATGCGCCTGGACCAGTAGGCCAGCGGGCGCCCCATTCAAATATCTTTAATACCTTTTGATTGGCCCACGGGCTGCCAGTTGAATATCACTGCCGTAGCCCAATCAGGGACCAGCATTTCTGGCAACATCATCATTAACAGCCAATGAGGGACCAGCATTCCTGATGAAGAGAGTGGTGATGTCACTGTTATCGCCAGTGGTGATGCCAGTGGCTGGCGCACAAGTTGGGCTCTGCTGGCGCACAAGAAGGCCATACATCGCCTACTTGTGCGCACGATGGCACCTTGACAGAGTGCAGTTTTAGTTTTTATTATAAGGCTGGCAGAGCTGTTTTGCAGTTTATGAAGTGCTGGCATAGAGGTAGCTCTGCATTCAGTCTCATGCCATAGTTCCTGCCTAGCTTTCGTAGATAACGGTAACTCTGGTCTGTGCTCTTACACATTGACACACAATAGAGCAGTGAAGTCATGACGTGACTCGCTCATCCCCCGGTTCACGGAAGTCATTTCTCTATGGAGAATAACATTGGGTTATCTTAAAATCGTGTTGAAGGAAAAAAGGGGTCCAGTACACTTGTAACTCAGGTTCTTTTGACTAGGAATAGAGGGTTTAAGTGGTTAATGTATCATGCTAATAATCATGGTCTCCCGCAGCACAATATTTTTTCCATTCCTCCCTCCTATTTCTATTTCTCCTCAATCTCGTCACACTCGTGCACATAATTATCGCCCTCGCAGACGTTCGCCCTCCCTGTTGTTCACACCCGTTCACCCCCACCTCCCCTCCACGTTGCATTCCAGTACGCCGTCGCCTTCCAACTTTCTCTCTTTCGCTCACTATTTCTCTCCCCCTCTCTGTCTCTCACCTCTATTTCCTTCACTTTGTCTTGAGACATATGATGAGCTTGACTCCGTTTCAACTTCACAAGCGTGCAATCTCACATCGAGTCACCGCAGCCCGCGATAGCGTGTGTGAGAAAGACAGCACTCTCACTCTGCGTGATGTGTGAATTTCACACACACATACACACACGCGCGCGCACGCACACACACGCAGAGAGCAGGCAATTAGTAGTGCTGTAGTTGTGGCTGCCAGCATTTGGCCCGACATGTAATAAGAGAGACAGCCAACTGCCAAGCAGATCATCTGTTCACCGCCACACACTGGCTTCAATTGACACTTCGAAGGATGCAACGCCCTCTCTGTGTGTGTGTTTGTGTGGTTTATACGTGTGTATCTAAGCATATGTTTGTACTTTTGTGTGTGTGCGTGCGTGCGTGCATTTGACTAGAACAGATCAATGAGGGGTTGAACATATCTCCCTCACCCCGGTCGATATGGCTCGATATAGTATCTATTGTGTCCTAGAGGGCGATTTGTTTTGTGTCAAAGCAATGCACTGATACTCCCAAGCAAACAAGTAGATTAGTGCCAGTGGTTGTTAAAGTAGGGTCCAGGGACCCTTAGGGTTCCTCTGAGAGTGTACTAATGTGTAGATGCATTTCTACACTCTCAGAGTTATTGGGCTCCATGAATTTAAAAAAGTAATATAATATTATTACTTTTTAGAAGGAGTCATAAGTAACATATTAGTTTCCTGAGTAACACTGGCGGCAACTATTGATTATTTTCTTATCAATGATTCTATTGATTACTTTTTCGAATAATCAACAAGCGTACATTTTTTATAAGAAAATGATATCTCAACGAATAGATTAACTACGTGTTATCTTATACTTATACTTTGAACAACCTTGTAATGCAAAATTGTAGAACATAGCCGATCTCCAAACTCGTGATGAGCTATTTTCAGTTATTTTTTTTACTTTTCACCTATAATGACATGCCCAAAATAGGGATTGATTATTGATGGATAAATGTATTAAATGATCGATAATACATTATAATACATTAAATCTATTCGTTTGATTAATTGTTGCACCCCTAAAAGAGACGCGATTGGTCAGGACGATGCGTCAGTATTAATTTAACGACATCACCTTTGTTTTTATGGCTATTTGTTGCCATTTCACTTTACAATTGCTTCCGGTGAATGGTTAAATCTATACCTGATAACCAAATTCAAATTATGTGCAAGTATGTTATTCCTCTCACACTATTAGGGTTAATATAATTGAGTGTACAGAGGAACACCAAGAATTTTACTGTAAACACACACATTACTGAGGACCTTTTTTGTGCAACTCAGATTTGATATGAACAATGTGACATGCTTTTGGTTCATGATTAATAATAATCGATCCATTCATGATGAGAAATGTTCTCTTGATGGGTTCAGTTGTCATTGGAGTTGATGACCATGACTCATGGATTTGTGGCGTTTTTTGAACGACATAATAGTGCTGACAGTTTTATGCCCAGGAAAAGATTGAATGCTCAATACCTGTAGGTCTAAATATTGATTCTGTGATTACGGAGTTTTTCTACATGGCTGCTGCTCAGTCATACTGTATGTGAAAGAGATTACGACGTGACATTTTGAGTTTGAGGATTTACACGTGGGTAAATTCATGAATAATTGGGACAGTTCTATAGCGCAAGAATCCCACCCTCCTCACTAAGCCACTGTCTGTGTAGGGTCTCCAAACGGTGTCGCTTTATGACAAACAGCAAATATGAGTACTATATTTTCTTGATCGCATCTTGCCAGTAGTAAATTATTAAACTAAACAATAATGTAATGTAATGTAGTGCACCGTTTAAGTTGGCTGGCTTTTCTTTTATTCAAATCAGGCGAGTGTTGAGCCACAGAGTTATGAAGCTTCAGTGTTTCAGTGTTTAGAGTTTATGCAGGACACAAGAGACTTGCCCCGCCCAGCTGTAGTCAGCTGTCAGTCAGCTCTTTTCCCTCATTCACATATTAGCTGGTCATTACGTCACAATGTCATACTCCAATCAAAGCTCTCATTCAGTAGGGAAGGCTCCTTTAACCCTGCAAGGCCCGAATTAATTTCTACTGGCCCAAAAGAATTCAAACAAATCAGATGGTGTTGTAGGTGTCCTAATCACAGGAAAATGTAATGTTAAAAAATTAATAATGTTTTTGTAAGGTTTTATAGCCATACATCATAAATCCTGATCTAATTTGCATTTTGGGGATATTTTTCACAATATTAACATATGCACGTGTTCTAGACATTCTAATGATCATGAGAAACAATATTACAGGCATTTTACTTATGTTTTAGTGAGGAATAGCTTCAGTTAAAAAGTGAGATGTTGTTCGTCCACTACGTCCAGACGCTGGAATTTCAACTTCTCTGGGAGTTGTGAATGTCAGCTCCTGTGGGGGGTATTTATATGCAAATATCATGGCCAATGGCATTGTAATACTAAACAATAGGATTTAATGGTGATGTTAATGTGAAAAGAGAACAGGAAAACTAATTATAACATTTTTTTAAAAATGATTTAAAAAACGTTGCCGAAAAGCAACGCTGGGCCTTGCAGGGTTAAATACGGCTTGCTTTCTCTACCTATGCTTGGTTATCCGAAGCTTCGGATACTTGCTGCTAGCTGCCTCCTCCCCCCCAGCCTCCACCTTTGATCAAGTTCAAATACTTGTGATTACAGTATGTCTGATTAAGTTACGTGTCATGTATTGCTATTGTTCTGTTATTGTATTCCTATGGGGGGTCTTGCTTAGCGTTCCCTGATTTTGCTTAGCATGCTCAAAAAGCATGCACGAAATTCAGGGAACATCTCCGAACGCGGAGCCCTTCCAAGTGCCAAAATAAACTTTACTTTGACGTGAGTGTTCCTGACTAAATAATAGGTTGCCAATGTTGATGTAATCTCGTCATAAATGATGACAAGGCGGTTTTATGAAGGCCTACCTTCAATCTACAAGCTAAATAAAACATTGCTATACAATCACGTTTTGCGGTTCTTTTCAATAAAGGAATTATGTTCCTGGTAGTTTCATTTTAATCTGCACAATTTAGATGACTGGACCATAAAATCGGCAGTGTCAAACTAACTGCATGGTTGGTTTGCGTAAAACAGTTTTTATGAAGGCCTACGCATCTGAAATACAGTCTCTACTGTCCATTAATCATTTAGTTGTGCTGGGAGTCTGGCAATTATTATTATTGTTGTTATATTATAGTGAATAAAGTAAACGTAAGCAATTTACCCCGAGTGAGAGGACATTATGCTCTCATAATGTCCGCAGTGAGGGTGTTATCGGACGAGGCGCAGCCGAGTCCGATAACACACTCACTCAGGACATTATGAGAGCATAATGTCCGACCCCGAGTGGTAAATAGCTTTTCTACCACTTTTTCCCGTATACATGAAAGAAAACACATAGTTGTAACTTGCAAGGATCTTAAGTTACAATCATTATTGCCTATAAAACTTCCGCGAGACAGCAGATAGTTCCACAAACAACATCTTCTACTCACCAACAGATGGCGCCAACTCCATACTAATCCATGCGTCTAGCTTACAGCTAAGCTAACGTCAGTTAGAAGTACCGTTCCGGCCGTAAATAGAGGCTGTTCGCTTCCAGAAAGGCATAGGTTCAGAGAAAAGGGGCTTTAAAGTTGGCGGATTGCATTGGATCCAAATAAATCGGCGACTATAGCATGCACGTTAGTAAACATAGGACCGTTGCCACCGTCATTTGTTGGTTGGGGAAGTCCCCGGATGTACACTGAGCCGCATTGATCTCGGACACACAACTTTGCGGCAGTTGTCCTCTCATAACCTCCGGAATTTAGCCAATCAGAATCCAGTATTTGAACACGTGACTCGAAAAAGTGGTAGAAAGCTCTGCATTGCATTTACAGTATGGGTTTTATGTGTCTTTTACATTATAAAGTGGAGTTATCCATTGAGAATATCTCTGTAAACAACAAGCTTAACACCACAACAGAGTGGCTTTAGTCCTTTTTCACATTAATTATTTATCCTTTTTTTTGGTCAGGGATTTAACATTTACATCACTAAATGTATTTAGTTGTTTATTTTTCACTTGTTCATGTCAGCTGTCACCTGAATAACTTTATTTATCTTATGGACGCACTATATATGGCCAAGACAGAATTAATTTGCAAATCGAGACTGCTAACTATCATCACCTGGATCTCAATATACAGTATGAAGATCACAACACTGACCTCATCAAACTGGATATCCATACTTGGAGACAACTGGATCATCACCTAGATCTCCATATATGGAGCTGGTCAATACCTCTAAATCTGACCTCACGGACTCCATATATATATTATGGAGTCTGTGAGGTCAGATGTGTGTGTATATAATATATATATATATATATATATATATATATATATATATATATATATATATATATATATATATATATATATATATATATATATAATATATGCCCTTTGGGCGGTCTTACTGGTTTATGACAAGTCAGTGTCAATAAGTACATACATCAGTGCCAGTGCCACTAAGGCAAGAGTTTGTTCTTAATTGTATTAACCAAGAACTCCTTGTACAGACTAAAACTTCTGAAGGTGACGCGAAATCAATGAAGCCTGTCTCAGGTTGAACTTTCAATTCAAAGACCCAAAAGTCGAACTTTCAAACTGCAGCCATGGATGCATTTTTACACATTTGCCACTATTATTTTGCTGCACCTTTTTCTCGTGACAAATCATTAGGCAGTTGGAATGGCTCTGGAATCAAAGGCACCAATTAATTTTGTTGTTGTTCTCATAATGTATGGGCATGAAAGGGACACAGACAGACAGACAGACAGACAGACAGACAGACAGACAGACAGACAGACAGACAGACAGACAGACAGACAGACAGACAGACAGACAGACAGATACAACGGCTATTCCCTTTTTTGCAGGTGTTTTGGTTTGATTCCATCTAAACGTGAACAGTTAACTTCACTTTAACCTCACTTCCCTATGACCTAACCCTAACCCTAACCTCTCAAACACTATGCCTAACCCTAACCTCAACCTCACAGAAATGATTACCTCAAAATCCGCCTGACTGAAAGACCTCAGTGAGACCCCTGGCCTGTAATGGAAGTAAAATGACCATTAACGGTCCATTTGGTTCCATTTATACACTCTCAGAGTCGTGGGGTTTCCGTGGCCTAATGCATGCCAAACTGGGTGTCTTTGAAATTAAAAGGCTTGAGGATCACTGATATAGAGATTAAGTGGTTAAGTGTCGCACTTTGATAGCTGATGTCGAAGGTTGTTATAGTAAAAAAGCAGCAGCACGAGTATACTGTATATGGCTGTTAGGCTGGGCAATTAATGATCTCCCAGCCCTAATAAGTCGTGTCATTGAATCAGAATCTTTATTGTCATGTCACACATTTACAGGTGTAAAGAAGTGGATGAAATTATTATTCATGTGAGAGGTAGTGTAGAGCAGGGGAGAACAAAAGAAACAAAGTATCAAACATGTTAACAGGTAAAATGACCATGCATACATAAGTCTATACATGTGTACTAGTAGCAGGTAAGTAGATTATATTTAGTAGCATCCTATGCAGTTGTGTGCGTGCATGTTGTTGTATACATAACATGCCACACCTGAGGTTAAAGAAAGTAGCAACAGGTACAGTACAGTGCTCTTCAATTGTGTTTTAATGTTTTGCTTTTTGTTGTTGTTAATAATGGTTCTTGTTTTGCATTGTTTCTCAACAGCTCTCTCTGTCTCAGCTGGCCGCTACTTCACGCTACCCGACCATCAGCCACTCCAGCGCTGCGTTGCCGTGGCAACAGCCGTTTCCCTCTCTGCTCTATCCTTCCCCGTTGGCATCGGCCCACCAGCTGTCACATGTCGTAAGATTCCACCCCCGTACCCTCTCCCACATACACACACGCTCCCATGCAGGCACGCACGCACGCACTCACGTACGTACGCGCGCACGCACGCACGCACACACACACACACACACACACACACCCACATCAGGCACACAGGCATGCATGCACGCACATCGTCGAATGGTTGCATACACGCACGTAAGCGTGCACACACAGGCACTAGACACAGAACCATAAATGTGTATTTTCATGCACACATACATAACATACCAATGTGGGCATGTACTGCACAAACACACCGAAACCCACGGGCAAACACATGCACGCACGCACGCATGCACACATGCACGCACGCACGCACGCACGCACGCACGCACGCACGCACGCACGCACGCACGCACGCACGCACGCACGCACGCACGCACACACACACACACACACACACACACACACACACACACACACACACACAATGTAGACCTTGGCAGGAGCCCCTTCATGCTCTTTGTTTTGGGAGGTGCAGAGAGCTGATCCTTCTCATCTTTTTAATCAAAAGGAGCATTATTCTCTGACTTTGCTTTTCAATTCTTTGCACAAAGGCCGCTTCAGTGTCCTTAAGATTTCCAATATTTTAACATTCATAATATTTAACACATAGCCTGAAGAAACTGTTTTAATCAGCCTAGTCCAAGCATGTAATTAGTAGTTGTTGTTTGTCTACGTTGCATCTTTTTTATCCCTTCGCTTAACCGATTCAAAATTCCGTTCAGAAATGCGTGTCCTTGTGTACGGTTCATGGAAATATGGTTTATCGATTAGTGACCTGGGAGAGTTGGTGTATGCAAATGAATGGTACATTGAGTATAGCAAAAAATCTGTCTGATTTCACCGTAAAATCTGTTTTTACACTGATTTTACAGTGTTTATTTTGGGGTCTTTGACTATCTGGAGAAATGTATCATGAGGAATTGCCACCAGAGACAATTACAAGAAAGCTAAGATAGGGCTACAACAGTTAATCAAATCAATTGATTTAATCGATTATACACAATCGATAATCATTTAACAAAAGAATCATAAAATAACACTTAAGTGTTTACCCAATTCATTGATGTATACAAATAAAACAAATATTTAAAAGTAATTGATAGAATAATTTTGCCGCAGCCATACACCGAACAGGGTGAACGTAACATCTTCACCAGCGCTGCACTCCCAGGTCTGCCCCTCACTCAGGGGCGTCAATTGGGTATGGCAGGGGTATGCAGCTGCCATACCCTGGGTCCAGGGGGAAAATAAAAGTTATTTTTAAATATAAATCCATGAATTTCTCTTTGTCTATCTGCACAGTAAAATAACTACAAATGCTAAATTTAACAAAATGGTCACTTTAGCAAGGTATTATAATTATATTCTCCACACTTGTATTCTCCCCATCTTGACAGAATGGTATATTCCCAGGTTCCGCAGGTCAGCTGCACAGGTGCAATGCATTATTGTTTATTGTGGCACGTTTATTGCCAAGTTTAGCTGCTCTTGAACAACCGTTCCAGGCTGCCATATTCAGCCAAAGAAACCGTAGAAACCTGTGTAAAAAACTGACAAAACTCGCTTTTTATTTTTTTCAGACTCTGCGAGGCGTTGTGAGCATGTAGATCTGCTATTTTCACAATAGAACCGTGTTATCCAAAATGTAATGCCTCTTTTCCATGAGGACTGCCATCTTTGCCATACCCTAGCTTTTTGCTGAACTGACGCCACTGCCCTCACTCCACTCCAAAGCAAACATTCGTATGTCGGATGCTGCTGAATTATAGATTACGTGGAGAAAACATTATTAGTGAGGAAAACCTACATTTTCATTCCCTTACCTGCTCAGCTTGCTAAAAAAGCTTCTTTTTTTTTTGCAAGTTCAACAAAGTTCCAATGTCAGAGCCGGGGGACAGGAGATGGGGGAAGTCAGCGATCTGCCGCAGATTTTTAATAACTCTGCTGAATAATTTCCTGGAACCACACGGGGTTACCCTCCTTGTCTCACTGTGTGGTGTTTGTGCTGCTTTGGACCAGCAGACGTGGTTGCTTTGCCTTTGAAAGCAGTGTGTCCTCTGTAATTTAAACAGTGGTAGAAGAAGTCGTCCGATTTATTTTACTGTATAACAATATCACAATTTAGAAATATTCTGATATAAGTAAAAGACATTTTACAAAACTTTACTCGAGTAAAAGTGCAAAGCTATTGGGAGACAAATGTACAGTATCTGTACCAAAAGTAGAAGTATGCATTTTTGGAAGATTAAAAAGAAAACCTCTCATGAAATGTTTTGGAAAATAGCAGATATAGGTCCATGCATGAGCTACATCCCATACATCTGGGACCCAACCATGCACTCCACAAAATACATTGTGCTAAAGGGCAGCTTCACAGTATGATGGTTTGCTTCACTAAAATGATGTTTGAAGTGAACCCACTCATATGTGTGTCTCATGTGCCTCTTTGATTTATTTGCTGCCGACATGTCGACAGAAAACTGCTGGCAGTATGGACTCTGTGAATCAAGCATTTACATGTTTGTATTATGCTGTTTGAATTAAAAAGTCTCCAAGGGGGCTGGCTTGGTCTTCTTTCAGTAATTCCAGCCTAATTTATATTTAGTTGCTTGTGGGTGTCGCACACCCACACGGAAATAGCAGATCCACAAGCTCACAAATTCACAATGTGCTGTGGCACGACACATTGTGAGCTTGTAGATCTGCTATTTTTTTGGTGACAGTCATACCACAACTACCGGTATGTAGCCTTCCAATGCCAGCTCATATTTTGTTTGCTCAAGGCTCAAAGGGCATTTCAGTGAGTGTAGACTAAACCTGCTTTGCAGGGGATTGGAGCGGAGCACTGGTCTGCTGGTAAACAGCCCTACTACTAGCAAAGCTAAGCTAGCGATCTTATAGGTGCCGTCGAGTCAATCGATTTTCATTAGATGTTTTCCAGACTAATACCGGTATATAGTAGCAAAAACTGAGCTGAGGTTATCACAGTTCACTTTTGTAAAACACCCTCTATTTATTCTCCAGGGATGGGTAGTGGGTAACAGAACAATACAATAAGATCATACCTGCCACCTGTCAATAAAACATATCCACAGTGCCTACAGGACATATCATTTATATGCAGTAGATCAGTATCTCTCAACCTCTGGGTCAGGGCCCACTGATGGGTCTTGAGGATATTGCAAGTGGGCCCCCAAATAATTGGTAAAACACTACGACTGTAATGATGATATAATATTCATATTAAAATATATCGTCGTTGCAGAGTGAAAACCTTGTATGTCCAAAACCATTTGTTTTGCATTTACCATTTTAAAAATGATTTAAAGACGATCTACAAGCACACAACGCCTCGCACCGCGAGGTGTTGTGTGCTTGTAGATCTGCTGTTTTCACTACTTTTGTGCGACGGCCTTGTATGATGAAGCAGGGCTTTGCTTCGTGAAAAAATGTACAAATTTGAAACTTGGAGATACGAGGTTTCTGCCCGACAGTGACGATATGTTAAAAAACATGTCATGGTATTTTTCTTTAAACCCTTGAAAAGTGAGTTTTCATTGTGACACTGCTAAATGGGAACTACAGAATTATATACCGGTATGTTAGTTCCATTGATCCAAGCCAGAACACAATCGCTTGATTGATCATAACATGCTCTGTAAATGAATGCAGCACTCCCATTGGACCATTTAACAAGCCAGCCAATGGCCACGGACGCTTTCTAGGTTTTCATCCAGAAAAGGTTGAGAACCAATGCAGTTGACACTTTATACTCAATACTAGTACCAAGGTGTAATGGTCAAGAAAATAGTTATTTAATTTGTCCTTCTTTTCTGCAGCTGAACGACCTTGCGTATGACACACAATGTCACCATCTCGAACACACAACAACATAGTAGGCGTGACGTCGGCGGGTTCACACAAAGTGTAAGAAACCCATTACTTTTCATGGCATTTCAAACTGCAGGCCTCCTTGGCGCTTCCTCCATGTCCTGGCCCATTAGTTTATTGTTATCGCAGGTTGTTTCATCACAGGAAGGAACGTGGTTCATTATGGCGCATGCTGTAGCTATGTTACAGCGTGACTTTGGTCCAGGTCATTAGCCAAGCAGTTGATAGAAGGCCTCCGTAATGCGCCTTCACCAGTAGGCAACATCACCCCCCCCATGCCACCCCCTGCCGACCGAAACAGCCCCATACATCACAACCGACCCAGGAGAGAGTCTCCCAGCTGGAAAATGACACCATTAACTCTCCACGGCTAATTATCAGTGCTAATACCTCGCAGGTTATGCATATGTCAGTGGTAATATGAGGGGATTAATGTTGGCCACTGAAAATAAAGCCAAATTGGTCCACTGCCATTTCTGTGGAACAATGGTGATGATTATGATGATGATGATGATTGTCCGTGTTATTAATCCCTTTATGAATATTATTATGTTCTCCATAAGAGTCCCAGAATGATCAAAAGGAAAAGAGGCAAGTATAAAAAGACTTGAGCCAGATGAGACAAGGTCAACAAATGAGCAGAGATACTGTGTAACAGAAGAACAGATGGACTACAAGGACAGAACAAAGTCAACGCACAAACATCACAAGCATTTGACCCCTCAATTATGAAGAATATTATGGTTAGGGTAGGGTAATTCTAAGCAGCTTGATTGCATGAAGCATGAGAATATGATTACAGTATGTGATGTATTTACGTCTTAACCCATTTAGGCCTAACCTACAGTTAGGCCTAAATCAGAAATTAGCCTACAAACACAAATATGTTGCCACATACTGTACATGTACTGTAAGCCCCTCCCATACACTAAAATGTGTTCCCGGCCTGAATGGGAAGCAGCTGTATCTATCTCTACTGGGTTTGAAACTAACACTATACTCAAGGTGGAACAATGCAAACAATGCAAACGTATCACGGTTACGTTCCCAAATAGAATAATCGCGATGAACTTAAATGTTTAACATTTTACTATGAAGCAAACTGACATAAAAAAAAAAAGAAAAAATCTAATTATGTGGATGTTGGGATCCACATGGGAACGCTGTGGCTCCAGTGTGGATCTCGGACTTCATGTGGCCCGCTTATATTGAACATAATGTGAACATAGATTTGTAGAGGTGCTTCCGTAGCCTACTGGCAGTGAGTGTACACAAGAAGTTTGCCAGATTAAAGCCCTTTGCACACAGGACAGTTGCGTTTTATTCGTTTGCTGCATGAATAAAACGCATTGGATTTGGTGTACAATGCTGTGCGGAATCGGCGCTGCGGATCCCAAAAGGAGTCATAAAAGGAGTGATGAGTTCTTTACCGCATGCGACAAGACGCACAAATCGAACTGGGTTCGATGAGAAAAAAAAACGCACGTCCGCAGCCACTCGTCGCACGGCTAATTCGGATCCGGTGTGCGTGAAGTCGTAGAGAATCATTATTTTCTTTAAAAAAAATGAAATTGTCCGTTTTATCCGTGCGGATAAACGCGCCTGTGTGCAAAGACCTTAACTCCAGACATATAGACACACAGACAGCCCCTCTCATAGACAGACATCCTCTTGCAGAGTCATGTTGTAAAAACTATGCAAGACAGAATGCGAATGGGGGGTGTTCTGGTCTGGTGGTGCATGGGTGAATATCCTGCCACAGAGATTGGAGGATGGAATCCTCCACGGCACCTCAAGCTTGGCCGGACACTCCAACAATCACCATTGGCAATGTTGGTCTGTGTCTGTGTTATTACAGTGTTTGACGATAGATAGGAATGGAATGGCGAAAAATGCATGCTGTAGGATCTCATTGCTATATTTTGGAATGTACCAAGTCATCAAGAAACTGTATTTATTAATGCTAAAATATATAAATACATAATGTCCGGTGCTTATGTCATTTTCATAATTAGAATATTAATATTTAACATTACATTTTATTTAATTTGATCATATTTAGGCACGTTTAGAGAAGCAGTCAAAAATACATTTATGTGGAATGGAGAATGTACCATCAAAAGATTCTATTTAATTGAAAAGGTTACACAGTATGGCTTTAAATTAACACTCAAGATCTTACAGAGCATCACTCATTCCGGGGAATTAAGCACTATGATTTTCTAAGTGGCTGATAAACCTTTTAACCACTAACTCCTCCTCCCGTCTTGGCTCCAGGCCTGTCCAGCTGCCAGCAACATCGCCCACCTGGAGGTGGACCTCATGCGGGATGACGATGGGGACGGGATGTCCATTGATGGGGACCCCATGAGTGAGCTGCCCTTCACCCCCGTCCACGCGCCTGTGATAAGCCTCGGCATGCAAGTCTCCAGGTGAGCACAGTTAAGGGGGGGGGGGGGGGGTGAGGCTCACATATCGACCTCAGCCACACCTTTGACACAAACAACTCTTCGCTGTCGGTGGAAACCTTGTGCTGTATGTCCAAAATTGTTCCTTTGTTGGACTTTGTTTGTGCAAAACTGTTGTGGAACTTTAGTTCCAAATATATACTTTGGTTTTCAAACTTTTTGTACCCAAGGCACACCAAAGGGCAAGTCAGAATAGGCACACCGGTATTCATAAAGTGCAATATAGCCTCTAACATGTTATAACTTTGTAAAAATGTACTATTGCCACATATAAAATGTAAAATGTTACCACTTAAGCCTGATTTCATACTTTTTCAAACAAATAGCAAAAATAACAAAGGTTGTAGATCTGCTATTTCTATTTTTTTTTTATGTGTGAAAGAAAATCATTAGTGTTTAGATTTAGAATATAAATATATATACTAGAAAAGAAAAATTTGAAGAAATTTTAGTTGTGCCTGCAGCTCCCATCGTCCCTATTGGTCTACAAACAGACTGTCTAAGTACTAAGTACTAAATTAATATTAGAATTTAGAATATTCTTCGAATATGGAAATAATATGTACATTTGAATATGAAAATTAATATTCGAATTATTAATTATTATTGTATTTATTTATTTATTTATTTTTTGAGGAGGGGGGCTAGTGAAAGTTATGGGTATGGTGAGTGTGATATGAAATGTAAGCTTACCATAATCACAGTAATGTGTGTGTGTTTTTACAATTTATAAGTCCAATATTCTAATTTCATTTCTGAGGAATATTGGCAGCTCTACTAAGTACACACACCGAGTTTCGAGACAGATGCTGCTAACTGGAGTTATGGCCGTTTAAAGCCCAGCCAATAGGAAGACAGAGGGGGTGGGGCTTAAGCAATTATAGCTCGTCCCTATTGGCCGGAAAAAGTCCAAAGTTGTTTGAGTGTTTTAAAGTTTAAATCACGTTGCTAGGCAAAAATATGGAAGAGTAATGTGGCGCCAAAATGTATTTTTATACGTTTTCCCCCATTCAAAGTCAAAGGGGGTTTTTGGGCGTCATTTTGTGCGAATTACGTCGCCATGGTAACGCCGATCGGAAAGAAAAGTTATAGTACACCATTCCCGGCCGAGCCGCATGTTTTGATGTATATATTGCAGGGGTGGCGTAAATCATGCAGCAGTTATTATGTGCCAAAATTTGCAGGAAGAATATTAATTATATAAGTATGGCGGAGTGTTTCGCCATTGCATGGTAGGCAGTGCCAGGCACACGTAATAAATAGAAATTAGAATATAAATGAGCATATCATATAGTCAATTAAATATTAATTCATAACATTTGTATAGTTTGTGTAGTATACTGTAATAATAATGTGTGGTTGTCATAAAATACCAAGGCATACCTCTTACTCACTTTTTTTTAGGGTGCCGACAAATTGCGGGAGTGTTTCCTTATTCATAACTTATATCTCAGTTTGAACTGAGTGTGCACATTCCATGTGTTTTTTTTCATGCATATTTCATGTTGGTGCATATTTCCCATTTCCAACACCAAGGCAAGTCATTAAAAAACACATTGCAAGACAAGGTCCTTAAAGAGGTTATCTATTAAACACAGACACACAGACGGACAGACACTCATATAGATAGCTAGCATCTTTCAGAGACCCGCTGTAAAAACTCTACCCAGAGCCAACATCTCTTGTTCACTTGTCTCTCCATTCCTGAGATTCCTGGAGCCGATAATGTGACCTAGATGATGCCCTTGACCTTTTTGCCCCAAACGTTACGTTAATCATCTTCGGGGCAGCCTACTGATCACTCCCATCACAGAGAGACGGACGGACGGACGGACAGACAGACAGACAGACAGACGGACAGAGACACACTCACACGCACACACAGAAACGATTAAAATACCCTACATCAGGGGTGTCCAAACGTTTTTCAAAGGGGGCCACATTAGAACATATTAAAACACCCTCGGGCCGACTATCTCCTGACCATAATAAAGTCACATACATATGCATCGCAATTACAATATTTTATTTAACTATCATCATCAATATTTAATATCAATTGTCTTTTGTCAGGTGTGTGACTCACATTACCAAATGTAACCAGACGTGCAAGGTAAAAAATACTATAAAATAGCCACGGAACAAGGAATCCTGACAAATTATACTATAAAATAAAAACTTTTTATGGTGCTGGCGGGCCGTTTATAGTACAATTAAGGAATGAAGCTGCGGGACCCATACAATTTGTCATCGGGGCGCATTTTGGCCCCCAGGCCGCACTTTGGACACCCCTGCCCTACATGGTAGTCGAGCTATCCATTAGGGCATTCACCAAATATTCGAATATCAAAGTCACTATTCGACATTGTTCACTGAAGTCGAATATTCACTTATTTTAATTTTTTATTGTTTTCTCTTAAAAAAAATGCCCCTGGTGGATGAATCTGTTAATGCTTTATACCAGGGGTTCTCAAACTTTTTTAGGCCATGACCCCCAAAATAAACATATTTGAACTGGGGACCCCCACCCTGACAAGCACTTGGAATTGTAGGTATTACATTTAATGTGACTCGGTTCCGCAGATAAATATTGTGAAAATAGCAGATCTACATGCTCACACCGCCTGGCAACGCGAGGCGTTGTGAGCATGTAGATCTGCTATTTTCACAATGTTCGCCTCTTGCTTACTTAATATTTGACAGTTTGGCCAGTCCTGTCGAATATTCGACTATTCGAATACTTTGAGGTTGAATAATCCGAATACTAAAAATCACTATTCGTGAATGCCCTACTATCCATGCAGGCGGTCAGGGTACAAATGGCCTAAAATAACTTGTGGAGAGAAGCTGGCTTTTGTCTGACAGTCTGGCCTTTAGATCTTACAGAACAAAAGACAGTTCATATTGTACAAAACATTAGGAAAGCAGGGCCATGCTGACCTATTTTGGTGTCCGTGTTTGATGAAACTAATAAATCATGTATACGGTAGTATCTTGGTGGTGTTGTGTGTGTGTCAGTAAATCCTGGCCAACTTACTGTTTAACAACTCAAACCTGCTTTTAAATGGTAAGAGATAGGTGGCTCTTAAAGGCACTCATGTTGGTTAAAAGCCACTAGTGAGTAAGTTGGCTTTGAGCATGCTTTTAACATGCTCCTGATTTATCTAACCTGTTATCTCAGCCCAAAGCCTTGTACGGGCCACCATTAGGCCACAATGCTCCACTGTGTGGCTATCTACTGGGATCGATTGGCTCTCTAATTGGCATGTGTGCACTGGGTACACGTAGTATACAGTCAATAGGCAGCAGTGTTCTGCCTGAAGCCAATTTGAGACAATATTTTTGTCAGCTGTTAAGTGCCTTTTTTGAGTAATGGCGTTGTCATTGTAAACATTCTTAAGCCCAGCTGTAAACATTATCCGTCAAATTGGATATAATCACTACAACACAATACGTTCAGAAATTACAAGCCTGCTAATGATAAAGAGAGCAGATGATCATTGTAACAGCAATGTAGCAGAGTTATTGAGGTGGGATATCAAATGATGATGGCCTAAAAAAAAAGAAAAAGAAAAGAAAGAAAGAAAGAAACAGCCACAGCATCTCACAAACAAGGGGGATTCTGTCAGTTCAGACAATCTGCAGACAGCCTGACACAGAAACTGTCTCCCAAATCCCCTTGTTTGGATCCAGGTATGCCGGTGTCCAGTTCACTGGTCTGAGAAATCTCTGCCTCCTCCTCACTTGGAGTCAAACCACACGCAATTTAGACTGTTTTCAGTGTGGCATGAATGACCCACTTAATTGAGAAGAACAATGAACTTCACAGAACTTTAATTTAATTTGAGTTGCGATGCATATCTGATGGAACTCCTTTTGAAATGAAAATGATGGGCTTGAATATTAATCCATCGGGGGGACTGAATTAAGATATCACTTTTGGCAAAGGGGAAGAGATGGGAAAGTGTGAAATCAATGCAGCCACGGGCTGAGGCTTGCTCGCTCGATAATGTCTCCCTCGCTTCTCGTCGCCTTAACCCATTTAGGTCCTAGAATTATGGAATGCTTTAACCAGTGAAAAATAGCAGATATACAAGCTCACAGCGCGGCACCGAGTGCCACGCTGCGAGCTTGTAGATCTGCTATTTTTGAAAAAATCTTGAAAATGTGTGCAAATCTTTGAATATATGTAATTTCAAAATGAACGTTCATAACTCAAATTTTGCTTCTGGGGGGTCCCTGGAACTAGATATTTCAAATACATATCATTTTGGGGGTCCTTCAAATGAAAAGGTTTGAGAACCACTGACATAGTAGTCTCAAGAACAGACTAACTGAGCTCCAGTTAAGTTGAAAAGGACCTTTTCTTTAACGATGGCAATAGCCAGATTGCTGACATAGAAACATAGGTTTTTCCAAAAACCTTAGAGAGATTCAAAAGACACTAATAGAATCGGGTCAAAATTCTAATTTTCACGATTTTTCAAAAATAGCAGATCTACAAGCTCGCAGCGCGGCACTCGGTGCCGCGCTGTGAGCTTGTATATCTGCTATTTTTCAATAGTTAAAGCATAAAATAATGATACACAATGTAGTGTACCCGTTCTGAACGGGTTTAAAAAAAAAGAGAAATCCCTAATTAGCTTGACGTAGGGGCGTGGGCTTAAATCCTCCACAAGTGTAACATTTTGGGCTTGTCTGTTTACCAAGCGGACACGGTCATTATCTGTATTAGCGTCCCAAATAAAAACAAACACCATCCTTCATTTTCCTCCTCCTGCACTTTGAGCCCGCCATCTGTGCCCTGCACTTGTCATGCACCAAAGTATTATATGTCAGCAT
Source organism: Nannobrachium achirus (assembly GCF_963921795.1). Classification (NCBI taxonomy): domain Eukaryota; kingdom Metazoa; phylum Chordata; class Actinopteri; order Myctophiformes; family Myctophidae; genus Nannobrachium; species Nannobrachium achirus. Next base: position 44,883,956 of record NC_137818.1, on the reverse strand, counting down.
GGGGAAGTATAACGTCGCTGTCGTCGGGCAGAGACCTTGTATCTCCATTTATTTATTTATTTTCATAAATGAATGCCCTATTTTCGTCTAACGAGTGCACAAACAAAAGTAGCAAAGCTAGACGATCTACAGGCTAACTGTGCGTCACAATGTGTCACATTGTCAGCTTGTAGAACTCTGTGGGTTTTATAAATATTCAAACAATAAAAAGTATTAACAAGAGCGTGTGACTCACTACATAGTAATTAGGTTGGATCCACAGATGGAAAGTAATGGTTTTGTACATACAAGGTCTCCGCCCGACGGCGGCGATAAGTTATGACTGTTGCCATGGTTTCGGAGAAACAGGTGGCCACTGTGATTAGAGATAACTGCCAATTATAGCTCGAAAATCCCCGGGGAGCAATTTGGCACCCGTCGTCCTCTTCCCCATAAGCATTCTCTCTGCGACAGTTTGACAGATAATGCTGACATCCGTGCGTTCTCCCCTAACCTAACTGCTTCGCCGGATTTTGGGAAGTCCACACCTGTGACGTGAAACGGTACTCTACCGGCATGAGGCGAAGAGAATCAAAACGACATTCTTCAGAATGTATATCCATTCTTGTCCTGCTTGGGAGGGAAATCATTCCAATTACACCTACTTATAGGCCTAAAATGCTTGGGGGGGTGCAATAGCTCGGTGCAGCATGGACAGGGGCGTCACACCAAATTCTGGGCCCTGGGTACAAGGATTCACTGCGGGGCCCCCATGAATGTTAACTATTGAAAAATAGCAGATATACAAGCTCACAGCGCGGCACCGAGTGCCGCGCTGTGAGCTTGTATATCTGCTATTTTTGAAAAATCTTGAAAATGTGTGCAAGAAACCTATGTCAAGGACCCCCAAGATGATATGTATTTGACCACGGACCTCGATCTCAAAATATTTAGTTCCACGGACCCCCCAGAAGCAAAATTTGAGTTAGAAATGTTCGCTTAAAAAAATACATATATTCAAAGACTTTCACACATTTTCACGATTTTTCAAAAATAGCAGATCTACAAGCTCGCAGCGCGGCACTCGGTGCCGCGCTGTGAGCTTGTATATCTGCTATTTTTCAATAGATAAAGTTACTATAGGGCCCCTCCACCTTGGGCCCCAGTAACTCAGTCCCACTTTCCTACCCCTTGTGACGCCCCTGAGCATGGATACTAACCATGTTACTGTACCACAGTCACAGCCCCTTCTTGCTGGGAGCCCTGGTGGACCAAAATAACATCTGCTCAAGTCTTTGTAGTTTAGTTTGTTTAGAACAAATGAGCAGCGTTTGCTCTTGCTCTCTCAGTGGTTCCCATAAATGGTCTGCCGTGGCACACGTCCAGGTGTGCCTTGGTATTTTGTGTCTTTATTTTGGTAAGACATTTTTAAATGTATTTATTTTACCACTCATTTTCACTAACTAAGCTATTTTAGCTGTGTATGCCTACAGGTGTGCCCTGAGAGTTTGACTTGCCCATTGTGTGCCTCGGGCACAAAAAGTGTGAAAACCACTGCTCTGACTGAATGCTCTTGTTTTCTTTCTGATTTCCCTTACAGTTCCTGCTCAGCCAGTTCCCGGAGCTCCCTGGCCCACTTGTACTCCGCCGGCTTCCCAGACATCTTAGACTATAATGGGCAGGTGGCAGAGGTCCTGGACCCCACGGAGCCCACGCACTTTGACCAACAGCGCGAGGAAGCAGACCCCCTGCAAGGCAATCTGCTGGTCTTCCAGTTTTTGGCATTTTCCAGGTGAGCTCACGGGGGCCGGGTTCAAATCAGGCTTCCGCGCAGCGCGTGGTGTTGTCGCCCGCCTTCGGCTCATATTGATCTGGAGCAGCGGCTCACCGGTCTGACAATTTGTTGAAGCATGCTGTTGAGAGCTTGGTATGGATCTAGCTTGTGTGTGTGCGAGAGAGGAAATGAAATGCCAAGTTATATGTATTCAAGGTATCACAGCGAACGTGTCCATTGGTGGGGTTAGAAAAGTCAGAATGGTGGGTGTTAATTTATGCAACAAATGGAGACTTCACAGTCTCCAGTCGTACTCTATATCAAGAAAGCTGTCTGTCTGCAGAAATAAGAAGTCTGTGATTTCTCTGCACTTTTTCCCTGACATCTCACTTTGAGCTGAGGTGACAGGCCTTTCGTAGCCGTACTGCATGTGGGCATAGATAGATGCTTGCCGCACTTTCGGTTTGACAGCCAAGGACGCCACCCCGCCCCACGCTTTGTCTGACATGCGACCGAGACACTGGTGCACTTGTGCGACGAATGGAGTCCCGCCAATCATCCCCTCAACTTTCATAGCCGGCGCACCCGTGAATACTATCCATCTCAGTGGCTGTCCTGTCAACGGCGCATCACCGAGACCTCCGGAGCCGCCATCCCCTCTGTCAGAGGCTGACACTGGAGGGGCCCAGCTGAAAGGATGGATACAGACACGCCCTCTTTGTGCCCCTCTATCTTGTCATAATCTCTGTCAGCCACACGATAAAGCCCACGTTTGTCATGTCCATCACATGCTCACCGTAACTCGACTCCATACTGTAAAGGTTCCATGTAAAACGTAATGTCATTTTTTGGAGGGGTGATTTGAGCGGTTCTAACCGCTCCTACAGTATGTCTGGCTTTGTTTGTACCGTAGGTCCCTATAATGTCCCTATGTCCGTATGAGCATGAGATTAATGTCATAGAAAGACCGACCTCAACACGGCTGATGTCACGGACAGAATACAAGGAGATATGCACGGGTGTCATACCATGCAAAGTGAACACCGCTTTTTTATCGAATACTCACCCCATGGAGACTTTTGTTCTTTTGTTAAGCCAATTTTTTATTATAATAAATATACTGCCTTTGATTCCGGATGGAGACACAAATGCAATCGAAATACGACAAAACAAAAGAAAATCTACCTATGAATAATCGTTTTTGGGGTGAACTATTCTTTTAACTTTAGGAGCTGAGAAAACTGCCTTCGATATCCCCCAGGGTGGAGGAAATTGCAGAGTTGAAACATTTATTGACATTTACATGAAACACCTCTGTCTTTTCTGTTCAGTGGTCACCAAATTCAGCTCATGCCTGTGATATGCCTGATAATGTACAGAGAAAACCCACAATTCACTAATCTATGGTTTTGATTAACCACATTAACCCTTACTGTGGACAATTTTTTGTTTATTTATTATTAAATGCCTCAGTTTACTATCCGATGGTATATTGTGTGTATCACTTTTTTTTCTTTCTTAATTTAATAGGCTTAAAATAGACAGGCTTAAAAGACAGATAAAGCAAACCGGTAATGTAGGATAGGGCCCCCATTGTTGCATCTGTGTCATTTATCTGGCTATTCAAGCTCATAGCGCATCACTTTGTGCTGTGCTATGAACTTGTAGATCTGCTATTAAAAAATAAAAAGGCCTATATATTTTTTTAACTCAAAACTTTGCTTCTTGGGGTCCCTAGAACAAAATATTTTGAGATGGGAGTCTGTGGCCAAATACATATAATTACATATAAGAGTTGTGTGTCATCACCATAACAATGGAAAGATATTATTGGCTGCTGATAACACGGCCAAGGGGAAGCGTATACAGAGTGAACAGGGCCAACTACGGATTCTTGGGGGACACCACAGGTGACGGGTTGGGTCCGGGATTTAGCGCCTCCCAAGGAGAAGCACTCGCTCCCAGATAGGTAGGGTGGGAACCAGTCCAGGTTAGAGTCCGATGGTGGAGTGAAGGCGATTTAGGAGGATGGCGTGAGCGACTGTATCGATTGCTGCGATGAGATCCAGGAGGATGAGGAGGGAAGGGGAGCCGGCGTCAGCTGTCATGAGAATGTGGTTTGTCACCACTGGTGTTTCAGTGCTGTGGGCAGAGCAGAAACAGCGGTTGTTGCTGTTGAGGTGGTCTTGCAGTTGGACGGCAACTACCTTCTCCAACACCTTGAGAGGCATATGGAAGGCTTCGTCCAGCTGATAGTGTCGTCAACTTCTTGCTGTGAGGCTGGGAAACCCCAGGCTGTGGGCTGGCAGTCAGGGCAGATGGAGTGGAAGGGCAGTGGATGTCACTCATATTCTCTCTCTATTTTATTCTTCTTTTTTTTTTAACAAGGAAACCTTTCAACAGCAATTAACCAACAATATTTCTATCATTGAATTGTGGAACAGAACAAGCATTTTCTGGACTGTCCTGCAAAATGTGGAACGGATCACGGTACAGTACAGGCTGAAGTGGTTAAAAGTCATTTTGGAAACTGTTGGCTGATAAACGCCTGCTGTATATCCAAGCATCCTGCACGTACAGATATGCAGGCTAATAAGGAAGTCTTATTTCCCTGAACAATTTGCACGTGTATTCATTCACAGTACTACTGCTACTGTACATTCACCGTAGGCTTGCACCCTAGGGTGTCTGGCAATGATCCAGCTTTTATTTGACAATAGACGTCATGCTGGAGGCTGTCGGGAGGCCGCTTCTTGACAGCTTTGTCTTGTCATTTGCAGCACCTGTCATCGCATATCGCAAGGTCCTCCTCACTGGTTCTCTCGAGGGCCACAATAATAAAGCAACCTCAAACCGTATACTACTTAACAAGCGGTGGGGGGTGAGGGGGAAGTGGGCTTCGCTGTGGGCTGGGTGGAGGGGGGTTTGGTGGGATGTTTCTTTGTGGGTATTACTTCATAAATATGATGAATAGGCATCGGGGGCCGCGGAGGCATGCAGCAGCTCCCATGGCGGGCAGGAGACTCCCGGAACGACGGCGTAATTTCTGCCGTAATTATCAATCTTGTCTGTGTACAGAATGAATATTAATGCAGGCATCTCTGTGAAGTCGGCGCGCAGGAGCCATTTTGAACCCGAGAATATCAAGAGGGCGTGATTGACTGCGAGGTCATACTCTGCTCTTATTAGATTCCACTCTGAAATCGCCGGCTCTGATTGGTCGATCCATGCTAGCAGGGAGCATGCAGAGTGGTTCCCGCAAATGCCCATTCCTCTCTGCTTCTTATCTAATACGCAATGATTGATTGCTAATCTACTCTTCCGAAGGAACGGGGAAAAAAAGCAATCCTTTCCGTCGCTAATCTTGCTAATTTATTCTGCAGTGAGTCGAGGGCCGGCTGGCTTGTTGGCAATTTTCTTTTCTTTTTTTTTTTTTTGTGGACCACCCAGAGTTAAGTGAAGTGAGTGTATTTGTGTGTGTGAAATCGCACTCAGAGGGTGGCGTTGGATGGAGGCAAAATAGACAACGCTAGGAGGTTCTTTTTAACGACAAACACATTCTTCTCTCTCAATAGGAGTCCCGTTCGCCAAGGAACACATTGTTTCCAAAAAGTGTGAAAGGGACATTTAGCATACAAGTGTACCACTTTGACTGCTGGATGCAGTTGGATTTTGGTCCTCTGCAGATGTAATAACTGATTTCGACACGGCTCTTGGTTTTTAATGCGATGCCAAGTCATCCGCTCATCATGAATCATAGGTGGAGCGCTGAGCAGGCGCCTTTTCAATCAGCCGCATGATGGACGGTCATCTTTAAGAAGTGATTTTAGCCACTAAATCCTATGGCGCTCATTTTAATTATTGGTTTTGGGCTTTTATGTAGCTGTAAAACTGACTGATGGGGCATCTATGCGGATTGTGTGGGGAATAAATATTAGAGTTTTCTTTTTTTTAGTTTTCCGAAGTCGTTGAGTGTGGCGTGATTTACTCCCACTCATGTTAAAACATTTTCAACCAGTCGTTTTCAAATAATACAAATATGCCACTCAACACTTACATTTCGTGCTGAGAATATCACACTTACAGTAGCAGCGCAACATTAATGCACATCAAAATAAATCACACATAATGGCCTGGATCATCACACGAAGGCATGTTGGGAGTCCATTTAGAGATTTTGTAGTTCCGCGTAGCCAGACAGTTATTCCACAATCTCTGAATGCTATTTAGTCTGGAACTACAGGAAATCACGAAAATATATTTTAAAATATTTGCGACCGTCAGGGAGCATCTAGTAGGAGAACGTCAAGCCTATGTCTGTTTGGGGTGAGAGTCGGATCACGTTACCGCTATGCTAACGAGAGGCGGATCATGTTACCGCTGTGCTAGTAAGAGGCGGATCACGTTACCGCTGTGCATTGCCTCAAAAACGCCACGGTCGTTGGCCAAAGACACAACGGCAAGTTTGTGCATTAATACAGCAAAGTATAAATCAGGCTTCAGGATGCATTTAGTAGGAAACTGCGTGTTGGTTACTCTGGGATCAATAATTGATCTAACCTTTGACAGGATGGGGACGCCTGGTGCCGGCGCTGATTGGCCCGACAGCGTCTACTTCACGTTCCAGTTCTACCGCTTCCTGCCGGTGACGACTCAGCAACTCAAGCTACTGAGTGCAGGCAGGGCTCAGCAGAACACCGGCCAGCCACTGCCCTGTGTCCTGGCCTCCCTCAACAAGGACGACACACTCAACTCCGGTAAGGGTCGACCGCCGAGGATGATAGATAGTGCTCACCTCTCCGCTGACATGCTGAAAGAGTTCTGGCATAAGCCAACAGTCATATATCACCCTGCCACAAGCTAAATATAGACGCCGCTTCAGATTGTCCTCACTCTGCCTCTGAGCACTTTGAGCATATCTATCTATCTACTGTATCTATCTGTCTGTCTCTGTCTCTCTGTCTGCAGTATGTATATGCATATATGAATACATAGTATGCTCGACCAGTTACTGCTACCGCTGCAATTACTAACACCACTATTACTTCAGCCGTGTGTGTGTGTGTGTGTCTGTCTGTCTCTCTGTCTGTCAAGACATTATTGCGGGTAAGAATATAAAAAAGAATATTAAGGGTCAAAATCACAATCAAGGTCAGAAGGTCAAGAATGGAGAGGTCATATACAGTATGATATAATATGACTAGCCAGATTATCAGACAGAGAGGCTGTGCACTCAGTGAGTTGGCAGGATCTTCATAATTATGAGAAAGTTTTCACTTGGTACATGAGTATTCAATTCATATCCGGAAATCAATGGGGGTAAATTTACTATAATCAATGTTTTGTCTTGCGACAAATAACGACAAATAGCGACAAATAACAACAAATATTATTGAAGTCAAGTCTCCATGGCGTCAGTAATCAATAGAAAAAAAGTAATGTTGGGGGTGAACTACTCCTTTAAGGGATGGTGTCAGGGCATTCCACACTTTGGTGGCAGTGTTGTAGAAAGAGTTTGGTTGTTCTACATAATAAATCATAATGAATCATTATCCAGGACAACCGCAAGACAAAGACACATGAATCACAATGAATCATAGACTCTGGTAGAGCAACTATACAAGCTTCAGCAAATGGTGACAGTACTGTCGGCGCTGGCTCTCAGTACTGTCCCCACGTGCAAGAACTCATTTGGACAGTCTGCCTTCTCAGTAAAGGGGGCAAACCTTTGGAACTCTTTGTCTACGGTTCTAAAACTAGAGACGGATGGTAATGTGTTTTACAGAGGACGCAAGCTATGGTTGAAATCAAATCGACTGTGCTCACATGAATAGTTTCCGACTGGTTATTTGAATGATGTAGTATGTGGTATGTCTACTTTTGTTTATGTTTCACAAGCTAATGTATTGGGTCTGATATTGGCAATTGTAACACTGTATACATCTATTGAGTGCAGTTGACAAACGACAATCATGGAAATGCATGATTTAATTAACTGTTGCTCATTTCACTATTTGTCCACAGCAAATGGTCTTTTGCATTTAGAAAAAAAAACTGGTACAGCAGTTGCCAAGAAGACATGCGGCCAACGCTTATGGTAGATGGGTTCCTCTCCCATGTTAACGCTTTGCATAATCGGTGCCAAGCTGCGATGCTCGTCGTCTCCGCTGCGTTGTGAGGCGCAGAGGCAGTCCTCTTTCCATCAGCCGGCTGGGGCCTGAAAGATGTCAATTCTATTCATGTCGCGGCTAATGAAACGGAAGAGATATTACAGCTTCTGACAGAGCGTGATATTGAACGCACATTGCCCCTCCCAGCACACACACTCGCACAACCCATGATCCGCAGACCTACGCCTACTCACTTTTCGCATGCCCCTTGCAGATGCACACTGCTCACGACTGTCTCGGTTTATCTCTCCCTATCTCTGTCTCTCTCTCGCTTGCTCACTTCCACACCATCTGCAGCATTCTGTCTTTGTCTCTCTTTCTCATTGTATCTCTTTCTTTAACCCATTTAGAACGGGTACACATTTTGTGTATCATTATTTTATGCTTTAACTATTGAAAAATAGCAGATATACAAGCTCACAGCGCGGCACCGGGTGCCGCGCTGCGAGCTTGTAGATCTGCTATTTTTGGAAAATCGTGAAAATTAGAATTTTGACCCGATTCTATAAGTGTCTTTTGAATCCTTCTAAGATTTTTTGAAAAGCTTATGTTTCTATGTCAGCAATCTGGCCAGCCATCGTCAAAGAAAAGCTCCTTTTCACTTAACTGGAGCTCAGTTAGTCTGTTCTTGAGAGACTACTATGTCAGTGGTTCTCAAACCACTGTGAAGGACCCCCAAAATGATATTTATTTGGCCACGGACCCCCATCTCAAAATATTTAGTTCCAGGGACCATCCAGAAGCAAAATTTGTGTTACAGACGCTCGCTTTGAAAATACATAATATTCAAAGATTTGCACACATTTTCAGGACTTTTTCAAAAATAGCAGATCTACAAGCTCGCAGCGCGGCACTCGGTGCCGCGCTGTGAGCTTGTATATCTGCTATTTTTCACTGGTTAAAGCATTCAATCATTTCTAGGCCTAAATGGGTTAATTGCCCCCGCCTCCAATCTAGACAGTCAACCGCACACCCAGCCCGACCGCATCCCCGGCGCTACCTCACGTTCCGTGTCTAGTAGACTTCCAAAGGAATCAAACCCGCGTCTAAGAGCTCCTGTCCTGCGTTAATGACATGACTGCGAACCACTGTGCCTCCTCGTTGATGAGCGCCGAAACGGTCCCCATCTCATCTGACAGCTCCCATTACGCCCTCCAAAGCCCGACCCCCCTCAGCAGTCAATGCCTCAGATATCACAATTGGACACGTCTATATTGGTGAAAGCCCCTGGGTTTTCCGGGGATTTCATTTCCTCCCCCATACTTGCAATTTAGAGAGCAAAAAAGTTTGATATTTCTGCTAATACAAGCTGCAATATAAGATAATAATATAGCATGTAATTTTATATATATATATATATATATATATATATATTATATATATATATATATATATATATATAGCAGGAGATGTGGGTGGTAATTTCACACACACACACACACACACACACACACACACACACACACACACACACACACACACACACATATATATATATAATTGGGCAGGTCATTATTGTAAAATATTCATATTAATGACAAGCAGGTTCGTCAATGGTCAATAAATTATAGGCAGTAGGTTATACTGTAATAGGCAATCATGAGGGCTGACGGCACCATGCCGACCGTTCGCCTGGCTGAGACCGCTTTGGTTAAGTTGATGAAGAATTTGTGGCAATCTTAGAGCTTTTGAGTTCAACTGGTAACGTTTTAATGTGTCCACCTTTATGATTAACGTTGTGTTTCACCTGGATGCGACAGTCGCAGTGTGGATTTCCTTACAACTATCTTCTTCCAGTCTTACCTTCACAATAAAGCTGTCTCATTTACCTCCCAAAGCAGCGCCTGAACAGGTGTAACTTACTAGAGTGTGAGTTTGTGGGAGAGAGAGAGAGCTTGGGAATCAGAGGATTCAAAACGTACAGTACAGTATGATTATTAGTGTGGTTGCCACTTTTCCATCTTCAATCGTCTCCTAAGTAAACTTTTTTTGCCACGCTACACCCGCCCACATTTTTGGTTGCACATACTTGTGCCATATGTCAAATCGGCCGGCTTCATCGGGACACGCATGCGTGCATAAGAGATACGTTATATAGTTTAATTTATATAAATATATTCGTGAATGAATTTTCTCCATTAAAATCTTTACTTTTCCCAAATATGGATATGGCTGACATCATAGATGTCTGACATCATAGATCACTGAGACTGACACAGTACAGTATGTCCATATTTGGGCCTTCCAAGATATGGGCTTAATATTGATGATATCAGGGATGGTATAAAAGGGACAAGGACTGACACAGAGATCTCCATATATGGCCATTAATTTATTAGTGAATTAATTTTCCCCATTGACGAATTTCATTTGCGAAATTCGCGTCACGGCAACCACACTTGCAATTTCCAATTGCATCTTTCTATTATAATGAACTGCCGTGTCATTGTCAACCGGATGTCCGGAGAGATTTATATTTTCCCGTCTTTGTCATATAAAAAAAGTACTAATAATATATTTTTGCTATTTTCTTTCTTCTTTATTTTTTGGCATTTTGCAATAGAGGGGCCTCAGCCAGTGGTCATGACTTTTTGGGGATCCTTGGCATGGGACGGGTTGGGAACCCCTGCTCAAAGTGACCTACAGTACAGTAGTTGCAATGGCTGCAATAGGTCTGAATAGAGCTGGGATCAAAGTAAACATATCCACCATAGTCTCTGCACACTATCCTACTGTACTGTACTGTGTGTTGTCCTCTTTGCCGCCCTAGGAAGTCTGGTCTCTTCTGCGCCAGAAAAAAATTATAGGTAACCCCTGTTCTCACAATAAGCTTATAAATCCAAACAGCTTTTCGTATCGAAAGCACCGCGGGTGTTTGCACAGACCTGGATCCTCCGGGCACACTGAACAAAGAATTTAAAGGAGCAATGTGCCGTATGTCTATATAGTGCCTACTGTATAATATATGTTATTTTCCTGCATGACGTGACCTGTCAAAGAACCTTTGACACTGGAGGGCATGTCTTTGAAGAGCCCCTCCACACGATGGCTGTGCTGTGCTTTAACGTGCACCAGCTGCAGTCGAAGTTTGCCCATGAATGATGCAAGTGTTGTGTATGATCATTGATCCGCTCGCCGCTTACTGTGTTCATGCAGAATGCATCAGTCCTCGGAGGCTAAGCCCACCATGCCTGCGCCCTGTGAAGTGCAGGCTGCTTTAGCATGCTGCTGGTGCACTTGTGTCTGCGTGGTGCATGTGTGTTATTTTCGTTAGTGCATAAATGATTCCTGCGTGGAATAGAGGGTGCTATAAACCAGGCGGGGGTTTTCTTGTGTAATTAAGTCACATGAAAATATTTATTTTCCTAACGCTGTTTGTGTCGTGAGTACATCCACACAGAACGCGAATGGTACGCGGCGATAAATGAAGCAATTATTCGGAACGAGGTTGATACTCACTGGCGATTTTTGTAGACCTTAAGGCTGTACAAAATCATTATTACGGAGCAACAGACACTATTGCTGTTTAGTTTGATGCTAAACTAAAATCCAATTTTAATAGTGATGGTAATGGAAATAATTGTATTCAAATCAATTTGCTCAACAGTGTATTAAATTGTTTAATTTTCCACGTTCCTTCCGTATTAGTGTAGTATTTCAGAAATACTACACTGATATAGAATTACAGAGTAATAACTCTACAAGCCAGGCAGCCAGAAAGCCCAAAAGGAACAGTAGCTTATAGTATAAATTATTTGCATGAGTTAACACATGTGAAATATGACCTCCCAAGTCTTCAATTTACATCAGTGCATGTGATGATGATGATGTGGGTGAACGTGTTTGCAAAAGCGTGTGTGTGTGTGTGTGTGTGTGTGTGTTATTGTGTAGCCAAATGAACGTGTAAAGCCTCTATCAGAGTCCAGGGTGAAGAGCTATTCACCGCAAATTTTAGGTGTAAAGCTATCCACCTAAAGTGAGAAAACACGTGGAGGCCATCATAGTCAGTCACGGTGAAGTCCTATCACTGTGACTGACTGGTCTAGATCGACCAATCAGTGAACGGGGTGACGGGTCGATCTGTCTGAAAGTAAAAACAGAGAGATGTGTCGGGGTTCGCGGTGGATAGCTCTTCACCGCGAGTAATGACGCAATGTTGTAGTTTTATGACTTAAAAAGACTACACCACGGTGGATAGCTTATTATCACCATGGTGCCTACTATGATAGGGGCTTAAAGCCCGTATCAGAGTCTACGGTGGAGACCTATCCACTGCAAATTTGAGGTGGAAAGCTTTCCACCTCAAGTCAGAAAATAAGTGCAGGCCATCATAGTCACGGCCCACAGTGGAGTCCTTTACCCCGTCTAGACCGGTTCAGGTCGACCAATCAGTGAACGGGGTGTAGAGCCTGCCTGTCTGATAGTAAAAACAGAGAGATGTGTTGGGACTCACGGTGGAAAGCTCTCCACCGCGAGGAATGATGTAACGTTGTAGTTTCATGACTCAAAAAGACTCGAAAAGACTACACCGCGGTGTAAAGCCTTCCACCGCGGACCCTACTATGATACGGGCTTAAGGGTCCATCTCTCTTCTCCTTCACCGAGGCAGTGGCTGGATGTGTCTTCATGCATGCACCCTGCGTACTTCACACCATGGTCTCCTGCTGCTCTGTGTGTGTACAACTGTGAAATGTTTGTCCATGTAAACGTCAGATGCTTCCCCAAACAGATGCACGTTAGCAATCCCTGTCCAATCCCAGTTTGAAGGTATACCGTAATTACACGTCTAGCCGTGATTTACATAATCACGCAACAACACAATCGTTGGACGCGAGGCGACCGTGGACAGGGTGAATATTATGATGTTCTCATACTGTACGTTGGGTGGTAACGTCTGGGAAACCATGTATTTGTGAAATTAAAAAAGCTTGCTCTGGGAAAAGCAAGAATCCCCTCAAGCAGACCCGGGGCACATTCATTAACAGCTTTTGGGAGCTTGTGAGTGTCTTAGGACCGTTTATCCAGACCTTCACTCCTGTGAAACGACTGCTCTTAGCCCACTGGGGGATTCATTACCAAAACTGGTGTGAATATAATATTCTATTGATTGTGCTGAGCAGAAATGTTTTCGTAGATAATTGAAACCTTTACCCTGCAAATGAGAAAATGCAGCAGTGTGTTTTGGACGGCTGAGCGTGTCTCTCATATTCCTGGACCTGGTTATATTCTGAGAATATACTTACCGGTATTTATAAATAATAACATTAAGTGTCTTTGTTTTCCAAGTGAGCCCAGCCATTCTTCCACAGAATGAGATGAATAATACTCACTCTCACTCTCTTACAGTGGTGTAAAGTAACTAAGTACATTTACTTGTATTTGTACTTTACTTGAGTATTTCCAATTTCCAATACTTTTACTTCTACTCCACTACATCTAGGATCCAAATATTGTGCTTTTACTCCACTACATTTATTTGAAAACTTTAGTTACTACTTACTTTGAGGATATAGATTATAATATTATAAAACATACATGAACCACGCTAGCCTTATTTTATTCCTTGGCTATTTGAAAATAGCCGATCTACAAGCACACAACGGTGTGAGCTTGTAGATCTGATTTTCAAATTTTTACTTTTGGTACATTCTGATGCCAAAACGTTCATACTTTTACTCAAGTAGATTTTGAATTCCGGACTCAGTAAACGGACTCAAGTAGAGACTCCTGTTCTCCAGCACAGGTGGTAACTAACTGTCTCACATACTCAGTTGTCCAGTGTTCTCTGTTTATATGATACGAAAATATGTAGCATCCTTCTGTAGCACTTGTTTTCAAAGGACTTTCCCACAGTATCCTTCGCTCAGTGTCCACTGTGAGTGTCCAGCGCTCACATCCAGAAAATAATGCTGTAGCGAAGGATTCAATATGTAGGATCCATATTGAATAGGATTCAGTTTGGGTGCGCTACCTTCACCCGCCAATGTTAATAATTATTAAGTATGAGCCATGCGAGAGTCAATTGCGTTCAACAATATACACAAGACCAGGTCTGGTTCCTTGAGCTCTCTCTGATCTGATCTGATCTGATCTCTAGTCTGTAATCTCTAGTCTCTGTTTATAGTCTGGTCTATACTGTGGTGATTTAATCTGTTATGATCTTGATCTGAGAAAGTAGGCCGATTCATCTATTCTTATAGTCAATTGTGATGTCATTCGCGACATCATGACGTCATATCGCATTGTCTCTGAATAAGGTTGTATATTGTTTTCTACAATGCAGTACACAGACACACTAATGTTTCTCTAGGATATTGTGGTGATGTTTGGAACATATCAAACTACTAAGGTGATTGGATGGCGCGTTCAACACATAACTGCAGTATCCTTGGTTTGATGTCCTTCCTGCTCTTTGGTCTCAGTTTCCTGCCACTCCCCTAAATGCAACTATCCTAAATAAAGCATAATCTGATAATCTATACAGTAGGTTAACCACTAAAGCCATATTTTATAATTCTGCTATTTGAAAAACAGGGTTTTGCCCGCAGACTGCCTCTTATTTCCTATGTCACAGTGTTGTGTGCATGAAGATGCATTCGCATTGGCTCATCTTGTTAAAGGGGACATACATATTCTCTGGTTCTAGGCAACACAGAAGGCAAAGGGTGAGACTTTGTGCTTACTTCCACACATCAGCTCTAAGTTATATAAATGACATAGTTTAATGTTGAAAATTAGTGGTATCCCCTTTAAGGTAAGGCTATGTTGAATATCAGTAAGGTTTTCTGAACCAAGTTTCCAACTCGACTGGCATACTTGTTGACATGCGAGGCAGGCAGGCAGAGACAGCGCTGGGAAGGAACCTGAGGCACAGGAGTTGCGTGGTGTTGGACATGGGACAGACATGCATGAGGAGGAAACTTGGCTCGAACCTGGGGAGACCCAGCCCACACGGTACATGAGTCATCATCATCAGTTCTGTGCGTGGGTCTGTGCATGGTTACTGTACATGTAGAGCTGCCCTTCTAACTGTATGAGGCGTATTTGATGCTTAGCTATAAACTGCTAGAGCCCGACTTGCAGTCATATTAGTGCCAGGCCTAGCCTTGGAGTTTTCTTTTTATCGATTCTGACATTTGCGTAGGCCTATCTCAGGCAGGCTCGGACACTTCCCCAAGTAGCCACTAGCCTCGCGTAGCCAGGCTTACTCATCTGCGAAGTGAAAAGCCTGGTGACAATATCAGGCAGAGACCGTTCAACTTCCGCTGTGAGAATTTCATGGGAAGACTACAACGCATGACGTAACTTCCGTTAAACACAGCACTTCCGCCACTTCCGCTAGAACCAACCGGAAGTCATATTGTGGCCAGGGTGAGTAGCCACTGCGATTGTTTGATTGGAGTGATCAGGTTGTCCAGTTCCTGACATCTGGGCAGTCGGTGTGACCGTTGTCCTGGGCTGTGTCACCACACCACCATGGCCCTCCCAGTATAGCGGGGGTCTTCAATGTTTTCAGGCCAAGGACCCCTTAGTTGAGAGAGAGATGAAGCAGGGACCCCCACAACCTCTTCATAGATTCCATATAGTTTCATCGTTTGACAGCACAATCGCCAGTGTATTATGGATTCATGTCAATTTGTGTTTTCAGATATTTAACCACTTGAACCTTCAATACTTAATAAACCTGACCTTTCACTCCCTACTTGGTCTGCTCTTTTTCCCCTCTACACCAAATCTCTTCGCCGAAAATAGCCGATCTACAAGCTCACAACGCCTTGCGCTGCGAGGCATTGTGAGCTTGTAGATCTGCTATTTTTGGCTAAAGTTCTCAAAATATGGATGTTAGGGTTCAAGACAAGTGGTTAATATAAAAAAGGAGAAAAAAAGTTTCTATCACACAAAGATTTGGATGACCCCCTGTAGTAACTCTGAGGACCCCCTTGGGGTCCCAGACCCCCTGTTGAAGACCCCTGCAGTATACTGTAGGAATTAAGCTGCCGTTTGCCGTTGTCTGTTTGCAGCTCTGGCTGCTCAAACACATGCACAGATACGAACACAGTGTACATGTACAGGGTGCCTGGTGAATCAGCCAGTTAGTGCACAGACCACATGTTCCTAGTGAACACGAGGACCCAGGAGAAAGGATCCTCCTTCCTCTTCCGGTCTCTGCACTCATAAACAAAACAAAAACTAATCTCACATACAGTGGACAAACACACACACCAACGCGCATGCACACACACAAACACACACACACACATACATGCACGCACATACAGTACACTCCAAGAGGGTCCGGTCTGTTCACCCTCCTGTGTGCATGCACACAGACACACACACACACACACACACACACACACACACACACACACACACACACACACACACACACACACACATGCACACACATGCACACACAGACACACATGCACACACATACAGTACACTCCCAGAGGGTCTGGTCTGTTGGCTACCACTCCCTCCACCCTCCTGTGTCCATGAACACACACACACACACACACACACACACACACACACAGCACACACATGCACACACACACACGCGCGCACATGCACACGTCTGCCCCCACCTCCCCTGCCTCCCTCTCTTTATCTGTCACCCCCTATGCTCTCTGCTGCCACCCGCCCACCGCACACAGACTCAAGGCATGCTGGGAGAATTAATGGGCCAAGCGGAGGAAGTCAGCGGGGGTTTAGGGAGGAAGGAGGGTGCAGAGGCGTGGGTGTGTGTGTGGGGGGGGTAAGGTTAGAGGGGAAGAAGAAGACGCCTGCAGCCACACAGACACGTCTGGCTGGCTCGCCTTTCGTCTCTGCTCTTCTCCCCTCTCCTCCCCTCTGCCTTGCTCCATCTCTTCTCCCCTTCTCCCTCGCCTGGTCTCTCCCCTTACTCCCGTCTCCCTTGCTCCCCTGTCAGAAGAGCTGTTCCCTTTTCTTTTCTTTGCTCTTTTTCATTTTAAATCCGTGGTGGCAGTCACATGAAAGATGCATGTCGATAATGTGCTGCCCCCCTGTGGGTGGGCTGCCAGCAGCTCTCTGTGTCGTGCGTGCTTGTGCTTGTGCACGTGCAAGCGGGTGGACTAGCTGACTGGCACAGCCCTTCGCTTGGGCAACAGGCCATGCGAGGACGCACGTCAGGGGTGTGGGGGGGGATTTACTGGCAGGATTTATGTGTGAGACCGACGGAGAGAAAACGTTTCATGGTGAATGGTGACTACAGTATGTGTGCTCATGTAACAAGCCCAGCCGTGTGTGTGTGTGTGTGTGTGTGTGTGTGTGTGTGTGTGTGTGTGTGTGTGTGTGTGTGTGTGTGTGTGTGTGTGTGTGTGTGTGTGTGTGTGTGTGTGTGTGTGTGTGTGTGTGTGTGTGTGTGTGTGTGTGTGTGTGTGTGTGTGTGTGCGTGTGTGTGCACGCGCGTGTGTGTGTGTGTGTGGTTCTTGTAATATAATACTTGTGTGGGCCAATAATCCCCACAAGTATGTCCCCACAACTTCAGCTAAATGTACTTAAGTATAACTCAAAAATATTATGTCCTCACTAGTATATATAATACAAATGTGTGAGTTTGTGTGCTTGCATGTGTGTGCATTACAAGGCCTTGCAGGTCTCTTTAACACAGTCAGACTGTCACCAAAGGTCCTCATTATTTCACTTGGAGCCGGCTGGCTGCCTCTCACATTCAACGTCAGGGAATAAAGAAGACGGAGCCAGGGACTTTGATACTGAGGCAGGAAGGGGAATCTGGAAGTCGAATTTGCGCAGCCACACACATGCACACAACACTCTGGACAGCATGCGTGCGACCCGTGCGTCCATGTATGCATGCCTTAACCTACGGCTGAGAATGGCAGACATGATTAACCTGCGTGCAGACATACTGAAGCACACACACACGTGCATATGCGCACGTCCATTCAGTGTGCGTGTGCATTGCGACTCTGCACCCATTCTCTATTCAAGTAGAGCTAGAGGGTAGGGTCAATTTCATCTGAACTTCTTCCCGTCAGAGGATGAGTCAAATTTCAGTTTGTACATTACAAAGCCCTCATCACAGAATCACAAAGCAGTCGCTTCACCTTCTCAAATTGAATCTGAATACTTAGAATGGACTTGATGAAAATGAAATAGACAGGGCGCTCGGGTGGTACAGGGGTAAAGTTCCAGCCAACCACCACAGAGACTAGGGGTTCGTGTCCTGACCTTCGCAGCTTGGCTAAGTGTTCCAACGAACACAATTGGCAGTGTTCAAGGAAGGGAAGCCGGGCAGGGAGGGTGATCTTTGATGCTGTACTAGTGACTCCTGTGGGTTTGTTCAGGGCGCCTGTTCATTGGGGCGTGAAACTGGGAAAAATAGTTTGTACCTCCTATGTCTTCTCAGCCCACTAAAACTCAGCCTTGACATCACCCTTATCAAAAAGGATTATGGTCTAGTCTCCCTATAGGACCAACTGTAGGAGTTAGCAGTGAGAAAGGAACAGTATACAGACGGAAATGTGGAAAACATCAAATAAACCAAAATAAAATAAAATAGACTGTGATTACTTTTGGATGTGTTCAGCATTCGTCTTTTGGAAATTAAACTCCCTGCATGAGTGTGTGTGTTTTTCTGTACACCTATGTCAGGATGTTGGTTTGGAGAGGACTTTCTGTCCAAATGTGGTCTGCCTACGATGGACCTCACAGTCCCCTCTGGTGTCTGGCCTAGTGCCACGTCCAAATTCCTTAGTTATCAAATCTTAAAAGGTTATCCATGTAGACCCGCTGGTCTACTGGTCCAGGTGCATACCACTTAGGCTTTGGATGCCTGGCGGTGTCGCCGTTTCGATTCCCGATCCGGACGACTTTTGCCGCGTGTCACTCCCCATCTCTCTCTGCGTTTCCTGTCAGTCTACTGTCCTATCAATAAAGGCATAAAAGCCCCCCCCCCCCCCCCCCCCCAAAAAAAAAGCCACACTGCCTACTAGCAGTGTGGGCAAGACATTTGGCGCTGATCTATCCAGCAGTTTGCAATTACAGTATAGCTTTGGACAGAAAGACAGACAGACAGACAAACAGACCTTCTTATGAACAACTATCATTTTTATAAAATGTATTGGGAGTATGTTGGTGCTCTTTAAAATCAGTCTATACAGCATTGGTCATTCCAAACTGGTAAGCATATTATGAAAATAAATGGAATTTCGCAATAGCAGGAAACACACTTCCTGTTGTTGATGCTGCTGTTGCACATAATGGATGACGTTCTGAATACAAAACTGTTTCAGCTCTCCATTGTTTGCCTATTGCACATGGCTTTTCTTTCTGTATGTGTGCATTTGCTTATGCACAAGTTATTGTGTGTCTGTGGCCTTGTGTGTGTTTGTGTGGATTTGCTTGAATTATAACATTGGCATGATTGCATACAAAGGTTTGTGCGGATGTAGGAGCCAGACTACTGTACAAGTTTGAGCGAGCTTGGTGTGTGTGTGCGCGCACGCGTGTGTGTGTGTGTGTGTGTGTGTGTGTGTGTGTGTGTGTGTGTGTGTGTGTGTTTGTGTGCGTGTGCTTGCTTGCTTGCTTACTGTAATGCATAGAACCATAGTTCATGGTCCATAGTCACCATCTCCTATGTGACACGCAGGCTGCCCAGGGCTGCAGGTCCAGTTCCTGGTGGACGAGTCCTTCCTGCGACCCGGAGAGAAGCGTTGGTTCCTGCGCTACCTGGCCCTTCACACCATGCAGGTGGACATCTGGGACAGCAGCTCTCTGCTCCTTATCGGTTCCACAGCCATCGAGCTCAAGGTACAGTACATGTCCCCTTCCCAAGTACAGCGCTCACTCTGTACCCACTTCAGTGTCAAACCACCATTGCTGTTAACCACTTCCGCCCTATATACTTCATCGTATGACAGATAGCAAAAAAAACAAAAAAAAGTGTCACATGGTGTTACAGTGCGACTATAATGACATGTTGAAAAACCAGGTTGAAACGGTTTAGATATTACCACCTGCGGTTCCTCGAAAACAAATACGTATTTTAGAAATAGTTCAGAAGTAGTGCTTTTACTGTAATATCTACTGTTTTTGATATTGCCTGCAATGGGACTGAAAATAGGAGCAGATGGCGAACCAAACCATAATTACCCCGCAAACAAAAACACAGTCAACAAAACTTTTTCCCTCTCTGCATTGATCCCAGTTCCATTTTTGTCTGCAGTTCTTTCAGAGCTGTGTCTGCGATGCCTGCCTTTTTTCCCCATGCCTGGAAAAAACAGGCTAAGCTAGAAAGCATGTCCAAATACTTGGCACGGATAACAGATCTTTCTAATTATTCCTCGCAACGAATTCATTTGTTTTCCCGTAGTCTATTGATGTTGCTTGGCTCCGTGGAACTAAGTGGGGAGTGCTTTGAAACGGGCAATCGCGCACCCACTTCCCGTCCTCGGGCAAGCTAATGCACATGCTCAGAGTAATTGAAATGAATTCGCTTCAGCATTCCACTCAGTACGTCGTCAGCTATTACGCTTAGGAAGTATGCAAATGCTGTGGTTTTTTGTTCAAAGAGAATGGCGTGAGTAAGACGAGGAGACAGCCCCGCACGTTTGGATTTTTAAACATGAAACAGCCGAGGCGCTGCAGGGCATTACTCAGAGGGGCTGCCTTCTCTCCGACAAACACACAGCTGCCTTTGTGCCGGGAGTTCTTCATGTTGGACCCCTGACCAACGATTAAGGGCTATACTGGAGTTCTTATCGGTTTTGTTTATTTTATCCTATTAACCCGTTTAGAACGGGTACTCATTATAGTGTATCATTATTTTATGCTTTAACTATTGAAAAATAGCAGATATACAAGCTCACAGCGCGGCACCGAGTGCCGCGCTGCAAGCTTGTAGATCTGCTATTTTTGAAAAATCGTGAAAATTAGAATTTTGACCCGATTCTATAAGTGTCTTTTGAATCCTTCTAAGGTGTTTTGAAAAACCCTATGTTTCTGTCAGCAATCTGGCTAGCCATCGTCAAAGAAAAGGTCCTTTTCACTTAACTGGAGCTCAGTTGGTCTGTTCTTGAGAGACTACTATGTCAGTGGGTCTCAGACTTTTTCATGTGAAGGACCCCCAAAATGATATGTATTTGGCCACGGACCCCATCTCAAAATATTTAGTTC
Source organism: Nannobrachium achirus (assembly GCF_963921795.1). Lineage (NCBI taxonomy): Eukaryota > Metazoa > Chordata > Actinopteri > Myctophiformes > Myctophidae > Nannobrachium > Nannobrachium achirus. The sequence continues at coordinate 44,862,869 of NC_137818.1, read as the reverse complement.
CAGGGACCACCCAGAAGCAAAATTTGAGTTACAACAAACGTTAAAAAATACATATATTCAAAGATTTGCACACATTTTCACGACTTTTTCAAAAATAGCAGATCTACAAGCTCACAGCGCGGCACTCTGTGCCGCGCTGTGAGCTTGTATATCTGCTATTTTTCACTGGTTAAAGCATTCAATAATTCTAGGCCTAAATTGGTTAAATAAACAAGCTGCAGATTAAAGGCTTGTTTCAGCCTTCCTCTGCTCAACACCATTTTTTATTCATTGGACTTAAATGTCTCTCTTGCCAGTACAGTACAGTATGTGGCATTGGTTTTCATCTGACGCAGCTGTTCTTTACTTTATCTTTACGCCTCAGCACTGTTCATTTAGCACCCGGTTTAATCTGATTCCACCTCCCTCTGTCCCCTCACGCTGAAAACATCCTCAGTGTTGATTTAACTTGGTGTGTAAAAATGGTCTGTTTCCTCTACACTCCCATGTTAAATTGACACTGAGGATTTTTCTGTGCACTTGCACACATTTCTTGTTCTCCTTCCCTTCTGTTTGTCCGCTTGACTGCTTGTAGAGTTCCGCTTATCGTCTGGGTCTTGTTTTTTTTTGTGTGCATGCGTGTAATCTGGTACAGGTCTGGTCTGGGGGTTGTGTTGGGTGAGTTCTTGTGTGCTTTGAGACGGAAGGGTTACTGACTATTTTTCGCAGTTCAAAGCTTTTCAGGATTTGTCAAATATTTCAAATTGTTTTTTAGGTATTAATTGTCTCCACCAGGCCAAAAGGCACTTTTGGTACCAGAGCAGAACATCTGCCCCACATTTTTCACATGGGCCTCTTATAGCGCCACCAGGAGGCAGATTTGTGCAAATACATTTTTGGACAGAATACAGATTTTGTCCAAACATTCACACATATCAGTATCTCTATAGTCATAACACGAAACGGGTCTTTTCATATTCCATCCTGCTTGTCTAAGATTGGCTTCCAAGGTTTGCAGGAATGCTCAGTTTTGAACAAAATGCCTCTAATCATGAACACAGCATGCGATTTCCATGACATTTTACACACTAGGCCAAGGAATAAATGCCACTTGGAAATTTTCAAATTAGCCTCAGGGTGGCAATATAACAGGTTGATTAGTGTTTTGTACCTATAAATGCAAAGAACCCTGTAAAACATTGTATGTACACTCTCTGGAAGCCAAGGAAAAACATTTGCCACGCAATTCGGTGCACAATATCTATATAGTCATGTAATCAACACAGCTGAGGGGTGGCCCGTTGTGAACAAAATGTTGCATATCATGAACGCAGCGTCCGATTGCGGTGTACATTCCCACTCGAGGAACAAATGCCACCCTTTTCACATTGGCACCACCATCAGGTCAACTTTTGCACGTGCATGCATGCGTCCTGGGGTCTCGGCTTTCGTCAGACTCCGAGGATAAAACATTTTAGGGAACCACTGATCTGTTTTCCAGGTCATCCTGTGCTTGCGTGTGTTTGCATCGCCTCCATTACCTTCTGTCCATTCCGCTTCCACAGCACATGTTGCGCCAGGGCCGCTCGGCAGTGCAGGCCCTCCACGAGGTGGAGGTACTGACCACCGACTACGTGGGCGAGGACACCCTGCTGACGAGTAGCGGCGAGCCTGGCCGGCAGAGGTCCCCCGCGCCACCCCTCAACGTTCACACCCTCGTCCGGGGCCGGCTGCACGTGCGAACAGGCAACATCGGTAAGGACTTCACAGTTTTCTCAGAGGCAAAACTCAAACAAAACAAAAATAACTTTATTGATCCCGGAAGGGAAATTGTGTATTGTCTGTTTTTCGTTTATGTTGATCCTGTGGATGTGTGCATCAGCACGTAGCGGGGATCACGCGAGACGAAGCCGAGATACGACAACAAAAAGAACACACACAGCGCTGAGTGGGACCTCTGGGGACGTAAAACAAAGGCATGGCCTTGACCCAGTGGGCCTTATTTGTTGGCAGACAATCGGGACGTTCCGGTCCGATGACTCTCCTCATTGTTTGAATGTGTGGAGGAGAGATTATTGATGACTCCGACTTTAAATGCAACAATACAACAGAGGACGACAGGGAAGAGACAGGACACTCTGCCTGTGGTGCCTCTTGACTGATCACGGCGACGCTTCACAGCACAGCCCTGGCTGCATTCTGCACCTCTCCAACAACTGACTTGAAAAAGGAAAGAGAAAAAAAAAATGTTTTTGACAAAAAAAGAGAAAGAAAGCGAAGCTTCAAATTGTCCTCATTTCCCATCAGTTTTTGACATTTGGGTTGGCATTCTGAATGGGTGTGTGTGACACTTTACTGACACGTACGTAAGTTGTTCCGCATGAGCGATCAACGGTGCCGCCGGCTGGGTGTATGAGCCTCTGGAATGACAACGCTCACTGGAGATAATGGAGAGAAATGACTAAACCTGGAGCTTCTCCAGGAGGCAAAGATTTATTTTTATATTTTTTTAACTGTGCAATTGAGAATAATAATGGGCAAAGTTGGTGCAGTAAATGGTCTATGAATAGAAAGGTTTTAAAACTCAATAGGCCCGTTGATCGCTCCTATCTCCAGTGATAATGGATATGAGCAGATGATCCTTCATATTATGGATCTTGACATTGGCCACTGATGAACGAGCCCAATTTGCTACATGAATCCACGGCTTTGCCAGGTTGGCAGAAGTGGGTAGCACGCTTGCCTCCTTTTTCCATACCGCTCCACCTAGCCCCCACCCCCGCTAACCCCCGCCTCCCCATTCTCCCTCTCTGTCCAAGACCTCACTCAGAAGGAAATGGAACGAAGAAAAAGTCCTGCTGCTGACAACATGATGCTTTATTTACTATAGTTAGACTACTTTTTAGATTTTGACCCTTGCACTCGGAACAAAATGAAATGAAATGAAGCAAAACACGGCGCTCACTAACAAGGGGAAAGAGAGGCGCTTCTCTGTGAAAACAATTACAAATAGAACATAATTAAGCGGCGATAAAGATAACTATATCGATAATTAACAACAACTGCCGTCTACTGCCGTCCTGTTGTCCTGCTGTTGACAACATGACGCTTTATTTACTAGTTACTTTTTAGATTTTGATTATTAGTCTATTATAAAACACTAAAGTCATAAGCTAATCAATTTCGGCCGCGATGCGCACTGCATGATGCCATCACCCTCTTTAGTTGAGAATTTGTTTTTAAAACGCTATTTTTACCCGGTGGGAATGACGCTATAAAATAGCCATGTTGTCATTTTATTGCTATTACAGCACACATTTGTTATTTTCTATTGTGCTGTGATCAATTGCATGTCTATAATGTAAAACTCACACGTGTGCGCTGTGGACTGGGACGGTGGGACAGAGGAGGGAGAGCGGGGAGGCGGGGGTGGGGGCTAGCGGGGGTGGGGGCTAGGTGGAGCGGTATGGAAAAAGGAGGCAAGCGGGTAGCACGAGTGTCCTTCGTAGCTTTTGTTGCAGTTTTTATGCCACCAAGGCTATCTGTTGCTAATGAACTGCTGAGAGGGCCAGTTCAAGTCAGAGGGGTCATCTGACCCCATTAGTCAGTCATTTTTGTTTGTTGCATAAGATCTGAACTCTTCTCACAATGGTTCATAGTTATATAGTATATATCCTCTGAAAAGTATAGTATCTCCCTCAGGTGACGCAATGGTTAAGTACCTGCCCACCACTGCAGAGTCTGGGGGTTCGAATTGCTGTGCATCCGGCTTTGTCAAATGTCTACACAAACACAATTGGCCCGTGTGGACTAATATCACTCTCCTCCCCCGGGGAGGGTGATATTCGTCACTGCACATACTGTACTCCTACAGGCTGGGGCAGCAGTCAGCAGGGAGTGTTGGGTAGGAAGAGTAGGATGAAGGCTCTACATCCTCCTGGTGGGGAGGCCTCACTGGCAGGTGAGCCAGTAGGACAGTACAACAGCAGTGACAACACTCAGAGATGTGTGTGGGGAGGAATCAATTACTAAATTGGGGAGAAACGTATACATATAATACTAATAGAAAAGCACTGTCTTCACAAATTCAAAATGAGTGTCATAACGAACAATCCTTCCACTGTTTCACTAGATGTGTTGTCACTTTTGTTTGTGGTTAGACGAATGTCTGTTTAGGTTATGGTTTTGTTTTTTCTTAGTTTATTTTAGTTTAGTCACTGCTTCTGTGAGGTTAGGCAGGGTTACTGGTGGGGGGTAAGGAGTTTGTGTTAGGCTTTAGGTCAAAACACTTATGGAGTCGTACTGTACGTGGGTCACTGGGTGGTGTGACTGGTGTCACACTTGATGGTCAATGATGTCATACCATCTGTCCTCAACAAGGCATTGTGGTGCGATAGTGGTCTCCTTGCCGTTATTCAGGCGGAGAGACGACGTTTCCCCCCCTCTCATAAACAATGCATCGGTCTCGTGGGCCTTGGAAGCTCCGCGCCATCCCAATGTTGCTAGCTTAAGATACGTCGGTGTGCCCACGCGTTCTCTAGCTCTCTCTCTCTTTCTCTCTTGCTCTCTCTTCGCCTCTTCATCACCCAAAGCAGGGCGAGAGCGTGGTGAGTTATTAGGAGAGTATCTGGCATGTAAATTTCAATCAAGGAGTTAGATATCCATCAGGCCCCGGGCCGCGCCTGGTGCCTCCCAGCTGACAGCCCCCGAATCAATTCCGCCGCAGAGGGAGACGGGTTGGGTGAGTGCTTTCTCCTGTCTGTCAGTCCTTCAGCCAAATTCACCTTCACCACAGCGCCCCAGTTCAGTCTTTGTCCTTTTCTCTCTCTCTGTCTCTGTTTCTCGCAGAGCTTTTTCTTTCTATTCATCTCTTTTTTTCCCCCCTGCTCACCTCTCTTGCAACCTTCACCTTCCCTACAGTATATTGTCCATTTCCATCTCCCCCACCTCTCTGCCCCTCCCCTCTCTCTTCGATTCATTTCTTTGTTCCGCTCACCTCTCTGGCACCTTCACCTCCCCTACCGTACTGTATGTTGTCCATTTCTCTCTCTCTCTCTCTCTCTCTCTCTCTCTCTCTCTCTCTCTCTCTCCCCCTCTCTCTCTCTCTGCCCCCCCCACACCCACATCTCTGTCATTGTCTGTCTCTCATCAAGGTGTAATGGATAGGTGGTGATATTTGCATGGCGGTGAGGGGGTGCGAGGCGTAGTCATTAGTGTTTGCTGAAGAAAAGCCTAAGGAATGAGGACTTTTACCCACACTGAGACAGATTGCGCAAGAGTCTGACAGGGATTTGCTGGCCAAGACACACACATGAACGCATTCAAACAAGCACGCACAGCCATCGGCCGCGCACGCACACGCGCGCGCATGCATGCACACACAGCATCACTTGCTCTGTGCATGTACTATGCATTCACCCACATGCGCTTTCTTCCAGACAGACAGAGGGGTTAGCAGACCATGGCCAGGTTGTTTCTATGGTGCGTGGATTGGTATGCTGGGGTGTGAGCTCAGAGAACTAGGAGAGAAAGAGGGACAATGGACATGTTAGGCATTGGCACATGAGCAACAGTTACTTATATTTCTGTTGAACCGGTTTTGCTCATTTGGATTAATGTGCCTATTTATAAGCAGCAATGCATTGGCATCAGCATCATGGTTGTAGCCACTATAGTAACCACCTGGAACATGTGTTACAGTATTATACCTTTCAATTCGGGAACCCCTTTTTGTGTAGTTGTTGCTATACAGCATTCATTTTTGAGCGGTGCTCTGGAACATTTGGCTTTGTCCGGGCACCAAAAAATGTCCGGCCTCTGAAGCGTGGCCTACATCTGGCCTATCTGGCCTACATCTTGGCACAAAGTGTTTGTTTGTACAACAGGTTTGTTGTATGCCCAGGGTCACATTGGCCAAGTTTTTCAGAGAACTTAGGTCAGGATTTTGAAGGCCTCAGGTCCAGGTTAGATTTTGTCATACAATATGGTGACTCACAAATGCGCCATGTTGTGAGATTGTCACTATTTTTATTTATTTGTTGGTATAGTGACATGCCCAAAATAGGGGACGCCAGGTTGAAAGCAGTTGATAAAAAAGATTTCACTAAAATGATTTGGTTATAGCTACTTATACTCTGCAATAATATTTCAAGAAGCAAACCTACACCAATGCTTTCTCTCTTTTTGAGTTTAATGTGTTTCAAGCATGCGTGCTATTAATCATGTCTGTACTTTGGCCCTGGTGGGAATTCATCAGAATTAGCCTTTATTGGAAACGGTGAGTGACAGAACGTCATAGCCAAATGACAAAGAGCGAAACACCAAATAATATCCTTTTTAATTATGATGAGGTGGGATTGACAAGTAATTAATTAAATGGTAATGATATATGCTGTCAGGTCCATTCAATCATTTCTATAAAGCAACCGTGCTTAATAGCTTGAAAGGCCCTACCTGCATAATGTAACATTGTGGCATGCTTTACTGTTGGATAAGGTTTTGGTCCCCTAAAGGGAGAGTACTGCTCAGTTTGGAAATTCACCAATGCTGAGGGAAATAAATATTAGATCCACCTGCTGTTTCGTTGAAATCGTCTGAATCCTAGTGTCCCTATTCGGGGATTTAGATTCAGATTTACAAGCTTGTTGATGAACTATGTTCGGCGAGTATTTGTGTAGGGAGGAAAAGGAGCTGTTCAAGTACAGACCCCGGTCAATGAGTAGGGCTTAAGTGGTTAAAGCTGAATATCGTCACTGTCGGGCAGAAACCTTGTATCTCACAACTTTCAAATGTGTACATTTTTTCGCAAAGTAAAGCCCTGGTTCACCATACAAGGCCGTTGCACAAAAGTAGTGAAAACAGCAGATCTACAAGCACACAACGCCTCGTGGTGCGAGGCGTTTTCACTAGTTTAAATCATTTTTAAAATGATAAATACGAAACGAACGGTTTTGGACATACAAGGTTTCCACCCGACAACGACGATATGAGGCTCACAGGTCATGCCCTCTTTGTTGCCCATCTATGTTTTGCTTATAGCACAGTAAAATGTGTTAATTTAACCATGAGAATGTACACCACACGTAGACCCTTGTAAAAACCAGCTAGGTTGCGTCAATATGGCGGAGACACAGGACAAACAATGACAAGCTTATTTCACATCGACTTTTTTATTTTTTATTTGCTTTGAGACAAAATCAATCCTTGTCCAACTGGCCCTGTCATATTATACTTACAATCTCACTACGATGACATGACTGGCAGGTGTCAGACACGTTGACACCTGGCTTATTTTAGCTGAACGAGGACGTTGTACCAGAGCTTAGCCTCCTATAGGCCATTGAACTCAATCCAGAACAGCTCTGACTGGTGTTCTGCTTCTGCCTGCGGCTATGCACCAGCCACAGTGCCGTGTGATGGGCTTTTGAGGAGATGTCATCCCACCTTATTGCTTGTGATCCAGTCCTGTTTTGGGTGACAGCTTGGAGTGACAACTCATGCTACTACCTTGGCATCAGAAAAAAATAAAAAATAATAATAACATCGAACTTCAGCGGCATATATCCCATTACAGATACCAAATGCCTACCGTAATCTAGCTTTTTCTACTCGCATACAGCACACACGCAACCATGTATCCCACACCTGCAGAGAGCATAAATGACAAAAATATGACATGTGTAAAGTCCACACAGCCTTTTGCGGCGTCTTCCCCTCTCTCTCTCTCTCTCTCTCTCTCTCTCTCTCTCACACACACACACACACACACACACACACACACACACACACACACACGCACACACGCACACACGCACACGCACACACAGTTCTCATCTGCAGTGGCCTGATAAGCCTTAGAGAAACCCACAGCTGCTGCGGGAGAGGGGACTCTTGCCCAAAGCACACCTATTGGAACAGAATGTCAATGAAATCCGCCTGACAAAATACTTTAGCAGGGTGAATTAAGACCATGTGCTTTTGCCCGAAGGGTGCACGCACGCACAATTTGTCGCGCTCATTAGAAGCTGTGGCCGTCTACGCTGCAGGCCAGACCTGAATATGCTTATTCTGAAAGGCTGCTGGCCTGGAACGTGAAGGCAGGAGAAATCGAACATCGCAGACCATTCTGAAACCCCCTCGGGCACTTGCTCCCATTTGTTTTGGGGACCCACTAAATCAGCGCTTTGTTGTGGCCTTATACCCTAAGTATTGCCAGCGGAGCAGTGATGAGGGAGCGGGGAAGAGAGGTACGGTATTGTAATGTAATGTAGTACGACGGCGAGTGCTACTCAATAAATCTGATAAGAGTTTGGCCCTTGGCACTCCCTCTACAATAATTACTCAGCTCTGGACGGACAGCTTAGGCCTGAACGCCCCCTGGGACCACAAAGCCGGGGCGTCAGCTTAAATTTCAGCGGGGAGGATAACCAACCTGCAAATGTGATTAAACAGTTAGCGAGTGAAATACGAGCAAGGCGTCCATGTCGACGTGGATTGGCACTTGAGTCGTTACCTTCCGATGATCCATGTGATAATTCCGCTCACGGTCAATTAATTAGCGTGATTGAATGGTCACGTCGAACTACGGGGGTTGCAAAGTCAGTCCATCACTGATCCATTTGTTTGCTCGTGGGCGTTAAGTGACTCGCGTTCGTCTTATCACGTTCTTGCAGGCTTATTGCCGGAACCCATCAATCATAAAAGTATGCCCGTCCAACCGGAAGTGGGCCTGAAAGGCTCGTAATGAGGCGCTGGGAATGGGATCTCTCTATGAGCTTTGTTATCGATCGGAGATGTTTATATACAGCGGCAAAAGTAATGTCTTCACAGTAGTACTGGGGAGTATAACTCAAGCAAATGTGACATTTATATTTGGGTTGACTTCAGTGGTCGGGGATAGGAGATGGATGTTGAAGGGAAGGCAGACACCTCGCCCATTAATCTGCAGAATTGTGCTGTCTGTGTCTGTTTGCATGGCAACAGAAGCTCCCTCATTCCTCGCTGCCTATTATCAGGGTGTTGATAAAGGAGTCTGGTCTCTGAGAGACATGGAGGCTGCTTTTACTTCCCCTCCAACTCTCACCAACTTGCAGAGACGTCACTTTACGGCCGATAAAGCCACTTAATTGCTGCGACCGCAGAGATTCACTTCGTCAAGTGTCCTCTGTGATGTGTCCTAAAGCCTTTTTAAACAAAATGCCGAAATCTCTCCCACCACAATTAAAGAGGGACAATTTGTCGTGTTAAGCTAAGACTTCCCAAAGCCCAGAAACTCTTAATGAGACTGGAGCATTGTGGCAATGTAACCTTTTGTTTTAATTGCCACCTCAATCAACCGATTTGCAGATTGTGTAAAGGATCTGCGTAGCAAGCAGCCGCTTAGGAATACCCTTAAATTAGAAAAAGAATATATTTTTGAAGGAGCCTCAGGCAGACTAGTGGTCTTGTCTTGTCTTTCATGTCTCTCTTTTCTCTACACTGACCTATGTATCTGAAACAAAGCTTTAAAATACAAAAAATAAATCTTAAAAGTTATCATTGACTATAATACCTGTGTTATTTTGGGAGTATATTCACGGCTGTGACTGTGAAACACAGAATGAGTAACAGCATCCTCGATACCTCCATTACTTGTGGTTACGTGTGGCGTGCAGAGCCTCTCCCCGCAGCAATGATCTTGTAGGACTCCAGTGTTAAATGAATTAGTGTTTGTCCGGCACTGGAGAAGAGAACCTGCAATCGATCATTGTTTGCAGTCCACCACGAGCGTGCCCAGAAGTGTTTACTCACCCACCGGCCCCTGAGAAGGAGGGCGAACAAACGGTGGGGTGCTGCTGTTTCGGAGCAGGGAACGGAGACAGAAGGGGTTGCGAGCCAAAGGGAGCCTTTGGCTCACGACCACCCGAACGTGCCAAGGGGCAGGTTCGAGTAGATAGGAGCTCCATGCTGACAGTTTGGCTATCTGTACAAAGACATACACAGTAAAATCCTCAGTAGGGATCCCACATGGACCCCGTCAGGGTCCATTTGGTTCCATCTGTACACTTTCAGTGGTACAAATGGGTGAATTAGCACTTAGGGTTTTACTGTGTAGGAGCACCAAGCTGACAGCTTGGCTATTCGTACAAAGACATAGAGCCGCTTACAGTCATTGGTGTGATTTCCATATTCAAATTTATAGGAAGGGCTTCCAATTGAACACAGTGTGGAGAGTTATCAACGTCTTCTTTGGCATTTCATGATGGCGTGTATTTTTCAGGCTTGCCTGTGATGAGCACCACCTGATAAAAGGAATTAACCCATTTAGAACGGGTACACATTTTGTGTATCATTATTTTATGATTTAACTATTGAAAAATAGCAGATATACAAGCTCACAGCGCGGCACCGAGTGCCGCGCTGCGAGCTCGTAGATCTGCTATTTTTGAAAAGTCGTGAACATTAGAATTTTGACCCGATTCTATAAGTGTCTTTTGAAAAACCCATGTTTCTGTGTCGGCAATCTGGCTAGCCATCGTCAAAGAAAAGGTCCTTTTCACTTAACTGGAGCTCAGTTAGTCTGTTCTTGAGAGACTACTATGTCAGTGGTTCTCAAACCTTTTCATGTGAAGGAACCCCAAAATGATATGTATTTCGCCACGGACCCCCATCTCAAAACATTTAGTTCCAGGGACCACCCAGAAGCAAAATTTGAGTTACAAACGTTCGCTTTGAAAATACATATATTCAAAGATTTGCACACATTTTCATGACTTTTTTCAAAAATAGCAGATCTACAAGCTCGCAGCGCGGCACTCGGTGCCGCGCTGTGAGCTTGTATATCTGCTATTTTTCACTGGTTAAAGCATTCAATAATCATAGGCCTAAATGGGTTAACAGCATCCGGTAGCACACCACATCTAGCATGTTTGCCCTGGAAGCTCCTATCTGCTGTTTTCCACACTGACCGCTCGGCCAAACAGTGTCCAGTGCAGCCAATAGTAGCCATCAGTCAGCGTGACACCTAGCATGTTGCCAGCTGCCCGCGTCCAAACCTTTCTAATGAATAGACCTGGCCGTGTCTCCATACAGCACATTGGTTCAGACCGAAAGGCTTTAAAGCCATTGATTGACCTGAACTTTCAGTTACAGCCCTTGTCTGTGGTGAAAAATGCACATTTTCCGAATCTGGCCTCAAAGAGCGAGAGGTGCCTCGGGGCTAAAAGAAAATAGATTTTGTTTCTTGTGTGAAATGGCAGAATCTGGCTTTAGATCAAACTTTGGCTTGTTACCTGAAGAGGTGCCACAGCTAAGATGAGTTGAAAGACCAGATTGTCATGGCCAGAACTTTTGAAAGATCGCCACACTGTGCCTTTGTAACAAAATTATACTTTACAATGTTTCATGGGGAATACATTCTTCAGCCAGAGGCGTCTATGATCCCTCATTTCCACCAAAGTTAATAGAACCATTGTTAGAGGGACACAGCGAACTTTCAAATTTTATTATTTTTCTCACTTATGTGGACAGGCCTCTGCATTCATCTTCTTTGCTCCTTTAAAACCATCTTGTTCACCGTGTAGGATCGTATAAACCCTGTGGCAAGCTAGCTCACTGTTTTATAACCTGTGATATTCAGGGCAGAAAGCTGAACTGCTGAGACCAAATCCTTTTTCCTCCCAACGCAACAAACTCTGAATACTGAAAATCAAACAAATGAGAAATAACGAAACATAATTATGGAAATGTACACCCGATGAATAAATGAGGATAAATGAATAAATGTAAATAAGTGTAATAATACAGGTAATTAATAGGTGCAATAATCTATTGCCTCTCAACTTTCACTAGACTACACTATTGGGTTTAAATGGTTCATTCCTGTCTCTGCTGTCTTCAGGATGCCCGATGGACGCCAAGAAGAGCGGCGGCAGAGAGCTGCCTCCACCGCGCTCCCACATCATCACACCTCACGGCAGCACCGTGGGCTTCAGAGGGGGCAGCCTGGCGGGACGCAGTGTCCTCCGACGCAACGGTAAGAACCTGAGGCCACGTGGTGGAAAGTAACCACGTTTCTTTTTAAAGCTTTTGACAGGAAATGGGGTGAGGGAGGGATATAGACACTCAGCAAAGGTTGTTGGGATCGGGAGTCGAACCCGCGACAAACAGGCGGTAGCATCCTACAGTAGGTGCCCGGACAGCTACGCCAGCCGCCCGGGCCGTAACTAAGTTCATAATACTCAAGCGCTGTACTTGACTGCTATTTTGAGGTACTTTTTCTTTTTATACTTGGTCTGTCTTTAAAGGACCTACACCATGAAATTTCACTTTTTCTATTTTAAAACCTTTTTTTGGGGTCCCAGTGGCACCTTCTACCACTTTTTCTAGTCACATGTTCAAATACTGGATTCTGATTGGCTAAATTCCGGAGGTTATGGCAGAACAACCGCCGCAGTTGTGTGAGGACGAGATCAATGCGCCTCAGTGTACATCCGGGGACTTCAGGAGGTAGTCGGAACACCTTTCCCCCAACCAACATATGACGGTCGTAGCGGTCCTATGTTTACTAACGTGCGTACGACGTCGCCGATTTATTTGGATCCAATGCAATCCGCCAACTTTAAAGCCCCTTTTCTCTGAACCTATGCCTTTCTGGAAGCGAACAGCCTCTATTTACGGCCGGAACGGTCCTTCTAACTGACGTTAGCTTAGCTGTATGCTAGACATCTTTCTCTGCATGGAGTTGGCGTCATCTGGTGGTGAGTAGAAGATGTTGTTTGTGGAACTATTTGCTGTCGTCGCGGAAGTTTTATAGGCAATAATGATTGTAACTTAATATCCTTGCAAGTTACAACTATGTGTTTTCTTTCATGTATACGGAAAAAAGTGGTAGAAAAGCTATTTACCACTCGGGGTCGGACATTATGCTCTGATAATGTCCTGTGTGAGGGTGTTATCGGACTCGGCTTCGCCTCGTCCGATCACCCCCTCACACAGGACATTATCAGAGCATAATGTCCTCTCACTCGGGGTAAATTGCTTACTTCTATCCTCACAAAGTCCTATTTCTGACCATTGTGTCTTTCTCTGTTTTTGGGAAGGCAGAGTTGAAAAGCTTTCCACGGGTTCTCAGAACAGTGCTGTTGTGAGAGTTGATCCGTGTGACGTCACACGGATTCCCCCCCCCCCCCCCCGCCCTTCAGGTAAAAACCAGAGCTACTGTTGTAAACCCAGCCCCTCATTTGTTTCTAATTTGCTTAGCCTCCACCTCCATCTGCAGCTGGCTTACTGTTCTGGGGCTGCTCACTCAGTGCTCTCACTCTGCCTCCCTGTATAGTAGACAGAGTGATTTCCTTCTTTTATTCTATCAACATTTTTGCTATCAACTTGTCCAAGGAGAAGTCTTAACGTTCCTGGATTGCACTATATATGTGACGTTATAGACTGCGAGGACCCAAGCTTCGTCCCTTCTATCAAGGAAACAAAAGACTATTTTTAATGGCAATGGTCCTGTCTGTGGCTGTGAAGAAAAGCCCAGATCAATCTTGGCTTTGCCTTTGCCACAAACCACAAACCAGCCCCGGCCCGCGCCGTTCCCCCGTTGCCCAGGTCTCTCTCCCCGGGCAGGGAGCAGACGGTGTCCCCGCCGCCCATGGAGCTTCCCTCCTCCCCGGCCGCTCCAAGTCCCAGCGCCGCTAAGCGGCCGCCGCTGGCCTCCTCCTCCTCATGCTGCTCCCCGGCCCGCAGGGGGTCCATGCCGATCGGACCCCCTTCCCTCCTCCTCCGTGTCCGTGATAGACCGCCTCTCCTATCGCTGTCCCACCCCCGGTTTTCCCCTCCCTGTCCCCGGCTTGAGAGAGCTTCACAGCCCGCCTCTTCTGTCACTGTCCGCGGCTAGAGTGAGCTAAAACACCCCGGTCCTTCCTTTCATTATCCCCGGCTATATAACAGCCCATAAACCAGGCTATATTCTTTTCTTCACTGCATACTACGTATCTCTCATGGTAGAACAATGTTTTTTGGCGATAATGAACCATGAAAACGCTCCAACCAGGAGGAAGAGGAGCGGGTCGAGCGACCAGACCGAGCGTAGGTGCCCGACGTAGGTGCACCGTCTCCGGGCTGCGCTCGCGGGCCGCTCGCGGGGCGCCCCGCGATCCCCGGAGCTCGTGTGGCGAGCGAGCCGGGCTCCCGGGCCCCGCGAGCGGCCCGCGAGCGCAGCCCGAGACGGTGCACCTACGTCGGGCAACTACGCTCGGTCTGATCGCTCGACCCGCTCCTCTTCCTCCTGGTTGGAGCGTTTTCATCTGCAGCGCAGATGGTTCATTATCGCCAAAATAAATAAATAAATGGGCCGTTATATTTCATACATTTTTATACATTATACATAAATACAATGCGGGTGGGGTTGATTGTCTAATGTAGATTAACGTTCTCTAATGTCTGGTCTAGCAACGGTCGCCCTGTGTCATTTGACAGTAGGCTTATATCATACAACATAGGCCTACAGTAGGCTATAATCAGAGCTGCAACATTATCCTATTTTTAATTGGCCCAATATATTTGTTGTCAACGTTGGAGAGGAGAGGAAAAAACCCCGCTAGATGCGCCCCTGAGCAAACAAAGGCCGTTTTGGTATTGCAGCTTGAGAGCCTAATTATAGGACAGCTAGTAGAAACAAAAGGAATGGTCAGAGTGTGTGTTTGAGGGCTTGACACTAAATTGGGTATATGGGGAAAAATGTTTTCTTTTATTATCTCTTATGGGCAGGGTTTCTCTTCCTTACAACTGAATGTGTACGTACCGTGATCGCCTCAGATCCTGTGCTATTTTGTACCAATGATTGTTGTGATTGGAATGTGATTTGGGGTGCCATCACTATACCTGCCTCATTGTGACATTGTACCTTTAATAAAAAAGATTTGAAAAGAGTGTGTGTTTGAGGGTTAAGACCTGTCTAAGACTCAATTTTGAGCATATATTTATACAAAAAATATAGTTTTAAAAGCATGGTGTAGGCCCTTTAAAGGCCAAACGCAGCTCCTTGCAACAGTTGCAAGTCCACACCAATGCAACTCCTTGCAACTGCCATTGGGAATAATGGTTGCAAGTAGTTGCATGATGCACGGAGTTGCATTGGTGTGCACTGGCCTTAATTGTGTGTGTGTGTGTGTGTGTGTGTGTGTGTGTGTGTGTGTGTGTGTGTGTGTGTGTGTGTGTGTGTGTGTGTGTGTGTGTGTGTGTGTGTGTGTGTGTGTGTGTGTGTGTGTGTGTGTGTGTGTGTGTGTGTGTTTTCTAACATGCCTCTGACTGCCTTGATCAGCTCATCCAGATCTAGTGAATTTCACAATCTTGTCTGTTGGCTCCACCACTGAGCCACTCAATTTGCAACCTAATCGAGCCTGCACAAGCATATCTGGGGTGTGTGTGTGTGTGTTTGCGTGTGTGCTTGTGCATGCATGTACATGCAATTGTGTGCTTGCACTACGAGTATCCATGCATCATTGCATGCACGCGCTCTCTCTTTCACTCACTCACTCACGCACGCACGCACGCACGCACGCACGCACGCACGCACGCACGCGCACACACACACACACACACACACACACACACAATTGGAGCTGTCAGCACCCTCACATAATAGCTAAAGGAGGGAGACAGATATAAATGCTTCTAATGATGTGATTAAGTGTGGGAGGATGGTCCAGAATTACTCCACAGTGTGCGGTGTGTAAACAAACCTGAGAAACGCCTGGCATTTCAGCAAACATTTATTTACGGTGTTGTACTGCCACGACTGCATGTCAAATAAGATCACACACAAACATGTCATGTGCACATGCAAACAGAATGCTTTGTGTTATTTTAACTCCTAGCATTTAAAAGGTGTATCACAAGAGAGAGAGTCGCCCAAATGGATACAACAAAACAGGAGCAGCTCTCACTGTGACATGCCGTCAGTACCACTGCTTGCACTGTGTTCTACACTACACACAGTACCACAAATAACTCAATAACTTGTGGAAAAGACTAACTGCACAAACAAGCACACAGAATTGCTTTCACCGGCCTGCAGTTGATGCACACACCAAAGTCCGGAGTGTTGATTTTAATTAAATGGACCTCACACCTCACAGCTCTCACACTCTCTTGTGAGTTGAATGAACACTCCAGAGTTTTTGGTGTGCAAACCTACACTGTAGAATCCTTAGTGTTGTTCATTTAAGACTGAAGAGAGTACAAATGGACCCAAATGGACCCGTAACTCAGAAAAGAGTAATGGAACCTTCTGTTTTCTTTACTTTCTCTTTGGAGTTAAATGAACACAGAGAATTTTACAGTGCACCGCAGCCAGACGGGAAAGCGGTGGTGAAAGAATCACTCCCAATTGTTTTACTTAAAGGACAACTTTAGTTTTTTACAACAAGGGTTCATATTTTAGATTGTAATTAAAGAATATAAACGATGAGTTTTAAAATTATTTCATTTACTTTCTATTGTTTTAGAGATTCTTATTTCAGTGGTTCGGGGCATGCGTACAAGTGTCTAAATATGTCATTTTACACAGAATAAGCCCATTCCCAAGATACAATGCAACCTTTCATGGTTGGATGTGACTTATTATGGGGGCTAGAAGTGTTACTGTAAATAGCAATAAAGAAACTGCTGGCTTATTGTGTGTAGAAATACATATTTAGCCACTTGTACACATGCCCCCATGCGTACGCATGCCCCACATTTTAGCACAGTAAACGTGATAAATCAATAGAATGAAGCAAATGAAAACATTTTAACTCTCACTTCTTCTTTTCTTTTTTTAGTACAATCTAAAATATGAACCCTTGTTGTAAAAAAAACAAAGTTGTCCTTTTAGAAAAAGTAGCGATACATACAGTACCACCATGTATGGAAAGTGACCACGTTCGGTGTGCGACTCAACTCCAGCAGCTGCCTGGCACTCCAGTGACAGGGCCGCCTGTGGCTGTGGAAGTAGTGCAGTTACCTGGGCACTATCTTCTCAGGTGATTGGCAGTGAGCCCCAGTGCTTCTCTGATAAGGAATGGAAAAAGGGGGGGAAAATGTCCACAGAGGAAGATAGCTGTTGGGGGGGGTTGGGTGGGGTGGGATGAGATGTGGTGTAAGGGAGATGTTATTATGTGTGTGTGTGTGTGTGTGTGTGTGTGTGTGTGTGTGTGTGTGTGTGTGTGTGTGTGTGTGTGTGTGTGTGTGTGTGTGTGTGTGTGTGTGTGTGTGTGTGTGTGTGTGTGTGTGTGTGTGTGTGTGTGTGTGTGTGTGTGTGTGTGTGTGTGTGTGTGTGTGTGTGTGGACACTGTGAGTGAGCAGAGAAGAAGTTTCTCTCTTCTTGGTTGGCTGAACTTGTCACTGAGGACCAACACAGTCCAACTCTTCTGTTGTGTTATGTTAGAAGAGGGGAGACGCGACTTCACACCAGAGGGCCACGTCTCCCTCTTGTCTCCATCCTTACCTCCTTTTTACATCTCTCTCTCTCTCTCTCTCTCTCTCTCTCTCTCTCACACACACACTGTCTACCTCTAAATGCTCTCTTTCTCTTTCTCACTTTATCTCTTGTGCTTCCGTTCCTGTTGAGATTATATTTGTGACCACGTTCGCAGCTAGCGATAACGCGTCCTGCATCGCATGGCAACGCATCGAGTTCTGGGGATTGGAATGTGGCTCGAGTGCTGCCTCTCAGGCTCTACGTGGGAACATGGAATTTCGACAGCAGCACTCCAGTTTCAAGTTTGGCAATGTCTGACTGAGTGTTGTTTGGATCACAAGATTTTGGGGAAATAGTCAAAAACCTCTAAAGCACACAGGTAATTTACATGATCCAAATGAATATATTCATGACTTGGGATGTGTGTCTGATGCAGCGAGGAACGTGGCGCGGGCGCAGCGGCTGGTGGAGGTTGACGGGGACCTGGTGGCTCTGCTCAACAGCAGGATCAGAAGCGGGTCTCCACTGGCCGACGGACGTGCCGCGGACGAGCCCGACGACATCCGCCGGCGCAAGCTTGACCGCATGGCCGCCGTGCACCAGCAGGAGGCCAAGAAAGACGCGGAGAGCCGGGTCAAGACGACTAAGGTCATGGTAAGGTCCGACTCTGTTCTTTAGCCAAGCTCCTATCTCCAAAGCACAGCCTTGCTCTTTTGGTCCATGTGTGTCCTCTTAACTCAAATTTCAAATGGACAACTAAGGCAAGTTAATCACTTCTATTCTGGTGCACTGCGTTATGAAATATGTCTTGGGAGGCCCTTTGATGTGAAGTGTCTCTCTCGGGCTGCCAGGCGGTGGCACAAGCCTGTTGGGAACATGCCCCTCAGCCCTCTGCGTTGTGGCAACCGAACAGGCAGGTGTTCATTGTTCCACTACCCACGGGCACATCTTGTTTTTTTTTTTACCCACGGGGACACGTGCTAAATGCAATTTTGGCTTTGGTACGCTGCTGTGTCACATGTTCTACTTCCTCTCCTGAGACCAGTGTTGTAGTGTGTTCATGGCACTTTGCAACAGCCATCTCAAGGGGAACAGCACTGAAATATTCATGCCACAACTTCACAGAGGCCATGCAAAAGAATGATTTCACACCTAAAAGGTGGCAGTCACTGCGTGACATTGCTTTGTCCCAGATAGACTGTCCTACCTTAAGTGTTGTGCAATTGGTGGTTGTTTGAAATTCAATTCGTTTTTTGAAGAAAAAAATAATAATATTAATAATAATATTAGAATATTCTGCTCTTTGATTATTTTATGATTATAGGCCTATACATTTTGTTAAAGTGGCTGTGTCTCATTTGCAAGGTTTTCTATCTGTCACCATGTCAGTCTTGATGACACAGGCCATCACACAGGCATTTAACACTTATGACTACAGTACGTACATATATGCTGCTATATACAGTATATCTGCTGAAAATGTTTCTCTACTTGCTTATTAAGCATTTCCACCTAATTTCATTTCTATGTTGACCATGCACCTAATGCATATTTGATTGTCTGACATTGAGTCTTCTTGTTATCAGACTTTGTTTCATTTGCTTCACTGTATACTGTATACTAGTAATGTGATACTCAACAGAGAAAGTGTTTTCCAGGTTCCAGGTTAGAATGAACAGTTTTTGAGGTTTGAATATACATTATTTTTGGCAATTTATTATGTTCATAGAAACATGTCTTAAAACATGTATAATATTATGGAAATTATGTAATTTGTATAAAAATGTTGTGCTGCACTGCATGGACTGCATCAGTGTAGCCTTAGCCTACTACATACTGTACAGTATGTCCTATGACGCAAATATATTATATATACAGTATATATATATTTGTTGCTTGTAGATATGTTCTTTTTGCCATGTGACACCCTTGCGCAATGGAGTATAAATCAGTCATGTGATACACATTGGTGTGTATGCACTTGGCAGAGGGGATGTTAATTTTACAAGCGCAAGCAGATTGCTTATCTGCTAAAATGCCTTGAATGTGTATATTCAATTATGTATGGCTTTCGAACACCACATATTCGAAAGCAAGACTGGATACAGGCTGCAGTATGCACCCAACCTTTCGATATTGGCAACAACAAGCTCTGATTAGCCATATGCCAAAGGCAAAAAGCATAAGACAAACAACAGACTTCTGAGGCAACAGATGTAAAATATTCTCTCTGAAAGTCACATGAAAGGTTATGGAAAAGGTTTGAAATTTCATTGGTAAAATCGAGGAACCTGATTAAAGTTTAAGGTGATAGCCTAGTTAGGAAAGAACCTTGTTAAGTACCTGTTTGTCCAAAAATGCCTTGTTAAGTACCGGTTTGTTCAAATGTTTACATTATTTTAGAAAAGCAGCTTGCACGTAATCGAAAGTACTGCATCTTGCGCACCTGGCCCCTTTCAAGTCTCTAGTGCAATAGATGAGCTGACCAAAGATTTATGGACTACGTTTTCAAGCTTTTGAGCCTCTAAGGATGTTAAAATTGAATAAACTGTTAAAATAACTGGTCTGCCTCATCAGTCGTCCGCCTCACTACACCTGCACCTTATGGGATATCCTACACAGCGTTTGTGGAAAAGGGTCCTTTTCTTTTTCTTTTTTTTTTTTTTTTGCACACCTAGGAGCAGGTGCGTAGGAGCAGGCAACCAGAGCATGAAACTTTTAAAATGTGAGATCCCGCACACAGTCTTCACTTAACACCAAACAATAGTTTATTACAATATTTCGAACTAAACAACCTTCATCCTTGCAAATGAGACTTCAAGAACAGTTGAAATGGCTTTTTTTCAACCATTTCATTATGTATAGTATTTTTTTCCTAGTGAAACTGGCTGGGTGGGTGTCTTTCACTTGTTCACTGACTCACTCAGACTCACTCCCTAGCTTCCGCCGTGGTCTGAAGACTCGCCTCTTCAGACTCCACCTTGGCCCATAGCTCTTACCATAGCACTTGCCAACCCTAAATGACCATACATGTAATTTAGATAGAATTTTTTATAACGTTTTTTATATGGTGTGTGGTCTGCCTATGTTTTTTAGATTACTATTTCTTTGCATTTGATGTATTCGTGTTGATGTATTGATGTATTACCTTGTTTATTGCAAGTCGATTGAGAGCGTCTGCCAATTGCCTAAATTGTAAATTGTACTGACTCAGTCAGTGCAACATGTTCAACTGATTGTCCTATTCCCTCAGGATATGGGATTGTAAACTCCTTCAGGCACGCATGATTTGCACCAAGATAGTGCTGAACCAAGTGTCTGTGTTACTGCATTGCCTATTTTTCACCTGAAATATTTTCTGAAACATGTTTTAGTACACTTTATAACTAAGAAAGTATGTTAATGCTTTCCGCCATCTTGTTGACATTCAACAGAGTAGCACCGCCCTCAATTGTCTATCATTATGAATCATAGAGTGCTTGACAGGTACTAGTCATCATATTATTGATTGTAATTAGTTCGTACCTGTCAATGCAATCACTTCTTGTGTTTTTTTTCGAAAGGAAGTCATTATGATTGGCCTTTTAGGGACTTTTGATATCGGGAATCAGTGGCATAGGTATAGGGGAAGCAGGGGATGCAGTCGTATCAGGGCCCAGCGTGCACTGGAGGATCCTAAATAGCCTTCATCAGGGCCTGAGGTCACTATGCTATGCCAGTGTCAGGAATAACACAGTTTCTTTCTTTTTTGGCATATAACTACAGTTTCCATTATGACCACGCATTCTCTAAAAGTGTGAAAAACATATTTTTGTTTTATTTCAGTTGGTCTTGGTCTAAGGGGTGGCTTAATAATGTTATTAGTTTATAGAATCCATGTCATAGTTCAGGAATGTGGAACTATTTCAATTTGACCCAATCCAAAGCTTAGTGGCGAGGTGGCCAGATTAGCTCTCATGTGTTAATAAGTCGGTGAAACCTTTACTAATGTTTTGACAACAAGGAGTTTAGAAATCACTGCTTTCCAATTCCCTTCCCAATCCATGCTTGCAAATTACTCAGTTTACAGAAAACCATCAGAAATGTGTCTTGAAAAGCTATGAAAATGTAATTATAGTTAATCATGTCTGGCAACTTTTAGAAATTCCATTGATGCTTATCTGTAGGATTTATGTTTACCTGATCTTCAACCACAGCCTGGCATCCCTGGACTTGGAAGCCGAAGTGCTTAATGGCAAGGTTTTTGTCTTGTTTTGATTAAACTAACCATATAAACACATGTACTCAACACCAAATAACCTTCTCCATCTTCTCTCAGACTCGGCGGGAAGTGCGAGCCCGGCTGGACAGGGACCTGCGTGTGATCGAGGCCTACCAGGACCGCAGCAAGATGGAGGGCATCGCCAACATGCTGAGCCAGGCCATCACCACCCAACATGTGCTCTATGCCAGCCTGGGCACTGCGGAGTACATGGAGTTTGTACTTAAGAACCCCTTCAATGTTCCACAGACCGTCCGGATCCACAGTGAAGACCCCGAACTCAGGTAGTGCCGTGGGTGTGGTGCTCATATGGGTGAGAAGTTGTCAATGTATTAGGTGCAGATTTAAGATGCATTAGCAACTTCTGGGGACTATGTGCTTCATTATGCAAGCTTGCATACAAGATGACTGGTTGTAAAGGGGGTTTTGACAACTTGGGGTGCCCAGAAACGAGGTAGGAGGGCTGGCATAGTGTTGTCTGTTGTGCTGTCTCTGCTACGATTGTCAGCCACCAAGCTAGGGGAGACACTGCTGCCTATGGAGCAGTGTCTCCATAGGCAGCACATGACATGCTTGTTGTATCATGAAGACATACTGTATGCCTTCACTTTGTGGATGTAATCTTGCTGCACCGTTATATTTGTGTCCTTGTATACATTTCCTTTTGTGTGGACATAAATAAATTGTGAAAATGTGTGTGTAAACACCTGGACTCTATCCCATATGTTCTGCATGGGAAAACATCTACAGCGCAGCCAAAGGGGAATCCCTCTTGGCCAAGGCAGACATTAGGCTTCTGGGATACCGCGTGCAGTGTATACATGTTTAATGCAACTAAATGTCCTTAAAAAGCTGGAAGGTTTGACTTTTCAGCATCTAACTAGAACCTGAGGACATTTGCCTGGTGTTTTCTTTTTCTTTCATGTGTGCTTTATTTAGCATTCAAATGGTTTTTATTGGCAACCACACTCTTAGTGCTGCGTTAATTCATGCATCTCACCTCACTTGAGAGTTGAGACGGAGATAATTTAGCTCCTGCAGCAGTACATCAGTTGTCCTTGAACTACATACTGTACATGTGGAATGCTACTGAAACAACTATGCTGTTAAACCACTTAAGCGCTAGTAGCTACAGTAGCTATAGCTATACAATGGTTTTGAAAATAGGAAATCTATGAGCTCACAGTGTAAACGGTCTATTGTGTAATTTCGAATGTAACCTGCCATGGTTCAAGTGTCATTTCTAATGCAACTGGCATGGTCCATTGTCATTTATAACGGTGGTTATAAATGACCTTGCGGTCTGGGCTTTCCATTGTGCATCGGTAATTTCCGCGATTTGTTTACAACGCACGTTGGCGTGCACGCAAAGTGAAGCTGCTCCATAGAAACCCATGGATCTTCCATCAAATAATCCTCATTATCTCTAAAAAATACATTTTGCATTTTGAATTTCCCAGCCCTTCAAAATAAGAGCGGAGGCTTATGGGAGGAAATGGTGGCACTCTGTGCCCCTTATTTCTTAAAAGTAAGTGTATACAATGATTATTTTTTAAATCATAAAAAACAAATATATTCTTTTTAAATGTAGGAAAAGATCAAGCCGTGATCCATAGAAATTGGTCTGTGACCCACAAATGTTCTCGACCCACTGTTTGGGAACCAGTGATTTATAATGTGACTAGCATGGTCCAGTTGTGTCATTTCTGCTGCATGTCTTTGGTTTGGATGAGCAGTTTTGAGCACACTTCATGTGGACAAACAATGGCTGGATTGTGCTGTGCATGAATCACTGTGGCATTAGTGCAGCCAGAAGGCCCACCAGGTCTAATTGGGGATTGGGAAGCAGCACAGCTGGGCTGCCAAGCGTCCGTCTCCTCTTCGGCCCCCGCTCACCAAGCTTTTCTCGTGTTGAAGCAACGTGATTTCAACTGTTTTGTGCCAAGGGATGAGTCATCCTGAAGCATCCTCCGTTGGATATCTATTTTCTAATTATCGAGAATCAATAATTGACTGAATTGATCCCTATTGTCATAGTGTCCTTCCAGGCGAAAATGTTAAAACACTTGTGAGCGCGTTGTGAGCTTTTAGAGCTTGTGCAACGAGGTATAAAATAACGAGTGGTTAATTGATTCCATGATGTACAAAATATACTGTATATAGAAAACAAAATAATAAGTGCTTTATGTAACCAAAATACCGACATGGACAAAGTTAGGCCCAGTGATTGATTAATATGCAAAGATATGGAAAACATTAATTTGTAGGCTTGGTGCATTATGGACTCATAGAATATTAGACTAGATCATGCCAACTTGATATACAATATACATGTAAAGTATACACATAGATACTTCTGTTGCTGGTCCAGGTGAGGTCCAGGCCTAAGTTACGATTAATATTATTATACTCCATAAATGGCAAACCTACAAGCTCACAACGTGTCACATTGCAATGCATTGTAAGCTTGTAGGTCAGCTGTTTTCAGCACACGACACCATTCTACAACAAAGTATGAATCACACTTCTTCCACACACAAACAAAACCCATGGAAAAACCCCAGCTGTAACCTGAAATTTAGAGCCCGGCCTTTGAGAGTACTTTAGAGACAGAGGGGAACAGAGAGTTCTACCTTTGATGTGCACTGCTGGGGCTTCTTTTTTTTTTCTTTTTCGCCTCGCTGAAGCAGTAGGGAGCCTGAAGGCTCCTCTACAGTAGAGAGAACACGTTCTCTACCTGTTGCCATGCATTTTGCATGGCTGCGTTCATGTGTAATGCCTCACCGGGCCCCTTGCCTGCCATAGCTGGCGGCTAGCAAAGGGAAAGCTGGGATGTGCTGTGTGTAGTTCCTCAGCGCGTCGCCAGCAATGAGGCCATTTCTCTCTCTCTCTCTCTCTCTCTCTCTCTCTCTCTCTCTCTCTCTCTCTCTCTCTCTCTCTCTCTCTCTCTCTCTCTCACACACACACACACTCTCACACACCTTGTTTCTCTTGTCTTCCATTCATGCTGTTGTTTCATTATCTTCCCACAGCTTCTCTTACTGTTTTCCTTTTTTTCCCCTTCCTATTTCCATCGACAGTAAATCTATTCATGCTGCTGGCCTCTTGTGTTGCTGTTTTCTCTGTCTATAAGCAGCATCTCATGTCTTTTCTTTTGAGTTGCCATTTTCACGGTATCAGAATACACTCTGGATTTTACTTGTGTACTGTAGAACACACAAATGCATATGCATGCACGCTGCCCTTCTTTTCTCTCTCTCGCTCTCTCTTTCTCTCTCGATACATGCAAAATGGTTTGTGGCTGCAGCTTGGTAAAAATCCAAATAAGGTTCATTAAAATGAGTAGTCTAGTCACAAGGCTAATGTTAGCAAGGTGGGTTCCTGAAGAATTCATAAATTCTCCATTTGCTATTGCGCGAAATTCCCTTCTCCATGCCCCCGGGGGTGTGGACCCTTTGAAGTTTAAAGCAGTCCGTCCCTTTATGTATTTGTGTGTGAAATTCTCCCACTCAAAGAAAAGAGGCAAAGTGGAGTGTGGAGGAGAGGGTGAAAATGACTCCCCTCTGCCAGAGTGTGTTATCTTTTTCCTGTAACACTCTCCCTCCAAATCCATTTGATGGGGATTGGGGGACTAGCATTGACCTCTATAGCTTTGTATGAAAGCTGCGGATGGTAATTGAAAGCCAAGCATTGTACTCAGAGTATTGACTCTAGACCTTGGGAAGTTGCCCCACTTCTATCTTGGACCAAATACAAATCACAGTAGTTGTTTTTTGTTGTTGTTTTATCAATAGCTCTTTTGTAAACAAGAAAGAAATAAGAATCTTTATCACTGCAGTAATCATTTTTATTTTGTTGCATAAAAAGGATAATAACCCTGTTGTAGTTTTAGCCTCTCCATTATACCACACCAATAAAGAGCACCATTGAGATGAATGTGAAGCTTTAATTACCTACAATGATTTTTGAGAATAAATTTGGACCATTTCTGGGTTTGTTCATGCAGCTCTATAAAATGATTATGTGAGAGATTATTGCTCTGTTAAACCATAACATTCTTTGGGTT
Source organism: Nannobrachium achirus (assembly GCF_963921795.1). NCBI lineage: Eukaryota > Metazoa > Chordata > Actinopteri > Myctophiformes > Myctophidae > Nannobrachium > Nannobrachium achirus. Next base: position 44,837,123 of record NC_137818.1, on the reverse strand, counting down.
CATTTATATGGCATGTCCGAGGGCCAAGTTGGTTTGGATGGCTGTGAGTCCCGTAAAATTAAACCAATCACAGCTCATGATACCACGTGCATGAGGTTACAAAACCTGATCAGTGCCCACACTGCCAAGTGTAACACATGGTAGCAGAAAACCCACAGCACGAAATAAATTGTTCACAAAGTACACACCTTACTAGGTGTGTACTTGCAATTGATTGCTAAAGATTGGACAGGAAGGCTGTGCCATTATCAGGCTCTGTCTTGTTTGAGTTACGGTTAAACTCAATACGATACACTAACAGCATTAGTTTGGAGTTATTGGGCAAAAACGGATGATGTTGTTTTTTTTTCTGGTTTACTTTTCTTTTTGATAATAGGGTTTTCTATGGCTGGGTCCCAAACAACATACAAATTACAAAGCAATGAAATGTGATCTGCTTTTGGAATGCCACGCACTCTAGAAAGGGGAGGTTTGTTCTCTGTAACAACACTATTTCTATCTATTACTATTACTATGTCTATTGTTCTGAAATGTTTATAAATAATGCATACAGGGACAAACCAGTATTACATTATGAGTGTCTGTCACTGCATTTGGTGGCATGGATTTGATCATCTGCGCAAGCATGACACAGCAGAGCCCAAGTCCACGGTTATTACACTACATGATAAAAGACATACAGTATGAACACCTCAGTGGCGTCAGTTCAGAAAAAGCTAAGGTATAGCAACATGACGGAGACACCAGTCATGGTGTTTCTACGGTCATGGCGTTTCTACGGTTTCTTGCTGGATATGGCAGCCTGGAACGGCTGTTCAAGTGCAGCTAAACTTGTCATGTTAACTCATTAAAAGCCAACCCCGCGATGTCGCGGGAAAAGTAATAGAGTATCTATAGTGCCATCCACGCGATGTCGCGGGAAAAGTAATATATTACTGTAACGGCGAGTAAAAATACCTAGTACAATGGCCGACGCTCCGGAGACGAAATCCGCGCTGATTTGTCATCATCACGGCTCCACGAGCACACAATAGTCATCCCATAACATTGAGGTGGACGGCCGATCTCATCTTTAATGCCCATTATCTCAAAACTACACTTTAGAAGCTAGGATGGAGGCAGATGCTCGCTTATTTTACACAGTTATAAAAGCTCCCGGTCGGCCATTACACAACTCCACGTGGACACGCATCGGTTCCGGCGCACGATCCGATGACGTCAGACCGGAAGTACTTCCGGTCTAGACTTCTGGCCTTCAAAATAAGACAGCGGCCGTTAATGGGGCCGGGAGGGGGCACTCTGGACCCCCTAATCCGTTAATGTCCTGGGCTCAGAATGAGTTAATAAATGTGCCACAATTAACAATAATGCATTCCACCTGTGCAGCTTACCTGCGGAACCTGGGAATATACCATTTTGTCAAGATGGGGAGAATACAAGTGTGGAGAATATAATTACAATTTTGTAAAATTTTGCATTTGTAGTTATTTTACTGTAATTTAACAACATAATAACCAGCACAGATAGACAAAGAGACATTCATGGATTTATATTTAAAAGTAACTTTTATTTTCCCCCCTGGACCCAGGGTATGGCAGCTGCATACCCCTGCCATACTCAATTGACGCCCCTGGAACACCTCATGCAATATGAACCTGCATTGAGTGACATGCTGTCAAAGTGACAAGCTAAATACTACTACAAGGAGGAGAGGTTGGGGGAGTTTGATCACTGAAAAGCTGACATTTGTGGCAGCAGTTAGTGATGTTAAGCATGTAAGAGTGAGTGAGGATCTGCTTTAATCTGCTTAAATAGTCTAGTTTCAGGCTGTTACGCCCTGTATTGCACTGATAAGAGCAATAGTCACCACGTTATGGCCATTTGAAGTGTTAAACACTGCTGTAACACTGCACTGACTGAGGTTTAGTACGGATTAGGGCACAGGTACACCTGTGGCCCCCAGTGTGACTAATATCATGGCAGTCCCCTGAACAGTGTTTGTGCCAAGTCCAGATGTTACGTTTGATATCTGTGCTCCATGTTCGACCTATCCCTTAGGCAATTTTTATATAGGAGGACAGGGTTATGCACAGATAGTAACATGCGACTTGTTGCAGTAGATAGCTGTCTTACACCTATTGGGTTGCATCTTTTATAGAGCTTTGTTCTAAACTGTCAAAGCGTCTAAACACATTTTTAATTCATCATTTCTTACATTGAATTCATCGTAGTTGACATGGTGCATAACCAGGCTATCCTTTCATTTTCAAGGCTTCTTTTGATCTGTAATTTGGTCGAGGCCTTCAGTCAGCCCATAAACTCCCGCCCGCAAACAGTTTGATTTATCTCATTTCGGGATTTCCATGGATCTGTTATTAACAACACACATTATTCCTAGACCTTTATACTTCATAATTACTTGTGGTCCAAATATAACCTCACGTTAACCAAAATCACAGGGCACATAAACTCGAACCTAGTACATTCAGTCTGGAACATTCAGTCTGAATTATGGTGGTAATTGAAAGGTAACAATTGACCGTTATTACAAGCCACTACAAAAGATGCATGTGTAGCAGAGTGACTGCCTCAGTGTGATGGCCTCAAAAGCCTAGAATCTCCCTCCGTCTCTTTGGTCTGATGGTTAAGATGTTAGACTTTCTCACGGGAGATCCGGGTTTCGAATCCCGGGCGTCACACATGCTGTTGCTATTAGTTCAGAGGGCGCCATGCCTAAGAGATTATGTCATGACTGAGCGAGGGAAGGAGACATACTGTAACTGATGCAACTTGTAAAAATCACACCCAGTGTGAAGTGAGCGGTGCTTTTCATGAGTTCATTTCAAGTGTTCCGTAAAGCTTGACCAATGAGTCAAGTGTGGGACATGCATACGTGCCAGTTGTACTCAAAACTAGACCAGGTCAACCTGGTTGTGCCAGACCCCGGTTCTGCCAACCCTCTGGGCCTATAAATTTAATGGTACATTTATAGGCTGTCTGTCCCTTTATAGGCTGTCTGTCCCTCCCTCATGTCATCATCATTTGTGACATCATTGTGACCAAATATGGAGAAAAGAGGGAGGGACAGACCGACAGACAAAGCCTTTTGCTTTGTCTGTCGGTCTGAGGGTCTGTCTGTCATCATCGTTTGTGACATTCTGCCTTTTGTAGGCATGTCATCATCATGTCATCATCATGACCATCTATGGAGAAAAACAGGACAGACAGACAAAGCCTTATGTAGGCCGACCCTCTGGGTCTGGCGGTCAACCTGGTTGTGCCAGACCCCGGTTCTGCCAACCCCCTGTCTGTCATCATCATTTATGACATCATGCCTTTTGTAGGCATGTCATCATCATGTCATCATCATATATACCCTTTATATAGAAAAGGGACAGACCGACATTTGCTTATGTAGGCCTACCCATTTCATGGGTCTGGCAAACACACATATTTTCCCACAACGTTAACATTGAGGATTTTACTGTGCTGGATCAACCGAGGTGTGGTGCGTACTCCAATTCTGAATATTAACTTTACCCTCTTTCCACACAGTGTCATCACCAACACGGACGAGTGGCGCTACTTCAAGGAGCTGACCAGAACGCCTACCCCACTGGAGGAGGACATGTTTCACCTGGGGGAGGATGAGATGCAGCCCCCCCGTGTTTACCTGCGCCCCAAGGAGAGTGTCCACATACCCTTGAAGTACCAGAGCTTCTTGTGTGACCACAACATGGCCCCCCAGGTACAGTGTGCACATTAGCTTGGTTCATTGGTGGGAGGGTGAATCAAGGAATGTACGATTGTACACTAGTTTTGGGTACATCGTGGTGAATGTCATTCTGCGATTATGCCACCAAAATGTGGAATGCCCTGCCACCACTCATGGAAAAGTGTGACTCCCTACCCCTTAAAAAGCACCATAAAAGAGCACCTGTCTGTAATTTGCAACTGGACCTTGACAAGTCTTCTAGCTTGCCAAAAGAAATTAGCCCCCTTTTCTGTAATATATTTTTACTGTTCCTAGCATTGATGATTTCTTGTATAGCATTCTATGTCTTGATGAATTGAATACGGTACATAGGACTATAATGGAAACATGCCCTCAGGGCTTGTTGTGTTATCTTTTTAGCATTATTGTATAACTGTATCGCTGCACTTTTTGCTAACTGTTAATAAATCAATGATTAATAAATCAATCAATCAAAAAATGGACTCCAGTGACAGTCTTAGTGAGGAGGCTTACTGGCTGCAGTGAAAGTCTTAGTGAGGAGCCTTGCTGGCTGTGGTGTTATCTCTACACTCATCCATATCTGCATTATGTTGGCTTATTTCTGTCATTATTTACTGTGCAGCTGAATGTGCCCACTAGAGCGGGACAGCACACAGCAAAATCCTCAGTGTGAATTTAACTCAGAGTTAAATTAACATTGGGGATTTTACTTTGCAGGGTATTCCCTCTAAGCCTGAGGGATAAGCACAGCTGATCTTTTCCAAGGGCAAGTCATGCAAATGCAATATCAACCCCTGCCCCAGGGTTAATTTGGTGCCGGCAGTGGTTGCAACACAAAGAGAAGTGATGATAAATGTCATTTATAGAGGATTTGCTCTTATCTCTGCTAGATGACCGCATTCAAATGTTTTGTTCTGCCCTTTGGTTTGGTTCCATGCTGATGTTTTCTTATCATTCTCGGGTGCTTTCTAGTTGTGTCTCGGACTAGGCAAATCTAGCCTACATTCAGGAGATGAATATCAGTTTTTGGATAGATAATCAGTTCCACTAACCATGCGGTTTCTTATCAAATTCTCACAGGGGCCGAGCTTCCTATCCGCAGGCGAAAATGCACAGGTGGCCAAACGGCATCCGTCCAACATCGTGCTGGCCAAGTCCATCAAGGTAACGCAGTTTTGCCTCAGCTCACTCTTCTATATTTCTGCATCTCCATCTTATTCTCGAATGTCTCGGTGCTCAAATCCCATTTTGTCTGTCTCCAGGCTGGAATTATGATAAGCTATGAATCTGGGTTGAAGATTGTACATACACCCTCCCCCCACACACAATAAGAGCGGCATAATTTCTCTGATTGAGGTTTTTGTTTTCTTTCCCTCCGTCAGCCTGAGGAGAGTATTACTGAAGCGCACCTAGCTGCACCACATCCAATTTTAGGAATAAAAGGCAGAGCATCCAAAATAATTGCATCCAAATTTCTGTTACTGCAGGTATATGCATCATAATCCTGTATCTGTTTGCTGGGTCTATATAGTATAATGAGCAGCAACAAAACAACAATCAGACGCTCAGCTCACATTAGAGGTTTAGTTTTTGAGATGCCTACATTCACTATTTAGTTAAATACCATTTTCGATCAAGACACACACGCAGAACCCTTTTACCCCTCCACTCAGCGACTGCTCATAAAACAAACACAAACACTTGGAATTGTCAACTATAAAAACTAAAGTTGCACAAAGCTAAACAAGTTTGTAAAGCACAAATTATGTGCTGAATATTACTTATCTCTGCGAACAATGTTTGTCTACTCCAACTGACAAATGTTGAGCTTAAAAGTTGGAGGACAGCGCAGTGCGTCTGGCTAATCTACTTTAAATGAAGCATGCATGAAGCTATTTTTTGTCCATTTCATGCACTTGATCATCCGTTCATTATACGCAACAAGAAGCAGAGAGGAGGGAGAAACAAAATAATTTATGTTCTGAAGCTCCTGTGCCTACCAGCTCTCAATAATGCTCTTTAGATAGACAGACGGATATAGGCAAAATTCAGTTGTCATAGCAGCACTGCAGTGTTAAACACAAAACAGATACAGATGGAGGTAGAGAGAACTGATTAAACAGGTACTTAACGAAAAGCGATTAGAAATTAGGTTTAAAAAATTTTAAGGTCTTGCCTTTCCATGGTCCACGAGATATTAACAGGTATAAATATTAAATGTAGTCTAGTCAAAGTTTATGTGTGCAATCTTTCCACAGTAGTATGGGTAAATATGTGCAGTCCATCTACAGTAGATCCCGTGGCTTATAAATGCAATCAAGTACGATTTTATTCCACTCGTGGGGTTGAATCCAAGCATCCTCTTATCGGCACAGTCTTTCTATTAGCCATCAAAACACCCAGAGCTCCATATCAGATTCCCTCTCAACAATCCCGCCATGTAAACCTGCCTTGCCATAATCCTGCCGTTGGTATTGGCTGAGCACCCTGGAGCTCTCCCTGTTGCATGGGGTAGCTGATGCAATGCTTGCCAATCTGCCCAGTCGGCTGTGCTGTGCGTGTGTGTGTGCGCGTGCGTGCGTGCGTGTGTGTGTGCATGGGTTTTGGCACTACGGCTCTGAACAGCCGTCCCATCCAGAGGTCATGTCTGGATCAAATGGATGTCCTGCTAAAACTGACAGGCCCCAATAGTACTGCTGTCAGGGTGCCAGCGCTGGAAGTGCCTGTCAGTCAGGCATGCTCCGTCCAAAGTCAGATGTACAGGCTGGTTCGCATTGGCCGGCATGGCCTCACATGGAGGCCCCATCAAGGATTTGGACACCTTGTTGTTGTTTTTTTTTTTTTTTTTTTTTCAGAGGTAGAGTATTCACGAATAGTGATTTTTAGTATTCGAATTATTCGACCTCAAAGTATTCGAATAGTCGAATACTCGACAGGACTGGCCAAACTGTCAAATATTAAATAAGCAAGAGGCAAACATTGTGAAAATAGCAGATTGCGAGGCGTTGTGAGCATGTAGATCTGCTATTTTCACAATATTTATCTGTGGAACCGAGTCACATTAAATGTAATACCTACAATTCCAATTGCTTCTCAGGGTGGGGGTCCCCAGTTCAAATATGTTTATTTTGGGGGTCATGGCCTAAAAAGGTTTGAGAACACCTGGTATAGAGCATTAACAAATTCATCCACCAGGGGCATTGACGACTCATTCTTATGACTTCCTATCTAGCCAAGCTTTATAAACTACCGGTATATATTTTTTAAAGAGAAAAAAAAATATTCTAATATTTGGTGAATGCCCTAGTGTGAGGTGGAATTTGCTAATGTTATGGTCTTACAATAACCAGCATTACAATAATCAGACCCTGTTGAAGGGAAGATGGTGTGCAAGGATGGCGTAGGCTAGCAATTAGCATGTGTTAGTCTACTGTGTGTGTGTGTGTGTGTGTGTGTGTGTGTGTGTGTGTGTGTGTGTGTGTGTGTGTGTGTGTGTGTGTGTGTGTGTGTGTGTGTGTGTGTGTGTGTGTGTGTGTGTGTGTGCATGCCTGCGCAGGCGCGCAGAGGCTAGCATATGTAAGGATGTAATTAGTCCATATATATATGCATACATTCATTTACACAGATCCTGAGGGCTGTTTTAATGCAGCTCACTTCAAAGTGTATCCTATAGGTCTATGGGGGCTTCAATGCATGGAAGGGAATGGGATCAGAGTGAAGGCAAATGTAGCATTATACCAAACAGCATTCTATCACGTTCTCTGATGAATCTTTAAATATAACTCCATTCTTTAAAAGGCTGCTTTTTCCTATATTTAGACCTGTATTTAACAAGCTTGTAGAGATGAGGTAGGCTACCTGAGAAAGGAAATGGCACCATGGCGACATCGCTTCATTTCATTAAATGGAGTTGGCCTGTGTTTAAAGCGCAGCTGTCATCTTCCTGAGGGCTGTGTCTGTCTGACAAATGGTGATCATTAACAAGATGTTGGTTCAGTCAGCGCAGGTCTAACATGAAGGAATAAGAACACCTTCATTTAAAAAAAAAAGAAAATCGTGCTGACACAGTCGAAAGTTTTCCAACTCAATATGTTCTTATACTTTAAAAAAAGATATATCTTCTTCAGAGAAGGGAGGATATTACCCTGTCTGTTCCGCTTCCGTTTTGGCCCGGTACTCTGCCAAGTGTGCTTCTGTTTTCATAAATTGCAGTCGAATTTAGTCTGCATCATCACGGATGATAGTCCTACACTATCATCTGTAGAAAACGGCTGGGGAAAATACAGGGTGTCCTTGTAAGACCCGATTTATGCTCTGTTGTATGGCAGTGTTGTGCGCCAAAAATCAAGGATGCAACTTGTTGTGAGCTTGTAGATCTGCTTTTTTGGATGCTGAGGTCGCATGGCACAAACTATTGCCCTGGATTTTATTCCTGCTCACAAACCTTCGTACATTAACCTCTCTTTTCCTCCATCTCCATATATAATGTTTTTCTCTATACTGCATTCTTCAATACAATGGATTTACTTCAGTGAACAATATGAACCGTTCAAGTAAAATCAGTTTTTACACTGCCAGCAATGTATGGAAGGGTATTGTTATTGGTCTGTGTCTTTGTCTGTCTGTTAGCAAAATAACTCAAGAATGAATGGCTGTATGTTCAAGAAACTTGTACTGGCCCAATAACATTCAAGGTCAAAAGTAATGTATTTTATTTTATGGTGTAATACCTGGTTAAATAAATAACTGGATTTTAATTGAATAAATAAAGAAAAAGTATGTCAGTCATATATCAGGGATGGGATGTAGAATGTAGAATGTAGAATGACTTTGACTCACACTTCAAGTCTGATTTTAAGAAAATGCATTTACTGAGGAACTAAGGAAATGAGGTGATGTGAGATTGAGAATATGGACATTTTGCCCATAAATATCATGATTTTCTAGTTCTATCAGCCTGCTTATTGGACACCTCTAACCCGCCCCCTCTCCCTCGCAGGTGACGTTCAGGGCGGAGGACGGCAAGCCCCTGGCCATCTGCCAGGTGAACGTGGAGCCCACGCCGCATGTCATTGACCAGTCGTTCCGCCTCTACCACCCCGAGCGCTGCTTCCTGAAAAAGGCCATCCGCCTGCCCCCCTGGCACAGCCCGCCAGGTGACTCCAATTAACCCCATTACGCAGCTCCCTGCCTCCACCCACCTGTGTCTGGACATGATACGGATGTTATTTCTGTGCGTGTGGTGGACAGAAAATAGAACGGTGACCTGTTGTGAGCTTGTGTATCAGCAATTTTAACCAAGCGACACTGTCGTACAACAAAGCTGTTTTATCTGATGTTCCGTTGACTTCCCTCCCCCCCGCTCTTTGTGGCGCAGACACACCTGTGGCAGAACCAGACGGCGGGCGTTACCTCTCCGTGCGCTGCAGTGACCCCAATGTCATCTGCCAGACTAAGATGTTGGTGAGAGGATTCAATCAAATTGTTTGTGTGTGTGGGGGGGGGTTCAATTTCTTATTTTGCTCGCTTATAAAACATTCACAAGCAATAAATGAGCAAAGGACTGAATTACTGAACCAAGACATTAGAAACCCACTATAGTTTGCTATCGAATGACAAATGTTTTCATATTATAAAAAAAGACTTGCAGAATATTTTGGAAACAGGGCCCATATTTTAATAAAGCCTCTCAGAGAAGGAAAATAAATCAAATTTGGTCCTACTTTTAGACAATGGAATAGGAGCATGTTATCAATATTACTTTGCTTTCTTGACAACAAGTTTATTAACATAATGTTTTGATAAAAAAGTATAACTTTTTCCGTGACTGTCCCTTTACAGCAAGGGCTATATTTCAGCATAGGCAGTTACGATTACAAATTGCTTGCCTTCTTTTCAATCCGTTGCAGTAATGTAGGCCTATTATAGGCCGTAGTGTAATACAGTCCACAGCAATCAACATGCAGCAATATATTCATAATAATGCTACACTGAAGACCAGTTGGGTTTCCCAAATCTAACAGCACACACTTTGCTCTCACATAGTGTGCACAGCCGCGCACGTTTGTATCGCGATTACGATCCGTACCGGTATATCTCTGCATCCCTAGTGCACACACTATTAACATCACAGGCTTTTCATCCTATCCAGAATATGAATTCTGTGCATTATTGCAATGGAATTGCATATAACAATAGTCTGAGAGTAAATTCTGGATTCAGTGAAAAGACAATCAACAACTAATTTCCTTTTTAAAATGCATTTGATTTAGATTTCTCAATTACTCTACGAAGCCAAGGAGTAGCAGCTACTGTAATTGCCGCAGACTCCACCTCAGATGATTAATTTCATTAGTTAATTCATTTCCCAACCACTCAGCATGATGTGATGTAAAAACAAGCTGCATTTATGCAAATCACCGGTTTCCCTGGAGTTCTGGTGTCATAGATGGCACGCATATTGCTCCAAGCATGGACGAGAACACACACAGCACACGAATGGAAAGCAATACTACAAATTGGTTATGGCGGTATCATCCTTGATGTTGTAGATCAGGGGTCTTCAACAGGGGGTCCGGGACCCCTGGGGGGTCCCCAGAGTTACTACAGGGGGTCCTCCAAATCTTTGAGTGATAGCAACTTTGTTTTCTCCTTTTTTATATTAACCACTTGAACCCTAGGGTCCATATTCTGAGAACTTTAGCCAAAAATGGCAGATCTACAAGCTCACAACGCCTCGCAGTGTGAGCTTGTAGATCGGCTATTTTTGGCAAAAAGCTTTGGTGTAGAGGGGAAAAAGAGCAGACTAAGTACAGAGTGAAAGGTCAAGTTTATTAAGTATTGACGGTTCAAGTGGTTAAATATCTGAAAACACAAATTGACATGAATAATCCAAAATACACTGATGATTGTGCTGTCAAACAATGAAACTAAATGGAATATATCAACAGGTTGTGGGGGTCCCTGCTTCACCTCTCTCTCAACTAAGGGGTCCTTGGGCTGAAAACATTGAAGACCCCTGTTGTAGATAACTGGCCCAGGACTGCTCTCCAACTTTCCTCATTGGAACGTTTGAATAATTTAGAGTGGCTGGCCACAGTTGACATCGTGCTATGCAAATACTAATAGCAAATTGATAAATCGCCTATGATTATGACATTTGTTTAAAGTTGGAGTGCCACAGGCATTATTTCCTCCTAAATACTGATAATGATCATTGGGTATTATTGTTAGATGTCCTGATTTTTTGTCTTCCACAAACGGTACTTTTACAGTAACGGCGCATTCACAATACCGTCTGTCTCCTTTGCTAAACGGAAACCGCAATCTTTTTAAACACTTCTTGTTTACCTGTTTACTATTGCTTAAAACTTCTTTACAACAACAATTCTTGTGTACAGTAACTAAGATATTACCTTAAACAATTTAGAGAGCTTTTTAGAGAGGATTGCACAGATTGTCAAGATGATCTGCATTCTCTTCACTATACATCTCCTGGGTGTTGAGTTCACATCAGGCAATCATTTTTTGGACTGACGTAATTCAATATTCAGTCAGTGTGAAGGGAGGTACATCTGGAGGCCAGTCTGTTTCTGTTCACCCATTTGACAGAGAAGCTTGCCGCTTACACTTGGAAAGCAAAGATACACACCCTTGCACATTTACTTAGATAAATTAAAACCCCAACGCTTAACAAAATCATGGCACTGCATCTTGTAACGATTTCGGCAGTCGATTTCTTTTCTTTTCTAGACACTCAGTAAGAACTATAGACATCATCATGATTTCCATTTTGCGGCTCTGAGTGTGGTTTAAAGTGTACAGTATAAGTGTCATTCTTTCTCAAAAGAGAACCCCCACTGCTGTCTGAAAGGGAGTGTAACTACCTCTCATGTCCCACTCTGGAAATAAGAATATAGACAAACCTTTCAGCACAATTCCTAGAAGTGATTCTGTGATGCTTGGACAAATAGGGGATTGTTTTTTAGACATTTTCACATTCATTGTCATTTATTTTTTTCTGTGTACTCTAGGCTTCAGGAGAGCCCCAGGATGTTTACCTGAAAGTGCCAGGATGCCCCAGCCCACAAGTGAAAATGTTCTATGTTATGGTTTACACGTAAGTGTTATTAATAGACGTGATGTAGTTCGGCCTTGTGTAAGTTAATTGCCTTAATCTGGAGTGTGGCTGATTGCTTCACATGGCACAGTATGTCCCTAATTCAAACCCCCAAGGCTGTGTACAAAAACGATCACTATTTACCTTTTAGTGTGCTATTACACTACCATTCTTTAACAGTCATTACATCTCTGTTACTGTAATGGACTCCAATGCACTGCAAAGTACCGACCTGTCCACTGTTTCATGTTATTTTGATCCTTTATCGAGACGTTATTATTGCAACCGAAGGACACAGTTTACCATGAGAAATGTCACAGCTTGTCTGCGTGTAGACGTGAAACCGTGAAACTGTGTGTGTACAGATGTTTACAGTCCATGGGTTGTTTCCCTTGACACATCACTGTGACATCACAGGTGATATCACAGGTGACATTACCTATGTAAAAGTCCATATATGGGTATTCCCCAGAATCCCTTTTATGCCCATATATGAAGATCCCTGATGTCAGACATGGCCCATATCCGTGTGGCTGGTTCAGATAGGGATCTCCATGTATGGGCATAAAATATATTGTATGTTGTGATGTCAAGGGAACCACTCTAACAGAATCCATTTTATGCCCATGTATGGAGATAGACATCTTGCATTTTACAGTAGGTTGTCATAAAGTCATAAAGTTGACATTTTTACATGACCACAAGCTTCAGATTGATGATGAATGATTATAGTAATTTGACCGAATTGCGGTCATATAATCTGTGATTTACATTATAATTAGTGCCCTACACAGTCAAATCCTCAGTTTTAATGTGTCCATTTGAGTTAGATTAACACTTTTACAGTAGATATACCGTAGACACTCTTTTTTTATGGCTTTACAAATTAGGGAATTGTTTTTCGGCCAAAGCCTGAGTCTTCTAAATTGCTGTTTGAGCCTTCCCTGCCTGAAGGAACAGTCCACGGTCATTTCCCTGAAGTCAGCCAGAATCATTAAGACTGACCGATCACCACCTCCGCCCCTGTTGTCTTTATGCCGCCGCTCGAGGTGGGCGACACCACTCAATTGTCCCCGCTGATGTCTTTATTTATGTATTTTATTCCCTCCGTAGCGATAAGTGGCTGGCAGCACCCGCCCAAGTCTGGCAGATTTACGTGCATTTCCTGGAGCGGGTGGATGTGAGCTGTGTGGCTGGCCAGCGCAGCTGTCAATCACTGGTGCTGAGGGGGAGGCAGGCCGTTCGCAAGGTGAAGTGCTTCTCGTCACACCCCCGGGAGATCGAGGTACAGGACATCCTTTTCACTTCTTGCCGTGGCATGCGCAGTATCATTGTACTTACAGTAGTTGTATCATTAGTGTGGTTGCTATAAGCCAGTGGTTCTCAACCTGTGGGCCGGGACCCCCAGGGGGGTCCCCAAATTATTTTGAGGGGTCCCCAGATGATTAACTTAATGTGCAACATTGTTTTCTCACTCAACAGTAAACAAACAAACATAAAGTTTAAGTGTGTATAGGCAGGGTATCTGCACATTTCTAAAGTGACAATTTAAGGACTTTTTTTTTAATACCTCTAAAATGACAAATTAAACATATTAAAGATAGAAATTGTGAAAATAGCCGATAGTCTGCTAATTTCACAATAGAACTGTGTTATACAAAATGTAATGCCTCCACTCTTAGTGCTCTTCAGGGTGGGAGGGTCCCCAGTTAAAATGTGATTGTTTTGGGGGTCGCGGGCCTGAAAAGGTTGAGAACTACTGCTTTAAGCAACCAGACTATTGTTCTAGAGCCGAGAACTTTGGTCACCTAAAGCAAACCTGTTTTCTGTTAACCTTTTTCTGTCACCTAAAGTAAACCTGTTTTCATTTAACCTCTCTGTAATCCCAAAGGTCCATTGAGTTCAATGGATCTTTTCTGTACCTTTTCTCATGCTTCACACATCACTATATCTATTAACTCATTTTGTGCTCCAGACATGAACGCGTTAAAATGTACAGGCTGCCTCTCGCAGGCTCCGTCCGCGGCCAGTCTCTTATTTTGAAGGCCGGAAGTCGATTGCGCAAACAATTCCTTCTTGACGTCATTTACTTGACGACGGGAAGTGATCATCGTCCCATGTGGGTGCAGTAATGGCGGATCGTTGCCTTTCAGCTTGTGCTATTTTAGCGAGAATCCAATGCCATCCTTGGCTTCAAAAGTGTTTTTCGGAGAAAATGGACATCAAAGATGAGATAGACCGTCGGCTTCCATGTTAAGGAATCACTATTGTGTGCACGTGGATGCGCGATGATGATGAATCGGCGAGTCCATCCGTGCCAGGACTTTCCAACGGACCGTACGGTAAGCTTGCCAGCTTTACTGTATATACTGTACAGTATATTTCGCGAGTATTCTCGGGATCGGCACTCTAAATACTCGAGTATTTTTCACGAGTATTCTCGGGATCGGCTACAAATGGGTTAAATGGTAAGTAGGAATTCATTTCCCAGCTGATTCCTCGCAACTCGCATCAGTCCAACCACACTAGGACACATTTTTCCCGGAATTGTGCCTTTCTAGTTTGTACTTAGCTGCACCAGTATTGCTTGCAAAAATAGCCAATTTACAAGTTTCAATGCGACACATTGTGAGCTTGTAGATCTGCTATTTTAAGTGCACAACTACCTGTCAGTATACAGTAAATCAAGCTTTACACAAATTGTGATTATTGATTTTACTAGGAATAACCAGGCTTTGACAATAAGGCAGGTTTATACAGTATACAGTATGCTGCCTTAGGGTTTGTTTTGTTAAGTCTTCTACATTCGTTGATATTGTTTATGTACAGAGATATTTATGCGCACGCACACATTGAAAGACGGGAATACATTGGACATACCTCTTGTAGAGTACATGCTTATGTAAATACATGTAAAGACTGAGCGGGAATCCTATTACTGCTATTTCAACCGTTCCCCCGATTAAAACAATCTCGCTGAGGTGTTAAATTTCCCTACTTTCCGTATCGTTTGAGTCGAGGTACAGTATTATAGAATTCTAACTGCATGTATAGATTTACTTCATTTCTTCTGTCTCCCGTCTAAATGTTTTATTCATACATTAAGCGGTCCCCGGAGCCACGAGGGCAACAAGTTTCACAGCTGAAGGAAGGAAGGCGATTTCATACTCCTCGCTTTTTGTATTCAAAAAGCAATGGGCTGTTGCAGCCGGCTGTGGACGTATACAATATATGATCCAAATGTGTTTTCTCCCCCCTCAAAGAAATAGGGTATTGACTGGAAAACTCGATAGATGCAGTCTTTTATTTTCTTTTTACTTCCCCAAGGATTTCACCATATGTATCTGTGGATTCTTTGATGTGAGTCTGGCAGCCAGGTCAGCCGTGCGTTGTGTGTGTACTGGAGGAGCCTTATAAGCGGGATAAAGCTCACCGCCACACAGCTTTTCTCTCCACACTGAAAGGGAGCGGTACTGCAAATCCCGCTCTCACATCCGCTCGCTCTTCTTTCCACTTCCTTTCATGATCTTTAATTGTCTACTCCCCACACCCCACCAGGAGCGTCTCAAGGGGGGGGGGGGGGACTGAGTTACTAGTGCCCAAGGTGGAGGGGCCTTATTTATTTTATGCTTTAGCTATTGAAAAATAGCAGATAGCTTAGATCTGCTATTTTTGAAAATCTTTGAATATATGTATTTTTAAGCGAACATTTGTAACTCAAATTTTGCTTCTGGGGGGGTCCCTGGAACGAAATATTTTGAGATGGGGGTCCGTGGCCAAATTACATATAATTTTGGGGGTCCTTCACATGAAAAAGCTTGAGCACCACTGACATACAAACAAAGGCTTTTCAAAAAACCTAGAAGGATTTGAAATATTCAAAGATTCATCTCTCTCTCTCTCTCTCTCCTCTGCCATCCCTGTCCCCAGGTGGACCCTGCAGGTGTGTTTGTTTTGCCCCCCGGGGCGGTGCAGGAGCTGCGGCTGCAGGTGCAGGCGTGGCGTGCAGGCAGCCGCTTCCTGTACGTGCACGCCGTGGACGTGGAGCAGCGCAGGCTGGTGACCGCATGGCTGCTCTGCCTGAACATACACAGACCTGTGCTGTCCAAGGTACGACAGACACATGCACGCTCACATGCACGCACGCACACACGCACGCACGCACACACACACACACACACACACACACACACACACACACACACACACACACACACACACACACACACACTAGGGCATTCACACATAGTGATTTTTAGTATTCGAATTATTCTACCTCAAAGTATTCGAATAGTTGAATCAGACCCTCATCTGAAAAGGTATTGTGCAAGGGGCCGCCATAAGGGAAGACAAGCTCACAACACATCACATCACAACAAGTTTTGCGCTTAGAGATTGGCTATTAGCCGAAGTATAAAATAGGGTTAAAGTGGTTACACTGTTCCTCATTTTGCTGTTGACCTCTTGGAAGCTCCTCAAAGGTCCAGGGACCCCACTTTGAGAACCCCAGTCCTGTCATAGGACAGACATACTGTATAAGGGCCCAGGCATTCTGTAGACGAATAGCATGATAAAGGCTGTGAGCCACATGAAGCAAAACAAGGACATTAACAGAATTGTGTATTGCAGAATTGAGTTTTTTCCACCCCTGCTGCCTAAAATAGGTCTTATTAAAACCAGGAAAAGATAACGCCCACAATTTTTCCGATATCCAAAATCCCAGATGGTATCTAATCTTGCATAACAATATCGATATAATATGGATATATTAGGCAGCCCTAGTGCCAGCTCAGCACAGTGGTCCTGCAGACTGGCCCAGATGAGCTCCGTTGGGATTCACTGTTGTTGGAGTGGGACTCATCTTTAAGGGAGCCATTCATCACATCACTGTCCTTGAGGACAGGGATAAAATCAGAGCCTTTATCAGGCTGCAGATCGAAAAAGTCTGAGATTACCATAGGCGCTGGTGATGCTAGATAAAATGCCCTATTTATGAGATTCTTTTTATTGCAAAGTTGTCACTGAAAAGGGTTTGTCCATTAACAACACAGAGAGAGAGATGGTGAATGGAAGCAAAATCCTTCCCCAGTAATGACTTATGCAGCCATTTCAGAGTGTTTAAGTGCATCATTTAGGGGAAAACAGGCGCGACTGCAATGCGGAATGCACAGGTCCTTGTGGCTTTCAATCCGCACTGCGCCACCGTATATTATTCGAACAGAGGCCCGTTTGAACACCTGAACCACTTGTCAGCCGGAGCCCAGTTTAAAAGAGCACGTCTTTTTACACATTTATTTTTCTCGACTGAGGCACAGAGGAAATGTCTCACTGTTTTTCTCCGTTTGCCTTCCTGCCTCTTTCTTGTGCTTCCCCTACATCTTTCTTCCCCTTTATGTGTATTTTCTCCTCTTGCCATTAACTGTAAGGGCTGTGCTAGCAGTCAGACAAATGGGACACATTAGCCTGGATTGAGCTGCACTGGCTGTATAAGACTAGGAGCCAAGATTTGTGTTGAGGGGTGTGCATACTCCTCTCTTAGTGAGAACTAGGAAGGATTTTGCTGCGCCTTGCTTGGCAAGAGGTTGTTCCAGCGTCAGGACTTGGCTTTACAGATAGGTTTAGGTTCAGGGATAGAAACAGACTTGCCATATGTTAAGCCTGGCAGTGGAAGGGTTAGTCAAAGTAGGGTCCGTTGAAATTCCTCACAAGTATAATAGCAGTACAACAGGGACGTGCAGATAATGCTAGAGAGGCAGGGGCTGAAATTTCTTAAAGGGCCTTTTGGTGAAACTATTGAAAATAGCTCACAACGCGTCGCAGCTCTTGGAGGTCTGCTATTTTCAATGCTTGATTACTACACAGAGAGGGCAAGTCTTTCAACATAAGATGCTGCGTTCAAGTTCAGGAGAGTTTGGACAAGGCAATTCTCTTGAATGCTGCCTTCAGGTATGGCATGGAAAGAGGGCATTAGTATTTCTTTCACCATAGTGAAAACTGCATTCATGGTCTGGATAGGGCACTTTTTTACAAACGGATAAAAGGGCAGGGGCTCTTTGATGTGTGCATGTGCCTGCAGTACAATTTTGTGTGTGTGTGTGTGTGTGTGTGTGTGTGCGTGTGTGCGTGCGTGCGTGCGTGCGTGCGTGTGTGCGTGTGTTTATCCAGGCCTTCGAGGTGTGTGTCCCAGCGGGGGGAGGTAAGGGGAGCTCCAGGAGGCTGACCTACACCAACCCCTACCCCAGAACCAGGGACTTCCAGCTGCGCTCCGACCACCCAGAGCTGCTCCAGTTCAAGGAAGACCACTTCCAGGTTCTCTACCATAGTGGTTCTATTGGGGGGTCCCCAGAGGATTAGCTTAATGTGCAACATTGTTTTCTCACTCAACAGTAAACAAACCAACATAAAGTGGTTTGAAGGTATCTGCACATTTCAGTTAAAATATGATTATTTTGGGGGTCGCGGCCTGAAAAGGTTGAGAACCACGGCTCTAAGACAGCAGCCCATAACCACTTAAATCCTCTGTTCTAAGTGAAACAGACCTCAGTTAGTTTTTCCTGTCTCTTTGCCTCAAAGATTTATTCTAAAACTGTATTGAATCTCACATTTATCACACATATGTTTTCATCATCTTCTGTTCAGATGTCAGTAGTGTTCACAGGCACATACAGTAATACCACAAACTGTGTGGATCTAATCTGAATTTGATTAGATTTGTGCAAACAGCTATTCAGACTGCTTTCAGTGCATGTGTTATTAGACAGATTATTGTAAATGTTTGATTAGAATTACCATTCAATGTATTCTAGTGAAGGTGAAGCCATGCAAGGCCATCGTTTCTTTTCTCAAACCTTGATAGAAGGAATAATTGGACCCTGAAGGTTTGGAATATAAGCAGTTACTTTAACCAGTCAAGCCCTGTTTTACATTTCAGTTATTCGAAAATAGCCTGTCTACAAGCTCACAACGTGTCGCATAGTAGCATGTTGTGAGCTTGTAGCTCTGCTATCCTATATTAAAATTGACTGATGGGAGGGTTGGCGGCCCGGCGGGCAGACCACAGCCATGTCACTATCAATCATACATAACCATAAACAAAGCCGAAACGCCCATATATAGGCATATATGGAGATCTGGTTGTCCAGAGCCACAGATCCGACTGATATTCCCAAATATGATCATGCGCATATATAGGACGATCTACTCCAAACTGGCTTGTGCATCAGCAAGGACTTAATAATGGGTATAAAAGGCACATAGACAGACGGGTACAACGGGTACTCTGACAAAAACCCAGTCCCAGACAGTATCACTCAGACATATCGATCGGATCGGCGGTGCAACGTAGGTGCCCCAAAACCTCTAGTCTTCAAAGAACTGGGAAAAAGTTTTTTTGTTGTATATTAAAATAAAATACAAATAGGGATGCCAGTGTTAAAATAAATAAGAAGAGCTCCATGATTAAACAAAAAGAGCAGGCCTGCATTTTGTTCAGCGATGTCGCCAAGAATCAAGAAGCCAAGTAATAATAACTGGTTACAGTACATTCTCGTTTGATCATGTAACAACATAGGTGCAGTGATGGGCAGTAGCGAGCTACAAGTAGCGACGCTACATAGCTTAACTACATTTCTCAGTAGCGTCACGGTAGCGCAGCTCCTTTTGAACCAGCGTAGCTGTAGCGTAGCGTAGCTATTTTTAGAACCCAGTAGTGACGTAGCGTGCAACAAACGCTACACGTTACTATCCCGGCGAAATTTGACTGCTAAATAAAGTTTGTGAGGAAAATAATTCCCAACAGATCCCCAAACATGTTGTTCTGCACAGCGCTGCATGCTTTCACTTCATTTCAACGAACCTCCTCTGTGTTGAGAACGAGAAGCGACAGCGACTAAAGCGTGACACTTCAGCCCGCATCTAGAGGGATTTATGGCTCTTTGAAGTGAGACCGAGCCAAGGATCTGTCTCACTATGCGCTCTCTACTATGCACTCTCTACTGCGCGAACCGGATCCCATCGTTCACTTCAAAGAGCCGTTCAAAAGATTCAATTCGTTCGCGAACGTCCCACCTCTGCATGCCCGCACCATGTTCAGGGAACGTCTGAGAAGTGAGAACAACTGGCAGAGTTCGAGTTACGTGGGTGCCAGTGGGGTCTTAGCTCCCATAGTTAAAGTCTGGGACCCCATAGTCAACAACCCCCTTTGGGGTCTCTTTTTTTCTAAGTGTGTTTTTTTTTTTTTTTTTCTCTCGTTTTTTTTTTTTTTTTTTTATGTTCCATTGGAAGAATTTATATTATTTATGTTAACTAGATATACTAAATAAACATGTTAGACAGTAAGACTGAACAATGACATCACACCGTTTAATCCTACTATTCATTTTATTATTATAAATCAGGCGCATTTAATGTGGGGTGTGAGTCTTCCTTTACCGTCCGGGTTATAACACACTCGCTGCAATGGTTCCTACCTTTCCCCCAGGGCCGAGGAGGCCCTGGATGCAGACCTACCCAGCTGCGTGGTCTCGCCATGGCCTGGGCATAGGCTAAGCTAGGAACCACTGCATCGAGTCTTTGCACTTCTAGCCACGGCCCGGACGGCAAAGGAAGGCGGACACGCCGGACAGCAACAAAACAACCAAACAAAACAACGCTGTCTTAGCAAGACTGTAGCCTTAGTGTGCCTGTGCCCGTGACAATGTTTTTTTTAGTAAATAAATATGAACCCGACCCGCCTTGTTTTGAGAAAGAAAAATACCCATTTTAGCCGACTTTATGCTACCAGAACGGGAACTTTTGGCTGGATGGCTCAGAGCTCAGATCATCAGATGGAGGAATTGGGAACTGGAGGCTGAGCAATAATGGTGAGTTAATATGAACAGAAAAGACTGCCTGGAGTTGTCAACATAGCCAATGTGAAGCCCGAATTAATATTGTGAAAGGAAAAATATGATTTAATATAGGAAATACCCGTTTTAGCCGACTTTATATCCGCGAAATACCCGATTTAATATGATTTAATATAGGAAAGTACCCGTTTTAGGCGACTTTATATCCGCAATTACCCGATTTTTTTTCCCCCTATGGGAGCCCTATTCTGGCGGCGCCTTCGGCGCCGCCAGAATAGGGCTCCCATAGCTCTGTGGGTATAACTCGATCACTGACAACTGGCATACAAGCTCACATCACGTTGCAAATGCCAACATTGTGAGCTTGTAGATCTCCGGGGGCGGAGCATAAATCAGGCTTCAGCCAGAGATGGACAGTACTCGAAGTACTTGAGTAAGAGTACAGAGTACTCCTGGTCACACTCCAATCCACAGTAAACTCAGTCAAAATGTTACAAGTAAGAGTAAAAAAAGTACTTGCTTTTAAATAAACGTATGTATTCAAGAGTGCATACCGGTACATGCTTTTAAAAATAAGCTACTTGAAGTACAAATAAAAGTACATTTCCACCGCTGGCTGCAGCTTATCAACTGTTTCGACAGCACACAAGTCACTGCAGTGCACTCTTTTGTCCACGGCTAACTAATGACAGTGAAGTGGCAATTTAAGGACCTTTTAGACATTTTTAATACAAATATAAATAAAAGACCAAAACTGCATCAAAAGTTATCATCTATAAAAACATTGGTCAAATTGACTATAGTAAAAGAGGCACACATTGAAACACAAGGCGTTTGGAGCTTGTAGATCTGCCATTTTCACAATATTTATCGGTGGAACAGAGTGAAACTAAATGTAATGCCTCAACTCCTAATTCCATTTGATTGTCAGGGTGGGGTCCCCAGTTCAAAAATGATTTTTGGGGGGGTCACAGCCTGAAAAGGTACACATTTAATGTGTACGTAAAGTAAATTTAAAAAAGTAAATTAAAGGATGACACAAAAAGCCAGACTTAAGGGCTTGTTTCCAGTTTTATAATAATCAACCGAACTGAGCATTTTTTGCCTGCCTATTTGTTTGGTGGAAAGTTGTACTTGATCATGAAGTTGATAAAAAAAAAAAAAAAAAAAATAGCTTTGTAGTAGTTAGCTACTTTTGCCGTGTAGCTTGTAGCTTGCTTTGCTACATTTTCTGTGGGTAGCTTCGTTGTAGCTTAAGCTATATTTCATCAAGAGTAGCTTGTAGCTTAGCTTACTACATTTTCCAAGTAGCTTGCCCATCACTGCATAGGTGAAATATAATGAAGCCATTAGTGGTGTTGATTTATTTTATATGTTGAGCCATTAGCTTCGGTGTCTGTGATAGCAGTTTTATTGACTCGTAAACAACTCAATAAAGCATGCAGACATGTTACTGGTGTCTTTGCCTTGCGTTCGCTGTCATTTGCCAAGGTTTGAAATAAATGGCGAATCCAATGGAAATCGTGGTGTTTTAACCACTTAAACCCGATCTACAAAGTCACAAAACGTGATGCAATTCATTGTCAGCTTGTAGATCTGCTATATTGGAAAAATATTTGAAGTTTGTGACATTTGGAAAATGTTGTAATATTGTTGGACGATTTTGGCAATCTTTGCCCAGGACATGCCCAAAATACGGATGGCAGGTTGAAAGCGGTTACATGAACACAGAAATGACTAGGACATGGATTCTCTCCAGCATAGAGGACATTGTTGCAAAGATAGCGGACGCAGAGCAGAACTACTGGCTTTTTATCTTGTCAGCATGGCTCCAGGTGTTCAATAAAGAATTTACAGGCACTATATAGCTTTAAGGAAATGTGGTGATGCAGTTTCCTTTTTTTTAAGTAACTGCTGTGCCATAATAAAAGCAATTGTGTAGAAGCAAAGCAAAGGGGAGATCGATTCGGCTGTGCTTTTGGGCAGATTACAGCATAAATCCCCCAAATTGACCCATGTATCCTTTGCGGGCTATTAAAGAAAATACAGCCAGCGAGTTTAGCCCTTATTGAAATGCTGTAAAAAAAGAAAAAAACAGACAGAATGACCAAACGGAGACCTTTTGCTCACTTTGGAGACCTTAATAGCCACATTAGAACTCTGTTAAGAGTAGCCTTCATTGCAGAAACGAACAACAAACCCAAAGTTGTTAAAACAACAAAGTTTCAGGCATTGTCAATATGCCACCCTCACGCAATGATTTTGTTGTACAAGACAAATCTCATAAAGTTTGACACTTACTATAGTGGAGAACACATCCTAGGTACAAAGTTATAGATTACATTTTTGTTATGTTCCCTATGGATACGTTTCATTGCAGTTCTACAGTACCTGCAAAACCCCTCAAACAACCACATGACAGCTCAATGTGCAATATTTTTTTTTTTTTTATATTTGTTTTTGGGCTTTTATGCCTTTATTAGATAGGACAGTAGACTGACATGGAGAGACGGGGAGTGACACGCGGCAAAGGTCCTCCAGATCGGGAATCGAAACGGCACCGCCGCCAGGCATCAATGCCCATGTGATATGTGCCTGGACCAGTAGGCCAGCGGTGTGCAATATTTTCAGTGGTGGAAAAGTACATGTACTCAAATACTGTACAATTTAGACTTTTTGAGGTATTTGTACTTTATTTGAGTATTTCCAATTTCTGTTACTTCTACTCCACTCTCTCAGAGGCAAATAGTGTACTTTTATTCCACTACAATAAATTATTAGAAAACTTTTAGTTACTAACCCCTTCAGCTACATACATATATACATTTCGGCCATTTGAAAATAACAGATCTACAAGCTCACAATGTGTCATTATGCGACACATTGGGTGCTTGTAGATCTGCTATTTTCAAAAGATTTGTAAACATTTGAAAGCTTGTGAAATCTGACATTCTGTATAACGAGTACTTTATATTTTGACGCCAATACTTTTGTACTTTTTTAGTCTTTGTATTCGGGAATTCCAACAGGAATACCAACAGATTATTGCAGTATTGATACCTTTACTTAAGTAAAACATGTGAGCACTTCATCCACCACCGCAACATTTGATGAACTGCCGTGACAGACATTAACATTGATGTGTTCCCTGTGTGTGTGTGTGTGTGTGTGTGTGTGTGTGTGTGTGTGTGTGTGTGTGTGTGTGTGTGTGTGTGTGTGTGTGTGTGTGTGTGTGTGTGTGTGTGTGTGTGTGTGTGTGTGTGTGTGTGTGTGTGTGTGTGTGTGTGTGTGTGTGTGTGTGTGTGTGTTGTTTAAAGCTCGGGGGAGGTGAGAGCTACACCATAGGACTGCGCTTCGCACCGTGCCACAACAGCGGCTCTGCCGAGATCATGGTTTACGTCAACGACCTGGACGAGAAGACGGAGGAGACCTTCTGTGTGAAAGTCAACTACTCCTGACCTCAGACCGCTCACACATGTACAGTAGCCAGCCGTGTGTCACCTCCATGGAACAGATGTTGGATACTGATCAGGAGCTGTTACATTTATTTGTATTTGTTTGATTGGTGGACATTTGATTGGGTGCCATTTGGAAAATGCCTTTTGAAAAATCTCTTCTAGCGTCCCCTGTAGAGCAGTGGTTCTCAACCCGTGGTCCTTGAGGGGGTTCCTGGTGGTCCCGATCTTAAAGTTGGTAACCAAATGGACCCTTGGTTTCATTTTACGCTCTCAAGAGTTACATTATTGTCAAACATCCGACATTACTTAATTTACAAGAAGTCTACACAATTGGAGAACATAGGAGAATTGTGATCCATGTTTGTCTGTTATCTCTCTCTCTGGTACAAACATCAAGACAGCGTGGAATTGTGGACAAAATCTTATTCAACGATAATATAATATTCTACGTTTTGGGTCTGAGAGGCTAAATCTAATCAAATGGTGGTCCGTGGCTCAAACAGCTAATATGTAATAGACCTTAAAGGGTTGAAAACCACTGCTGTAGAGTAAGTTTCCACAAGTAAACTTCCCATTCATTTTCTCCATACAGAATTGCATTATCAGCTATATTGTCCAGGTTGTAAAATGACATTATACTGTATGTATGAAATCAATATAGTTGAAGAAGCAAGCGGAAGAACAATCGAACAATCTATTTTTGTGTTTTCTAATTATATTTATAAACAATCAAATGTTTTATGGTCATGATTCATCAGGGGCCTGGTTGCGAGGTTCCAGGCATGAAAATCTTTATTTAAGGATTTTCTGAAACATCTATGCAGTAAATTAATGGGAGATTCTCTTCTGGAAACGGCGCCATTGTAAAAGTGGGAGGCCATTGTCCAGGTCTATTCTGGAGGAGAACATTTGCAGGAAATAGCACATCTACAGCAGTGGTTCTCAACCTGTGGGTCGGGACCCCCAGAGGGGTCCCCAAATTATTTTGGGGGATCCTCAGATGATTAACTTAATGTGCAACATTGCTTTCTCACTCAACAGTAAACAAAGTGTATAGAGGGTATATGCACATTTCTAAAGTGACAATTTAAGGACTTCAATAACTAGAAAATGGCAAATTAAACATTGTCAAATATTAGAGGCAGAAATTGTGAAAATAGCCGATCTATGTAGATCTGCTATTTTCACAATAGAACCGTGTTATACAAAATCTAATGCCTCAACTCTTAGTGCTCGTAGGGTGGGGGGGTCCCCACTCCCCAGTTAAAATATGATTATTTTGGGGGTCGCGGCTTAAAAAGGTTGAGAACCACTGATCTACAGTATAAGCTCACAATGTGCCGCTTTGCAACAACGTGTTGTAAGCTTGTGGATATGCAGTTTTCAGCAGAGATTTGGTGTAGAGGGAAAAGAGTGGAACAAGTACTGTACAGAGCCGACTCCGGTGAAGTTTACCAAGTAGGCTAGAGGTTTTAAGTGCTTCTAACTGAACCTACGTGCAAATCAGTGGCAATCTTTGATGTTGAAGTTGCTTTTTTGCGTTATTTGAGACTTGAGTCACTCCATCCTGTTTTTGTCAAATGCATTTTATATTGCAGTTAAACGGTGTCATTTTGTTAAGTGATGTGTACCAGGAAAGATCTAGAAGTCATTGTCCCAAAATGTCCCATTACGATTCAAATCTCTTCTCCAAGATTGTCCTGGCCAAGAGAGCAGCATGAACATACAGTAGTTACAACAGTAAAGCACATACAATATAAATAGACAAAATAGAAAATACTAGGGAGGGATGTCCAATATAGACTTTTTTACCGATAACCGATAATATCCAACTCTTAATTTCTGATACCGATATTAACCGATATTAATACGATTTATGCTAATATAATATCTAGCTATCTAGCAGTGGTTCTCAACCATTTGAATTTCAAGGACTCCCAGTTTGAAATGCATTAGGCTACTGACCCCCATTTATTGGCATTTATAATATCGCCAGGACCCCAATTTATATTATAAAATCATATTAAGAGTGTACAATTGGAATGGGTCCATTTGGTTCCATTTGTACACTAAAAGTTACAGACCCATAAGGGTCCATTTGGTTCCATTTTACACTCAGGTTTACAGACCCATAAGGGTCAATTTGGTTCCATTTGTACACTCTAGAGTTTCAGACCCATATCGGTCCATTTGGTTCCTAACTATCTAACATTTAGCTGGGGACCCCCTGGAACACCCTCAAGGATCCCTGAGAGTCCCCAATCCCCACTTTGAGAACCACTGTAACACTGTGTGTGGGTGCTTGATGGCTGCTTGATGGGCCATCAGCGCAGCAGGCAGTGGAGGAGAGCAATCGGCTCATTATAACTTAAATCACCTCACCTCAAATTTGGGGCTTTTAAGCCGTGACATCATTTTGTAGGCAGAGGAGAATCTGCCCCCAGAGCATTTTCTGTCCCTCGCTATTTCAAAAAACGACTAAAAAATAACGACTAAAGTATAATTCTAACACTTTCCTTTCAACAACAAAGAGAAGAAAAATGTGTAAATAGTAAAAATAGTAAAAAGATTCACGGAAACTGGGGGCAGAAATTCTCCTCTGCCTACAAAATGATGTCATACTTAACAGCCCCTAAACACAGTTCAATTTTTTGGCACACCCCTAACTACCATAC
Source organism: Nannobrachium achirus (assembly GCF_963921795.1). Lineage (NCBI taxonomy): Eukaryota > Metazoa > Chordata > Actinopteri > Myctophiformes > Myctophidae > Nannobrachium > Nannobrachium achirus. Next base: position 44,810,289 of record NC_137818.1, on the reverse strand, counting down.
AGGAAGAACTCACAAAAAAAAATATATATATATACTTTAAATATATTTTTTTACCGATACAGATATTTTCCGATATAAAATGTTATGCTAATATCGGCCGATAATATCAGCTAGCCGATAATATCAGACTTCCCTACAAAATACTACAACCTACTGAGCACTATTTCCAGTTAAAATGCAATACAGGGTAAACCGACTTTGTAGGAAAGAGACTTCCTGCTGTTCTCTTGGCCTGGCCTAGATGACTCCCCCCAAAAAATAGGACACTTTTCAAGAGTCAAACTTTATTGAATGCCAAATGAGAACACCCTGAAGAGCAAGGCAATTAACACACGCGCGCACACGCACGCACGCACGCACGCACGCACGCACGCACGCACACACACACACACACACACACACAGGATTGTGCTGCTATCATTGTGAGGAACTATTGCACAGTACAACATCATTTCAGTGATTAACTAAGCCATAACCTAATGAACCCCCAAAATGTATGTGTGTGTGTGTGTGTGTGTGTGTGTGTGTGTGTGTGCGTGCGTGCGTGCATGTGTACAAGTGCAGGCTCTCTCTCTGTCACTCACAATATATATATACAATAACTATTGGCTATAATAAGTTCAAACAGCTCAAATTAAAATGTGTGTGTTGAGGGGGAGGTATCAATCAAGCTTTTCCAACTAATTGTATTGTCCTAATATTGCACAAATAAAATACCCAATCCTAACCTTACTTAGATACTGCTTTTCTCCTGATATGGAAAGATATCGATACCCGCCAATTTCTTACATTTTGTACACTTTCAGAGTTAACCCTCTAAGGCCCGAATATAGAAATACTTGAAATAAAAAATTGAAAAAAATCAGATGGTGTTGTAGGAGTCCTATTAACACCTTCTAAGCCTGGCCGTACTCCCTCGGACTTCCTACTGGGTCCCATCAGCCACGCCGTCTATTCCCGGACTTTTGATATAAATTATAATAAAAAAAAAAAAAACATCGGAAATTCTTCTCTGTGTCTTTTTGGAGCGATCTGAAAGGGTTAATATGCTCTGACAGTCATTTTCTGGTGCTGGGTGTGATACTCCTAATATCCAGCAGGCCACGCCGTTGACTCACATTCTGGATGGATGGCTGGCCAGGAGGAGCCTCATCCTCTCCCCAGTGTTGAAACTCAGCAAGAAGCTCAAACAAGATGGCTGGTCTTTGTCTCTGTTCGTGGATCGCGGTTTCAATCACGTTCGGGCGCCGCTTCTCTATCGCTCCTTTCCCTGCTTCGCCGCACGTAAACGAATGGAATTGATCTCCCCTCCGCCTCGCCAAAGTAAGATCGCCGACCTCTGCAGGATGAATATGTACGCTGTGTCGAGCACTCCAGTACGTGTTGTTATCATGTGGGCTTTGTTTTTTTAAAACATGTTTGTAAATAAATGGCTTATTTCTTCGGCGCTACCTCTGTTCAGAGGGTTCTGCCGCGGCTTGCAACGTGTTAAGAGGAAAATGTAATGTTTAAAAAAAAAAATGTTTTTGTAAGGTTTTATAGCCATAAATAAAAAATCATAAATCATGCTCTAATTTACATATGGGGGATATTTTTCACAATAATAACAGATTGATTATAATTACATCTAACGATGCTTCTCCTCCATTCACGTTTGGTGAATGTAGCCTTGGCCAGGAAAATTTGATGTCTTCAGGTGGTAACCATCGATCATAAGGTGTTTCGAACCGCAAACCACAACACCCTCCTGATGGCCGGTTCGGCAGTGGTGGCCAAATCACTGCCCATCTCCTCCTCCTGACCAAGGCTAAACTCCCCTCTCCTGCTCTATTTGTTTTTTCCTAACAAGAGGCTTCTCTGGGGAGGTATTGGGTGGGTCCCTCCTGAGGTCTTGAGGTGACACAGGTGCGTAGAGTTCTCCAGTACTGTGGGGTTATTCCTGCCTGGAGTTCTCCTTCGTCTCACCAACTCACCAACCAAGTTGTGCGCTGCACCTGTGACCCCTCTTCTCCACACTTGGTCCTGGCTTGATGTATTTTTACCTTTTGTGTTCCTGCAGATGTTCTCGCAGTGACACTTTACTTCCAATTTCTCCCCAGCTGATGTTGTTTAGGTGAGCCATCTCGTTAGCTGTGATTAGTTAAGGGCTGTTACCGTTATGTTTGTATTGTTGAGTCTCACATACTCCCCCCCTCTCGGGAGACTGAGGGTATCTGAATAAATGTCTGTAGCTTGTGTTGGTGCCCTCTCGCGAGTGCTGTGCATGAGGTTGCTAACCTCATACACCCACGCCAGGCTCTTCCTGGTGGTCATCTGTCTCTCCAGCGTCACCAATCTTCCTCGGTTTCCATCCAGACTTTCCTGGAAGTCACTGGTTGCCCAGAGTTCTATGATTATAATTACATCTAACGATGCTTCTCCTCCATTCACGTTTGGTGAATGTAGCCTTGGCCAGGAAAATTTGATGTCTTCAGGTGGTAACCATCGATCATAAGGTGTTTCGAACCGCAAACCACAACACCCTCCTGATGGCCGGTTCGGCAGTGGTGGCCAAATCACTGCCCATCTCCTCCTCCTGACCAAGGCTAAACTCCCCTCTCCTGCTCTATTTGTTTTTTCCTAACAAGAGGCTTCTCTGGGGAGGTATTGGGTGGGTCCCTCCTGAGGTCTTGAGGTGACACAGGTGCGTAGAGTTCTCCAGTACTGTGGGGTTATTCCTGCCTGGAGTTCTCCTTCGTCTCACCAACTCACCAACCAAGTTGTGCGCTGCACCTGTGACCCCTCTTCTCCACACTTGGTCCTGGCTTGATGTATTTTTACCTTTTGTGTTCCTGCAGATGTTCTCGCAGTGACACTTTACTTCCAATTTCTCCCCAGCTGATGTTGTTTAGGTGAGCCATCTCGTTAGCTGTGATTAGTTAAGGGCTGTTACCGTTATGTTTGTATTGTTGAGTCTCACATACTCCCCCCCTCTCGGGAGACTCTGAGGGTATCTGAATAAATGTCTGTAGCTTGTGTTGGTGCCCTCTCGCGAGTGCTGTGCATGAGGTTGCTAACCTCATACACCCACGCCAGGCTCTTCCTGGTGGTCATCTGTCTCTCCAGCGTCACCAATCTTCCTCGGTTTCCATCCAGACTTTCCTGGAAGTCACTGGTTGCCCAGAGTTCTATGATTATAATTACATCTAACGATGCTTCTCCTCCATTCACGTTTGGTGAATGTAGCCTTGGCCAGGAAAATGTGATGTCTTCAGGTGGTAACCATCGATCATAAGGTGTTTCGAACCGCAAACCACAACACCCTCCTGATGGCCGGTTCGGCAGTGGTGGCCAAATCACTGCCCATCTCCTCCTCCTGACCAAGGCTAAACTCCCCTCTCCTGCTCTATTTGTTTTTTCCTAACAAGAGGCTTCTCTGGGGAGGTATTGGGTGGGTCCCTCCTGAGGTCTTGAGGTGACACAGGTGCGTAGAGTTCTCCAGTACTGTGGGGTTATTCCTGCCTGGAGTTCTCCTTCGTCTCACCAACTCACCAACCAAGTTGTGCGCTGCACCTGTGACCCCTCTTCTCCACACTTGGTCCTGGCTTGATGTATTTTTACCTTTTGTGTTCCTGCAGATGTTCTCGCAGTGACACTTTACTTCCAATTTCTCCCCAGCTGATGTTGTTTAGGTGAGCCATCTCGTTAGCTGTGATTAGTTAAGGGCTGTTACCGTTATGTTTGTATTGTTGAGTCTCACATACTCCCCCCCTCTCGGGAGACTCTGAGGGTATCTGAATAAATGTCTGTAGCTTGTGTTGGTGCCCTCTCGCGAGTGCTGTGCATGAGGTTGCTAACCTCATACACCCACGCCAGGCTCTTCCTGGTGGTCATCTGTCTCTCCAGCGTCACCAATCTTCCTCGGTTTCCATCCAGACTTTCCTGGAAGTCACTGGTTGCCCAGAGTTCTATGATTATAATTACATCTAACGATGCTTCTCCTCCATTCACGTTTGGTGAATGTAGCCTTGGCCAGGAAAATTTGATGTCTTCAGGTGGTAACCATCGATCATAAGGTGTTTCGAACCGCAAACCACAACACCCTCCTGATGGCCGGTTCGGCAGTGGTGGCCAAATCACTGCCCATCTCCTCCTCCTGACCAAGGCTAAACTCCCCTCTCCTGCTCTATTTGTTTTTTCCTAACAAGAGGCTTCTCTGGGGAGGTATTGGGTGGGTCCCTCCTGAGGTCTTGAGGTGACACAGGTGCGTAGAGTTCTCCAGTACTGTGGGGTTATTCCTGCCTGGAGTTCTCCTTCGTCTCACCAACTCACCAACCAAGTTGTGCGCTGCACCTGTGACCCCTCTTCTCCACACTTGGTCCTGGCTTGATGTATTTTTACCTTTTGTGTTCCTGCAGATGTTCTCGCAGTGACACTTTACTTCCAATTTCTCCCCAGCTGATGTTGTTTAGGTGAGCCATCTCGTTAGCTGTGATTAGTTAAGGGCTGTTAACATATGTACATGTTCTAGACATTCTAATGATCACCAAAAAAAATAGTACAGGCATTTTACTTATGTTTTTGTGAGGAATAGCTTCCATGAAAAAGTGAGATGTTGTTCGTCAAAACTCTGGAATGTCAGCCCCTGTGGGGGATATTTATATGCAAATATTGTGGCCAATGGCATTGTAATACTAAACAATAGAATCCAATGGTGATGTTTAGGTGGTAGGGGGAGCTAAAATAAAATGATTTAAACCTTTTTTTGGATAAAATACAAACGTTGTAATATTACAACCGTGGGCCTTAGAGGGTTAAATGAACACTTGAGGATTTTACAGTGTAGAATGGGGTCCCCAGAGATAAAACTCATTAAATGGGGTTCTGTGTCCTTATGCATATCAAACTGTAGATTCTTGAAATGAAAAAAGTCTGAGGATCACTGATCTAAGGCAAACAGCAGGTAGGGGCGGTTCACTTTCCATCATTTCCTCACCAAAACACTGTATGATCTTCAGTGGCGTTCCCGAGGCGCGGCGCATGTGTAATTACGTGTGAATTTCCACACGGCGAGGGACACGCACGCGTCTCTTCAGATCGCCCTCATTAACTCTTAAACCTTTTAGAGCCCCTTGTCCTCTCCTCTCCCCCTCGCTCATTGTTCATCACTCTACCTCATGCTGATTTCCCGATCTGAAGCACACGGAGAGAAAGAGAGAGAGAGAGAGAGGGAGAGAGAGAAGGCCCTGGTACATTCTGCCAACAAACCTTGTCTTATGTAACACAGTTATACAACCCACCCCCCTCCTTCCTCCTCCTCCATCCTCGCTTTTCTCTCATTAGAATGCAGGCTGCAGAAGAACAAGCCTGGGTGCAGCCGCAAAAGCTAATAAACAGAAGGTAGCTATACCCTGCCAGCTTCACATTCATTTCCCCTTTACCCAACATCATCTTTGGTAAAAGGGGCAGATATTTCCAGGACGAGCCACGAAGAGCGCAGCCTCTTTCTTTGTTTAGCCACTTAAATGGCTCGCGCGAGCAAACAGAAGGCCATGCCGCGAACGCAACCCCGCGTTATTGAGTACACGCACGCCACAACCGCCTCTTGACAGTCTGTGTGCTGACAACCCCATTGCCTGGCCGAAATAATGGCTTTCAACACGCGCCGGCTCCACTCCCCTCGCCAGCTGTGAGGGGCAGAGCTCCTTTGACACCTTATTAAGGCCGCCGGCACTGGTGTCAGTTCCCCCTGACGGAACGCCGATGCCGCGCTCTGCACCGTTGCTGTAGCTAGCCTGCTAGCCCGGTCGGCGCACACACACACACAGCTCACCTTGTTAGAATGCTCGTGTCTGGTAGCCCGTCGGAGAAGCTACAGACCTTGATACGATGCCAGAGGAATGCCTGTTATTTCCCTTGAACTGACAAAAAGAAAGCCCGAAAGTCTCCTCGGTTGGTGTGTGCGTGTAGGGAATCGGCCTGGCCCGCGTGTGGATGGCTGCGTGCCGACAGGAGCGCACAAGGAAATAAAGCCTGATTTATACTCTGCTGTGTGCCTGTGTTTCTCACCAAAAAGTGGCAGATCTACAAGCTCGCAACACATAGCAGTGCGATGCATTGTGAGCTTTGTGGATCGGGTATTTCTGTGAACGACACTGGCGGGCAACTAACAGTATGTATAGATCAGGCATAAGATTTAAATTGCGGGTGGAATATGCAGTGCATCCTCAGGTACACCAGACACTTGGGACTATACTGCTACAGTCGCTGAAAGGCTGCTTGTGTTGCAGGAGAAGAAGTGTCTAATTTGCGAGGTGCGTTTGCCTGTGTGTGTGTGTGTGTGGCCACGTTACACAATGGCCCACGTGCATTATGCATGTGTGAGCAAAAAAAAAAAGATTTTGTGCAAAAGACAATGCACTGCACTGTAGCTTTGGGACAATGGGAGAGGGACGCGTCGAGATGAAAACGACGGAAGCAACAAAGGGAAGACAATGAGTTTGTGCTGAGCTACAGCAGCGGTGTCATTTTCTATCTGCGAGAACACTCGTGCTTGTTCGCACTGGCAGTGTTGTTGAGGGAGCCTCTTAACAAACTGAAATTCAATTACCGTGCTGGGAGTTAGCGCGTTGCCTCCCTCTCAGCAAGACCTAACCTCAGTTGTGGCTATCAAATGCAAGGGAATGTGTTCAGGCTGAGAGTACATCATTCGCTCCCCTCTTCTACAAACACACACATCGCTCCACTTTGAAGGCAGTTCTCAGTAGATGGCAGCCTTACATGGGGAACAAACTCCCTCACTTCTTTCTCTCTTTCTCTCTCTCTCTCTCTCCGTTTCTGTCTAGCACTAGCTCTCTATCTCTTCCTTTCCTTGTGCTTGATGTTGGAGGTTCAAATGGATGTGAGTGCATTTTGCTGTAGACTGTGGAGTCTGCAAAGCTGTAAGTGAATGTGTTGTACTATGCTTGTGTTACTTTAAGTTGTGCAAGCCACTGTAACTAACTAGATTTTGTAAAGAGTTTGTATTTTGATTATATTTAATACTTTAATCTTCACTGTATAGCAGAATAAAAGGTTTGTTTTAAACAGAATCTGGTCGTAAATGTGTACGTGTAAGCCGCAATATGGCAGTACATTATCACATATGAGATCCCCTTTACATACAAATACTATGATCCAATTAGACAGCGTATCAGAGCAGTATGATCAAAGACAAACATGAAAAACCCTAAACATAATGAGTGAGCTGAGGCTTCTTGCAGTCTTTGTCTATTAATGTTCATAATGTCTTTGCACTACACCTAAAAAGAAAGACACTGTAATAGTTCACTTTAATGTTATCTATCATATTGCCATAGAAACATCCAGCAAGTTAATTATCTCTACCAGGGCAAATACAAGGGGGAGATTATGTTTTCACCCATGTGTGTGTGTGTGCCCACGACTAATCTCACTAACCCAATGGAACGATCGGTGCCAGATGTCTTGTGCACGCTTTCAGTAGGCACTAGAAAAGTAGCGAGTCTATGTATGTATGTATGTATCTATTATGTTATGTATGTATATGTATGAGACAATATTTGTCTAAACTTTTAAATACAAACACTCAAGTAAAGTACACATATTGTGCGTAAGTACAGCACTCATGGGAAATGAAGTGCTAGTATGGCGGGTGAAGTACGCCTAAACCCTTTATTGTTTGTAAATCCCAGCCTCTCTATGCCCTCTCTTTGTGTTTATTTGTTGTGCATTTGAAATGAACCCTACTTAACTTTTTGTCTTTTCTTTTTCAGTTTCCAAACAGCATTGTACAATTATGCTCTACAGAGGAGCACAGATTGCTAGTTTCACGAGGCATGAGAGGTACATCACAATTATATCGAGAGAACATAATGGGGACAAGAGTGAATAGGGACTACGGGAGCAGATTATTAGCAGCAATGAATAATTAAAATGCACAAAGGCAACCTCAATTCTCTCATCATGCCCTTTTCAATCACATGGAATTAGAGGGGCAAGTAAATTGAATTACAAGCAGTAATACATGGTGGAAGGGAGATGTTTTGATTGGCAAACCTTTTAGGGGGGAAAGTCCGGCTATATTTTACTGTGAACAAGGTCACATGCTGTTGAATTGAAATGGAATGGAGTGACGTAGCTGAGGTCCAATTATTCAATATGTTTAACCGATCTCAACCGGTCAAACAGTGGAAGGGATTTAAATGACTTAAGTGTTGCCCTGTTATGAATTTTAAATGGGACATCATGTCCTATTTCCTGAAATTAATCAAGTCTCTTTGAAAATTGGGCACTGAGTTTCGGGTCTAATATACTGGCAGGAACGAGTGGGGACGTGAAATATGGAATCCTGATTGGTGGAGTCACTGCACAGTTCCGTCTGTCAGCAGAATGGCATGGTATAATTAGGAAAAGCGGCACAATGGAATCGACGCCCGCTGTGTTCAAAGCCAAGAGCAGCTTTACTGCTGTTCCAGTGCTCTCCTCCCCCCTACCGCCCTCCACACACTGGCAGAACTGGGGTTTGTTTGTTTCGTTTTTTGACCTCCATCCACACTACAGTCTGTCTGTCTCTCTACAGTCAGAAGAGCCACTCGGGGCCTGGATGTAACAAAACATAATCGGTCACATCACAGAGAAACACCCAATTCACCCATCAGCAGTGAGTGGTTTTCCACAAAATGCCTGAAACACCCTCATCAACTTCTTGTATGCACCTAGTCCATGCCTATTTCAGACCACAGTGCTCTTCAGGTGGGCTGTTGCTATCAATTGCAGTTTTAAAGAGGTGGTGCCATAGTTTTGCACTTTTTCTGTTTTGCATGTGTCTATGGATTTAATGTTACTCTAATAGACCCCAAGCTGTGGTTATAATGTGCAAAAGTGTATTCCCTGTGTATTTTTGGTTACTTCCTGAAAGCTGAAAGCCTCTGAGTCAAAAAGCCAGAGTCAAAAATCCAGATCGAAAAACACTGAAATAATGACATCATAAACTCAGCCCCTCCCCTTTTACCATACACCCAACACTGTGGGTGTGGCTAACTTCAGCTGGGTCACCACCCACCTGACAACCAGGCGTACTTAACCCTTTTTGTGCCTATCCCGAACAAGTTCGGCTTTATTTCAATCCAATACAATATTTTATTTGCTATTTTACTTACCCCGAGCTGCTTGGAGCAACGTGGGTGGTCCTTGCTCGTCCCGCGCTCACCAACGAGAGACGCTAGATGGTCCGACGATTTATTCCATTGAAAATGGTTTAAAATAAAGTTTAGAGCCCCCCAAAAAAACCTCAATCTATACTGTCGGCGGCGCGACGTATTCCGGGGTGCCTATCCCGAAGTAGTCCGGGATATTTAATAAAATGAATTATTTAATCGGAGGCCTCAACGAAGCCCCGGTCTAAACGTCCATTCATGGTCCGGGCCAACACTCGGCCATACACGGGCCGTAGTCGCGCTAACGGCCGCATCGCGCCGCCCACTCCAATAATAAATCACATCTTTAGACAGGATTTTCTCCGGATTGTGTTCCCAGACCCAAAGAGAAAGTTTTTTGCGACTGAAATAGCTTTAGATCGGGCTTCTAAAGGGGTTAGCATTTTGGCTACGTGTCAGCTAGCTTCCTCCTCTCGTCCCACATAGCATTGGCTGGAGTGAAATCCCAAGGCACTTGGGACAGTGTCGACGGAAGCTAGAGCGAAGGTCTATAGAGAGATTTCTGGCACTCTAGCGGCCACTTGTGGCCCGGGGCACTGTATGAGTTAATGAACTGCAGGGTGTGGCCACATAAAAACATAATTTCTTTCTTTCTTTCTTTTTTGGAAAACATCTTCCATCATGTTTTAGGGGGGAGAAAAATCATGGCACCGCATCTTTAAGAAAGAAAGTGGTATCTAATATAGAAAACTGAGTGTACTAATAGAGGCATGAGGTGCATTTTTAGTATAAGTATACATTTTCATGAATGGGGAGGTGATTACGGCGTCATATTTGTCCTACCATAGGAAGAGTCACATCACAGGTCATTAAATGGCACCGCGTGGATAGTCTCGCGTGTCCAGACTGTTGCCTCCGCGATTTGCAAATGCTCCCGGCATACAGTCTGGGGCACGGAAATAGATACGATGAGTGCGAGATAGAGCGGATGTGACGCAACCGCTCCCTTGGTAGCTAGCAATAAGTCCTACTGCACTCTAAAAACAAAAACTAGGCTCTACTCAATTTTATTGGTGAAACATTTTTACACTCAAAAATATTGAGTAAATATTACTGTTATGAAATCAGGTAGATGATACTCAATTAATTTGAGTAAAAGTAACCAAAACTTTTATGTACTTATTAACAACTAAAATTGAGTACAATGACCTAAAGAAATTGAGTAGATATAATTAAATTATTCAGTCAATGCCACAAAAGACTACAAGTAAATACATTGAAATATTAAGTAGATCTAATTGAATATTAGAGTATGATTTAACAAAACAAATATGTCACATTTACTTTATTCATTTACTTTTATTGATTTAATTCATATAGTACCATTTACCCCTTTCATTTACTTTACCTTTTACTCCAGGAGTACATGATGTCAAATGAATACACATGAAATAATTATGCAGATAATTATGTTTTTAATCAACTAATTTTGACCAGTGTAACACCACATCAAGTATGAACATTCAACATACTTTAGTATGTAAATGACATGCAACAATGCCTGCAAAAACAATATGTTTAAAGATAATGATCAGGAAAGCGGTATCCCTGACACTTTTAAAATTCTGTTTACTAAAGAGCAGTGTGTGTTCACAATACTGTATATAAGTACCTCTAATTGAACTGTGCATACTGTAAGTAAGCAGTCTGTCAAACATTATGCACCATAAGAACAATGAGCCCATCAAATGAACAGTAAGTCATAACCACAAAATACATTAAAGACAGTCAGAGGCCATTTGGCATGAAAGAAAATCACAACTTGGAATATGAAATAATAAATAAGCATTTACAGTAGCTCAACATTTAAACATATTGACTATGCACACGTGTAATGTCTATATGCTAAACTGACCTGTTTGCATTATGACTCGAATGCACCAGAAACAAACACTTTACATTAACTAATTACTATCAGCAACAAATACCATTGCAAAAATGCTGTTTTGACAATAAATCCACTTTCAGTAGGTTATACCCACTTTCTGAGAGCATCTTGCTGAACAGTAGTCGGCAAGCAGACATTTTTTCAGTCTCTGAACTTTGGCTGAAAGGTGTCCAGGATCCAACTCAACTAGTACTTTTTGGAACATCTCAAGACCATATCTGAGGTTCTTGGGGTATCTCAGATTAAAGGCATAGAACAGTCCCAACAGATAGCAGCAGACCCCCAAGATTGTTGAGGGCAGTGATGCCCTTAATCACAATACCTACATCAGTAGGTTCATTCATTGAGTCCTCTTGGTTCTGCAGCAGGTAGATCTTCATCTTCATCATCACCTCCTCTGTCAACTTCTCTTCTACTCTGACAGGTGCACCAGCAGCTTCCTTCCTGCACACATTGTGAAGATAATTGTTTAGAGCTCACTTTCAGGCTAAATGTTACAAGACACACAGACACACATTGAGCAATCCTAGCTGTCTCCACACATGCAGCCCTGGGCATAATCTTGAATCAGTTGGACCAGACATGCAACGGATGCAACAGCCATTCAGCCAATGTCACAACCTCATTCTCTGGACATCACTATGCTGTTCCTTTGCATGTGATGGTCTCATCCACGATGACATTAAAACGTCAAAACATTTATTTTACTAACTTGAAAGTCCTTGATCTTGACACTATCTTCTTCCAGATGGTCGATGAGACATCGGATGATGACCTCTCGTGTTCGTTGATTGGGGATTCCTCTCTGCAGAATAGAAAAATAATTATTTGAACAATAAAGAAAAAGTATGACTGCACTTTCATAACTAACATAAACTTTGGCAATACAATTGTTTCCACAACCCAGTTTTAGCAACGGAAGCTGGGAGACTGTCCTTAGTAGCTATTAAGACATACATTTAGAAATGAATAATCAGGAGAGAGAGAGTTGCAGGGGATAAAGATGAGTTTAGCATAAATTAATATAGTAATTATTGTCATTAGCCAGGTGAAATATAATTAAAGCAGTTAGAGTAAATGAAAGTTTCATACCTGAAGTACAATACTCATTTGTGCCCAAACTGCCCTTCTTGGACTGGAACATGGACAGTAGTTTGGGGGTATAGAAGTCCAACATTGCCATACATTTTGGCTCAAGATTCAGTGTGGTGATCATCCTGAACTTTGCACTAACCTGGAAGACAGAGATGAGGGGAAGAGAGTAAAAAAGAAGACATGTAGATAATAATGTAGGCCTATACCTGTGCATTTTATCTTCATTGTACACACCATTGTATGCAGCTGTGCATAGCTTGTAATACATGCAAAAAGTCACAATGACTAGAGGGCTTGCACATTCCTCTCACTGTAACCTTAACTAGCTGCAAACCTTTGTAAAGAACATAAGTTATACCCAATACATTTGTGTAGCCTATATGCACAAAGATACAGTAAATCTACTTACCAATATTTGCAAACACTCTCCAGGTTTCTTGTTGAAGAAGATGTGTGCTGCTGCTGTTTGTTGACAGAATGTTCCAGTAGAACTTTCCCATGAACCCTTGTGTACAATTTTGAATCTTAGTCATATCTACTCAATTGTTTAAGTTGTTGTGAGAGATGAAAGATTATTAAGTTGGAATGAATAATAATTAAGGGTCTTTTTAAATTGATCCATATAAGTACTCCATACTCAAATATTATGAAGGAAAATTACCAAAACAAATTGAGTATAATTCATGAATAAAATCAGTTGGTCAAATACTAATTTATTCTCATGAAATTAACTCAAATAATATATGTACATCTAACTAAAAAAGAACAGTTGGATTTTTACTCATTTTGTTTGGTGTGACCTACTCAAACAATCACATACATGATATTCAGTGATTTTATTGAGTAAATATAACTTTTTCTAATAGTGCTATTTACTCGGTCACAGAATTCTTTCTTAGAGTGTGGAAGCGTTATGTCTCCTTTCAACATTTGTTGGGGCGTTATTTCGTCTTTCTCTGGTGTTGTTGGTGTTAATTCCATGATGTTTTCAAATGTTTTCTTAAACTATTCACGCATTACAATAATATGCCTCTCGAATGACTCTGTGCGAGTGTGCTTCTGTTATGTTTCCAGTGGGACTACCAGGGGACTACAGTTCCGTGCAGCTGTGTCTACTTCCGATACTCGCCGTTCAGGAGCTGCCGTTCCAGACTATATAGCATTTGGAGATTGTGGAATAGTTGTCTGGCTACGCGAGCCTACCGTGTGGAGGGCTGTGGCTTCATGTCACTTCCTCATTTCCTGCTGTCAGCGAAGGCTCATTAAAGTAGAAAAATAAAAAGCAGACAGCCCCCAGGTGAAACTGTTTCAGTGCTCCGTTCCCACCCGCTCTAGAAGAAATACCACCTGTCAATAACTATCGGATTGCAATTTCCCTTGCCAATTCTGTCAAGGACAAGCTGTAATAAATGCTTCCCATCATAGAAAATGCATAGAACAGTTAAAGATAGCAAAACATTTCCTGTCTGAGGACTGATAAAAGTGACAAGGAAAAGAAAGATATATGGAATCTGCAGAGTATGCTCTTTAGGATTCATAGTGTGCTCTTTTCTCAATATGTTCAGAATTCTCTCAAGCGATAAAAATGATCAAATGCCATATGATTGCATTTTATTATATTATTTTTCAAAAATGTATTTGGCAGTATGCATGAGGTCTGGATTACTTTGAAGCATGCTGAGCCCCGTCCACGGTGAGGTCCTTGGAGTGTATACAGAAATAACTTGTGGAACCGTTGCTAAGTAGAACCTGCCACAAGTCATTTTCTGCCCCCTTTTCGAAACTTTAGTCAGATGTGCATTGTGTGCTGAACGCTGTGTAATCATGAGCTGCCCTGTTCCATTTGTGTCTTCCTGCTTTTGGACATGCTGCCCATTTCCCTAAATGTTTTTGTCAATCACTGTCATTCTTCTTTTGGTCTATCACCGCTTTAATTTGCGTTGTCTATCGCTGGGTTTTTGTTTTGTCTATTGCTGTTTTTGTCTATCACAATTTTTATTTCAGTGTTTTGCCTATAACAGTTTTCTTGTTTGTTTTTGGTCTCTTTACAGTTACATTTCTGTCTGTTTTGCTGCATCGTTCAAACCATTGCCTCATAGAGTGAGAGAGTGCATGTTAATTTTACACCTTCTTATCCCAAAGGAAGAAAGAAACATTGGAATGGGAAGCACAGCGCGGTGGCTCAGTGGTTCGCACTGTTGCCTCACAGGTCCGGGGTTCGAGGCCCACTGGGGGCCTTTAATGTGTGATGTATGCATGATCTTCCCGTGCTCGCATGGTTTTCCTCCCACGCCGAAAGACATGCATGTTAATTACATACAGTACTCTTGCCACTACCCTTGACCAAAAGGCACTAGCCTTGAGCTGAGCTGATTCCCAGATGCTGCAGATATAGTAGCTGCCCACTGGTACTGTATACTTATCCTGGGTTCAATGCAGAGGACAGTCCCCAGTGTGTGTAAACGTACTTGACAATGAAATGCAAATGTAATAAATCAACAGGAATGTTTCTTGGCTGTCGGGCAGAAGGCCAAAAGTGTTATAGTTAAGGACATCGAAGGGGGAAATGTGTTCCGGTGGAAATATAGCAGATCTACAAGCTCACGACGCTTCCCATTGTGACCTTGTAGATCTGATTAATAGATAGATTGCCTATTTGTGCTACTTTTTGCACAACACTCTTGTACAACGTAGGACACCGGTAGGACACCGGTTTCATCCTCTAGAGCAGGGGTCTTCAACAGGGGGTCCTCAGAGTTACTACAGGGGGGCCGCCAAATCTTTGTGTGATAGGATCATGTTTTTTACCCTATTTGAACCCTAGTATCCCTATTCTGAGGAAAACATTAGCCAAAAACTTTTGGCAAAGAGGTTTGTAGAGGGAAAAGAAGAGCAGACTAAAATATTTGACAGTTCAAGTGGTTAAATGTCTGAAAATACACATTACTCCAACATGATGACCGTGCTGTCAAACAAGTCTAAGCCGTCTAAGAAATCTATGAACATTTTTAATCTGCACACCACAATTCTATACAATATGTATTGGGGGTCCCTGCTTCATCTCTCTCTCAGTTAAGGGGTCCCTGACCTGAAAACGTTGAAGACCCCTGCTCTAGAGGCCCTGTTGATGTTAGCAGCACATTGTGCTGCTCGTGCTCTGGAGCTCAGAGACGTTGGATGCCAGGGCCCCGGGCACAAGGCCAAGGCTTGGGGTCACTGGATGACGCTCTCCCCAGTGGTTTTGGGGGGATTAATCCACTAGCTGTTTAAGCACTGCTAAGCAGCTAGCACTCACACTCCACTCACAGCTGCAGCTTGAGTGTTCATCATACACAGTGAACTCTCCAGGAAGAGGAACCCAACAAGATGAGCTAAACCTGTATTGATCCTTTATTGTAACACAGGAGACTGAGGAGAGGTACAGGTACACTGTAGTAACAATAAAAATAACAAGATTAGACAGCATACAGTATATTGCCAGTGAAAAAATGAATAAGAGTTTTGCCTCAGTTTTATCTGTTGTGACTATAACATTTGATTACGTGAATATATTTACAGTCCATCAGCAATGAATGTACATACCGCTGATGTTCGGACAATGAGTATAATGGCAGATACTGTATAGGCCTACACAAAAACTGTATACTAAGAATGACTATCAATCAACAGTTTATGATTGAATATAGACCCATTCTCTCAACAGTTATTGCCAACAGTATATCAGTAGTTCAAAAGACAATAACAGACAATACAGGTCTGAAGTTCTCATCATGGGGCTCAAGAAAGGAAGGAAGGATGGATGGATGGATACTTGGAAGGAAGGATGGATGGATGGATACTTGGAAGGAAGGATGGATGGATACTTACTTACTTAATCCCTGAAGGGAAATTCAGGTGTCTCATAGCTCGTGGATAGCTCCAGCATAGCATCCAGCTAACTACGGAGCTAGGCTTCCTCACCAGGCTGGTTCAGTTTGTTGGCATCGCTTATATTGATGTTGATGTGATTCCTCCACCTTTCTCTGTGTAGCCTTGAGAACAATAGTGTAATAATATAACAGATAAAGCAAATTTAATTCACCTACCTAAGGAATGAGGTGATTTTAACATTGTTCCTGTTTGTTACTTCACTGGGAAAGACAGAAAGTAATCACATTTGCAGGTGTATTTGTTGTTGTTTGTGCCTGTGTCACCGTTCTACTGAAAACGACTTGCGAGCAATAGACCATATTCATCTGGCTGCCATGTTTGAATTTTGCTTTGAAAAACCGGGGTGGCAATGGGGTGGCATTTCATTAACTTAATGGCAAGATGGCCGCCATGTGAATATGGTCTGCCTCGCACACTGCCAACGTCTTCTCATACATGAAATGTCACCTCTGTGCCTCATCTCTTTCCTCAACTCTTCTTTCTCCCCATCTCGTTATAGGTGTTAATGTAGGGTGATTTAGTCACACTCACTGCACGGTGTATTGCGGGCTTGTAGATCTGCTATTTTTGGTGTTCGACATGATGCACAACACAGCAACAAAACTACATACAGCAGAGTTGGAAGGCAGTGTAAATATGTCGGAGTTAACAACTTCAAGGATGCTAATTTTCATCTATAGTCCTTGACAAAAAAAAGAAAAGAATACATGTTCCTGCCTCAGACAAAACCATAACCACAACAAAACGTTTTCTTATCTCTATCTAAACTCTAAAAGGTCATCATGTGTATCTTCCATGCATTAATTTATGGCACAACCAACCATGACTGGGGTTTATAAAGGCTACCAAAGGTTTAGGGTTAGAAATTGCTTACAGGAACATTTTCAGTGACACTCCTCAAATCAGAATGCAGGAAGAGGAGGCTGGTTTACGAGGCTAACTCAGACTCTCCATCTAAACTCTTAATTAAAAGGTCATCTAAATTCTATCAGGTTAACTATTTGTTTCCATGCCGTTGTAGCACAAGCGATGTGACGGGATTATAAACCTGAAGGTTCAGGGTTCAAAACTGCCAAGGAAAATGTTTGCATTCCATTTTAAAGCAGCACTATGTAACTTTCCTCTTCTACCCCAGATTTGAACCCGGTTTCCTTCCTCAATGCTCAAATTTTTGCTATTGAGAAAATACAGCCGACCTGCTTGTTCTGGGGATAATGTGAAAATCGTTTTCACGGGCCAGCCATCTGACCACTTACGGTAATATGGCAGCGGAAGGGGATTTTCAGAGCAGCGGCGTCAGTTCAGAAAAAAGCTAAGGTATGGCAACATGACTGGTGTCTTGCACGCGCACCCTTGCGCGTGTGCAAGACACCAGTCATGTTGCCATACCTTAGCAACAGGCACGATTACAGTACATTTTATTATTTTCCCCTGTAGCCAAGGTATGGCAGCTGCCATAGCTTGCCATACCCAATTGACGCCTATGTTTCAGAGCATGTTAATGACCAATAAATCGATTGTGTTCCGGTGTGGATCTTTTTAACATATATTTCTTTATGGTATCATTAAAATCGTAATGTTTTGCCAATTATCTGGGGGCCCACTTGCAATATCCTCACGACCCACCAGTGGGTCCCGGCCCACAGGTTGAGAATCCCTGTTCTAATCTAAGCAGCCTGGGGTGTGAATTTTATTGAAGAAATACTCCTTGAATTATTGAAAACACTCACATGAGATCACAATAAAAACAGAAATGCAATAAGGCTGAAATTGGATGTAATCTCTTTCTTCATGGTTTGACCAACAGAAAACTGTGTTGCCAAATACTAATATAAGTTTATGTATGCATATATTTGAAGTTTCATCAGTATATTGGTTTATTTCTCCATTTCCACACACTAGTGTAGCAACAGCAACATTTTATTATTTCAATGATGTCTTTTTATTTTTTATTCTTTGTATGGTAGAGTCTGTAGTTTATTCAACATCTCCCCTGGCCAAGATGGGAATGCCTTTTGGTTCAGGTTTAGCAGTAGATGTTTGGTCAGGGGGTTAAATACCGGGTAGGACGGAAAGGTTACAGATTGCAGCTTTAACCTTAAACCCTCTAGATTTAATAACCTGAGTTGGCTCTGTACTTGGACTGAATATTTCCATCTGCACCACATGTCTTTGCCAAAAATCTACAAGCTCACGATGTGTCACAGCCAATGCGTTGTGCGTTTGTACTGTAGATCTGCTATTTTTGCCTAATGTTTGTTTACCCCAGAAAGTGCACTGCTCTGCTCACATGGTGAAATTCTAAGAGTGGCAGATACATACAGTAGCCTGGCTCCAGCCCCTTAGCCATGCTTCAGAATAATGGAGTGAAACAAAATAAAAAATCGGGTATGCTCTAGAATTAAAATATATTTTTAAATTCAAACTTTAATAAATGTAGCCTACATTTACTATATAACAATTAATTAAACATAATGTAGAAAGCATACAATACATACTATAAATCACCCCTTGCCTGCAACTCGAGCTGGTACGCCACGTCAGCTGTAATGGAAATATTTTCACTGTCTCATGTCATGTCCATTTTCTATTGTCATTACTTCACAGACCCGGTAAGGGAGTGATCCTAAGCAGACACAAAAACAAACAGATGGATGTACTTGTCCAGTCGATATTGCTGTTTTGGTTGTGTATTTATTGAATAATTGCAGTTGACCGTCTAGTACATTAACGTACTAGGCAGTCAACCGCAATTATTCAGTAAATAAGTCATAATTCCAGTGTGTTTGTAGCTTGGATTCTCTCTGTTGCTTGTCTGTGGCTCTGGTAAGAACTGTTTGTGCTCCTCCTACCTGTGCCTTTCCTATACTGCACCTACAGTATAGACCGTCAGGGGCGTCACAAAGGGTAGGAAAGTGGGACTGAGTTAGTGGGGCCCAAGGTGGAGGGGCCCTAATAACTTTATCTATTGAAAAATAGCAGATATACAAGCTCACAGCGCGGCACCGAGTGCCGCGCTGCGAGCTTGTAGATCTGCTATTTTTGAAAAGTTGTGAAAATGTGTGAAAAAATTTGAATGTATGTATTTTTTAAGCGAAACATTTCTAACTCAAATTTTGCTTCTGGGGGTCCCTGGAACTAAATATTTTGAGATCGGGGGCCATGGCCAAATACATATCATCTTGCGGGTCCTTGACATAGGTTTCTTGCACACATTTTCATGATTTTTCAAAAATAGCAGATATACAAGCTCGCAGTGCGGCACTTGGTGCCGCGCTGTGAGCTTGTATATCTGCTATTTTTCAATAGTTAACATTCATGGGGGGCCCGCAGTGAATCCTTGTACCCAGGGCCCAGAATTTGGTGTGACGCCCCTGTAGACCGTATACATACCCTGGGCTGTCCATGTGTCCAATAATAGCCTACTAATTAACAAATTAACAAATATTGCCAACATAAATCAGCCTTTGGTTGGAAAATCTCCAATAATCTGTTTCTCACATACCAATCCCATAGGCATATTTATTCTCAAAGACAATGAGAAAATTGCCATTTTACCAACACATAAACAGACAGTACTTTCGGTAGTCGGGCAATATGCACATACAAATCCACAGTGTTAATTTATACCTGAGAGTGTACGAATATAAAAAATGTATGTTCTGTTTACTAAAGGCATCTTGTATGGATTCTTCCAAGGCGTCTCCCAGGGGAGGTCCTCTGGGCAAGTCCCGCTGGGAGGAGGCCACGGGGCAGACCATGGACGAGACGGGGGGGATTATTCTCAGCCTGGCCTTGGAACGCCTCAGGATCCCCCAGTGTGGAGTGACTAATGTGGCCTGAGAAAGGGAAGTCTGCAACTCTGCAGGAACTGTTGCCCCCCAGACTGACTCCGGATAAGCGGATGAAGATGGATGGATGGATGGGTGGGTGGGTGAGTGAGAGAGAGACAGGGATACTTCTATTACTGAACAAACTATGAACCTGTTTTGGGCCAGTGCCCCTATATCCAAATATCCAGGTCCCTTACCAACCCCCCACACCCAAATAAAATGTGTTGCTTAATATAATTTAGAAAACACCTCATTGATTTCCAAATATCAGATTTTACATTAAACTGGACTGTTTGAGATTATTACGTAATTTCTAGCACTATACACTTTATACACTATATATATTTTTACACAATTTTTAAAAAATGTACGCAGGGATGTCATAAAGAAGTTAACTGTGACACTGATTTATGGGTCCCCAAGGCTACATGGGGACTCACAGTGTCTGGACAATTTCCATGAAACAGACTTTGTGTCACTTGGAGAAGAAAACAGCATTGCAATTAAGAGAAGCTGTGACTTCAAAAACATTTTTAAACTCATTACTATGGCACAAGGATCTTTAGAAATGGTTCTGGAATATTAATGTCATCAGTACTGTATATGTCTTAAAGGGCTTAGTATTCTATCTGTTCATGGGCCCAGAGGTCCTGGCAACAGCCCTGTGCTTGATACAGGGCTGATACATCATGATGCAAAGTCTTAGTTTTCTTTTAATGAGTTGCCGTACAGTGACATTTAATTGAATTTATATATTTTGTAACAACAAACTACATTTATTCTAACAAAGCTAGGAAAACAATACAATCCTTAGGAATCATGTTTCCGACTCCAGCTTGGGATGCATGATGCCTATGATGGTAATTTAATGTGACCAACTGCTGTGGCTAGAATTTCCAGTAGGGAATGCTTTCTGACTGTGTCAACCATTTTGCAGATGCTGTAGGATTTGTTATGGTGCCATGTGATGGATAGAAAACACATTTCATAAGGAAAGCAATACAAAACCCCCCGGGGCCTCTTATTTTGTGTCCATGCCTGCTAAACAGACCTAACTTCCAGCTGAACTCCATGCAGCTATATATGAGATCATAGTGACACCTCCATGTATTGAGGCAGCTGGCACATGGTGCACCAGAGCCTCCCTTCCCTCAGTCATAACAACTCCGCCAACGCACAGTAGCTGCATTTTTATTTATTTTTTCCGCCTGTGAGTAAGCCCTCCATAGTCTCCCAGCATGTGGCAGCCTACCGTTGGCGTGGGCCTGGGGGCTATAATGCTGATTCGACCTCCAGTTGAGCAAACGATGGATGCTAAAGTACAGAAGTATTTTGCTCCCCTGCCCTCTAACCCCTCGTCCAGCAGCGATGGCTGAGACAGAGGAATGTTTTCACTAACATGCTGGCTTTCTCGCAGCATCGCCGGGCTTGGCAC
This sequence comes from Nannobrachium achirus, assembly GCF_963921795.1. NCBI lineage: Eukaryota > Metazoa > Chordata > Actinopteri > Myctophiformes > Myctophidae > Nannobrachium > Nannobrachium achirus. The sequence goes on along the minus strand of NC_137818.1, from coordinate 44,788,893 downwards.
TCGTGGTTGTTTGAGCGCAGTCTCTTAGCTGCCATTAAGCCTGATACATAATTTGTTGCATGACGGTCTCGCACGCTGAAAATAGCTGACCTACAAGCTCATAACGCAGCACGGATGTGCCCCGTTGTGAACTTGTGGGTGTGTTATTTTTTGTGCGTGGCACTGTCATACGATGGAGCCTAAATGGGGCATTGGGGGCCTTCTCCACCTGCCTGGTAATCATTGGAGGGAGCAGGCAAGGGAGTTGGAAATTCAGACTTAATTGACTTCATCGTTGCCTTTGGATGACGGAACATTTGCCAAATCACTGGTTTTTGACTGCCAATAACAAGATGAACATTATGTAACTCTTTCCCTTGATTGCTTTTTAGCCAGAGTACAGTGTACAAGACAAAGTTATTATAGTTTTGCATGTGATTTTCTATTTTTATTTATTTCAGTTTCAGTTTAGTTTTTGATAATATACTGTATAATGTATTCAGATTTTGCCCTAAAATCACGCAAAGCGGTATACAGCACCCGATCCCCAAGTTATCCTCCCATAGATTGGGATGAAATCAGCAGCACATCATCCCAAAGCTCATACAGTATGTCTACAGTCATGTCATCAACATGGATCACACACTTTTTTTCACCTGACGGTCGCTTATCTCCCGACTAGGGAGATAGATCATCCTTTTCTGCCTCTAATGTTTGACAATTTGGCCAATGTTTGTCAATTTGTCATTTTAGACTTAGAGGTATTAAAAAGTCCTTAAATTGTCACTTTAGTAATGTGAAGATACCCTCTACACACTTAAACTTTATGTTGGTTTGTTTACTGTTGAGTGAGAAAACAATGTTGCACACTAAGTTAATCATCTGGGGACACCCCTGGGGGTCCCGACCCACAGGTTGAGAACCACCGGTCTATGCGAACACAGTTTGCCCTTGTTCGGCAGAGGGAAACCGGGAGTGGAGGATGAAATTGGTCACTGCATGACATGTACTCCTATACGGGCTGGGGGAGGCACCTGTCAGCGAGGAGTGTTGGGCGGAAGTAGTAGGACGAAGGCTCTGTGTCCTCCCGATGGGGGCTCCTAACTGGCAGGTAAGTCAGTAGGATACAACAGCAGTGACGACACAGAAATGTGTGTGGGAAGGAAAAAATACATAAAAAAAACTTTTTACAAATAAATGTTATAGTTTGTAATAGATTTTGGTGCTACTGTATTCTATCTTGAAGTGGAGAGTAACACAGGTCAATACCACACATTTGACCTCATAACTTCTGTAACTACAGGGTAAGTGTACTAAACACAACACCCACAGAGAAGGAACTTTACTTGAATTCTTAATGCCAGAGCCCACAAGTCAATGAAGTTGCTTCCGTTTGAACCCACCTCAACACACTGCGGCTTGATAAAATAGCTTATCTGACAGAGAGTGGGTTGCTCCACAACTCCACCGAGATGTGATTGGATTCCAACTGTGAGTGACATTTATTGCAGAGGCTCATAGCCGACAGCAGGCTCTTGGCGGGAATAAACAAACAAAAAGAAACAGAAATGATCGATCTCTGTCATAGACCCCCATCCCCCCAATCCCTTCCCCGAACATTCATGATGAAATTGGAAACTCCAAATGGAACTGCCAGTCTCTGTGTGGCCGTTGTGGCATGACGGGGTTTAGCATGCATGTAGTACCTTGTTGCAAGTAGCTGAGTGAAATCAAATGTCAAGTGTTTCACATAGCAGAGGGCAAAATCCCCTGTCTGTGATGAGCATCCAAACGAGAGGACGCAAGCAAACAGACGTGTTTGCCATGCGTGAGTTCTGCACATGGTCTCCCGACACCCTTGGGAACCGAGCGTGAGCAGAGAGAGCCAGGACAATAACCACCGGCCACGGGGAATCGAATACTCATTTGAAAAGGTTAGTAACAACCTCATCCAGTAAGTCACTCCATTTCCTAGACCTGCACAGACGCTATAATGTATGGGTGTCTCCGCTCTCCTTAAAGGCCTGAGGCCGATTATACAAATGCCTTCTAAATCATTGGTTCACTCACTTTGAAGATTTTTCAGAAATGTTAAAAAATAGCAGATGCACAACCTCGCAGCGTGGCACGAAGTGACGCTGTGAGAGCTTGTATGTCTGCTATTTTTGAATAACCAACGCAAAGATCTAAAATGACACACATCAATGTTTCAATAGGTTAAGCATTCCTATTCTGGGGGGACATTCTGTGAAAATAGCTGATATACAAGCTCACAACATGTCGTGTTGTGAGCTTGTAGATCGGCTAATTACGGTTAGCCTGCCCTTGGGGGATACCCGTCTGTCAACTACTGTACTGTAAGCGTATATTGGGTTAAAATGAGCTCCTTTAATCTGAATATCAGCAGCTTTCCACCAAGAGAACATCTTCTCTTTATGTTCTGCCCCTTTCAATCATGTAACTTATCGAGTTAGGGGAACGGATGGCACAAGTCAGAACCTCTCTCTCTCTCTCGCTTTGGATGGCAGAATACTAAAGAGAGATTTTGGAAACATTCCACCACAGCTGGGAAGAGCAGCTGGTGCCATGCAAGGGATCCCTAGAAACAGGCCAGTGAAGAGGAGCTGGCCCATGGGCAGTCGCAGGTAACACTGCCGTCAGGCACCAAGCACACTGACTCAGATACTGCATCTCCGTAGTGGAGTATTCAGACTTCTAGCAGGCAAGTTGTGGCAACGACTGCACTTTGCTACACCATGTACCAGTGCCTTTGAGGACTCTTTGGGTGTTAACAATAATCCATTATCTTGTCTTCCCTGCCCCATGGCAAACCTTTCCATAAGGTTTCATGCAAATACATTCATAATACCTTCTGGAGATATCCTACTGCTGGTGAAAACACAACCTCTGTCCAACTTTGTGGGTAAAACAAACAGTTCTCAGCGGTTACCTTTAAGTTTTTATTACATTTCTCTCCTTACACTGATTTCCACGAATTGTGATGAATGTGGTATTTACCGAATTGGCATCGTATCATGGTCAATTACCACCCAGGAAAGGTACAGTCACTACAGTGTTAAGGTGCACAGTGTTTTCTTTTTTTTGAGCAGTGCAAACCGCTCCTATGCCCCGCTTTTGTTACAAAAATGATGATGTCACTAATGATGATGACATGAGTTAGCCAGACCAATGAAACACTTCGATTCCGTTGATTTGTGCATGATGTCATAGGCACAGAGGCACCCGATTGGTTCACCCTGATATAGAACGCGTTTAGGCCGGAAAAAGTATTATGGTGTCATAAACACGGAGGCACAGATACCTCTGATAGGTTGGCTTTAGCCAAAAAATATCTACCGTTCATGTTATGAATTGACCAACTGAACAGACCATTGAATTTGAATTTCAAAATGTTGTGGATAATTTCACAGGTTATAGATGACAGGCAGCTAATAAAAGCTTAAAATACAAATAAACAGCCTTTGAAAAACTTCTTAGGTCTTGGTCTTGGCCTTGAGCTCTAGAGGCAAATAAGGTTACTTATCGTTGTGACCTGGTCGCCTAACTGATGACAAGGACCACCAGAGTCCTCAGGCTGTGGTAGCAGAGCTGGTCCAAACTTCTTATAAGGTCTCGGTGTAGATGCGATATTACTAATATATTCATCTTCTGGCCTCTTTGGTTTTCGAATGGCTTTGCCTTCAAAGTATCTAAATATCCATCCATCCATCTTCAACCGCTTATCCGGAATCGGGTCGCGGGGGTAGCAGTTCCAACTGAGACTTCCAGATTTCCTTATCCCGAGCAACTTCCGAGGCGTTCCGAAGCCAGTTTGGAGATATAATCCTTCCATCTGGTCTTTGGTCTGCCACGGGGTCTCCTCCCAGTGGGACGTGCATCGAGGACCTTCCTAGGAAGGCGCTTGGGGGGCATCCGTACAAGATGCCCGAACTCCTTTCCAAGTGTAGAAGCTGCAGTTCTACTCCAAGTCTCTCTCGGGTGACTGAACTTCTCACCCTATCTCTAAGGGAGATACCAGCCACCCGTCTGAGGAAACCCATTTCGTCCGCTTGCACCCGCAACCTTATACTTTCGGTCATGATCCACACTTCATAACCATAGGTGAGAGTAGGAACGAAGATTGATGGGTAGACAAAGTGTTTTGCCTTCCGGCTCAACTCTTTTTTTCTTCATTTCTTATGTTTGCCAACGTGACTATATTCTGCAGCATGCTAACTGTCATGTGAAGCTCAATCAATACTCCAGCTAACACCACTCCCAGATGTTTTTCCGCCAGTTGCACCTCAAGGGCCCTGCCTTTGTACTGTCTGCGACGGAACTTGGTAAATAAATAATGAAGATAACATAGTGTTCTCGCCTTTCAGGCGAGCCCACAATTATTATTTTGGGGGTGGGAGAGCATGGTGTCGCCACAAAACAGACATATCAGCTAACATTCATTATTATTAGTGTGGTTGCCCAACAGGGCAACACACTGTAGTCCTGGCTGGGAAACTTTATTTTTCCAGATAAACTTTATTTGTGAATGGGTTTTTACCTTGAAGAAAAACCCATTCACAATGGTAGCGAAGAAATGTTTTAAATAAAAACATTTGGGAGTGGTGCTAGCTGGAGTATTGGTCGAGCTTCACATGACAGTTATCTTGTTGCAGAATATAGTCACGTCGGCAACACACTGTAGTTCTGGGGAAACCTTATTTTAACCACTAGATAAACTTTTTTGAGCGGTAGTAAACCGCTCCATAGAGTGGATGTGCGTGTGTCTCTGTAGCCTTTTTCCTCAGCGTTTTGCCATAGCATAACGTGTGTGTGTGTAGTGTAGCATAGCCTGTACATCCTAGACTCAAATCCTAGTCTGCAGACGTTATGCAAGCACGACCACCGCTCACTTCACATTGGGTGTGATCTTTTATGAATCAGAAGCCATTGGAAATTGATGGAAAACATTTGAGGAGTGGTGCTAGCTTGAGTATTGGTTGAGCTTCACATGACAGTTAACTTACTGCAGAATATAGTCACGGCAACCACACTTGCAATTTCCAATTGCACCTTTCTAGTATTATTGCAACCGAAGGTCCCAGTTTAGCATGAGTCTGTCTGTCTGTGTCAGTACTTGTTACAGTCAGTCTATGGGTTCGTACCCTTGTCACTGTGACATCACAGGTGATATCACAGGTGACATCACCTTTGTAAAAGTCCATATATGGGTATTCCCCAGAATCCCTTTTCTGCTCATAGATGAAGATCCCTGATGTCATCAACATATATCACTGGTCAGATGGCCAAGTCATGGCACATATCTGTGGCTGGTTCAGGGATGCCCATATATGGAGATTTCTTATGTCATCAATCCCAGGACAGGTCCCATGTCCATAAACAGTATGGGAATTCCCAGATGATGCCCTGTTATACCCCCTTATGCCCATATGGAGATCCCCAGGCATCAAACCCAGGCCCTAACTCGCCATGGCCCTGCTTGGCTTTACTAATTAACATACGTTTTATGCCCATATATGGAGATCCCTGTCCCAATGTTATCAATATTAAGGACATATCTGGGAATTCCCATATTTGGTAATGCCTAAGGGCATGTTTTGACATAACATTGTTGACTATCATGCATGCCCTTTAGGGCGAGGTCGCATGTCGCCCGGAGTTGTCTTACTTGTATCTTATCATTAACTCATTTAGTGCCTTTCCCGAGATGTCTTGCGAAATTCCCTTTGATGTCCGCAGTGCCGATCGCGAGATGTCTCACGAAAAGTAATATATTACTGTAACGGCGGTTATCCTACCGGGTACATGCGCGGAAGGTCCCGAGACGATCTCCCTCGCTGATTTATCATCATCACGGATCCACGAGCACAAAATAGTAATCCCATAACATTGAGGCAGACGGGGAATCTCATCTTTAATGTCCATTATCTCCAAACAACACTTTCAACGCTAGGATGGCAGTAGATGCTCGCTTATATAACACATGTTGAAAAGCTCCGTTCCGCCATTACACAACACCATGTGGACGATGACCGCTTCCTGTGAATGACGCGATGACGTCATTCCATAGCTTAAACGGAAGTGTTTAAGCTATGGACTTCTGACCTTCAAAATAAGAGACTGGCCGTTTATGGAGCCAGCGAGAGGCACACTGGACATTTTAATCCGTTAATTTCTGGGGCACAAAATGAGTTAATATTATTAAAATATAAATGGTAAGACAGAGTTCAGTTAACAGTTCCACAAGGCCACTAAACCGCTCCACAAGACGCAAGCTGGTATAAAATGTGCATTTTTTTCTTAGACTGTCAGCTGCCTCTACTTCCAGGTTAGGTCATCAACTTGATTCAATGATTCAACTAAAATACCAGATGGATGAATTGCAACTGTCATGTGCAAATCGGTGTTATTAGGAATGATGTCAATGGTTTGTGTTGTGTGACGTCAGACCAGAGCTCTGGGCAACCTGAATAAGAAGTGACGCAGTTTCTAAACGTCACATTTAGTCTGGGTACGACTGAGAGAAGTTATTTGGAGACATAGTGTACTGTGAGAGTCAGAGAGGCAGGCAGGCAGCGATATATAGAGACATAGAGGGGAGAAATATATTGACAGAGAATATATTAGTCTTTCCAGCCTGCAAGAGACAAAAAGACGCCTTCCAATTTACAGTCCAATAGCATCAGCGGTGTGAACCAATCATCCAAGACAGAGGTGTCCTGTTCTGAGTGTCCATACACCTTCACGTCTCGGGTCACCCTCCATGAAGTCATGACGAGGAAACATAACAACCTCTACCGTCAAACGATGAGCAATGGACAGCTGCCATCATCGTCCTGTCGGACAATCACCAGCTGTGTAACCAGCCAGCAACAAGGAGACACAGACAAACCAAGATCTTGCGAGGACTTCAACGCAGCCAGGAGAAGTAAAGAAACATTTGATGACCCACACATGAAAGAAAACCTCTTATGTGATAAGAGTTTCATTGAGGTATCGGCACAGCATGTCCAGCATGTCCACACCAAAGAAAAAGCTTTCCAGTGTAAAGAGTGTGACAAGAGTTTCAGTGGGTTAGGTCACCTTAAGAGACACCAGCTTGTCCACACTGGAGAAAAACCCTTTTTGTGTAAACTGTGTGACAAGAGTTTCAGTGACTTCGGTAACATGAAGAGACACCAACATACACACAATGGAGAAAAACCCTTTGTGTGTAAACAGTGTGACAAGGGTTTCAGTCAGTTAGGTAACTTGAAGAGGCACCAGCGTGTCCACACTGGAGAAAAACCCTTTGTGTGTAATCAGTGTGACAAGGGTTTCAGTATGTTAGTTAACCTGAAGACACACCAGCGTGTCCACAGTGGAGAAAAACCCTTTGTGTGTAAACAGTGTGACAAGGGTTTCAATGTGTTAGGTCACCTGAAGGCACACCAGCGTATCCACAGTGGAGAAAAACCCTTTGTGTGTAAACAGTGTGACAAGGGTTTCAGTATGTTAGGGAGTCTGAAAACACATCAGCGTGTCCACACTGGAGAAAAGCCCTTTGTCTGTAAACAGTGTGACAAGAGTTTCAGTGTGATAGAAACTCTGAAGACGCACCAGCGTGTCCATACTGGGGAAAAGCCCTTTGTATGTAAACAGTGTGACAAGGGTTTCAGTGTGATAGGGAGTCTGAAGATACACCAGCGTACCCACACTGGAGAAAAACCCTTTGTCTGTAAACAATGTGACAAGAGTTTCAATGCGTTAGGTCGCCTAAAGAGACATCAGCGTGTCCATACAGGAGAGAAGCCCTTCGTGTGTAGACAGTGTGACAAGGGTTTCAGTGAGTTAAGGAATCTGAAGAGGCACCAGGGTCTCCACACCACATGAGAGCTGCATGGGAGTTGTCAGCGCTGCCGTTGCAGAGACTTTGAGGAGGAAGCATTTGAAAAAAAAAAAAAAAATCCTTTCTCATAACGGAAGTCAATGAAACAAACTCTCATTCAGTGTATATTCTGGGTTGGGTCATCAACTTGATGGCAATAGAAGATTCTCCTCACTAACTACCTCCAGGAATGAAGCCTGCAAGTCATGACCTTTCTTTCTGGCCTGGGCCCAAGCTTGTAGTAACAGAGTCATGACCTTTCCTTTTGGCCTGGGCCCAAGCTTGTAGTAATAGAGCTGAATTCTGAGCTGCACTGCTCACTTCACACTGGTGTGATTTTTTTTTTGATTAGTTTTTGGGCTTTCATGCCTTTATTGAAAGGACAGTAGACTGACAGGAAACGGGGGGAGAGATGGGGTGTGATTGATTGAAGAGTTTATTAGCAGTTTGCAATAGAAAAAAGTACAGTTTCATGACAGCACAAATCATTGGTACAAGGTCAACTAAAAGGAGATCCTAGTAAGCTTTACGGCTTACTTACACAGGAACCACTTTATGTATGTCATATAACATTGAAAGACAGACCGATAGAACATAGTACTTTACATAAGATAACATCAATTACAAAAGGAGAAAAGAAAATAATAAAAATAACAGACGGGGGCTTAGATTTTATAAATCACGAATAACAGCCGTCTGAAGGTGACTTTTCAGACCAATTTTGAAGGAGGCTAGGCATTTGCACTCCTTAAAGGCCTGCGGTAGGGCGTTCCACATGTTGGTGGTATAGCTGGAGAACGAATTAGAGCCTTGTTTAGTGTTAAATCTACGTTGAACATGATTAGTGGAGCTGCCTCTGGTGTTGTGATCGTGGACATCCTTGACCTTTATAGGAAGTAGTTTGTCAGGTACATGGGTATCTTGGAGGTGTAGTGTATCTTGTACACCAGGCCCATTGCAAGCTGCTGTGCTCTGTCAGCTACTGTAAGCCACCCCATGCTTATGTAGTGATAAGCGGTGAGGTGGGCCCGAGGAGGAAGACCAAGCACGACCCTAATCAGTTTGTTCTGGGCTGTTTGGAGCTTGAACTTTAAGGCAATTGTGGCATCGCGATACCAAACGAGGATTCCGTAATCAATGAGGGGCCCAATAAGAGCACCTCCTAGAGTGACTCGCGGCAAAAGTCGTCCGGATCGGGAATCGAACCGGCAACACCACCAGGCATCAATGCCTAAGTGGTATGCACCTGAACCAGTAGGCCAGCGGGCTCCCTGGGGCACAACGTCCTCTAATTTTCAGTATTGACTAGTCTTTCTTGCCTCCTGTGGTTCAGTGGCTGGAGTGACATTTTAGAAATCACAATAAGAGGTTGGCTGGCTGCTTTCCACTCACAATAAAAGTTCTTTGTGTATTTTAAAGTACTTGAGTGTTGGGATGCACAGAAAAAAGAATATTGCACTAAGTCATTTGATTTAAAGCTGCATTGTGTGATATTTTTGGCTTGCTGTGTGAAAGTTTGGAGTAGTACTTTTGTGTAGTCTTCATCTTCAGATCCCATAGCAGCTCGTCTTAACTTGACTAAGAAGATGAGCTGGGAACAGCTTCTGTAAAGCTGGAGCAGGGTTTATAACTTTTTTGGCAAAGCCATGTTATTTTCATTGGTCTTCAAATATTAGATTCTAGTTATACTATGTAAAGGTATGGTGATTATTTGTTTGTTCACTTATTACAGTTAACTACGGAAACCGGCACATCTTGTCCGTAGAGTCGTAACGCCTCCATTTTGTTGACATTGTGACATCACGTGACATCGATCAAACCCTGGATATCCATACATGGAGACGACAGGATCATCACGTAGATCTCTATATATCGAGCTGACCTCTACAGCTGATTCCCAGAAGATGCCCTGTTAGGGCCACCACACTAACAGAATCACTTTTATGCCCATAAATGGGGACAAGGACTGAGAGACAGATACTGACACACACGGACGCATGTCTGGGGTCTCACAGCACACGGTTGTTTCTACAGAAAGGGATCTCCATATATGGGCATAAAAGGTATTGTACTGTATGTATGATGTCAGACATCATAGACATCATAGGACTTTCACATAACGAGTAACCAGTTAGGCTAAGCATGTCTGGGGTCTCACAGCACATGGTTGGTTCTACAGACTCCAACTTTTGCACATGGATAGCTCAGATTTTTTCCTATGTTCTTAGCTGCTTCCCCCGCCGTTACTGTACTTGCACAATGTACAGTTGTATGACTTCTTTTTGTAGAACCGCCGATCCAACCAATTTGCCCATATCTCCATATATGGGTAACTGGTAAATTCGGTGCGGATTGGAGCAACAGTGTGCCTCCGGATGTTACATTTGTGATGTCTACACACCGCCGTCCACCCACAAGGCTTGTCCACAAAGGCATGTTATGAAGATGCTATGGATGTCAGGTGCTAGATTTGATCTAATTTAGTATTCTAGTTACTTTGTAGCACTTAATTGATTTTCTTTGCACTCCACTTACTTCATTTATCCTGTCGCTTTCATGCTGCACGCCGTCACTGATAAGATAGTGTTTGCTAAATGCCTTCATTGTAAATATTTGGACAGCACCGTACCTTACTATCTATGGGTGCAGGTGTAAAGAAAGCATGACACCCACAGACCCTGTGGAACATGGGCGTGAGTGACTATAACAACAAATGGCAATACTGCTGTCAGCTGTACTGTATGTTGTTTGTTATAATGTGCTATTGTACACTAGTATTGTTATATCGTCGTTGTCGGGTGAAAACCTTGTATGTCCAAGACCGTTGGTTTTGTATTTATCATTTTAAAAATGAACTAAACTAGTGAAAATAGCAGATCTACAAGCACACAACGCCTCGGTGCGAGGTGTTGTGTGCTTGTAGATCGGCTGTTTTCACTACGTTTGTGCGACAGCCTTGTATGATGAAGCAGGGTTTTACTTGGTGAAAAAACATACAAATTTGAAACTTGGAGATACGAGGTTTCTGCCTGACAGTGACGATATACTGTTTTTTAAAGTATTGTGGAAATGAATTTCCCTTTGGGGACACAAAAGACTAAAGTTTCTTTGGACAATGTCTACGGCTGATGTATCATTCAGTCTTTTTTTACAAAAAAAAATATTCTGTTCCTGTGGTGAACCAAAACAAAATTCAGATTTTTCAGAAAGATTGGGCGTGCATGACGTGTTCCCTCCGACAGCTCTCCAACGGGGTTCTTTCGGTACAGTGGCTGAACAGAATAAGAATTAGCATCTCATCTGTTCTCAGGAAAAAGACCAAAGAAAAATAGATCTTTATGGGACAATGATGAATTATGGCTTGGCAATGCAATGAACCGTTTGATTTGGCCCTTAAAGTACTTCATCATAATGAACTGGAGGGGAGGGCAATCAATGTGTATATTTCTCTACTTTGAAATCTCACAGATTTTGCTTTAACAATCTGTCTTTATCATAGAGCTGACAAGAAATATTCTCCACTAGAGTGTCTTTAGCGGTACAATGCACAGGCTCCATCGGTGGCTAGGTGGAACTATTATTTGCTGTGCGGATTAGAGACACGCGATTAAGCTAATCATGCAGCACACTGGCAGGGCTTTGGTATATGATCAAATTCACACCCGCTGATGCTCTCATTTTGCAGTGGCCCTACCGTTATTTCATCTACAAACCACCCAGCAGAGATGCACCCTTGATGCTAAATCCATTAGCACACTGCAGTCTGCACCCTCCGCCCCTGGGATGCCAACAGTGGCTTCCAGCAAGCCTTGATATCACTCCAAAACCAGTGAATTAAACATGGACACTTTTCCTCCTCTTAGCGAGAACATCGGTTTGGTGCAAGATGGAAAGGGGAACGAGCTTTGAAAAAAGCAAAGAGAAAAAAGAATGAGACATTGTAATTTTTTTGTCTCCCTTCCAAGTTTTGAGAACACACATGGACTTAATAAGATAGAGACTGAAAATATTTGATGCCTGTTTGTCACAGGCTTTGAAGTTATTGAGCGGAATTGGAATTTAGACCCGCAACCGGCGAGCCTCGCTATATTAAAAAAGAATATTAAGTATGCATGTCTCGGTTCATGTTTTTCTTTGAATTATGTGGTACTTGCAACAGCTGCAGAGGCTCTCTATCCTCTCAAAACAATGTGCAGAGAATCTCTCTGTTTTCTCACCATTAGCGTCTCTGGAGGAAGACACAGCTTTCTCTGTTCCTCTAGTCTTTTCCAGGTCCATCCCACACTGCCCTATATTGTCTGTTATGTAATGATTCACAGCACCTCAGGGCATGGGCTCTCACAGTGACAGGGGGAATCTCATAAACAGACATTCTTATTGTTTTGTTTTGGAGGAAAAACGCTTGACATTAAATTATATAAGTTTCAAAGTTGAGCGATGACAATAGAAGTGTTATGAAATGAGAGATGAGCTTTAGAATGGCACAGGGCCTTGTTATAAGCACATTAGTGTTGTGTAGTAACCCACACACATTATTGTGGACTCCAGGAAAGCCAAAGGCAGAAACAATGCTGAGGTGGGAAAAGTTGGCAGCTTTAAAGTGATGTCGAACTGTCTTTGGCAGAACCTTGAATTCTACAGCTTCACACCTGGGCATGATGGAAATACAAATTGTGTAACTGTGTTGATTCTGTGCTCCATGTGATCGAGTAACCAGAAGTAGAGATTTCATTCCCTCTCATTGCATGGCCTCAAAAGGTCTCAAAATCCTAAATTAGATTTCACAATGGTTACATTTTTTGTTCGTTTTTGACTTTCCAGTTACTTTGGAATTATTTCAGAGAAGAAGCACATTGTGTTGGCATCCGAGAAAATGATTAAATACTCACTGTATTAACTGGAAGTAAAATAGCCAGAGAACCGAGACAGCATGGAAAGTGGATCAGAGCTTCTATCAGTCGATAGTCATCGAATGAAACTCAAACAATAATTACATCAGGAGCATTCTTCAATAACACTCATAAAAGAGAAGAGATAAAAATAAACTAGACTGTTGAAATGTTAAATACTAAATTAGAGAAACAACAATGCTGTATCACTGTAACAAGATCATCTATTTGATCTTTGTTCACTTTTAACCACAATCTTACGATGATTATAGCAATATTAGGCCATCTACAGTACAAGCTCAATGTGTCGCGATGTACTGCATTGTGGTCTTGTGTAGGCCTATCTGCTATTTTTAAAATATTTCAAACGATGTTGGATATTTTTGTCTATAATGCACGCCCAAAACGGGGACACCAGGTAAAGTGGATTCCTTTTCCTAGATCATCGGTTTTTCTCAGGACTTTCCCACTGGGTAAACAAACAGATTTGGGAGGGATGGTGGTGGTGTTCCCTCTTAGTGCAGGTGTGCATGGGTCACAAGTCAAGTGTGTGTGCAACGTTTTGGCTTCTGTGAACTGCCTTCCACACCACTGGACCAGAGAATTCAATTAGCCTAGCTTCTCTGTGTGTGGCTCTGCTGAATTAGCCAGCAATTCTGTTTCTCTCACTGGGTGTTAGCAATTTACAACATGGCTCATATTATTTATAGGCTGGGATATGGCCATCATTTCAAGGAGGGATACTGTATACTGAAACTCGCTTACAATTCCTGCTGCCCCCCCACAGTCCACTGCACCCTGGCATCATACAGAATTGAATACAAGCATACAGAATTAAATATACAAGCAATTTACAGTTGGCGGCGGAATTCCTCTCATAATTGTCGCAGCGGGGACTTGGCTAAAGAGAGGGATTGGTTTGGCTTGCGATTGTTTTTTAAACGTTTTAGCCATTTAGAAATTCAATTGTTTCAAATGATTAGGATACTTGCTAGAGTCAGTGGAGTGTCACGGAATACAAGGCAGATGTAATGGCAGCGAAATTGAAGGTTACATGATGTTTATGATGTTAACGCTTCTGTGTAAACTGATTCTGTATAGTTCAGTAGCATGCTGTAAATTACAGCACAACTTGTGATTGCTATTCTGTGCACGATACGCTTTGATGTTCCCGCTCCTCTGCGCTGTGACATGTTCCACTGCAATATGGGAGTTGTAGTATGGTGCCCCAGCCCCAGGCAGACTGGTACCGTACTTGCATTTGAATTGTGGCAAGGGTTTTTACTGAATCTCATTTTAGGCATTCTCAAAGACTAGCATTGTTGCCATTGTGTTCATCTTTGCAGGTATGTTGATTCTCACAAGTGTATTATATTGTATGTCATGTATGTGTCCCAATGGGTCGCTTTAGGAAGGACTCCTGCAGGGAAAAGGAAGACAGGTTTGCCTAAAACAACCTGGCGATGAACTGTGACTGCTGAGCTAAAGGGGATCATGGGGCAAGGCACAACATGCACCACAAGACAGATCCCGAAGCAGATCGTTAAAGCCTTATGTTCCACTTGGGAAGAAGAGGATTAAGTAAGTAATTATGTGTGTTATTCGGTGATCTGGTTACATAATTATTGCTTAGTGACTATTTTGCATTTATTTATTTATTTGTTGATTATATCTCTTGTTTTGTACTCCAACATTGTTCGTATGTTTGTGCCTATACCTCATTATAGAACAAAGACTTCAGTTTCTGTCGGTTCATGGTTGGGACTGAGAGAGACAGGCATTCTCAAAGAGAGGCTGTATTGACATTGTGTTCATCACGCATGTCTTTGCAGTAAAAACAACCAAAGGATGTACTTGTTTCCTGAGGTTACACAGACTGACAGGCGAAGGCAGAGCAATTCAATCAGTGCAAGACGTTTTTATTACCAACACAAGAAAACCACAAGGAAGTAACATAACGCAAGGTTGTGTTGTAACCCAGTGTGGAGAGTCTCTCCAACCTACTGTACATCTACTGTATATGTACGGCCCGGGACACATTGACCCCCGCCGTACATAGAATAGGGTGAAGACACAGTCTTGACACGATAGAGAGGATATTCACTAACGGAGATTACAGCGAACACGATGGGTAACTAACACAGGATTGGCTAAGGGTGCTAACAGGACACAGGTGAACAACATTCCTAATGACAGGACTGGTGAGACAAGGCAGGTAACTATTAACCCAAGGTAAATAAAGAGGTACAGACAGCCACGCCCCTTTCGCTATCTCGCAGTTCCAACCGGCAGATTCGTCGCACCATGGGTGCCAAACTGCAGCCGGAAGTTCGGTGGAAGACTGTGGAGCAGCCTCCCAGCAGCTCACATGAACATGAACAAACACTATTTATGAAAAAGTGAGACCTTTATCAGGAAAATAAAAGAAGGCATGTCACACATTTTTTTGTGCTGTGTGGATTTTCGATGTGTGCATTTTATAGCAGTATCTAAAGAGCAAAAAGTATGTTTCTAAACAAGCCAAGTATCGCGAGACTATCCACCGTTTCCTGCCTGGGAACCAAATCTCGCGATACTTCGGAGACAGAAACGATTATTATTTACTGTTATTATTATTATTTCATTATGTACTGTGCACATCGAAAAGCAAGTGATTGTAAAAATACCTTTGGTATGTCTTCTTTTATATTCCTGAACAGATTAGATGACAAAGGTCTCAGTAGTTAATAAATAGTTTTTGTTCCAGGTTTGTTCATGAGCTGATCAAGCCGGCTCCATTCACTGACGCGACCACGGTTTTCCCAACGGCCCTGAGCGCAACGGTGGGGGCGCGGGAGTGTGGGAAGCCTATTGCCCATCGGCCCCCACCTTTGCGCTCAGGGTCACTGAGAAAACTGCGGTCGCTTCACTGACATGTATTTTATCGTACTGTACTTCCGGTGCGAGTTCTGGCACCCATGCTGAGCTCCATACGCATGCCCATGTGGTCACGTGTTTCCCTTCCTTCTTAAATAACTTCCTTGTATTAACCAAGGAAAAAGGAAACACTAGGACAGGGGTCTTCAATGTTTTCAGGCCAAGGACCCCTTAGTTGAGAGAGAGATGAAGCAGGGACCCCCTCAACCTTTTCATAGATTCCATATAGTTTCATCGTTTGACAGCACAATCATCCGTGTATTTTGGAATCATGTCAATTTGTGTTTTCAGATATTTAACCACTTGAGCCCTCATTACCTAATAAACGTGTCCTTTTACTCTGTACTTAGTTTGCTCTTTTCCCCCTCTGCACCAAACCTCTTTGCCGAAAATAGCCGATCTACAAGCTTGTAGATCTGCTATTTTTGGCTACAGTTCTCAGAATATGGACACTAGGGTTCAAGTTGTTAATATAAAAAGGATTGGAAGATTTGGAGGACCCCCTGTAGTAACTCTGAGGACCCCCTAGGGGTCCCGGACCCTCTGTTGAAGACCTGCACTAGGACATCACTACACAATAAGGTACAGAAGGGCAAAGTAGCTTGACTAAAACTACGAAACACCACAGTAAAACAAAATGGAGACAGAGCAACAAACATATCATGACAGGAGACTATAATTCCAATAGAATAATAATGAAATGGCACGATGGCTATGGAGGAGGATTGAGGGGGTCTGTACTTTATGTGTTTGTTGTGTTAACTTCCTGTTTTTGTTGTTTGGAAGTTCACTATCCACTATCCACAGGTCTTTTACCTGTTGAGTTACTGTGGGCACACAGGAGAGTATTTTTTGCAAGTCTTTAAGTCCGAGTGTATCAAAAATGCACCTTGGTTAAGCCGACCAGTTTAACATTCAACAGGTTAACATTCACCAGCGTCGGCAGGTTAGCATTCACTAGGTTAGCATTCACCAGCGTTAGTTTTACTGAGGTTAGGGTTAAGGTTAGTTTTAGGTGTATCTCCGTCCCCCAGACTTTCATCACCTCCGCGCAGCCAATCACAGGCTTCAGTCTGCCTTAACCGAGGTGCATTTTTGATACAGTCGGACTGAACGACCTGCAAAAAACACTCACCCGTGGGCATACACGCACTCACTTAGGCACTTACAGTATGCACGCACACACATACAGTACGCACCCGCGTGCGCGCACACACACACACACACACACACACACACGCTCAATGAAACCAGTGGCCCTGTCTCTGTCTCCCTGACAGGGAAAACCCACCTCTTATAGAACAGCTGTTCTCTGGTGTCCCCGGTGGACCACCGGCGACGACAACGTGCGTGTGTCAGCTGACTAACGCACAAAACCCACCCAGCGTAGCAAGGCGTGCTCCGCACAGCTGAGTAAATAAATGAAATCAGGGAGCGTATTCAACACTTCTTCATCCACCTCCCAGGAGCATCGCAGCTCCACAACATTTAAAACATTTAATGAAGGGCTGTTGAGGGGAGGGGGGTTAGGTGCTGTATGGTTCTAGTAAGGGAGAATGGCGTCACTGTAAACATGGTTGAAAAACAGAGGATTATGAGGAAATGAGCTGCTCGCATGACAGCATAAATCAGCGGGGAGGCATTCTCCTCTAATGGAAAGCGGGGGCCCTTATACCGGGGCCCTTATCAATCATGGAGATAGAGCTGCCTCTGTATTGACTACGCACCAAACAAACAATATCTAGGATGGGGCCTAAGTGCTATTCCCAACACAGGCCACATTGTAGATCATTCCATTGCTGACGTCTCCTGGGGGCACATTGAATTATTGAGAATGGATGTTGAGTGCGTTTCGTGGACGTCTTCCAAGGCACAAAGGCCCACTCGGTGGCAGCTGGATTATATGCTGGTAAACCTTATTAAAGATCGAATTTCATTGAAACATCACAGACAGGAACGTATCTCTTAACTCACTCCCTGCTAAACGTCCTCAGAACGTCTTTTCCCCTGGGGATGTCGGTGCCAGACGTCTTCTGGACGTCTTTTACTGTACATACTGTACACAAAAGATCTCAGCCTTATCCAGCCTCTCACAACATATGATACACTTCCTCAAAGTCTGACAGTGTTTTTTACAACATTAAACAAAAGTGCACAGCCTCACATGAAATTAAACATCATTAAATTGTCCAAAAAGAAAAACCTCTTCTCAGAAACCTGAAACCAATTATACAATGAGAGCGAGACGGGTAACCAGAAAGCCGTGGCTTGTGTGTGGGCGTGCTAGTGTGTGTGTGTGTGTGTGTGTGTGTGTGTGTGTGTGTGTGTGTGTGTGTGTGTGTGTGTGTGTGTGTGTGCCAGCCAATCAGCTGGGTGGTCCGCTGTCTGTTTCAGTACAACATTCAAAACCTCTCTCTACCCTTCTCAGACAAAAAAAAAGTAACAACAACACACAGACAGATCGCTGTATAAATGGTTGTAAAACATTGCCGATATGTTCACACAACTAACACAGCACGTCGAAGTGAAAAACTATCGTGATGTCCCCACACACACACACACACACACACACACACACACACACACTATAGCAATCCAGCAAGCAGATACCAGTCCGCTTTCTGTTTCAGACAGTACAACATCATTTCAATTCAGTGCCAAAAGTAACAACAACAACAACAACAACAACACAGACAGATCGCTGTATAAATGGTTGTAAAACATAGCCTTACCTGATAGTTTATAATCCATAAACCCTGAAACATGACGGTCGCTCAAACAGACCGTTAGCGATCGGTTTCTCCTCTTTTTTTTCTCCCTGCAGGCATGCTTGGCCATGGCCAGAGCAGTATAATCAGAGAGTGGTGTCACCGCGGGGTCAGAAACAGCGCTGGTCACGTGGTTCATTGTCACTTTACACCTCATAGACTTCAATGCATTTTGTAAACTTCCGGTTCGCCGTTTGTCACTATACGCCAATAGATGTGTGCGTAGAAGACCTGGCCCCATGAAGTGAACGGGAGTGACGCAACTCTAGGGCTCTGGCCATGGCGTGAACGAGTTTGATTCAGCTCACTTGAACAATCCTCCTAAACCTTCCATCTTCAATGCACAATCGGGTGCCGATTATGTTCACACAACTGATCGACGCGTCGCCGACCCTGCTGTCCAGGCGGCTCCAGAAGCGCAGCGCCCAAGAAGAAGCCAGCGCCCTGTGGCACCCGCGGCTGCTGCAGTGGAGAGTGGAGACCGATGGCAGCGACTCCAGGTCTTAGACGCAGCCTGAGAGTCACTGCGTTCAGGGATCTGGCTGAAAGTTCCTACGACTCGGAAGAGACGGACCACGGCGACATGGAGCCGTAGGGATGCTGCCAACACCAGTGGTACGAAGCATTTTATTTGTATTTGTATCGTGTTTGAGTCTCTCTCTCTCTCTGTACTGTATGTGATCGGGCAGCTGCATACCCCTGCCATACCCACTCTGATCTGCGCGCAATGAGCCCAAACACGTTGGCAAACAACGCCAGGCCTTTCCCAACGGATCTGTGCTCCTCGTTGTGTTGCCTAGTTGAGGTTGCGTGTGCGCGCGCGCTCGTTGCTCTAGAATAAAATACAAATGTTCATTTTGTGTAAATCATGACTTTGGTAAATCAGAAGGGGGGAACAGCATTTGTATCGTGTTTCAGTCTCTCTCTCTCTCTGTACTGTATGTGATCGCTGTGTTCTGCATACGGAGTGAGTGCATCTCTCCCAGTGGCGTCAGTTCAGAACAAGCTAAAGTATGGCAACATGACTGGTGTCTTGCACGCGCGCGTGCAGGGCACGCGTGCAAGACACCAGTCATGTTGCCATACCTTAGCAACAGGCACGATGAAAAGTAGAGCCTACATTTTTATTATTTACCTCTGTAGCCAAGGTATGGCAGCTGCATACCCCTGCCATACCCACTCTGATCTGCGCGCAATGAGCCCAAACATTGTGGCATTTGTATAGTTACATGGCTTTTGGAACGAATGGCAGCATTGTTTTTCCTCATGTATTGATTGATTGAAGACTTTATTAGAAGTTTGCATAGGAAAAGGTACAGTTTCATGACGGTACAGTTCACTGGTACAAGGTCTACTAAAAGGTTATCCATGAAAAGACTAAGCTTATTTCCACTGGAAACCATTGAAGTATCTCATATAACATTGAATGACAGACAAATAGAACACAGTACTATGCAGTAGATATGTAAAGAAAAACAAAAAAGAAAACAGTAAGTCTGAACAAACAGTATATACAATGTATGCCCACATGTATTGTGGATCTTTCTCTAGAGAGAGATTGAGCGAGAGCGCCACTGTGTGGGTGTGCACGCATGTTGCAGTTTAGTTTTGTACTAAATCTGTGTGCTTTGTTTCTTTGTGATCAATCTAGACACTTGAGTGTGAGGAGCCAGGTCCATCTGCAGGTGACAGCGAATCATTGGTTGGCTTTAGTCAAGGTACGGTTATTTTTGTTACAGATGGCCTACATTTATTGTATCTGTGTTCAATGCTTTTATCCATCTAAAAATCCAAACATCCACATAGCAACTGTAAAAGTCTTCATTCATTCTAAGTGTCAAAATGCATACATTGAGACATGATGGGGATGGAAACAATGTAGGCCTACTGATTTTGTGCACAATATTACCTTGCAAAAACTATAACTAGCCTATTTTTTATATTGTGTTTTTCAGCTTCTGAGCCAGTGGATTCACTGCCCAGCTCTTCTGTTCCTGACATTTTTATTTTATTTCATTTGAAACCCTCAGCGAACGTGAGAACTGAACTTTTTATTCTTTGTCATTTACTTGAAGCACTACTGAAAGGGTGGGAAATGTTCCTTTTGTCATTGCCATTTACTTGAACCACTACTGAAAAGGCGTGGAATGTTCATATTTTGTAGTTTACTTGAAAACCACTACAGAGGGGGGGGGGTTGAAATGTTCCTTTATTCATTGTCATTTACTTGAACCACTACTGAGAGAATGAGAACACTTGTTTTTGTAATTTCAAAAAGCACTATTGAGAACTGTGAATGCACTTGAAGTCTGTAAAATCACTTTATTTTTTATTCATTGTTATTTTTCCCTTTTGTTTGAAAACACTGTAAATATCTTCTGCATCACTGAAGCCAAAAATAAAAGGCAGAAAGGAGTTCTGATCGAGAGTCTACTTTACTAAAACATGTATTCAGTTTGTTCCTAGAGGTGTTTTGGGTGATACATGGCCAATTTTCTAAACAACAGAACATGTTTGAAACATCTGGATGGGAGCACTGGAAAGAAGGCGACTTCATCTTTCCAGAGAGGTATAGTTTATATAGTATTCATAGCTCCTTCATATTTATTCAATTTTCCCCCCAAAAAAAAACTCTTCTCAGAAGCCGTTTTTTCGCCATACCATACCCTATACTTTTCCACCTTACGAGATCAGCAAACATGTTTGAAACGTATGGTTTAGAGCGTTGGAAAGAGCACGAATTTGCCTTTCCAGCAAGGTATAGTTTATAATAGCAATCATATTTTATTCATAAGTTATTCCATTTTCAAAACTAAAACATGCTTTTACTCAAAATGTCTTCTCAGCAGCCTGTGAAGACCCCATACCATGCCCTTACTTTTCCACTTTCTGAGATAAGCGAACATGTTTGAAACGTATGGTTTGGACCACTGGAAAGCACACGAATAGGCCTTTCCAATAGGCCTTTGTTTTGTTATTTTATGCCTCAACATCAATGCGCAATTGTCCCTCCAAGATGAGTGAAATCGTCAGAAATCCTTGGCAGTTCTATTGCACAGGCAAGTTGAACTTGGCAGAGAATGAGTTAATGGGCGCTAATTTTGTCAAGGTTTGAGGAGGATGGCGGGTGACAATTTTGAGCAAAGCCGGGGAATATAATTGGCAATGACGAGGATGGATTTCAGAATTCTTCTCCCACCATCATTATTTCCTTGACAGCATCGATATGATAATGCATTTGCCTGACAGCTCATTTCACGCACGTCATTTTCCCACGGATGTTCATGACCTTCCCTTTGTGAAGTGTTGTTTGTTTTTTGCTTCTAGCTTTTCTTTTTATCATGTAAATATTGTATTTTGTATAATCAAGCCTGGCATTGTTCTACTGTAGCTCCCTCTGCAAGTAAACAACAACACGCACGCATGCGCGCACACGCACACGCAGACACACACACACACACACACACACACACACACACACACACACACACACACACACACACACACACACACACACACACACACACACACACACACACACACACACAGGCACACACACACACACACACACACACACACACACACACACACACACACACACACACACCAAGGGCGATTAAATACTGTACATCTTAGTTTAGGGTTAATCGAGGATTTGTTGATATTTATTTTAATTCGAGTTGTGTTGCACCACTTAAATTTAAGCATTTCTTAATGATTAATTCATAGTTTAAATGCTTTTGAGTGTCCTCCATCTTGTATTTGCGATGTAAACAAACTGGAATAAACTATTCTCTTGAGCCTAATATCATTAGCGTTACTTTTTTATTTACTTCTGGGAGAATGTGGGCCGGCCTACCGGTATGTTAACCCTTTTAGTGCAGATATTCGGGATCAAAAACAATTTTTTATTTGCTATTTTACTTACCCCGAGCTGCTTGGAGCAACGTGGGTGTTCCCGGCTCGCCCAGCGCTCACCAACGAGAGACGCTAGATGCTCCGACGATTTATTCCATTGAAAATGGTTTAAAATAAAGTTTAGACCCCCCCCCAATGTTCACCAAATGTTCATTGTAGGCGGCGCGACGTATTCCAGGGTGCCTATCCCGAACATGTCCGGGATATTTAATAAAATGAATTATTTTATCGGAGGCCTCAACGAAGCCCCGGTCTAGACGTCCATCCTTGGCCGGGACTTAGACTCGGCCATCCACGGGCCGTATTCGCGCTAACGGCCGAATCGCGCCGCCCACTCCAATAATAAATCACATCTTTAGACAGGATTTTCTCCGGATTGTGTCCCCAGACCCAAATAGAAAGTTTTTTGCGGCTGAAATAGCTTTAGATCGGGCTTCTAAATGGGTTAGCATTTTGGCTACGTGTCAGCTAGCTTCCTCCTCTGGACACCCATAGGATTGACCGGAGTGAAAACACAAGCCAGTTGGGAGAGGGTCGACGAAAGCTATAAAGAAGGTCAATGGAGAAATTTCTGGCACTCTAGCACCCCTTGTGGCCGGATGCCACTGTATGAGTTAAGAAGGGCGCCTGCAGGCAAAAAATATATAATTGCGACCATTAAGTCGTAGTTACTATAAAAACCTCCACCAGCTGTCCGTCCGTCCGTCCGTCAGTCATGTCACGCGTCACACGTCACACTTTTCCCCTACTCATATCTCCCCCACTGTTGCCACGATCCATGCCAAACTTTGCACACACACTCCTTGGCTGCCAAACCACAACCCCTCATTTCTCACATTCCCCTCTTCTAGCACCACCATGAGGCCGATTCTTGCAAGACACATTTTTGGACACTGCTCCTACAGATTTTGCCCTAAAATCACGCAAAACGGTACACAGTATCTCTACAGTCCCATTTCCCATATTCCCTCCTGATTGGCTACCATTGCCTTCCAAAGTTTGTGTATGCGACCTGACGGTCCCTTATCTCTCTATTTAGGGAGTCTTACTGGTTTTATAACCCTCCGTCATAAGACAGTGACACTCGCTGAAACAACAGATATACAAGCTCACAACGCATCACTCCGTGGTGCGTAGTGGGGCAGTGTGGTGGTGTTATAGATCTGCTCCCCTCGCACTACGGCGCTCATTCCTGGTTTCCCAAACAAGCAGAGAACATGTCACGGCGGCGGCGTGCACGGCACGGGTTCAAACAAACTTTACAAGCCATGAAAAACAGAGCTTTAGCTGGACGAGTTCTGTGGGAATCAATGATAAACTAAATGACCGCAGTGTGCAGTTGCAACTTGCAAGCCTGCTGGACACTGCCAGCTGAGGATAGGAGGGAGACTTCTCACAGGAGGCAGGACCCCCATTCATATCAATGGCATGTTTACATTTAAACCACCTCTCCTGCAGGTTTAAAATTAATCCCTTACTGATGTTTAAATCCAAGTTTAAAGTAGTGGTGCAACAGGATTAAGACCAGTAAGACTCCCTAATCGGGAGATAAGCGACCGTAGGTCGCTTATCTCCACAAATAGGGCAAAAATTTGTTTTTCCAAAATCTTCCTGATCCATGTTGATGACATGAGTGTAGACATGCTGTGTAGTTTTCGTGATTTTAGGGCAAAATCTGTAGGAGCAGTGTCCAAAAATGTGTTTTTAAAAATCGGCCTGAAGGTGGCGCTATATGGGACAGATTCATGTTGATGGGATGAGTGTAGACATACTGTGTAGCGATTTGCGTGATTTTAGGGAAAAAACTGTAGGAGCAGTGTCCAAAAATGTGTTTTAAAAATCGGCCTGAAGGTGGTGCTATAGAAGAGGGCCATGTGAGAAATGAGGGGTGGGGTCTCCGCGTTGCCTTGGCGGACGAATAGGTACCGGCCCCGGCTCTCCCGGACGCTCCTAGACCGAGTTACGGCATTTTATGTGAGCTGCAGTGGAGGGGGTCCTCCACTGGGGGCGCCACCACTTTTGCATCCGTTCTGGAGCACCAGGAGTGGGTGGTCCCCAGGAATTCCCCGTGAGCAGCCCCGTTGGGGTGGTCATTTGGTCATTTTTGCACATTTGGTCATTTTTTACACCTGGGGGTCCCCCAGGGACCTGGGGGTCCCTGAAGCTCTGGGGGTCCATGGAGGTTGTAGTTTGGCAGGTAAGGAGTGTGTGTGCAAAATTTGGCATGGATGGGGGCAACGGTTGTGGAGATATGAGCAGGGCAAAAGTGTGACGTGTGACGTGTGACGGACGGACGGAGAGACAGACAGACAGACAGACAGACAGACAGACAGACAGCCGGTGGAGGTTTTGGTAGTAAATGTTAATTTATCCAGGTTTACAATGAAAATTCAAACCAAGATTAAAAGGATGGTTTAAAACTAAACCTGATTAATGAAAACTAGGTTTAAGGTTTGGTGCAACTGGATTAAAAGATAAACCTCAATTTAAACCAGTTTAAGGCTTAATCCGTGTTGGTGCAAACCGCCCACAGTGTATGGGGTGAACAGGCCTTTTCAAGACAGAAAAAAAAAACAGTTAAAGAAAGAAAATGTAAAGCAGGCTGGTATATAGCCACCATAAGGCTGATTTGAGAAATGACTTCTTTGGCCTATTGGTAGCGTAAACGGCGTTTTGTGAGATTAGCTCTGGACACATAAGTGGAGGGACTGACATGCATGTACAGTACAAGGTTGTCAAGGGCGAAAATATTATATCTGGCCTTCGGCCTTGTAGATCTGCTATTTTCACTAGTTTTGTGCGACAGTCAAAATGCTTTACGGACATTGCATGATGTCCGACATTGACGAAATGTATTTATATTCAAATAATCAAAGATATGTATGACATTGTGCATCGTAGACCAACACATTCATAGACATGAAAAACAAACTAAATACAGTATATGGACTGAAAATGATCAATGGATCCCCTGAATCCAAGCAGGGTGTTGCCTGTGCCCAACGCCCACTGAGTAGTTGTTCACTTTTTTTATATACACACAGCTGGTATGTTGGAATGTGATTTTCATTCATTTGATTTTGTCTGAATTTTATGCAAAAATCATTTGTTTTCCATCTTGTTTTCATCTGTCTTTCATTCTAGAAAAGTGAAGATCACTCATGTGATGAAATTTCAACCTAAATTTGTCCGGGGTCTATATATTACTGAATTTCCAAAAACAATTTACTTATTTCCTCCATCAAGGACACCAAGGTTAAGTTGCTCATAGGCTAAATTACAAATAAACTTGACCTGGACTTTCCATTGATGTACTGTAATAGTCCATTCATAGACCAAGAGCAAGTCATTATCATTATGAAATATTGAAAGTTGCAGTTCACACATCCAAACTTGGTTAGAACTATAAATGTTTGAACAATAATGCCCCTGTTAAATATTCTTCTTTACCCAAAACGCATCTATAAAGGAGTTTTATGGTACCTTGAACGTGGCTCTATCTGTGGCCTCATTAATAATTCCAGGATTATTCCAGGAGTATTAATTATGCCATTATGCCATGCCGTGGTTGTTATGCAGGGTTGTTATGCAGGAACAACCCCTCATGAATATGCTAATATGCCACGTCCTCTGGAATCAACATGTTGACAGACAAACATTTTTTTAGGAATAGAAGAAAAGGTGTGTTTAAAAAGAAAATACGAAATTGCAGTCTAGTCTGGCAGAAATGGCCAAGGCCTATATGGAGTTGCATCATCATGAACCATGAAAAGATTTTCATTGTAAGCTTAAAGCGTTATAGGCCAAAACGTGAAGCAGGGGGTTATAACGCCTACATGAGGCTGATAACTTTGGGGTGGAGGTTCTTCCTTGGCCTACTGGGAGTGGACACCTCATGTACAGTATGATCTGTGACATGTTGTGCAAAACGGTACCCTACCACAAACTTTAAAAGCCAATCGTTGCCAAACGGAAGAGAATCTGAAAAAGCTGACAGATACACAGAGATATTGTGTACAGATTTGAGTGAGTTTTGGACAAAATCTCTGGGAGCAGTTGCAAAATGGAGGAAAAGCTTGTCAGACGTGGAGTAGCATCATGATCCAAGGAATCCAGGGACTGTTGACTGTACGACCTAAAGAATAATTTGTTGCAGAGGTGCTTCCTTGGCCTACTGGGAGTTTACATGCACCGTTTCACAGCCCATCTGTCTAAGATTAGCTACTTAAAGACATACAGACGGACGGACGGACGGACGGACGGACGGACGGATGGACAGAGCAAAAACATAAAAAAACGTAACCAGTAAGACGCCCTAAGGGCGAGAAGTGACCTCGCCCAAATTCATACAGGACGGAATTCATTTGTAAGTGTGATTCGGTCGCAATAAACATATAATTATATTAAAATATTAAAATAGGGGTAAAATAAAAATAAAAATAGGGCTTAAAAAAGTTGATGGCCCTGCTTTTGAGGCCAAACCCTGTGCATGCATCTATCTATACTATAGTGAGATTAGTGTGGTGGCCAATGCAATCACACACTGTGGGCCCATTGAGGGCAGCTTCATGTGGTGTCAGGCATGTTGTTGAATTCTGTTCTCTTTCTGCCTGACCTGTTTTGGGTGGGAGTCATGTGCACCACAAATCATGTCGTTCGCTGCTTAATTTAGCAATCACTGTGTTACTGTCACAGTGGCCTGTTCCTCTGGGCTGTGATGAGCACTGCTGCCTCACTGATTTGTAGATCAGATCCCAGTGTAATGTTCACATATCACTTGTATGTCCATAAAAAACTTTTGTTTTGTCTATCATATTATAAAATGATTTAAAATAGTGAAAATAGAAGATCTGCTTGTAGATCTGCTATTTTCACTTGTTTTGTGCGCCAGTCTTGTGTGATGAAGCAGGGCAAACATACACATTTGAAACTAGGAGATGACGATATCCTCTCCTCCATTCAATGGTCTGACCTTTTTATTTGTTCCAATGGCAATATGTGACCACGCATTTAACCCAAGAAGCCCAAAAGTGCAGCAGTTTGTTTCTCAAAGGCCACTTTACTTAAGGCAGTGGCTCGAACTTTTTTAATCTCAAGGACGTCTGGGGCCTGGCCACTGACCCTCTGAGAATGTAGAATTGGAAACAAATGGACCATTTTGTTCCATTTGTACATTCTCAGTGTTACACACCTGTAAGGATCCATTTGGCTCTTAATTATTAATTGTTTAGCTGAGGTCCCCCTGGGAGCCACTCAAGGACACCTGGCGGGCCAAAAAAAAACATTGTAGGATGTACTGTAGGTGTATACATTGTTCAGTATAGGTAACAATTGAAGGCACAATTTACAGTGAGTCGTCAGTCATAATTGGGGTGTTTATTTTCCAGTAATGACCCCTTCACTATTTCCTGCTGTAAGATTTAAGTACAAAATCAATAATTTGAAACAAACTATTGATTTAAAAATTATTTCATTAGCTACCGTTTCCATTGCAACATAAACTGAGGCAGAACAGCGGTCTATCGAGAAATAACACATTGCACAATGCCTTGATTGACCAATCAGATTTTAAGTATTCAATACAGGACAGGAGTGTAATAATAATGCTATATAATAACAATGCAGGCAGTAGGGACTTCAACAAAGTAATTTCTTTGAGTATCTGTATTTTACTTGAGTATTTCATTTGACAAGTGTTGTACTTTTGACTCCATTACATTTTTAGGAAGCGAAAAATTACATTCACCAACACATTTTGGGGGAAAATGTACTTTGTACTTTTTTGAATATTTCAGTTTTTTTCCCCCCAGTACAAATTTGACAGAGCAACTTTCACTTGTAGTTGAGTCATATTTGACCAGGAGTATCTCCTCACTCACTACACTATACATTACCTCAAGGTTTGAGTACTTTGTCCACCACTGAATACAGGAGAAAATGGCAGGGAGAAGTTATAAAATTCAACAAGCACAGCGAACCCTCAACCTGCTATCTTTTCATCTCATGGTTATCTGGAAAGCTTGTGTCTTTCAAAACACAATGCATCATAGTCATTGTGCATGCACGCTGGCAAGAGTTTTTTGGCTGTTTGCAGTGTGCTGAAAGACTCTGCCAGACATTTCCCCCCAAAATATCATCGTAAAATAACCGAGCTACACCAAATATCTCGCCAAAAGTTCACATTTACAAGCTCGCATGTCCTAACATGACACATTTATTGGCTGATGTTCCCCCCCAGATTATGAACGCTGGGGTTCAAGTGCTTAAAGATGGGCACCCCAACAATGCCTGGACCCCATGCTGCAGCGAACAAAGACTCTATGGCGTATTGTCATCATAAGGGCACAAGGTTAATCATTTGGTGCTATGTCAAATCTGATTTATTATCTGAGCATGGATTAATTTGTCAGTATGTGCTCCATTAAAGCAGCAGCCAGCAAGGCTTTAATTAGCATGATTCTAATTGCAGTGATTATTGGCCTCTTCTTGAGGCGTTGGGGATGGGGGGAGGAGCTGAAATCACCGCCAACTTCTGGCCGTGGTGATGATGAGTCAGCACGGGTGTGTAGGGGCAGGGGCGTCACACCAAATTCTGGGCCCTGGGTACAAGGATTCACTGCGGGCCCCCATGAATGTTAACTATTGAAAAATAGCAGATATACAAGCTCACAGCGCGGCACCGAGTGCCGCGCTGCAAGCTTGTAGATCTGCTATTTTTGAAAAATTGTGAAAATGTGTGCAAGAAACCTATGTTTCTATGTCAGTGATACTCAAACTTTTTCATGTGAAGGACCCCCAAAATGATATGAATTTGGCCACGGACCCCCATCTCAAAATATTTAGCTCCAGGGAGGGACCACCCCCGGAAGCAAAATTTTAGTTACAAATGTTTGCTTAAAAAAATACATATTCAAAGATTTGCACACATTTTCACGACTTTTCAAAAATAGCAGATCTACAAGCTCGCAGCGCGGCACTCGGTGCCGCGCTGTGAGCTTGTATATCTGCTATTTTTCAATAGCTAAAGTTACTAGGGCCCCTCCACCTTGGGCCCCGGTAACTCAGTCCCACTTTCCTACCCCTTGTGACACCCCTGTATAGGGGGCACGCAGTCACACCCTGCAGCCCAGTCTGAATGCTCTCTATTCAGGTTGGCTAAAGAGAGATAAGATTTCCTTTCTCATCTTTTGTTTTGTTTTGTGTAGTTTCTTTGTTTTGTGGGCCATGCAGTGTGTGAATAAAGAAAGACTCAAAGTGATTGCTCGAGCTCTGTTCGCATAGATAATGTTCCCTTTGTAAAACTGCAACAAATTAAAATGATTTCTCGAGATGGGGGAATGGGGATGCTCGGAGCTGATGCAGCTACAACAACTACACAGAGGAGATATGTTACTGTGTTAGGCGTCAGATCAGGGTGTGTGTGTGTGTGTGTGTGTGTGTGTGTGTGTGTGTGTGTGTGTGTGTGTGTGTGTGTGTGTGTGTGTGTGTGTGTGTGTGTGTGTGTGTGTGTGTGTGTGTGTGTGTGTGTGTGTGTGTGTGTGTGCGTGTGTGTGTGTGTGTGTGCGCGTGTGCGCGCGCGCGTGCGTGCGTGCGTGCGTGCGACATGTATGATACACATTCAGTGTGCAATCAGTTGGAAGAATACACAGTGAAATCCTCAGTGTTAATGCATCCTAAGTGTTAGGGTCTACTTAATGTAACCAAATGGGTCCATTTGGTTACATTCTGTACACTCAGAGTAAAGTAAAGGACCATTTTCAACCTTATCTTTATATATTTGGTCCTCACTAATTTACATTGTAAGATGGTACAATTTACATTTAATCACTTAATGGGCCCTATTTTGCATGTTTTAATTACCAGGTCTTACAGTATGTCTTAACTTAAGACCTGGAGGTGTGGCCAATGATGTTTTGCTATTTTACAGATGATGAAACGGCTTGATGTGCTGTCATGCTCGTTTGATCAGATTGCTTGGTCGGAACTACCCGTTGTATGAGCATTAGTGAGGACCAACTATATTGAAGATAGGTTGAAAATGGGTGAAGTGGTCTTTAGACACAGAGGAGTTTACTGTGTAGGCTAAAGTATGTTTTTTGACCGAGATGCGGGCGGAGGACATAGTTCAAACACAACAGCCGGGGAGCGAGTTAGCTCCTATCAACCTCTGCACCATGCGGCCTCCCTGTAGATCGATCGCTTGTAGTAGATACACTCTTAAAATTGTTGGGTCAAAAACAACCCAAGTTGGTTATTTATGTAACCAACACGTAACACTGTTTTGGACCAGCCCAACATGGGTTATTGCAGACCAACAGGGTTGGGTTAAGGCTGTGACCCAGCATGTTGGGTTGGGATTGTACAACCAAGTAATGGGTTGAAAGTGACTTTGCTGTTGGGTTAATGTGATACTGCTGATGGGTTGGAATCTAACACCCAAAAATGGCTTAAAAGTGACCTTGTTGTTGGGATTGTACGCTCATTCACATTAAATCTATTTTTTTTTTTTACAACATTTTCTTCAATGACATTTTTCATGCTTAATCTACTCAAGGAAGAATGCATGCGGAGTAAATTATGCATTTAATCGTGGCAATATATCACAACTTTGAACACAACAGATTCTGTGGTGCTTCACATTAAAAGAACAGCAAACCTGTTTGTATGTGTCAGTCTGGACCATCTTAGTCATGGTTTCTGTTTCTGTAAGCAACTATGTTTTTTTATATATTTTTTAATTAGGGATTATGACTGGGCTACATCCACTGCGATCATCTACAATACAATGTTGTTTTCTCTATCTAAAACCATAAAATAATGGAAAAGTTTGTACAAAATATCTGTATGGGAGCACAGTTGCATGCTGGGTAACTGCCCACCCACTTAGTTTAACCCAATAGTGGTGCAATTCACAAACCAATGTGTTGATAGACAGAGAGGGCGGGTCTATTTTAACCCAAGTTGGTGCAATGCAGTGAACCATGTGTTGGGTAAACTCGAATTCAAAAGCCTATACCAACACTTGGGTTATGAACTCAATGCATTTTATCTGATGATGTGGGCGGGCCATCCATAGCCCAACAGATGGTTTACTAATTTTAAGTATTTTTAATCCAATGTTTGGTCAAACTGACCCAACCTTTGACCCAACAGTGTCAACCCAGCAAAAGGGTTGAACATTTGACCCAACATTTTTAAGAGTGTAGGGTTCCTGTTGACCCCTTACAACATGGACTGCTGTGGGTGCCGGCACAAGCTGCTGCACTCTCAATCTGTAGTGTTATTGCTGTTATTGAACTTGTTTTCTTTTAGTTAAATTTTAGTTAAATAGAGTGGATGCTGGGTCCGTGCTGCACTGCCCAGATGGGCTTACGGTAATAGTGAAATAGACCCTTTAAAGTTTAAAGGGTCCATTTCTACCAGTGGTGGAAGAAGCACTCTGTTACCAGTAAAAGCCCTGTATTCGTAATTTCTAAGTACACAAGTATTATACTGGCATCAAAATATACTAAACATAAAAGTATGCATAATACAAAATAGCCCATTTCCTAATCATATTATTAGATTAGGCTAATGCATGAATGCGTTCATCACGGCTGGTAAATGTAAGCACCTATAATAATCAGTTAGGTAGCTATATCTTTTATTAATAATCTAAATTTAAAAAAGTAACTGTAACCAAAGCTGTCAAATAAGTGCAAGCACAACATTTGCGTCTGAGATGGAGAAGTAGAAAAAGTAGTAAAAGAGTAGTAAAGAAACTTCCAGTTCAATGATTCTATGTGTAGGGCCATGTCAGTAGTGTGTCTGGTTGGGTATGGTGTTAGTTATGGCTGGAGGGTATAGCTGTCATTCCCTACCAATCCCAGAATACCCTTGGGTAAGGCACTGACTAGATGTTTTGTGTTTACGTGTCAGATAGGCGAAGCACAGTAAATGACCCTGCAACCCGCCCTATAGACCATTCATACGAGTATGTGTGTGCGCGTGTCTTTATGATTATTCTATGCTGTATTGTTCAGAAGACATCGTGCGATGTCCAAATCAAATACTTCATTGTAATTGTGTGTGCTTCGCTGTTTTAAACAAACCTTGAGATATCAATCATTAGCCATCCACTGAGCATTAAAACTCTCAGCTGGACTAAAGATCAAGCGTGAGTTTGTTTTTCCTAGGAGAGGATCTGTCTTTCTTTCTGTCTGTTTGTCCGGGGATAATCTGTCAAACTGCCGGTCCAATCAGCGCCACATTTCTTGTGCATGCCGTCAGTAGGCCAAGCATGTACGGTAGTTTATATATTCTTTTAAATAATTCACTTTTATTTCATAATGTTAGTCAATGGCAGTTGGATCTGGCTCAAACGTTGCCCACATTTGGAGTCATGTCATAAATATGTCATAGACGACTAAGATCATGACTGACTTTATACATGAGATCCACATGGGAAAAAAACATTTTGCTGGAAGGTTTTGGGGGTTTGAGCCCTCGATTACATCACCTATAGTACAGCATAATAATATTAGGACCTTTACCGTTCACTTCAAAGCAAGGCCTGTTGATCTTTAACGTGATTCCCTGCATGTGTGGAATATTGATTGGCTTGGATGAAGCCATCCATCTTCTGCTGATGGTCTCGTTGTGTGTGGTACGCTTCCATTCTCCATGCATGCATATAAGCAAGTTGATAGATAGGCCTATAGCAGGGCAGGGGATATAATTAATCGATTGAGGGGGCTGTTATGGAATATAATTTATAGCTTTCGGGCACAACCAATAGTTAGCCGTAATTAGGTGGGCGTTTCTTTTTTGCTTTATTAGGAGTGTTAAGACAGGAAGAGAGAAGGAATGGGCGTCGAATTCAAACTGAGGTCCTCGTGACTCACAGGGAGCATGTCGTCGGTGTCGGGTGGAAACCTTGTATGTCCAAAACCGTTTGTTTTTATCATTTAAAAAAAATGACCCAAACTAGTGAAAACAGCCGATCTACAAGCACACAACGCCAAGCACCGCGAGGCGTTGTGTGCTTGTAGATCTGCTGTCTTCACTACTTTTGTGCGACGGCCTTGTCTGATGAAGCAGGGCTTTACTTCGCGAAAAAACGCACACATTTGGAACTTGAAGATACGAGGTTTATGCCTGACAGTGACGATGTGGTCCGTTCACTAACAGGCTGAGCCACCAGGCATCCCCTGGTGGGCTTGTTTTCTAATGGAAAGCTGCTGTAGCCAACATGAAATCCCCAGGAGACTCTGATATGAGTGGGTGGGACTCGGGAGGCGAGGCAGAAGACAGGAGGTCAGGTCAGTGAAACTGTGTCAGTTACAGTTAATTGACACAATGTGCTTTTGTAGCCCCTCCACATACTGTATGCTCCCAGTCTCACGTATAGCCAGACAAATGTTCCACAATCTCCGAATGCTATACAGAGTCTGGAAGTACTACACATTCGGAAAGCCGAGAATGGAATTAAGCTGTCATCTGTTCGTCATTTCTGTTAACGAAAATATATTTTTAAACATCTTTACATTTTATGTTAGAATTGACATTTCTGATTAGCAAAAGCTATTCATGTATTGATTATTTTGATTTATATTATATTAGGACAGTTTTGCATGACCGTAAAGACGAAACGGAAACGGGGAGGTCTGATCATTTACAGAGCTTCCGTGCTCTAGAGTGTAAGGGCCCTATTATGATCCAGGTCTTATGCCTTATGCCTTAACTTCTTTACCTTTTTTCACTATTTTGAAAAACATTTTTAAATACTTCAAATGCTGATCTACATCTGCACGTTGTGAACTTGCAGATCAGCTATTTGAAATATTTAAAAAACAAAAACAAAATAGTAAAAAAAGGCAAAGAAGTTAAGGCATAAGGCATAAGACCTGTTTCATAATAGGGCCCTAAGTGTGGCGGAGAGAGTCACAGCCTCAGCCTGAAGCCTCAAAAGTCTAGTATCTGCCTTCGTTCCATTGGGATAGCCCTTTGGAGTAATGGTTAAGATATTGGACTTTCACGCGGGAGACCCGGGTTCGAAGCCGGGTGGGGAGGTTCGGGTCACCTCCGTTACATTGGTGCCGTGACCTGGATCCGAGCTTCCCCGTAGGAGGAGGTCAAAGGGGGGTGAGTGTGGCAGAGAGTCCCTGCCCCAGCCTGAAGCCTCAAAAGTCTAGTATCTGCCCTCTTTCCATAGGGATAGCCCTTTGAAGTAATGGTTAAGATGTTGGACTTTAACGCGGGAGACCCGGGTTCGAAGGCGGGTGGGGAGGTTCGGATCAGCTCCGTTACATAAGACTTTTGAAAATTGAGGGAGGCAACAGTCTGGCTTGCGACACCAGTAGCCTATGCTCCAAACGCAGTTTTCACTCTGAGGGTGTACAACTGCAGGAACCAAATGGGCCCTTATGGGTCAATTTCGTTCCATTTGTACACTATCGGTGTTAGATTAAGGATTTTAGAATCAGAATCGAAGCTGTTCATGAATCTCCAAGAAATCCAGAGTCTAGAAATCAGGGGTGCAGTCGTCCCGATTTAAAATGAAGCAGATACGGAACTGAAAGTGCCTATGATTGGCCGCTAGTTGCGCTGTTCTGGCACCAGAAGCAACATGTTCTCCAAAGGATTCCATCCATTTCCCCCGAACTTTTACATTTGATTTTCTTACCTTAATAAACATGTCATAATTACCTTATGGTTCCTGTCGCTAGTTTAAAGCCTCGTTTCAATCACCATGATATGCGTTTTGTGAAAATATGGTCCAATTGATGTTATATTTGATGTTATAGCAGGGTATGCTGTAGTAGGAGGGGCTTGTGATCATAGGCTTG
This sequence comes from Nannobrachium achirus, assembly GCF_963921795.1. Classification (NCBI taxonomy): domain Eukaryota; kingdom Metazoa; phylum Chordata; class Actinopteri; order Myctophiformes; family Myctophidae; genus Nannobrachium; species Nannobrachium achirus. The sequence goes on along the minus strand of NC_137818.1, from coordinate 44,753,711 downwards.
TGATGATTCTTCTTCGTGTGCTTTATTTTCAGCAAGCTCAAAACAATGTCCCATGTATCCCTGCAGTTGCACGTGACCGTTGGCAGCCAATAGCATTCGAGATGGTATCATTTCTACCAATGAATGTTGATTTCTACAATGATGGCGTCACCCATACAACGGCCAAAAAAAGCTTCATTTGTGCAGCATAGAAACCAAAGGCTTTCTGCTGTCCATATTTTTTTACAGTCTATGGTAGAAATGCATCCTTGCAGCTCGGTTTTTACAATCACGCTAGCCCAATTTGTGTTATAAAAAAAATGTTTTTCTTCATATAATTGAGATTGATTATCAGATTAATCCCTACAGTATGTATTATATATAGGCTTAGGCTGCTTCTTCTTTTTTTAAGTATCTTGGAACTTGGAAGCGCAGGTTCCTATCCTATTGATTCTGAATAATTTGGTGTGGGAGTGTGGGAGATAAAGTACCTTAAAGGGAAATTAATTAGACTACTGTAAGTACAACAATAACAAACCAAACAAAAATAACTTTATTCTCACATGATTTTCTGGCAGAAAGCCTTTTTAAACAGCCTTGTGTCATAGATAGTTCTTACTACAATTTTATACTTATACAGTGTTTCCCCCTGGGGTTGTCTGGGTTGTGTTGTAAAATGAATGTGTTGCAGATTGCCTGCTGCTTTCATCTGCTTGGTTTTATCTTATTCTAACTCCAACTAGAAAAGGGCGCTTCTTAGAGCTCAGGTCTTCGCCAGGGTGGGTGGCCTACCCAGAGCTTGCCAGGAAGCTACAGGGGGACATAGAGTTTACTGTATATGAAATACAGTTAACCCATTAAGATCGCGAACGCATCTGTGTCACTTAACCACTTTAACCTACATGTTGTATACTTTGGCTAATCAAAAATAGCAGATCTACAAGCTCATAGCACGGCACCGAGTGCCGCCCTATGAGCATGTAGATCTGCTATTTTTGAAAAAGCATGAAAATGTGTGCAAATCTTTGAATAATATATTCTTTTAAAGCTAAAATGTTTAAGTCAAATCTTTCTGGGGGACCCTGGAACATAATATTTTGAGATGGGGGTCCACGGTCAAATACATATAATTCTAGGGGTCTTTGACATTAAAAACTTTGAGCACCACAGATGAAGAAACCCATTTTTCAGAAAACTATTAGGATTTAATTAGAAGACATTTTTTAGGTATTTTGCGGGACCCCTTTGTGGGTCGCGGACCAATTTTTATGGGTCCCTTTATTTTTTGTTTTCCTATATTTAGTTTTTTATTATTATTTCAAAACATTTTCAAAACAACCAAAAAATAAATTAAAACTATTTTTTTTCAGTTATTTCATTAAGAAATAAAAGAGAAATCAAAGAAATTCCATAATTTATAAAACAAATGAATAAGTAGTGAAAATAGCAGATCTACAGGCTGACAACAGAGTACGAAACAACGCGTTGTGCAGGTGTAGATCTGCTGTTTTCACTAGTTTGGGTCCCGCGCAAACGTCTAATCTCTCTTTTGGGTCTCAACCTGAAAAGTTTGGGAACCACTACTATAGATGCCCCTCAACATGTGATAACTGGGCAGTGGGTGGAGGGGTTCATGATATATGGCTTTTTGTAAGAAATAGGCCCCTCCCACAAATTGTTCAAGCCAAATACAAAACGGTCATTGTCACATGATCATTTGCACCTAATTTGGTGGGGGCAGGGTGGAAATCATGTTTCCCTAACAACCATCAATTAACCTGGTCCCCTTGTACTCCTTTCACATATACAGTGAAATGTGCATTTATACACTTAAACCCCATGCGATTATAAGCGGAGTCCCTCAGGGCTCTTTAGTTGTCTTTTCTGTTATTGTGGGGAAAGCTTTAGCAGAAAATCGTCTATTTTCAGCTAAAGCTTTCCCCACAATATGGATGCATGCTGCATGGGGTTTAAGTGGTTAACCGATCGTATTCGTAAGTAAGGAGGCTGCTACGGGGGCAGCTAAGTACGTGTCTCACTCAGGCACACTTAAACACATGCAATAGCCCGGGGCCAGGATGCGAAAAGGGGACTTTCTGTTTCCCAGGCAGCCTCTCTACCCATTCAGCTACTCTGCTGTATGTCATAACGTAGCTTAACATTTCAAACTGGGTAAAAGACTATCTTTCATCAACCAGCATGCAAGTAAAAGTATGATTCAATCCAAGTGTGATCAATAAAGCACTTACTGCAGATTCCATAACACATATTTTGAATCAGATGAATATAGCCTATAATCATAAACAGAATGTGATTGTGCATCATGGCAGTTATTTACAGCACTGGTTACAAAAACTTTTAGCTCAAGACCCAAACTAGTGAAAACAGCAGATCTACAAGCTCCCAATGCGTTGCTTCAACTCGCTTGTGTGCTTGTAGATTGGATATTTTCACTATTTTAAATTGTTTTTAAAATAACTAAAAAGGCTTTGGACATCCAAGGTTTCCACCCGACAACGACAAAATGGTTGTTTGGGAAACAGTTATACAGTAGCACTGGTTCTCAACGTGGGTGTTGGCGACACTCCCGAGTTCCTTGAGGGGGTCCCAGGCCCCCCAGGTAAATGATTGATGCTTAGGAACCAAATGGACCCTGAATCAGAAAATGTAGAAATGGAACTAAATGGAACCTTACTAATTGTTCCTTTTATACACTCACAGTTAAAAGCCGGATTTTTGGGTCCCACCCAGAGATAAATATCATTTCAAACGGTGGCAGTTCCGGCCCACCAATCAATCAATCAATCAATCAATCAATCAATCAATCAATCAACCAATCAATCAATCAATCAACCAATCAATCAATCAATCAATCAATATATACTGTATATATATACACATACTGTAGGAGCCAATTTCTAAGTTCATATTTATTAATATTATTATTTATTTATTGGCCCTCTATTGTGGTGTGTGAATTAATTGGCTGTGCTCAACCCCTCTGCAGGAATGCATTATAAGGAGAGGTGCGTCACACAGTGGGCGTGACAGACTGAGAAGCAACAGTCTTTAGACCTTGTGTGTTACTTGCTGCGGGAAATTAGAATTTATTATTTTATATATTGAAAGTTTTGATTCTCTGCAAAAGAAAGAAAATAAAACAACTTTAATTTTGAAACCGAAGAAAACCTGGAGTGGACAATCAATTCTTCATCAAACAGCAACAAGCCAAGCGTCTATTTTTATATCAGTCTGTCCAAGAGTGACTTACACAAATGGCAAAAGGTGTTTTTCAACAAAAGGATATGTGGTCACTACAATAGTCTAAAGACTCGCTTTGGATTGGAACGTTGGAAAGAAATGGATTGCAAGAAACGGCCATCTGTTTGAGCGGAGGACAGCGTGGCTGAGAACAAAGAACAAAGAAAGTCGGCGTGGTGGTGCGTCGCAACAAGCGGTAAATACAACTTTTCAAAAGTTCATAATGGAGAAACTACGAGTTTAAACATGGAACCTGTGGAGGAATTCGTTTAAGGCGGACCTGGAGTTCATTTAAAAGCAAAGAAAAGTGACATTTGATGCGCATTGAATAATTAATGTATTTCATTGCCACTGCATAATTAAAATGTGCGCTAAAAAACCCCTATGACGACTATATGAATTGCAATTAATGGAGCCGATGGATCTGCCACAAAGTGTGTACTGCTTGGTGTATTCATGTTGATTAAAACCTGGAAATGAATGGACAAATGAATGGAACAGAATCAAATGTGACGGCGCTGGTCACGGCAACTGAACTTGGAGAAATCATTCCAAAGTTGCGCTCAGTCCGCAAAAACAAACTCTCGCAACTAACGCGGAGAAAGAACATTATAAAGGAACTAATGAAGGACAATATGAATACGGAGGAAGTGGAGGAAAACATGGACAAGTACAAAACACTGTTGGATGAATTTAAAGAAGCGCATTTGTCCTATCATGCGCTATTGAGTGAAACCGATGAAATAGCGACAAGTGATGACTGGTTTCAATCAAAACTGTGCCACAGTAATGACTTTTTTGACATTGTTGCTAAATGGAAATCTGAATTCATGACGCCTGAAGATTGTTTAGCTCTGGGTGACAGTGCGTCTGTTATAGCCAAGCCACATTCAAGTGCGTCTAAAGGGAGTACGCACTCATCTCGCACATCTGTATCTTCTGCTCGCATACGCGCAGAAGCCGAAAAGGCTGCTGCAGTTGCAAAATTGCAGGCACTAAAGGAAAGACATGTGTTGGAGGAGGAAGAGGAGAACCTCCTAAAACAAATGGAGAAAATAAGGAAAAGAAAGGAAACGCTACATGTACAGGCTGATTTGGATGCGGCCAATGCGAAAATCAATGCACTTACTAATGTGGAAACTCAAGGCCATGCTCAAGTTCAAGGTGCACCTTCACCAACAACTGATGAAATGAATGAATATTGTGACAAAGTTGGTGAAATGCACAAAATGTCTGAAAAGGAAAACGAGCGCACAAAAAAGGAGCCAGTGCATAGGATCACTACCCAAGGTGTGCGCGTAAAGGAACCGCAATACCGCTCTTACGCAATACCGCTCATACCTCCCGACTCGGATCCATTCTTCTGTTCTCCCCAGGTACCACCACCTCCACCCGAATATTATATTCAAAAACAATATGGTGGCCAGCCCGACAAGCAACTTCATTCAAAACAGGAAAAACCCTCTAAACAGGCCCCACATTCTTCACAATTAAAGGACGAGAATAAAATTCCCAAACAACAACCCATGCAACAACCCCCCATGCAACAGCCCCCCATCCAAGAAGCAACTCTGTACAGTATTTTACAAAAGCAAAATGAAATTACTGCCACTCTTGTAAACCAAAATCGTCATTCCTCTTTGCCCCGAAAAGACATTAAGGTGTTTGAAGGTGATCCTGTTGAATACAGGTCATTTATGAGAGCCTTTGAATATTTTATTGAAGCCAAAACAGTCTCTGGAAGAGACAGGTTGTACTATTTGGAACAGTACACAAGGGGGCAGTCAAGAGAACTTATCAGAACATGTCTATATATGGAACCGGAAAGGGGCTATCTCAAAGCAAAGGAGCTCCTCCAAGAGCATTATGGCAATGAATTCAAAATCGCCAATGCATATATTGAAAAGGCCCTGTCATGGTCTACTATCAAGCCTGAAGACCCCAAAGCTTTGGAGGCATTTGCTCTATATTTAAGAGGGTGTTGTAATGCAATGGAGGAAATCACTTATATGGAGGAACTTGACTTATCTTCCAATCTGAGAGCTCTGGTCACCAAGTTGCCATATAAAATCAGAGAGAAATGGAGATCTGAAGTCTGTGTGCTACAGGAAAAGCGCAAAAGCAAGGTCAGATTTTGTGACCTAGTCAGGTTCCTTGAAAACCAAGTGAAAGTGCTTACAGACCCTGTATTTGGCAATATTCAAGACCCAACTGCCCCAAAAGCTCAGAAAACAACCATGTTCAAAAGGCCCAAATCCACTGGCAGCAGCTTTGCCACCAGCATAAGCAACATTGACTCTGACTCCCAGTCACCCCAGGCACAGGACAGCTCCCAGGCTGCAAACAAACCTTTCTGTCTGTTCTGTTCAGGTACCCATACATTGGATGCATGTCTACAATTCAAAAGGAAATTGCACAGAGACAAAATCGCCTTTCTGAAAGAAAGGGGAATATGTTTCGGATGCCTTGTACAAGGTCACATGAGCAACAACTGCCATAAACGCTTGCCATGCAAATACTGCAAACTAAAGCATCCAACTGTGCTTCATATAGGAAAGAGAAAAGGAACAGAACCAGAAACAACAGAAAAGTCTGAAACATCACAGGCCAGTGCACCTCCAAAGGCATGTGGGCGTATTGGGGCCGGTGAAGAGGAGTGTGTGCTATCTATTGTACCTGTGAAAGTAAAATCCTGCAAAGGAAATCAAATTATACAAACCTATGCATTCCTTGACCCTGGCAGTTCAGCCTCATTTTGCACAAGCAGTCTCATGCATCAGCTGAACATAAGAGGAAAAAGAACCAACATCCTTCTCCGCACCATGGGTCAAGAAAAGACTGTCAGTAGTCACATAGTAACAGGTCTGGAGGTGAGTGAGCTTCATGACAACACCTTTACAGCCCTCCCAGAATGTTACACCCAGAAAACCATGCCTGTTACAAAACATAACATTCCCAATCAGTCCGATATATCCAAGTGGCCATACCTCAAAACCATCAAACTCCCCACCATAGATGCAGACATAGGCTTGCTGATTGGCACAAATGCACCTAAAGTAATGGAACCACAAGAGGTCATTAACAGCCAAGGAGAAGGCCCATATGCAGTGAGGACACTGCTAGGATGGGTGGTCAATGGTCCTTTAAGAGGAGGAGGTACACAGGCCAACTCAGCTTCAGTCAACAGGATTTCAGTTGTTGACCTCCATGACTTACTCGTCACACAGTACAACACTGACTTTGTTGAAAAATCCTATGAGGAAAAAAGGGAAATGTCAGTGGAAGACAAACAGTTTTTGAAAATTGTTCAGGATTCAACTGTTATTGTGGATGGACATTACAGTTTCAGATTGCCATTCAGGAGCCAGGATGTTTCACTCCCAAACAATCGACAGATTGCAGAACAACGACTTTGGAGCTTAAAAAGGAAGTTCTTGACAAATACATCATTCCATGAGGAGTACACTCGTTTCCTCAGTGATGTCATTGAACAAGGCTACGCTGAAGCAGTGCCACAGGGGCAGCTGAAGCAAAAGGATGGGAAAGTTTGGTACATACCTCACCATGGGGTGTACCACCCCAAAAAAGGAAAGCTCAGAGTGGTTTTTGACTGTGGAGCATCCTTCAAGGGCACGTCGCTCAACTCAGAGCTACTCCAGGGTCCTGACTTAATTAAATCCCTCATAGGAGTGCTCACAAGGTTCCGGCAGGAGCCTATTGCTATAATGGGAGACATACAAGCAATGTTTCATCAAGTTAAAGTTGCAAAACAAGATGTCAATTTTCTGAGATTCCTGTGGTGGCCAGGGGGTGATATAGGTGTTGACCCTCTTGAGTACCGTATGGTTGTGCACCTTTTTGGTGCTGTGTCATCACCCAGCTGCGCGAACTATGCGCTCCAAAGGACAGCTGAGGATAACAGGAACCAATTCAGACCTGAAGTAATTGACACAATTCTGAAAAATATTTATGTGGATGATTGCTTAAAATCTCTAGCCACAGAAGATGAAGCAATACCTCTTATCAAAGAGCTCACAGCTGCCTGTCACAAGGGAGGTTTTCACTTCTCCAAATGGATAACCAACAGCCGCAGAGTACTGTCCTCAGTTCCCGAAGCAGACAGAGCAAAAGAGGTGAAGGAGCTCAACCTAGACAGAGATCGACTCCCTACAGAACGTGCACTTGGTGTGCAGTGGTGTGTGGAGGATGACAATTTTACATTCAATGTCACCACCAAGTCACAGCCACATACAAGGAGGGGGATCCTGTCTGAAGTTAGCTCAATCTATGACCCTTTAGGGTTTCTTGCACCTTTCACTCTGCCTGCAAAACTGCTATTACAAGAGCTATGCAGCTTAAACCTTGGCTGGGATGAGGAAATACCCAAGATGTTCTCTGAGCGGTGGATTAAATGGAAATTAGATCTCCAAAAGATCACTGACTTCAAGGTGAGAAGATGCCTCAAACCCAATGACTTTGGCAAACCCATAAAGGCACAACTACATCATTTTGCAGACGCCAGTGAACAAGGATACGGCACAGTGAGCTATTTGAGACTGACAAATGACAAAAACACCATTCATGTTTCATTCATGATGGGGAAGGCAAGAGTAGCGCCCCTCAAAAAGATAACAATCCCCAGGATGGAGCTTGCTGCTGCAGTGCTGGCCACTAAAGTGGATAAAGTTCTCAGAAGAGAGTTGCAGCTGCAGCTTGAAAGCTCAATGTTTTGGACTGATAGCCAATCAGTGCTGAAATACATAGCAAACCAACACACAAGATTCCACACATTTGTGGCTAACAGAGTTTCCACCATTAGGGAAGCCACAAAACTGACCCAGTGGAGATATGTCAACACAAAGGTGAACCCTGCTGATGTTGCCACCAGGGGGCAGAATGCTGACAAATTCATGGAGAATCAGATTTGGATTCATGGTCCAGACATACTCTGGAAGTCAGAAAGGGACTGGCCAGAGTTTCCCATGGACCTGATCTCACACTCCTTTGATGACCCAGAGGTCAAGAGAAATCCTGCTGTGAGTACAATCATTGTAAAGGACAATGGAAATCCAACTGACACATTTCTCACACACTTTTCCAGCTGGAGAAAGCTGAAAGTTGCTGTAGCATGGATATTGAAACTCAAAGAAACTTTGAAAGCACTGGTTCACAGGAAAAAGGAATTTCATTCTACTGTAAGTGGCTCAAACATAACCACTCGAAGTACTAAGAAGCTGATGGACCAAAAGATGACAAATGTCAAAACCACATTGGGTGGACAAACAGTTACTCTAGAAGACCTAGAGAAGGCAGAAAACGCCATTATCCATCAAATACAAAGGCAGCACTTTCCAGAGGAAATGGCAACCCTGCAAATGGCGACATCTGGTGTCAAAAAGGCGAGTAACATCTACAAGCTTGACCCAGTGTTCAAGGATGGTGTGCTCAGAGTGGGAGGACGTTTGAGCAGGGCAGCTATGCCAGAAGAAAGTAAGTTCCCTGTCATACTCCCCAAACATTCTCACGTATCCACACTCATTCTCAGGCACATACACGAGAAAACTGGACACGGAGGAAGGAACCACATTCTTTCTGAACTGAGAAAGAAATATTGGATAATTAAGGCCAACTCTGCAGCAAGGAAAATAATAGGAGAATGTGTTGCCTGCAGACGGCACAGGGCCAAAATTGGAGAACAAAAAATGGCCGATTTGCCACAGGAAAGGCTCGAGCCAGACATGCCTCCATTTTCCAATGTTGGTGTCGATTATTTTGGCCCTATTGAAATCAAAAGAGGACGAACCATCTTGAAAAGGTATGGAGTGCTATTCACATGCATGACTAGTAGAGCTGTGCATATTGAGGTGGCCCATTCCCTCGACACAGACTCATGTCTCAATGCCTTGAGACGTTTCATTTGTAGAAGAGGACAAGTGAAACATATTCGATCTGATAATGGAACTAATTTTGTTGGGACTCAGAGAGAATTAAAGGAAGCCCTCGCTACACTGAACCAGCAAAGGATACAAGGAGCTTTGCTTCAGAAAGGCATACAGTGGAGTTTCAATCCCCCTGGAGCTTCCCACCATGGAGGAGTATGGGAGAGACTCATAAAGTCTGTAAGACAAGTGCTCCATGCTGTTTTGAAGCAGCAGACTCTTGATGATGAGGGACTACAGACTCTATTATGCGAAGTGGAGGCCATCTTAAACAGCCGCCCAATCACTACTGTCTCTAATGACCCACACGACCTAGAGCCTCTTACCCCCAACCACATCTTGCTCATGAACACCAAGCCCATTCTGCCACCTGGAGTCTTCAACAAGAAAGACCTGTATGTGAGACGCCGATGGAAACAGGTGCAGTACATGTCAGATTTATTCTGGAAGCGCTGGTGCCTAGAGTACTTGCCCCTCATGCAGGAAAGGCAGAAATGGTGCAAACAGAGGAGAAGCTTCACAATTGGAGATGTGGTAATGATCGTGGACCCCTGTGCTCCACGTGGCTCCTGGATATTGGGAAGAGTGCTCGAAGTTATGGCGGATTCAAAAGGATTGGTGCGAGCTGTAAAGGTCAAAACACCAACCAATGTCCTCGAGAGGCCCATAACTAAGATCTGCCTGCTGCTAGAAGCTGAAGAGTGATGCTCCTTACTACGGCTGGTGAAAGACTATCTAGTCTATTGGAGAAAAGCCACGTTTCAGACAAACTGTTTCATGGCCAACGCTGCTACCCAGCAGCACAGGAGAGACTTGAGCAGTTGTGTCTGGTGGCTTGATGGTGACCTGATGACTTCGCCAATCTACTGTACCTATGATGAGTACCACCACACCCAAGTTATATTAATGAAATGTTTATAGGCTCCTTTATGATACAGTGTATATTATAATTGTTTTGTTGCTCCAAATACAATTAGGGGCCGGTTATGTAGGAGCCAATTTCTAAGTTCATATTTATTAATATTATTATTTATTTATTGGCCCTCTATTGTGGTGTGTGAATTAATTGGCTGTGCTCAACCCCTCTGCAGGAATGCATTATAAGGAGAGGTGCGTCACACAGTGGGCGTGACAGACTGAGAAGCAACAGTCTTTAGACCTTGTGTGTTACTTGCTGCGGGAAATTAGAATTTATTATTTTATATATTGAAAGTTTTGATTCTCTGCAAAAGAAAGAAAATAAAACAACTTTAATTTTGAAACCGAAGAAAACCTGGAGTGGACAATCAATTCTTCATCAAACAGCAACAAGCCAAGCGTCTATTTTTATATCAGTCTGTCCAAGAGTGACTTACACAAATGGCAAAAGGTGTTTTTCAACAAAAGGATATGTGGTCACTACACATACATACATGTATTTTTTTTTTTCCTTAGACAGAATGAAGTTATTATCTTATCTTATCCAGCCTAATTACGTTACTATTACATGAACTAGAAAAATATTGTTCCTTCGAAACAATTGTGGGCTCGCTTCAAGCCAGAAAACAATGGCTATAAAAGCACAAAATGTCAAGATCGCAGGCAGTGCTCTCTTTGACGTTACTGACGTCAAAGATTGGTCCATTTTGTTCCAAAAATGTGTTATGCAAAAGTTGACCCGCTGGTGGCGCTATAACAGGCCAATGTGAGAAGGTTGGTATCTGTTCCTTGACCTATTGGGAATGTGCTTGCAAGATTTCACGCACATCCCAGGCTGTGTTCATGATTTGAGGTGTTTTTGGCTTTGGACACTTTATCGCTGCTTGCAGCTATATTTATTATTATTATTTTATAATTTTTTTGTGTGCACTTCATAGGCATGTTAGATAAAGGTCCTTAGATTGCGTGTAGAATGTTTCATGCAAATTACAAAAAAAATCCTAGAATAAAAACGGGTTTAAGCGTTTTACAAACTGCTCAAAATTATATAGCGCCCCCCTTTGGCCATTTGGGGTAAGATTGGTTTCAGTGATATTTGAACTAACCCTCTACACTATTTTGTCATGAAAATGTGACTTTGCATGTATGTTTTAGAGGCAGAAGAATAATTTGCATAAAAATGCAATATTGTTTGAATTATTTAAAAAAGCATGTTTCAATGTTAAAGAAATCCGATCTGACAGATCTTTAGATATCGGTCCAAAGTTCACGTAAAAAAAGTTTTGTGCACGTGACGCGAAAATTCCAGAATAAAAGCGGGTTTACGCGTTTTACAAACTGCTCAAAGTGGCTGAAAATCGAAGGGCGGAGCTTACTTAACAACGACACAGATGTCTTCCGCTTGAGTCAAAGCACGCGTGTAACAAGTTGCATGTCTTCAAACGAAACGAGTCATGACTTATGCCCGTTTAAAGTTTGAATTTTCAGACGCTTCGTATAGCGCCCCCCCTTTGGCCGATTGGAATAAAATTGGTTTCAGTGATACTTTGACTAACCCTCCACATCTTTGCCAAATGCCATGAACGTGTAACTTTGCATGTATGATTTAGAGGCCGAAGAATAATTTGCATAAAACCGCAATATATATTGAATTATTAAAAAATTATATTTCACTTTAAAAGAAATCCGCCGAGATTAGTTTGACCGTATTGGTCCAAAGTTCATGTGAAAAAAGTTTTGTGCACTTGACGCGAAAATCCCAGGAGGAGATAGATTTTTACTGTTTTTCATATAATTCCGAATTGTGGGAGACCTAAAGGTCAGAGGTCAAAAGTTAGAGGGTAAAAGTTGTTCGGCATGAGGAGACGCATAAGTGTATACAGGTTTCATGGCTGTATGTATAACACAGCATGAGCTATACCTGTTCAAAGATCGCACTTTCGAAGGCTTCCTACAGCGCCACCATTTGGCCGATTGCTATAAAAAATAATAGCACACTTCGCCACTGTAAACTGAACACATTGATGTTTTTATTTTCATTTTCTCACTAAGTATGTAGGAGTAGAAAGGAACCGAAGATCCCGTCTACTGATTGCCTGCCTGATAGATAAATAACTAGAAAAATATTGTTCCTTCGAAACAATTGTGGGCTCGCTTCAAGCCAGAAAACAATGGCTATAAAAGTACAAAATGTCAAGATCGCAGGCAGTGCTCTCTTTGACGTTAATGACGTCAAAGATTGGTCCATTTTGTGTGTTGTGCAAAAGTTGACCCGCTGGTGGCGCTATAACAGGCCAATGTAAGAAGGGTGGTATCTGTTCCTTGACCTATTGGGAATGTGTTTGCAAGATTTCACGCACATTGCAGGCTGTGTTCATGATTTGAGGTGTTTTTGGCTTTGGCCACTTTATCGCTGCTTGGGTTTAAGCGTTTCACAAACTGCTCAAAATGATATAGCGCCCCCCTTTGGCCAATTGGGGTAAGATTGGTTTTAGTGATATTTGGACTAACACTCTACATCTTTGCCAAATGCCATGAACATGTTACTTTGCATGTATGATTTAGAGGCAGAAGAATAATTTGCATAAAACTGCAATATTCATTGAATTTATTTAAAAAAGCATGTTTCAATTTTAAAGAAATCCGATCTGACAGATCTTTAGATATCGGTCCAAAGTTCACGTAAAAAAAGTTTTGTGCACGTGGAGCGAAAATTCCAGAATAAAAGCGGGTTTACGCGTTTTACAAACTGCTCAAAATGGCGGAAAATCGAAGGGCGGAGCTTACTTAACAACGACACAGATGTCTTCCGCTTGAGTCAAAGCACGCGTGTAACAAGTTGCATGTCTTCAAACGAAACGAGTCATGACTTATGCCCGTTTGAAGTTTGAATTTTCAAACGCTTCGTATAGCGCCCCCCTTTGGCCGATTGGAATAAAATTGGTTTCAGTGATACTTTGACTAACCCTCCATATCTTTGCCAAATGCCATGAACGTGTAACTTTGCATGTATGATTTAGAGGCCGAAGAATAATTTGCATAAAACCTCAATATTGATTGAATTATAAAAAAAATATATTTCACTTTAAAAGAAATCCGCCGAGACTAGTTTGACCGTATTGGTCCAAAGTTCATGTGAAAAAAGTTTTGTACGCGTTATGCAAAAATCCCAGGAGGAGATAGATTTTTACTGTTTTTCATATAATTCAAAATTCTGGGGGATCTAAAGGTCAGAGGTCAAAAGTCAGAGCGTAAAAGTTGTTCGGCATGAGGAGACGCATACGTGTATACAGGTTTCATGGCTGGACCTCAAACACAGCATGAGCTATACCTGTTCAAAGTTCGCACTTTCGAAGGCTTCCTACAGCGCCACCATTTGGCCGATTGCTGTAAAAAGTAATAGCACACGTCGCCACAGTAAGCTGAATACATTGATGTTTTTATTTTAATTTTCTCACTAAGTATGTAGGAGTAGAAAGGAACCGAAGTTTTTTGATACTTGCACTGACTGCCTGCCTAGTATAGAAATAATGACAGTATCTAAAGTGTGCTCGCCTTATAGGCGAGCCCACAACTAGAAAAATATTGTTCCTTCGAAACAATTGTGGGCTCGCTTCAAGCCAGAAAACAATGGCTATAAAAGTACAAAATGTCAAGATCGCAGGCAGTGCTCTCTTTGACGTTACTGACGTCAAAGATTGGTCCATTTTGTTCCAAAAATGTGTTGTGCCAAAAGTTGACCCGCTGGTGGCGCTATTATAACAGGCCAATGTAAGAAGGGTGGTATCTGTTCCTTGACCTATTGGGAATGTGCTTGCAAGATTTCACTGACATTGCAGGCTGTGTTCATGATTTGAGGTGTTTTTGGCTTTGGCCACTTTATCGCTGCTTGCAGCTATATTTGTTATTATTTTTCTTTTTGTGTGTGTGTGCACTCATAGGCATATTAGATAAAGGTCCTTAGATTGTGTGTAGAATGTTTCATGCAAATTGCAAAAAAAATCCTAACGGGTTTAAGCGTTTCACAAACTGCTCAAAATGATATAGCGCCCCCCTTTGGCCAATTGGAGTGAGATTGGATTTAGTGATATTTGGACTAACACTCTACATCTTTGCCAAATGCCATGAACATGTTACTTTGCATGTATGATTTAGAGGCAGAAGAATAATTTGCATAAAACTGCAATATTCATTGAATTATTAAAAAAGCATGTTTCAATTAAAAAAAAAATCCGATCTGACAGATCTTTAGATATTGGTCCAAAGTTCACGTAAAAAAAGTTTTGTGCACGTGGAGCGAAAATTCCAGAATAAAAGCGGGTTTACGCGTTTTACAAACTGCTCAAAATGGCGGAAAATCGAAGGGCGGAGCTTACTTAACAAAGACACAGATGTCTTCCGCTCGAGTCAAAGCACGCGTGTAAGCAAGTTGCATGTCTTAAAACGAAACGAGTCATGACTTATGCCCGTTTGAAGTTTGAATTTTCAAACGCTTCGTATAGCGCCCCCCTTTGGCCGATTGGACTAAAATTGGTTTCAGTAATACTTTGACTAACCCTCTACATCTTTGCCAAATGCCATGAACGTGTAACTTTGCATGTATGATTTAGAGGCCGAAGAATAATTTGCATAAAACCGCAATATTGATTGAATTATTAAAAAATTATATTTCACTTTAAAAGAAATCTGGTTGATCAATCTGACCGTATTGGTCCAAAGTTCATGTGAAAAAAGTTTCGTGCGCGTAACGAAAAAAACCCAGGAGGAGATAGATTTTTACTGTTTTTCATATAATTCCAAATTGTGGGAGATCTAAAGGTCAAAGGTCAAAAGTCAGAGCGTAAAAGTTGTTCGGCATGAGGAGACGCATACGTGTATACAGGTTTCATGGCTTTACCTCAAACACAGCATGAGCTATACCTGTTCAAAGTTCGCACTTTCGAAGGCTTCCTACAGCGCCACCATTTGGCCGATTGCTGTAAAAAGTAATAGCACACGTCGCCACAGTAAGCTGAACACATTGATGTTTTTATTTTCATTTTCTCACTAAGTATGTAGGAGTAGAAAGGAACCGAAGTTTTTTGATACTTGCACTGACTGCCTGCCTAGTATAGAAATAATGACAATATCTAAAGTGTGCTCGCCTTATAGGCGAGCCCACAACTAGAAAAATATTGTTCCTTCGAAACAATTGTGGGCTCGCTTCAAGCCAGAAAACAATGGCTATAAAAGTACAAAATGTCAAGATCGCAGGCAGTGCTCTCTTTGACGTTACTGACGTCAACGATTGGTCCATTTTGTTCCAAAAATGTGTTGTGCAAAAGTTGACCCGCTGGTGGCGCTATAACAGGCCAATGTAAGAAGGGTGGTATCTGTTCCTTGACCTATTGGGAATGTGCTTGCAAGATTTCACGCACATTGCAGGCTGTGTTCATGATTTGAGGTGTTTTTGGCTTTGGCCACTTTATCGCTGCTTGCAGCTATATTCATTATTATAATTTTTTTGTGTGTGTGCACTTCATAGGCATATTAGATAAAGGTCCTTAGATTGTGTGTAGAATGTTTCATGCAAATTGCAAAAAAAAAAATCCTAACGGGTTTAAGCGTTTCACAAACTGCTCAAAATGATATAGCGCCCCCCTTTGGCCAATTGGGGTAAGATTGGTTTTAGTGATATTTGGACTAACACTCTACATCTTTGCCAAATGCCATGAACATGTTACTTTGCATGTATGATTTAGAGGCAGAAGAATAATTTGCATAAAACTGCAATATTCATTGAATTTATTTAAAAAAGCATGTTTCAATTTTAAAGAAATCCTATCTGACAGATCTTTAGATATCGGTCCAAAGTTCACGTAAAAAAAGTTTTGTGCACGTGGAGCGAAAATTCCAGAATAAAAGCGGGTTTACGCGTTTTACAAACTGCTCAATATGGCGGAAAATCGAAGGGCGGAGCTTACTTAACAACGACACAGATGTCTTCCGCTCGAGTCAAAGCACGCGTGTAACAAGTTGCATGTCTTCAAACAAAACGAGTCATGACTTATGCCCGTTTGAAGTTTGAATTTTCAAACGCTTCGTATAGCGCCCCCCTTTGGCCGATTGGAATAAAATTGGTTTCAGTGATACTTTGACTAACCCTCCACATCTTTGCCAAATGCCATGAACGTGTAACTTTGCATGTATGATTTAGAGGCCGAAGAATAATTTGCATAAAACCGCAATATTGATTGAATTATTAAAAAATTATATTTCACTTTTAAAAAAATCTGGTTGATCAATCTGACCGTATTGGTCCAAAGTTCATGTGAAAAAAGTTTTGTGCACTTGATGCGAAAATCCCAGGAGGAGATAGATTTTTACTGTTTTTCATATAATTCCGAATTGTGGGAGACCTAAAGGTCAGAGGTCAAAAGTTAGAGGGTAAAAGTTGTTCGGCATGAGGAGACGCATAAGTGTATACAGGTTTCATGGCTGTACCTAAAACACAGCATGAGCTATACCTGTTCAAAGTTCACACTTTCGAAGGCTTCCTACAGCGCCACCATTTGGCCGATTGCTATAATAAATAATAGCACACTTCGCCACTGTAAGCTGAACACATTGATGTTTTTATTTTCATTTTCTCACTAAGTATGTAGGAGTAGAAAGGAACCGAAGATCCCGTCTACTGATAGATAAATAAACAAATAAATAATGACAATATCTAAAGTGTGCTCGCCTTATAGGCGAGCCCACAATGACAATATCTAAAGTGTGCTCGCCTTATAGGCGAGCCCACAATAAGGCGTAGTTGGCACTCTGAGTTCATTCTTGGACCGGGGTTCGATTCCTCGGGACGCCCTGCTGATTTTCACCCATGTCCTGTTTAGAACTATATCCATTGTCACATCACGTCAACAACCATGTATACCACTAGAAAAATATTGTTCCTTCGAAACAATTGTGGGCTCGCTTCAAGCCAGAAAACAATGGCTATAAAAGTACAAAATGTCAATATCGCAGGCAGTGCTCTCTTTGACGTTACTGACGTCAAAGATTGGTCCATTTTGTTCCAAAAATGTGTTGTGCAAAAGTTGACCCGCTGGTGGCGCTATAACAGGCCAATGTAAGAAGGGTGGTATCTGTTCCTTGACCTATTGGGAATGTGCTTGCAAGATGTTCATGATTTGAGGTGTGTTTGGCTTTGGCCACTTTATCGCTGCTTGCAGCTATATTCATTATTATTATTATTTTTGTGTGTGTGTGCACTTCATAGGCATATTAGATAAAGGTCCTTAGATTGTGTGTAGAATGTTTCATGCAAATTGCAAGCGTTTCACAAACTGCTCAAAATGATATAGCGCCCCCCTTTGGCCAATTGGGGTAAGATTGGTTTTAGTGATATTTGGACTAACACTCTACATCTTTGCCAAATGCCATGAACATGTTACTTTGCATGTATGATTTAGAGGCAGAAGAATAATTTGCATAAAACTGCAATATTCATTGAATTTATTTAAAAAAGCATGTTTCAATTTTAAAGAAATCCGATCCGACAGATCTTTAGATATCGGTCCAAAGTTCACGTAAAAAAAGTTTTGTGCACGTGGAGCGAAAATTCCAGAATAAAAGCGGGTTTACGCGTTTTACAAACTGCTCAAAATGGCGGAAAACCGAAGGGCGGAGCTTACTTAACAACGACACAGATGTCTTCCGCTCGAGTCAAAGCACGCGTGTAACAAGTTGCATGTCTTCAAACGAAACGAGTCATGACTTATGCCCGTTTGAAGTTTGAATTTCCAAACGCTTCGTATAGCGCCCCCCTTTGGCCGATTGGAATAAAATTGGTTTCAGTGATACTTTGACTAACCCTCTACATCTTTGCCAAATGCCATGAACGTGTAACTTTGCATGTATGATTTAGAGGCAGAAGAATAATTTGCATAAAACCGCAATATCTAGTGAATTATTAAAAAATTATATTTCACTTTAAAAGAAATCCGCCGAGATAAATCTGACCGTATTGGTCCAAAGTTCATGTGAAAAATGTTTCGTGCGCGTAACGAAAAAAACCCAGGAGGAGATAGATTTTTACAGTTTTTCATATAATTCCGAATTGTGGGAGACCTAAAGGTCAGAGGTCAAAAGTTAGAGGGTAAAATTTGTTCGGCATGAGGAGACGCATAAGTGTATACAGGTTTCATGGCTGTATGTATAACACAGCATGAGCTATACCTGTTCAAAGATCGCACTTTCGAAGGCTTCCTACAGCGCCACCATTTGGCCGATTGCTGTATAAAATAATAGCACACTTCGCCACTGTAAACTGAACACATTGATATTTTTATTTTCATTTTCTCACTAAGTATGTAGGAGTAGAAAGGAACCGAAGTTTTTTGATACTTGATATGACTGCCTGCCTGATAGATAAACTAGAAAAATATTGTTCCTTCGAAACAATTGTGGGCTCGCTTCAAGCCGGAAAACAATGGCTATAAAAGCACAAAATGTCAAGATCGCAGGCAGTGCTCTCTTTGACGTTACTGACGTCAAAGATTGGTCCATTTTGTTCCAAAAATGTGTTGTGCAAAAGTTGACCCGCTGGTGGCGCTATAACAGGCCAATGTGAGAAGGTTGGTATCTGTTCCTTGACCTATTGGGAATGTGCTTGCAAGATTTCACGCACATCCCAGGCTGTGTTCATGATTTGAGGTGTTTTTGGCTTTGGACACTTTATCGCTGCTTGCAGCTATATTTATTATTATTATTTTATAATTTTTTGTGTGCACTTCATAGGCATGTTAGATAAAGGTCCTTAGATTGCGTGTAGAATGTTTCATGCAAATTGCAAAAAAAATCCTAGAATAAAAACGGGTTTAAGCGTTTTACAAACTGCTCAAAATTATATAGCGCCCCCCTTTGGCCATTTGGGGTAAGATTGGTTTCAGTGATATTTGAACTAACCCTCTACACTATTTTGTCATGAAAATGTGACTTTGCTTGTATGTTTTAGAGGCAGAAGAATAATTTGCATAAAAATGCAATATTGTTTGAATTATTTAAAAAAGCATGTTTCAATGTTAAAGAAATCCGATCTGACAGATCTTTAGATATCGGTCCAAAGTTCATGTAAAAAAATGTTTTGTGCACGTGACGCGAAAATTCCAGAATAAAAGCGGGTTTACGCGTTTTACAAACTGCTCAAAGTGGCGGAAAATCGAAGGGCGGAGCTTACTTAACAACGACACAGATGTCTTCCGCTTGAGTCAAAGCACGCGTGTAACAAGTTGCATGTCTTCAAACGAAACGAGTCATGACTTATGCCCGTTTGAAGTTTGAATTTTCAAACGCTTCGTATAGCGCCCCCCTTTGGCCGATTGGAATAAAATTGGTTTCAGTGATACTTTGACTAACCCTCCACATCTTTGCCAAATGCCATGAACGTGTAACTTTGCATGCATGATTTAGAGGCAGAAGAATAATTTGCATAAAACCGCAATATTTATTGAATTATTAAAAAATGATATTTCACTTTAAAAGAAATCCGCCGAGATAAATCTGACCGTATTGGTCCAAAGTTCATGTGAAAAAAGTTTCGTGCGCGTATCGAAAAAAACCCAGGAGGAGATAGATTTTACTGTTTTTCATATAATTCCGAATTGTGGGAGACCTAAAGGTCAGAGGTCAAAAGTTAGAGGGTAAAAGTTGTTCGGCATGAGGAGACGCATAAGTGTATACAGGTTTCATGGCTGTATGTATAACACAGCATGAGCTATACCTGTTCAAAGTTCGCACTTTCGAAGGCTTCCTACAGCGCCACCATTTGGCCGATTGCTGTAAAAAGTAATAGCACACGTCGCCACTGTAAGCTGAACACATTGATGTTTTTATTTTCATTTTCTCACTAAGTATGTAGGAGTAGAAAGGAACCGAAGTTTTGAGGAGAACTTGATATAGTATATAAATAAATAAATAAATAAATAATGACAATATCTAAAGTGTGCTCGCCTTATAGGCGAGCCCACAATAAATAACTAGAAAAATATTGTTCCTTCGAAACAATTGTGGGCTCGCTTCAAGCCGGAAAACAATGGCTATAAAAGTACAAAATGTCAAGATCGCAGGCAGTGCTCTCTTTGACGTTACTGACGTCAAAGATTGGTCCATTTTGTTCCAAAAATGTGTTGTGCAAAAGTTGACCCGCTGGTGGCGCTATAACAGGCCAATGTGAGAAGGTTGGTATCTGTTCCTTGACCTATTGGGAATGTGCTTGCAAGATTTCACGCACATCCCAGGCTGTGTTCATGATTTGAGGTGTTTTTGGCTTTGGACACTTTATCGCTGCTTGCAGCTATATTTATTATTATTATTTTATAATTTTTTTGTGTGCACTTCATAGGCATGTTAGATAAAGGTCCTTAGATTGTGTGTAGAATGTTTCATGCAAATTGCAAAAAAAATCCTAGAATAAAAACGGGTTTAAGCGTTTTACAAACTGCTCAAAATTATATAGCGCCCCCCTTTGGCCATTTGGGGTAAGATTGGTTTCAGTGATATTTGAACTAACCCTCTACACTATTTTGTCATGAAAATGTGACTTTGCATGTATGTTTTAGAGGCAGAAGAATAATTTGCATAAAAATGCAATATTGTTTGAATTATTTAAAAAAGCATGTTTCAATGTTAAAGAAATCCGATCTGACAGATCTTTAGATATCGGTCCAAAGTTCACGTAAAAAAAGTTTTGTGCACGTGACGCGAAAATTCCAGAATAAAAGCGGGTTTACGCGTTTTACAAACTGCTCAAAGTGGCGGAAAATCGAAGGGCGGAGCTTACTTAACAACGACACAGATGTCTTCCGCTTGAGTCAAAGCACGCGTGTAACAAGTTGCATGTCTTCAAACGAAACGAGTCATGACTTATGCCCGTTTGAAGTTTGAATTTTCAGACGCTTCGTATAGCGCCCCCCTTTGGCCGATTGGAATAAAATTGGTTTCAGTGATACCTTGACTAACCCTCTACATCTTTGCCAAATGCCATGAACGTGTAACTTTGCATGTATGATTTAGAGGCCGAAGAATAATTTGCATAAAACCGCAATATTGATTGAATTATTAAAAAATGATATTTCACTTTAAAAGAAATCCACCGAGATAAATCTGACCGTATTGGTCCAAAGTTCATGTGAAAAAAGTTTCGTGCGCATAACGCGAAAATCCCAGGAGGAGATAGATTTTTACTGTTTTTCATATAATTCCGAATTGTGGGAGACCTAAAGGTCAGAGGTCAAAAGTTAGAGGGTAAAAGTTGTTCGGCATGAGGAGACGCATAAGTGTATACAGGTTTCATGGCTGTATGTATAACACAGCATGAGCTATACCTGTTCAAAGATCGCACTTTCGAAGGCTTCCTACAGCGCCACCATTTGGCCGATTGCTGTAAAAAGTAATAGCACACTTCGCCACAGTAAGCTGAACACATTGATGTTTTTATTTTCATTTTCTCACTAAGTATGTAGGAGTAGAAAGGAACCGAAGTTTTTTGATACTTGCACTGACTGCCTGCCTAGTATAGAAATAATGACAATATCTAAAGTGTGCTCGCCTTATAGGCGAGCCCACAACTAGAAAATATTGTTCCTTCGAAACAATTGTGGGCTCGCTTCAAGCCAGAAAACATTGGATATGAAAGTACAAAATGTCAAGATCTCAGGCAGTGCTCTCTTTGACGTTACTGACGTCAAAGATTGGTCCATTTTGTTCCAAAAATGTGTTGTGCAAAAGTTGACCCGCTGGTGGCGCTATAACAGGCCAATGTGAGAAGGGTGGTATCTGTTCCTTGACCTATTGGGAATGTGCTTGCAAAATGTCAGGCACATTGCAGGCTGTGTTCATGATTTGAGGTGTTTTTGGCTTTGGCCACTTTATCGCTGCTTCCAGCTATATTTATTATTATTATTCTTTTTTTGTGTGTGCGCACTTCATAGGCATATTAGATAAAGGTCCTTAGAATTGTGTGTAGAATGTATCATGCAAATTGCAAAAAAAATCCTAACGGGTTTAAGCGCTTCACAAACTGCTCAAAATGATATAGCGCCCCCCTTTGGCCAATTGGGGTAAGATTGGTTTTAGTGATATTTGGACTAACACTCTACATCTTTGCCAAATGCCATGAACATGTTACTTTGCATGTATGATTTAGAGGCAGAAGAATAATTTGCATAAAACTGCAATATTCATTGAATTATTTAAAAAAGTATGTTTAAATTTTAAAGAAATCCGATCTGACAGATCTTTGGATATCGGTCCAAAGTTCACGTAAAAAAAGTTTTGTGCATGTGACGCGAAAATTCCAGAATAAAAGCGGGTTTACGCGTTTTACAAACTGCTCAAAATGGCGGAAAATCGAAGGGCGGAGCTTACTTAAAAACGACACAGATGTCTTCCGCTTGAGTCAAAGCACGCGTGTAACAAGTTGCATGTCTTAAAACGAAACGAGTCATGACTTTTGCCCGTTTGAAGTTTGAATTTTCAAACGCTTCGTATAGCGCCCCCCTTTGGCCGATTGGAATAAAATTGGTTTCAGTGATACTTTGACTAACCCTCCACATCTTTGCCAAATGCCATGAACGTGTAACTTTGCATGTATGATTTAGAGGCCGAAGAATAATTTACATAAAACCGCAATATTGATTGAATTATTAAAAAATTATATTTCACTTCAAAAGAAATCCGCCGAGACTAGTTTGACCGTATTGGTCCAAAGTTCATGTGAAAAAAGTTTCGTGCGCGTTATGCAAAAATCCCAGGAGGAGATAGATTTTTACTGTTTTTCATATAATTCCAAATTGTGGGAGACCTAAAGGTCAGAGGTCAAAAGTTAGAGGGTAAAAGTTGTTCGGCATGAGGAGACGCATAAGTGTATACAGGTTTCATGGCTGTACGTATAACACAGCATGAGCTATACCTGTTCAAAGATCGCACTTTCGAAGGCTTCCTACAGCGCCACCATTTGGCCGATTGCTGTAAAAAATAATAGCACACTTCGCCACTGTAAGCTGAACACATTGATGTTTTTATTTTCATTTTCTCACTAAGTATGTAGGAGTAGAAAGGAACCGAAGTTTTGAGGAGAACTTGATATGACGGTTAGATATTGTCACTAGAAAAATATTGTTCCTTCGAAACAATTGTGGGCTCGCTTCAAGCCGGAAAACAATGGCTATAAAAGTACAAAATGTCAAGATCGCAGGCAGTGCTCTCTTTGACGTTACTGACGTCAACGATTGGTCCATTTTGTTCCAAAAATGTGTTGTGCAAAGGTTGACCCGCTGGTGGCGATATAACAGGCCAATGTAAGAAGGGTGGTATCTGTTCCTTGACCTATTGGGAATGTGCTTGCAAGATTTCACACACATTGCAGGCTGTGTTCATGATTTGAGGTGTTTTTGGCCTTGGCCAATTTATCGCTGCTTGCAGCTATATTTATAATTATTATTATATATTTTTTGTGTGTGCACTTCATAGGCATATTAGATAAAGGTCCTTAGATTGTGTGTAGAACGTTTCATGCAAATTGCGAAAAAAAATCCTAATGGGTTTAAGCGTTTCACAAACTGCTCAAAATGATATAGCGCCCCCCTTTGGCCAATTGGGGTAAGATTGGTTTTAGTGATATTTGGACTAACACTCTACATCTTTGCCAAATGCCATGAACATGTTACTTTGCATGTATGATTTAGAGGCAGAAGAATAATTTGCATAAAACTGCAATCTTCATTGAATTATTAAAAAAAGCATGTTTCAATTTTAAAGAAATCCAATCTGACAGATCTTTAGATATTGGTCCAAAGATCACGTAAAAAACGTTTTGTGCACGTGACGCAAAAATTCCAGAATAAAAGCGGGTTTACGTGTTTTACAAACTGCTCAAAATGGCGGAAAATTGAAGGGCGGAGCTTACTTAACAACGACACAGATGTCTTCCGCTTGAGTCAAAGCACGCGTGTAACAAGTTGCATGTCTTCAAACGAAACGAGTCATGACTTATGCCCGTTTGAAGTTTGAATTTTCAAACGCTTCGTATAGCGCCCCCCTTTGGCCAATTGGAATAAGATTGGTTTCAGTGATATTTTGACTAACCTTCTACATCTTTGCCAAATGCCATGAACGTGTGACTTTGTATGTATGATTTAGAGGCAAAATAATTATTGGCATAAAACTGCAATATTGAGTGAATTATTAAAAAATAATGTTTCACTTTAAAAAAAATCTGGTTGATCAATCTGACCGTATTGGTCCAAAGTTCATGTGAAAAAAGTTTCGTGCGCCTAACGAAAAAAACCCAGGAGGAGATAGATTTTTACTGTTTTTCATATTATTCAAAATTCTGGGGGATCTAAAGGTCAAAGGTCAAAAGTCAGAGCGTAAATGTTGTTTGGCATGAGGAGACGCATACGTGTATACAGGTTTCATGGCTGTACGTATAACAGAGCATGAGCTATACCTGTTCAAAGTTCGCACTTTCGAAGGCTTCCTACAGCGCCACCATTTGGCCGATTGCTGTAAAAAATAATAGCACACTTCGCCACTGTAAACCGAACACATTGATGTTTTTATTTTCATTTTCTCACTAAGTATGTAGGAGTAGAAAGGAACCGAAGTTTTGAGGAGAACTTGATATGACGGTTAGATATTGTCACTAGAAAAATATTGTTCCTTCGAAACAATTGTGGGCTCGCTTCAAGCCAGAAAACAATGGCTATAAAAGTACACAATGTCAAGATCGCAGGCAGTGCTCTCTTTGACGTTACTGACGTCAAAGATTGGTCCATTTTGTTCCAAAAATGTGTTGTGCAAAAGTTGACCCGCTGGTGGCGCTATAACAGGCCAATGTAAGAAGGGTGGTATCTGCTCCTTGACCTATTGGGAATGTGCTTGCAAGATTTCACGCACATTGCAGGCTGTGTTCATGATTTGAGGTGTTTTTGGCTTTGGCCACTTTATCGCTGCTTGCAGCTATATTCATTATTATTATTTTTTTTGTGTGTGTGCACTTCATAGGCATATTAGATAAAGGTCCTTAGATTGTGTGTAGAATGTTTCATGCAAATTGCAAAAATAAATCCTAACGGGTTTAAGCGTTTCACAAACTGCTCAAAATGATATAGCGCCCCCCTTTGGCCAATTGGGGTAAGATTGGTTTTAGTGATATTTGGACTAACACTCTACATCTTTGCCAAATGCCATGAACATGTTACTTTGCATGTATGATTTAGAGGCAGAAGAATAATTTGCATAAAACTGCAATATTCATTGAATTTATTTTAAAAAGCATGTTTCAATTTTAAAGAAATCCGATCTGACAGATCTTTAGATATCGGTCCAAAGTTCACGTAAAAAAAGTTTTGTGCACGTGGAGTGAAAATTCCAGAATAAAAGCGGGTTTACGCGTTTTACAAACTGCTCAATATGGCGGAAAATCGGGGGGCGGAGCTTACTTAACAATGACACAGATGTCTTCCGCTCGAGTCAAAGCACGCGTGTAACAAGTTGCATGTCTTCAAACGAAACGAGTCATGACTTATGCCCGTTTGAAGTTTGAATTTTCAAACGCTTCGTATAGCGCCCCCCTTTGGCCGATTGGAATAAAATTGGTTTCAGTGATACTTTGACTAACCCTCCACATCTTTGCCAAATGCCATGAACGTGTAACTTTGCATGTATGATTTAGAGGCCGAAGAATAATTTGCATAAAACCGCAACATTGATTGAATTATTAATAAAATATATTTCACTTTAAAAGAAATCCGCCGAGACTAGTTTGACCGTATTGGTCCAAAGTTCATGTGAAAAAAGTTTCATGCGCGTATCGCAAAGATCCCAGGAGGAGATAGATTTTTACTGTTTTTCATATAATTCCAAATTCTGAGGGATCTAAAGATCAGAGGTCAAAAGTCAGAGCGTAAAAATTGTTCGGCATGAGGAGACGCATACGTGTATACAGGTTTCATGGCTGTACGTATAACAGAGCATGAGCTATACCTGTTCAAAGTTCGCACTTTCGAAGGCTTCCTACAGCGCCACCATTTGGCCGATTGCTGTAAAAAGTAATAGCACACGTCGCCACAGTAAGCTGAACACATTGATGTTTTTATTTTCATTTTCTCACTAAGTATGTAGGAGTAGAAAGGAACCGAAGTTTTGAGGAGAACTTGATATGACGGTTAGATATTGTCACTAGAAAAATATTGTTCCTTCGAAACAATTGTGGGCTCGCTTCAAGCCAGAAAACAATGGCTATAAAAGTACAAAATGTCAAGATCGCAGGCAGTGCACATTTTTGGAACAAAATGGACCAATCTTTGACGTCAGTAACGTCAAAGATTGGTCCATTTTGTTCCAAAAATGTGTTGTGCAAAAGTTGACCCGCTGGTGGCGCTATAACAGGCCAATGTAAGAAGGGTGGTATCTGTTCCTTGACCTATTGGGAATGTGCTTGTAAGATTTCACACACATTGCAGGCTGTGTTCATGATTTGAGGTGTTTTTGGCTTTGGCCACTTTATCGCTGCTTGCAGCTATATTCATTATTATTATTTTTTTGTGTGTGTGTGCACTTCATAGGCATATTATATAAAGGTCCTTAGATTGTGTGTAGAATGTTTCATGCAAATTGCAAAAAGAAATCCTAACGGGTTTAAGCGTTTCACAAACTGCTCAAAATGATATAGCGCCCCCCTTTGGCCAATTGGGGTAAGATTGGTTTTAGTGATATTTGGACTAACACTCTACATCTTTGCCAAATACCATGAACATGTTACTTTGCATGTATGATTTAGAGGCAGAAGAATAATTTGCATAAAACTGCAATATTCATTGAATTTATTTAAAAAAAGCATGTTTCAATTTTAAAGAAATCCGATCTGACAGATCTTTAGATATCGGTCCAAAGTTCACGTAAAAAAAGTTTTGTGCACGTGGAGCGAAAATTCCAGAATAAAAGCGGGTTTACGCGTTTTACAAACTGCTCAAAAAGGCGGAAAATAGAAGGGCGGAGCTTACTTAACAACGACACAGATGTCTTCCGCTTGAGTCAAAGCACGCGTGTAACAAGTTGCATGTCTTCAAACGAAACGAGTCATGACTTATGCCCGTTTGAAGTTTGAATTTTCAAACGCTTCGTATAGCGCCCCCCTTTGGCCGATTGGAATAAAATTGGTTTCAGTGATACTTTGACTAACCCTCCACATCTTTGCCAAATGCCATGAACGTGTAACTTTGCATGTATGATTTAGAGGCTGAAGAATAATTTGCATAAAACCGCAATATTGATTGAAGTATTAAAAAATTATATTTCACTTTAAAAGAAATCCGCCGAGACTAGTTTGACCGAATTGGTCCAAAGTTCATGTGAAAAAAGTTTTGTGCGCGTAACGCAAAAATCCCAGGAGGAGATAGATTTTTACTGTTTTTTATATAATTCAAAATTCTGGGGGATCTAAAGGTCAGAGGTCAAAAGTCAGAGTGCAAAAGTTGTTCGGCATGAGGAGACGCATACGTGTATACAAGTTTCATGACTGTACGTATAACAGAGCATGAGCTCTATCTGTTCAAAGTTCGCACTTTCGAAGGCTTCCTACAGCGCCACCATTTGGCCGATTGCTGTAAAAAATAATAGCACACTTCGCCACTGTAAGCTGAACACATTGATGTTTTTATTTTCATTTTCTGTCTAAGTATGTAGGAGTAGAAAGGAACCGAAGTTTTGAGGAGAACTTGATATGACGGTTAGATATTGTCACTAGAAAAATATTGTTCCTTCGAAACAATTGTGGGCTCGCTTCAAGCCAGAAAACAATGGCTATAAAAGCACAAAATGTCGAGATCGCAGGCAGTGCTCTCTTTGACGTTACTGACGTCAAAGATTGGTCCATTTTGTTCCAAAAATGTGTTATGCAAAAGTTGACCCGCTGGTGGCGCTATAACAGGCCAATGTGAGAAGGTTGGTATCTGTTCCTTGACCTATTGGGAATGTGCTTGCAAGATTTCACGCACATCCCAGGCTGTGTTCATGATTTGAGGTGTTTTTGGCTTTGGACACTTTATCGCTGCTTGCAGCTATATTTATTATTATTATTTTATAATTTTTTTGTGTGCACTTCATAGGCATGTTAGATAAAGGTCCTTAGATTGCGTGTAGAATGTTTCATGCAAATTGCAAAAAAAATCCTAGAATAAAAACGGGTTTAAGCGTTTTACAAACTGCTCAAAATTATATAGCGCCCCCCTTTGGCCATTTGGGGTAAGATTGGTTTCAGTGATATTTGAACTAACCCTCTACACTATTTTGTCATGAAAATGTGACTTTGCATGTATGTTTTAGAGGCAGAAGAATAATTTGCATAAAAATGCAATATTGTTTGAATTATTTAAAAAAGCATGTTTCAATGTTAAAGAAATCCAATCTGACAGATCTTTAGATATCGGTCCAAAGTTCACGTAAAAAAAGTTTTGTGCACGTGACGCGAAAATTCCAGAATAAAAGCGGGTTTACGCGTTTTACAAACTGCTCAAAGTGGCGGAAAATCGAAGGGCGGAGCTTACTTAACAACGACACAGATGTCTTCCGCTTGAGTCAAAGCACGCGTGTAACAAGTTGCATGTCTTCAAACGAAACGAGTCATGACTTATGCCCGTTTGAAGTTTGAATTTTCAAACGCTTCGTATAGCGCCCCCCTTTGGCCGATTGGAATAAAATTGGTTTCAGTGATACTTTGACTAACCCTCCACATCTTTGCCAAATGCCATGAACGTGTAACTTTGCATGCATGATTTAGAGGCAGAAGAATAATTTGCATAAAACCGCAATATTTATTGAATTATTAAAAAATGATATTTCACTTTAAAAGAAATCCGCCGAGATAAATCTGACCGTATTGGTCCAAAGTTCATGTGAAAAAAGTTTCGTGCGCGTATCGAAAAAAACCCAGGAGGAGATAGATTTTTACTGTTTTTCATATAATTCCGAATTGTGGGAGACCTAAAGGTCAGAGGTCAAAAGTTAGAGGGTAAAAGTTGTTCGGCATGAGGAGACGCATAAGTGTATACAGGTTTCATGGCTGTATGTATAACACAGCATGAGCTATACCTGTTCAAAGTTCGCACTTTCGAAGGCTTCCTACAGCGCCACCATTTGGCCGATTGCTGTAAAAAGTAATAGCACACTTCGCCACTGTAAACTGAACACATTGATGTTTTTATTTTCATTTTCTCACTAAGTATGTAGGAGTAGAAAGGAACCGAAGTTCCCGTCTACTATATGACTGCCTGATAGATAAATAAACTAGAAAATGTGCAATTTGGGAAATTGCGAGTGTGGTTGCCCGACCCGCCCCGGCGCGAGTCGCGGGGATGTGCTGCCCGGACCCCGAGGAAAACGCCGGGGCCCAAGGGAGACGCCGTCGGGACGGCTACCGTCGGGGCCGTGCGATGCGCGATTCTAAAAGGTGCCGTTCGGATCCTGCGTTTGTGATGTAAGGATACAGCGTCTTGTTTTTGAGAAATAGGCTCCTCCCACGAGTTTCGCCAAGCGTTTACGTTGTCCTGTCGCTCCCGAGATCGTTTGTGTTTCGTTTTCAGAGGGTCGTTCCCCCTGAAAAACGCGTTTTGGCACAAAACGGTTACATTTTGTGCGTTTGTGGCGCCCCCTAAGGGTCGAAGTGGAAATGCTTCTGGGGATTTGTTGAATATCCCACCCGCAACTTGTGGTTAAAATTTGGTGTTGACTGGATGTTTCGTTTGTGATTTATGGCTATTTTTGGCGAAACGGGCCCCTCTCGCTAACTTTGGAAGCCTGTTCCGGACGAACGGTACGGACTATCAAAATATCGCTTGAATATGTTTATCGCATGGGTCCAGAGATCTTGTGTACCGATTTTTGTGACATTTGGAGAAAATATGTGGGAAAAGGAGAAAAAAGTGTGTTTTGAAGAAAATTCAAAATGGCGGAAAATCTGTCCTGACGCAAATGGGCGGGGCCTATATGGGGAGATGCGTCATGACCCAAGGAATCCAGGGAAAAAATAATTTTAATTTTCCGACCTACGGTTCAAGAGTTATAAGCCAACACGTAAAGTGAGCTGTTATAGCGCCACCATGAGGCCAACTGACGATATCATTTTTTATTTAATCCTTGATATCATTATAAATCTCCTCTCCAAGTTTTGAAACTGTAGCCCCTATGGTTTACGAGAAAGAAAATAATTGAATGTGAGTTTTTGCGATCCCCATTATAAGTCAATGGGGAAAATTAATTCACTAATAAATTAATATCAATTAAACGATACAACTTTTCTCTTAGCGAAATAATAGCACACGATTCCCGATGAAGCCGGTCGATTTGACATATGGCGTGAGTGTGTGGCGCAAAAACTGTGGGCCGTGAAACGCGTCAAAATAAAGTTTATCTACCGGAATAAAGTTTCCCTAGGACTATAGTGTGTTGCCCTGTTAGGGCAACCACACTAATAATGACAATATCTAAAGTGTGCTCGCCTTATAGGCGAGCCCACAACTAGAAAAATATTGTTCCTTCGAAACAATTGTGGGCTCGCTTCAAGCCAGAAAACAATGGCTATAAAAGCACAAAATGTCAAGATCGCAGGCAGTGCTCTCTTTGACGTTACTGACGTCAAAGATTGGTCCATTTTGTTCCAAAAATGTGTTGTGCAAAAGTTGACCCGCTGGTGGCGCTATAACAGGCCAATGTGAGAAGGTTGGTATCTGTTCCTTGACCTATTGGGAATGTGCTTGCAAGATTTCACGCACATCCCAGGCTGTGTTCATGATTTGAGGTGTTTTTGGCTTTGGACACTTTATCGCTGCTTGCAGCTATATTTATTATTATTATTTTATAATTTTTTTGTGTGCACTTCATAGGCATGTTAGATAAAGGTCCTTAGATTGCGTGTAGAATGTTTCATGCAAATTGCAAAAGAAAACCTAGAATAAAAACGGGTTTAAGCGTTTTACAAACTGCTCAAAATTATATAGCGCCCCCCTTTGGCCATTTGGGGTAAGATTGGTTTCAGTGATATTTGAACTAACCCTCTACACTATTTTGTCATGAAAATGTGACTTTGCTTGTATGTTTTAGAGGCAGAAGAATAATTTGCATAAAAATGCAATATTGTTTGAATTATTTAAAAAAGCATGTTTCAATGTTAAAGAAATCCGATCTGACAGATCTTTAGATATCGGTCCAAAGTTCACGTAAAAAAAGTTTTGTGCACGTGACGCGAAAATTCCAGAATAAAAGCGGGTTTACGCGTTTTACAAACTGCTCAAAGTGGCGGAAAATCGAAGGGCGGAGCTTACTTAACAACGACACAGATGTCTTCCGCTTGAGTCAAAGCACGCGTGTAACAAGTTGCATGTCTTCAAACGAAACGAGTCATGACTTATGCCCGTTTGAAGTTTGAATTTTCAGACGCTTCGTATAGCGCCCCCCTTTGGCCGATTGGAATAAAATTGGTTTCAGTGATACCTTGACTAACCCTCTACATCTTTGCCAAATGCCATGAACGTGTAACTTTGCATGTATGATTTAGAGGCCGAAGAATAATTTGCATAAAACTGCAATATTTATTGAATTATTAAAAAATTATATTTCACTTTAAAAGAAATCCGCCGAGATTAGTTTGACCGTATTGGTCCAAAGTTCATGTGAAAAAAGTTTTGTGCGCGTATCGAAAAAAACCCAGGAGGAGATAGATTTTTACTGTTTTTCATATAATTCCGAATTGTGGGAGATCTAAAGGTCAGAGGTCAAAAGTCAGAGGCTAAAAGTTGTTCGGCATGAGGAGACGCATACGTGTATACAGGTTTCATGCCTGTACCTCAAACACAGCATGAGCTATACCTGTTCAAAGTTCGCACTTTCGAAGGCTTCCTACAGCGCCACCATTTGGCCGATTGCTGTAAAAAGTAATAGCACACTTCGCCACTGTAAACTGAACACATTGATGTTTTTATTTTCATTTTCTCACTAAGTATGTAGGAGTAGAAAGGAACCGAAGTTTTTTGATACTTGATATGCCTGCCTGATAGATAAATAAATAAATAAATAATGACAATATCTAAAGTGTGCTCGCCTTATAGGCGAGCCCACAACTAGAAAAATATTGTTCCTTCGAAACAATTGTGGGCTCGCTTCAAGCCAGAAAACAATGGCTATAAAAGCACAAAATGTCAAGATCGCAGGCAGTGCTCTCTTTGACGTTACTGACGTCAAAGATTGGTCCATTTTGTTCCAAATATGTGTTATGCAAAAGTTGACCCGCTGGTGGCGCTATAACAGGCCAATGTGAGAAGGTTGGTATCTGTTCTTTGACCTATTGGGAATGTGCTTGCAAGATTTCACGCACATCCCAGGCTGTGTTCATGATTTGAGGTGTTTTTGGCTTTGGACACTTTATCGCTGCTTGCAGCTATATTTATTATTATTATTTTATATATTTTTTGTGTGCACTTCATAGGCATGTTAGATAAAGGTCCTTAGATTGCATGTAGAATGTTTCATGCAAATTGCAAAAAAAATCCTAGAATAAAAACGGGTTTAAGCGTTTTATAAACTGCTCAAAATTATATAGCGCCCCCCTTTGGCCATTTGGGGTAAGATTGGTTTCAGTGATATTTGAACTAACCCTCTACACTATTTTGTCATGAAAATGTGACTTTGCATGTATGTTTTAGAGGCAGAAGAATAATTTGCATAAAAATGCAATATTGTTTGAATTATTTAAAAAAGCATGTTTCAATGTTAAAGAAATCCGATCTGACAGATCTTTAGATATCGGTCCAAAGTTCACGTAAAAAAAGTTTTGTGCACGTGACGCGAAAATTCCAGAATAAAAGCGGGTTTACGCGTTTTAGAAACTGCTCAAAATGGCGGAAAATCAAAGGGCGGAGCGTACTTAACAACGACACAGATGTCTTCCGCTTGAGTCAAAGCACGCGTGCAACAAGTTGCATGTCTTCAAGCGAAACGAGTCATGACTTATGCCCGTTTGAAGTTTGAATTTTCAGACGCTTCGTATAGCGCCCCCCTTTGGCCGATTGGAATAAAATTGGTTTCAGTGATACTTTGACTAACCCTCCACATCTTTGCCAAATGCCATGAACGTGTAACTTTGCATGTATGATTTAGAGGCCGAAGAATAATTAGCATAAAACCGCAATATTAATTGAATTATTAAAAAATTATATTTCACTTTAAAAGAAATCCGCCGAGATTAGTTTGACCGTATTGGTCCAAAGTTCATGTGAAAAAGGTTTCATGCGCGTATCGCGAAAATCCCAGGAGGAGATAGATTTTTACTGTTTTTCATATAATTCCGAATTGTGGGAGACCTAAAGGTCAGAGGTCAAAAGTTAGAGGGTAAAAGTTGTTCGGCATGAGGAGACGCATAAGTGTATACAGGTTTCATGGCTGTATGTATAACACAGCATGAGCTATACCTATTCAAAGATCGCACTTTCGAAGGCTTCCTACAGCGCCACCATTTGGCCGATTGCTATAATAAATAATAGCGCACTTCGCCACTGTAAGCTGAACACATTGATGTTTTTATTTTCATTTTCTCACTAAGTATGTAGGAGTAGAAAGGAACCGAAGTTCCCGTCTACTGTCTGACTGACTGACTGACTGACTGATAGATAAACTAGAAAAATATTGTTCCTTCGAAACAATTGTGGGCTCGCTTCAAGCCGGAAAACAATGGCTATAAAAGCACAAAATGTCAAGATCGCAGGCAGTGCTCTCTTTGACGTTACTGACGTCAAAGATTGGTCCATTTTGTTCCAAAAATGTGTTGTGCAAAAGTTGACCCGCTGGTGGCGCTATAACAGGCCAATGTGAGAAGGTTGGTATCTGTTCCTTGACCTATTGGGAATGTGCTTGCAAGATTTCACGCACATCCCAGGCTGTGTTCATGATTTGAGGTGTTTTTGGCTTTGGACACTTTATCGCTGCTTGCAGCTATATTTATTATTATTATTTTATAATTTTTTTGTGTGCACTTCATAGGCATGTTAGATAAAGGTCCTTAGATTGCGTGTAGAATGTTTCATGCAAATTGCAAAAAAAATCCTAGAATAAAAACGGGTTTAAGCGTTTTACAAACTGCTCAAAATTATATAGCGCCCCCCTTTGGCCATTTGGGGTAAGATTGGTTTCAGTGATATTTGAACTAACCCTCTACACTATTTTGTCATGAAAATGTGACTTTGCTTGTATGTTTTAGAGGCAGAAGAATAATTTGCATAAAAATGCAATATTGTTTGAATTATTTAAAATAGCATGTTTCAATGTTAAAGAAATCCGATCTGACAGATCTTTAGATATCGGTCCAAAGTTCACGTAAAAAATGTTTTGTGCACGTGACGCGAAAATTCCAGAATAAAAGCGGGTTTACGCGTTTTACAAACTGCTCAAAGTGGCGGAAAATCGAAGGGCGGAGCTTAATTAACAACGACAGAGATGTCTTCCGCTCGAGTCAAAGCACGCGTGTAACAAGTTGCATGTCTTCAAACGAAACGAGTCATGACTTATGCCCGTTTGAAGTTTGAATTTTCAAACGCTTCGTATAGCGCCCCCCTTTGGCCGATTGGAATAAAATTGGTTTCAGTGATACTTTGACTAACCCTCCACATCTTTGCCAAATGCCATGAACGTGTAACTTTGCATGTATGTTTTAGAGGCAGAAGAATAATTTGCATAAAACCGCAATATTGATAGAATTATTAAAAAATTATATTTCACTTTAAAAGAAATCCGCCGAGATAAATCTGACCGTATTGGTCCAAAGTTCATGTAAAAAAAGTTTTGTGCGCGTAACGAAAAAAACCCAGGAGGAGATAGATTTTTACTGTTTTTCATATTATTCTGAATTGTGGGAGACCTAAAGGTCAGAGGTCAAAAGTTAGAGGGTAAAAGTTGTTCGGCATGAGGAGACGCATAAGTGTATACAGGTTTCATGGCTGTACCTCAAACACAGCATGAGCTATACCTGTTCAAAGATCGCACTTTCGAAGGCTTCCTACAGCGCCACCATTTGGCCGATTGCTATATAAAATAATAGCACACTTCGCCACTGTAAACTGAACACATTGATGTTTTTATTTTCATTTTCTCACTAAGTATGTAGGAGTAGAAAGGAACCGAAGTTTTTTGATACTTGATATGACTGCCTGCCTGATAGATAAACTAGAAAAATATTGTTCCTTCGAAACAATTGTGGGCTCGCTTCAAGCCGGAAAACAATGGCTATAAAAGCACAAAATGTCAAGATCGCAGGCAGTGCTCTCTTTGACGTTACTGACGTCAAAGATTGGTCCATTTTGTTCCAAAAATGTGTTGTGCAAAAGTTGACCCGCTGGTGGCGCTATAACAGGCCAATGTGAGAAGGTTGGTATCTGTTCCTTGACCTATTGGGAATGTGCTTGCAAGATTTCACGCACATCCCAGGCTGTGTTCATGATTTGAGGTGTTTTTGGCTTTGGACACTTTATCGCTGCTTGCAGCTATATTTATTATTATTATTTTATAATTTCTTTGTGTGCACTTCATAGGCATGTTAGATAAAGGTCCTTATATTGCGTGTAGAATGTTTCATGCAAATTGCAAAAAAAATCCTAGAATAAAAACGGGTTTAAGCGTTTTACAAACTGCTCAAAATTATATAGCGCCCCCCTTTGGCCATTTGGGGTAAGATTGGTTTCAGTGATATTTGAACTAACCCTCTACACTATTTTGTCATGAAAATGTGACTTTGCTTGTATGTTTTAGAGGCAGAAGAATAATTTGCATAAAAATGCAATATTGTTTGAATTATTTAAAAAAGCATGTTTCAATGTTAAAGAAATCCGATCTGACAGATCTTTAGATATCGGTCCAAAGTTCACGTAAAAAAAGTTTTGTGCACGTGACGCGAAAATTCCAGAATAAAAGCGGGTTTACGCGTTTTACAAACTGCTCAAAGTGGCGGAAAATCGAAGGGCGGAGCTTACTTAACAACGACACAGATGTCTTCCGCTTGAGTCAAAGCACGCGTGTAACAAGTTGCATGTCTTCAAACGAAACGAGTCATGACTTGTGCCCGTTTGAAGTTTGAATTTTCAGACGCTTCGTATAGCGCCCCCCTTTGGCCGATTGGAATAAAATTGGTTTCAGTGATACTTTGACTAACCCTCCACATCTTTGCCAAATGCCATGAACGTGTAACTTTGCATGTATGATTTAGAGGCCGAAGAATAATTTGCATAAAACCGCAATATTGGTTGAATTATTAAAAAATTATATTTCACTTTAAAAAAAATCTGGTTGATCAATCTGACCGTATTGGTCCAAAGTTCATGTGAAAAAAGTTTCGTGCACTTGACGCGAAAATCCCAGGAGGAGATAGATTTTTACTGTTTTTCATATAATTCCGAATTGTGGGAGACCTAAAGGTCAGAGGTCAAAAGTTAGAGGGTAAAAGTTGTTCGGCATGAGGAGACGCATAAGTGTATACAGGTTTCATGGCTGTATGTATAACACAGCATGAGCTATACCTGTTCAAAGATCGCACTTTCGAAGGCTTCCTGCAGCGCCACCATTTGGCCGATTGCTGTAAAAAGTAATAGCACGCGTCGCCACAGTAAGCTGAACACATTGATGTTTTTATTTTCATTTTCTCACTAAGTATGTAGGAGTAGAAAGGAACCGAAAATCCCGTCTACTTACTAGATAAATAAATAAATAAACTAGAAAAATATTGTTCCTTCGAAACAATTGTGGGCTCGCTTCAAGCCAGAAAACAATGGCTATAAAAGTACAAAACGTCAAGATCGCAGGCAGTGCTCTCTTTGACGTTACTGACGTCAAAGATTGGTCCATTTTGTTCCAAAAATGTGTTGTGCAAAAGTTGACCCGCTGGTGGCGCTATAACAGGCCAATGTAAGAAGGGTGGTATCTGCTCCTTGACCTATTGGGAATGTGCTTGCAAGATTTCACGCACATTGCAGGCTGTGTTCATGATTTGAGGTGTTTTTGGCTTTGGCCACTTTATCGCTGCTTGCAGCTATATTCATTATTATTATTTTTTTTGTGTGTGTGCACTTCATAGGCATATTAGATAAAGGTCCTTAGATTGTGTGTAGAATGTTTCATGCAAATTGCAAAAATAAATCCTAACGGGTTTAAGCGTTTCACAAACTGCTCAAAATGATATAGCGCCCCCCTTTGGCCAATTGGGGTAAGATTGGTTTTAGTGATATTTGGACTAACACTCTACATCTTTGCCAAATGCCATGAACATGTTACTTTGCATGTATGATTTAGAGGCAGAAGAATAATTTGCATAAAACTGCAATATACATTGAATTTATTTTAAAAAGCATGTTTCAATTTTAAAGAAATCCGATCTGACAGATCTTTAGATATCGGTCCAAAGTTCACGTAAAAAAAGTTTTGTGCACGTGGAGCGAAAATTCCAGAATAAAGGCGGGTTTACGCGTTTTACAAACTGCTCAATATGGCGGAAAATCGGGGGGCGGAGCTTACTTAACAACGACACAGATGTCTTCCGCTCGAGTCAAAGCACGCGTGTAACAAGTTGCATGTCTTCAAACGAAACGAGTCATGACTTATGCCCGTTTGAAGTTTGAATTTTCAAACGCTTCGTATAGCGCCCCCCTTTGGCCGATTGGAATAAAATTGGTTTCAGTGATACTTTGACTAACCCTCCACATCTTTGCCAAATGCCATGAACGTGTAACTTTGCATGTATGATTTAGAGGCCGAAGAATAATTTGCATAAAACCGCAACATTGATTGAATTATTAATAAAATATATTTCACTTTAAAAGAAATCCGCCGAGACTAGTTTGACCGTATTGGTCCAAAGTTCATGTGAAAAAAGTTTCATGCGCGTATCGCAAAGATCCCAGGAGGAGATAGATTTTTACTGTTTTTCATATAATTCCAAATTCTGAGGGATCTAAAAGTCAGAGGTCAAAAGTCAGAGCGTAAAAGTTGTTCGGCATGAGGAGACGCATACGTGTATATAGGTTTCATGGCTGTACGTATAACAGAGCATGAGCTATACCTGTTCAAAGTTCGCACTTTCGAAGGCTTCCCACAGCGCCACCATTTGGCCGATTGCTGTAAAAAGTAATAGCACACGTCGCCACAGTAAGCTGAACACATTGATGTTTTTATTTTCATTTTCTCACTAAGTATGTAGGAGTAGAAAGGAACCGAAGTTTTGAGGAGAACTTGATATGACGGTTAGATATTGTCACTAGAAAAATATTGTTCCTTCGAAACAATTGTGGGCTCGCTTCAAGCCGGAAAACAATGGCTATAAAAGCACAAAATGTCAAGATCGCAGGCAGTGCTCTCTTTGACGTTACTGACGTCAAAGATTGGTCCATTTTGTTCCAAAAATGTGTTGTGCAAAAGTTGACCCGCTGGTGGCGCTATAACAGGCCAATGTGAGAAGGTTGGTATCTGTTCCTTGACCTATTGGGAATGTGCTTGCAAGATTTCACGCACATCCCAGGCTGTGTTCATGATTTGAGGTGTTTTT
The DNA here is from genome assembly GCF_963921795.1 of Nannobrachium achirus. Taxonomy (NCBI): domain Eukaryota; kingdom Metazoa; phylum Chordata; class Actinopteri; order Myctophiformes; family Myctophidae; genus Nannobrachium; species Nannobrachium achirus. Next base: position 44,714,999 of record NC_137818.1, on the reverse strand, counting down.
GGCTTTGGACACTTTATCGCTGCTTGCAGCTATATTTATTATTATTATTTTATAATTTTTTTGTGTGCACTTCATAGGCATGTTAGATAAAGGTCCTTAGATTGCGTGTAGAATGTTTCATGCAAATTGCAAAAGAAAAATCCTAACGGGTTTAAGCGTTTAACAAACTGCTCAAAATGATATAGCGCCCCCCTTTGGCCAATTGGGGTAAGATTGGTTTTAGTGATATTTGGACTAACACTCTACATCTTTGCCAAATGCCATGAACATGTTACTTTGCATGTATGATTTAGAGGCAGAAGAATAATTTGCATAAAACTGCAATATTCATTGAATTTATTTTAAAAAGCATGTTTCAATTTTAAAGAAATCCGATCTGACAGATCTTTAGATATCGGTCCAAAGTTCACGTAAAAAAAGTTTTGTGCACGTGGAGCGAAAATTCCAGAATAAAAGCGGGTTTACGCGTTTTACAAACTGCTCAAAATGGCGGAAAATCGAAGGGCGGAGCTTACTTAACAACGACACAGATGTCTTCCGCTTGAGTCAAAGCACGCGTGTAACAAGTTGCATGTCTTCAAACGAAACGAGTCATGACTTATGCCCGTTTGAAGTTTGAATTTTCAAACGCTTTGTATAGCGCCCCCCTTTGGCCGATTGGAATAAAATTGGTTTCAGTGATACTTTGACTAACCCTCCACATCTTTGCCAAATGCCATGAACGTGTAACTTTGCATGTATGATTTAGAGGCCGAAGAATAATTTGCATAAAACCGCAATATTGATTGAATTATTAAAAAAAATCTATTTCACTTTAAAAGAAATCCGCCGAGACTAGTTTGACCGTATTGGTCCAAAGTCCATGTGAAAAAAGTTTCGTGCGCGTAACGCAAAAATCCCAGGAGGAGATAGATTTTTACTGTTTTTTATATAATTCAAAATTCTGGGGGATCTAAAGGTCAGAGGTCAAAAGTCAGAGCGTAAAAGTTGTTCGGCATGAGGAGACGCATACGTGTATACAGGTTTCATGACTGTACGTATAACAGAGCATGAGCTCTATCTGTTCAAAGTTCGCACTTTCGAAGGCTTCCTACAGCGCCACCATTTGGCCGATTGCTGTAAAAAATAATAGCACACTTCGCCACTGTAAGCTGAACACATTGATGTTTTTATTTTCATTTTCTGTCTAAGTATGTAGGAGTAGAAAGGAACCGAAGTTTTGAGGAGAACTTGATATGACGGTTAGATATTGTCACTAGAAAAATATTGTTCCTTCGAAACAATTGTGGGCTCGCTTCAAGCCAGAAAACAATGGCTATAAAAGGACAAAATGTCAAGATCGCAGGCAGTGCTCTCTTTGACGTTACTGACGTCAAAGATTGGTCCATTTTGTTCCAAAAATGTGTTGTGCAAAAGTTGACCCGCTGGTGGCGCTATAACAGGCCAATGTAAGAAGGGTGGTATCTGTTCCTTGACCTATTGGGAATGTGCTTGCAAGATTTCACGCACATTGCAGGCTGTGTTCATGATTTGAGGTGTGTTTGGCTTTGGCCACTTTATCGCTGCTTGCAGCTATATTTATTATTATTATTATTTATTTTGTGTGTGTGCACTTCATAGGCCTATTAGATAAAGGTCCTTAGATTGTGTGTAGAATGTTTCATGCAAATTGCAAAAAAAAATCCTAACGGGTTTAAGCGTTTCACACACTGCTCAAAATGATATAGCGCCCCCCTTTGGCCAATTGGAGTAAGATTGGTTTTAGTGATATTTGGACTAACACTCTACATCTTTGCCAAATGCCATGAACATGTTACTTTGCATGTATGATTTAGAGGCAGAAGAATAATTTGCATAAAACTGCAATATTCATTGAAATTATTTAAAAAAGCATGTTTCAATTTTAAAGAAATCCGATCTGACAGATCTTTAGTTATCGGTCCAAAGTTCACGTAAAAAAAGTTTTGTGCACGTGGAGCGAAAATTCCAGAATAAAAGCGGGTTTACGCGTTTTACAAACTGCTCAATATGGCGGAAAATCGGGGGGCGGAGCTTACTTAACAACGACACAGATGTCTTCCGCTCGAGTCAAAGCACGCGTGTAACAAGTTGCATGTCTTCAAACGAAACGAGTCATGACTTATGCCCGTTTGAAGTTTGAATTTTCAAACGCTTCGTATAGCGCCCCCCTTTGGCCGATTGGAATAAAATTGGTTTCAGTGATACTTTGACTAACCCTCCACATCTTTGCCAAATGCCATGAACGTGTAACTTTGCATGTATGATTTAGAGGCCGAAGAATAATTTGCATAAAACCGCAACATTGATTGAATTATTAATAAAATATATTTCACTTTAAAAGAAATCCGCCGAGACTAGTTTGACCGTATTGGTCCAAAGTTCATGTGAAAAAAGTTTCATGCGCGTATCGCAAAGATCCCAGGAGGAGATAGATTTTTACTGTTTTTCATATAATTCCAAATTCTGAGGGATCTAAAGATCAGAGGTCAAAAGTCAGAGCGTAAAAATTGTTCGGCATGAGGAGACGCATACGTGTATACAGGTTTCATGGCTGTACGTATAACAGAGCATGAGCTATACCTGTTCAAAGTTCGCACTTTCGAAGGCTTCCTACAGCGCCACTATTTGGCCGATTGCTGTAAAAAGTAATAGCACACGTCGCCACAGTAAGCTGAACACATTGATGTTTTTATTTTCATTTTCTCACTAAGTATGTAGGAGTAGAAAGGAACCGAAGTTTTGAGGAGAACTTGATATGACGGTTAGATATTGTCACTAGAAAAATATTGTTCCTTCGAAACAATTGTGGGCTCGCTTCAAGCCAGAAAACAATGGCTATAAAAGCACAAAATGTCAAGATCGCAGGCAGTGCTCTCTTTGACGTTACTGACGTCAAAGATTGGTCCATTTTGTTCCAAAAATGTGTTGTGCAAAAGTTGACCCGCTGGTGGCGCTATAACAGGCCAATGTAAGAAGGGTGGTATCTGTTCCTTGACCTATTGGGAATGTGCTTGCAAGATTTCACGCACATTGCAGGCTGTGTTCATGATTTGAGGTGTTTTTGGCTTTGGCCACTTTATCGCTGCTTGCAGCTATATTCATTATTATTATTTTTTTTGTGTGTGTGTGCACTTCATAGGCATATTAGATAAAGGTCCTTAGATTGTGTGTAGAATGTTTCATGCAAATTGCAAAAAAAAATCCTAACGGGTTTAAGCGTTTCACAAACTGCTCAAAATGATATAGCGCCCCCCTTTGGCCAATTGGGGTAAGATTGGTTTTAGTGATATTTGGACTAACACTTTACATCTTTGCCAAATGCCATGAACATGTTACTTTGCATGTATGATTTAGAGGCAGAAGAATAATTTGCATAATACTGCAATATTCATTGAATTTATTTAAAAAGGCATGTTTCAATTTTAAAGAAATCCGATCTGACAGATCTTTAGATATCGGTCCAAAGTTCATGTAAAAAAAGTTTTGTGCACGTGGAGCGAAAATTCCAGAATAAAAGCGAGTTTACGTGTTTTACAAACTGCTCAATATGGCGGAAAATTGAAGGGCGGAGCTTACTTAACAACGACACAGATGTCTTCCGCTTGAGTCAAAGCACGCGTGTAACAAGTTGCATGTCTTCAAACGAAACGAGTCATGACTTATGCCCGTTTGAAGTTTGAATTTTCAAACGCTTCGTATAGCGCCCCCCTTTGGCCGATTGGAATAAAATTGGTTTCAGTGATACTTTGACTAACCCTCCACATCTTTGCCAAATGCCATGAACGTGTAACTTTGCATGTATGATTTAGAGGCCGAAGAATAATTTGCATAAAACCGCAATATTGATTGAATTATTAAAAAATGATATTTCACTTTAAAAGAAATCCACCGAGATAAATCTGACCGTATTGGTCCAAAATTCATGTGAAAAAAGTTTTGTGCGCGTAACAAAAAAAACCCAGGAGGAGATAGATTTTTACTGTTTTTCATATAATTCCGAATTGTGGGAGACCTAAAGGTCAGAGGTCAAAAGTTAGAGGGTAAAAGTTGTTCGGCATGAGGAGACGCATAAGTGTATACAGGTTTCATGGCTGTATGTATAACACAGCATGAGCTATACCTGTTCAAAGTTCGCACTTTCGAAGGCTTCCTACAGCGCCACCATTTGGCCGATTGCTGTAAAAAGTAATAGCACACTTCGCCACTGTAAACTGAACACATTGATGTTTTTATTTTCATTTTCTCACTAAGTATGTAGGAGTAGAAAGGAACCGAAGTTTTTTGATACTTGATATGCCTGCCTGATAGATAAATAAATAAATAAATAATGACAATATCTAAAGTGTGCTCGCCTTATAGGCGAGCCCACAACTAGAAAAATATTGTTCCTTCGAAACAATTGTGGGCTCGCTTCAAGCCAGAAAACAATGGCTATAAAAGCACAAAATGTCAAGATCGCAGGCAGTGCTCTCTTTGACGTTACTGACGTCAAAGATTGGTCCATTTTGTTCCAAAAATGTGTTGTGCAAAAGTTGACCCGCTGGTGGCGCTATAACAGGCCAATGTGAGAAGGTTGGTATCTGTTCCTTGACCTATTGGGAATGTGCTTGCAAGATTTCACGCACATCCCAGGCTGTGTTCATGATTTGAGGTGTTTTTTGCTTTGGACACTTTATCGCTGCTTGCAGCTATATTTATTATTATTATTTTATAATTTTTTTGTGTGCACTTCATAGGCATGTTAGATAAAGGTCCTTAGATTGCGTGTAGAATGTTTCATGCAAATTGCAAAAAAAATCCTAGAATAAAAACGGGTTTAAGCGTTTTACAAACTGCTCAAAATTATATAGCGCCCCCCTTTGGCCATTTGGGGTAAGATTGGTTTCAGTGATATTTGAACTAACCCTCTACACTATTTTGTCATGAAAATGTGACTTTGCTTGTATGTTTTAGAGGCAGAAGAATAATTTGCATAAAAATGCAATATTGTTTGAATTATTTAAAAAAGCATGTTTCAATGTTAAAGAAATCCGATCTGACAGATCTTTAGATATCGGTCCAAAGTTCACGTAAAAAAAGTTTTGTGCACGTGACGCGAAAATTCCAGAATAAAAGCGGGTTTACGCGTTTTACAAACTGCTCAAAGTGGCGGAAAATCGAAGGGCGGAGCTTACTTAACAACGACACAGATGTCTTCCGCTTGAGTCAAAGCACGCGTGTAACAAGTTGCATGTCTTCAAACGAAACGAGTCATGACTTATGCCCGTTTGAAGTTTGAATTTTCAGACGCTTCGTATAGCGCCCCCCTTTGGCCGATTGGAATAAAATTGGTTTCAGTGATACCTTGACTAACCCTCTACATCTTTGCCAAATGCCATGAACGTGTAACTTTGCATGTATGATTTAGAGGCCGAAGAATAATTTGCATAAAACTGCAATATTTATTGAATTATTAAAAAATTATATTTCACTTTAAAAGAAATCCGCCGAGATTAGTTTGACCGTATTGGTCCAAAGTTCATGTGAAAAAAGTTTTGTGCGCGTATCGAAAAAAACCCAGGAGGAGATAGATTTTTACTGTTTTTCATATAATTCCGAATTGTGGGAGATCTAAAGGTCAGAGGTCAAAAGTCAGAGGCTAAAAGTTGTTCGGCATGAGGAGACGCATAAGTGTATACAGGTTTCATGGCTGTACGTATAACACAGCATGAGCTATACCTGTTCAAAGATCGCACTTTCGAAGGCTTCCTACAGCGCCACCATTTGGCCGATTGCTGTATAAAGTAATAGCACACGTCGCCACAGTAAGCTGAACACATTGATGTTTTTATTTTCATTTTCTCATTAAGTATGTAGGAGTTGAAAGGTGCCAAAGTTTTGAGGAAAACTTGATATAGTATATAAATAAATAAATAAATAAATAATGACAATATCTAAAGTGTGCTCGCCTTTAGGCGAGCCCACAACTAGAAAAATATTGTTCCTTCGAAACAATTGTGGGCTCGCTTCAAGCCGGAAAACAATGGCTATAAAAGCACAAAATGTCAAGATCGCAGGCAGTGCTCTCTTTGACGTTACTGACGTCAAAGATTGGTCCATTTTGTTCCAAAAATGTGTTGTGCAAAAGTTGACCCGCTGGTGGCGCTATAACAGGCCAATGTGAGAAAGTTGGTATCTGTTCCTTGACCTATTGGGAATGTGCTTGCAAGATTTCACGCACATCCCAGGCTGTGTTCATGATTTGAGGTGTTTTTGGCTTTGGACACTTTATCGCTGCTTGCAGCTATATTTATTATTATTATTTTATATTTTTTTTGTGTGCACTTCATAGGCATGTTAGATAAAGGTCCTTAGATTGCGTGTAGAATGTTTCATGCAAATTGCAAAAAAAATCCTAGAATAAAAACGGGTTTAAGCGTTTTACAAACTGCTCAAAATTATATAGCGCCCCCCTTTGGCCATTTGGGGTAAGATTGGTTTCAGTGATATTTGAACTAACCCTCTGCACTATTTTGTCATGAAAATGTGACTTTGCATGTATGTTTTAGAGGCAGAAGAATAATTTGCATAAAAATGCAATATTGTTTGAATTATTTAAAAAAGCATGTTTCAATGTTAAAGAAATCCGATCTGACAGATCTTTAGACATCGGTCCAAAGTTCACGTAAAAAAAGTTTTGTGCACGTGACGCGAACATTCCAGAATAAAAGCGGGTTTACGCGTTTTACAAACTGCTCAAAATGGCGGAAAATTGAAGGGCGGAGCTTACTTAACAACGACACAGATGTCTTCCGCTTGAGTCAAAGCACGCGTTTAACAAGTTGCATGTCTTCAAACGAAACGAGTCATGACTTATGCCCGTTTGAAGTTTGAATTTTCAAACGCTTCGTATAGCGCCCCCCTTTGGCCGATTGGAATAAAATTGGTTTCAGTGATACTTTGACTAACCCTCCACATCTTTGCCAAATGCCATGAACGTGTAACTTTGCATGTATGATTTAGAGGCCGAAGAATAATTTGCATAAAACCGCAATATTGATAGAATTATTAAAAAAATATATTTCACTTTAAAAGAAATCCGCCGAGATTAGTTTGACCGTATTGGTCCAAAGTTCATGTGAAAAAAGTTTTGTGCGCGTATCGAAAAAAACCCAGGAGGAGATAGATTTTTACTGTTTTTCATATAATTCCGAATTGTGGGAGACCTAAAGGTCAGAGGTCAAAAGTTAGAGGGTAAAAGTTGTTCGGCATGAGGAGACGCATACGTGTATACAGGTTTCATGCCTGTACCTCAAACACAGCATGAGCTATACCTGTTCAAAGTTTGCACTTTCGAAGGCTTCCTACAGCGCCACCATTTGGCCGATTGCTATAGAAAATAATAGCACACTTCGCCACTGTAAACTGAACACATTGATGTTTTTATTTTCATTTTCTCACTAAGTATGTAGGAGTAGAAAGGAACCGAAAATCCCGTCTACTTACTAGATAAACAAATAAATAAATAAATAAATAATGACAATATCTAAAGTGTGCTCGCCAGGTACTGGCGAGCCCACAACTAGAAAAATATTGTTCCTTCGAAACAATTGTGGGCTCGCTTCAAGCCAGAAAACAATGGCTATAAAAGCACAAAATGTCAAGATCGCAGGCAGTGCTCTCGTTGACGTTACTGACGTCAAAGATTGGTCCATTTTGTTCCAAAAATGTGTTATGCAAAAGTTGACCCGCTGGTGGCGCTATAACAGGCCAATGTGAGAAGGTTGGTATCTGTTCCTTGACCTATTGGGAATGTGCTTGCAAGATTTCACGCACATCCCAGGCTGTGTTCATGATTTGAGGTGTTTTTGGCTTTGGACACTTTATCGCTGCTTGCAGCTATATTTATTATTATTATTTTATAATTTTTTTGTGTGCACTTCATAGGCATGTTAGATAAAGGTCCTTAGATTGCGTGTAGAATGTTTCATGCAAATTGCAAAAAAAATCCTAGAATAAAAACGGGTTTAAGCGTTTTACAAACTGCTCAAAATTATATAGCGCCCCCCTTTGGCCATTTGGGGTAAGATTGGTTTCAGTGATATTTGAACTAACCCTCTACACTATTTTGTCATGAAAATGTGACATTGCATGTATGTTTTAGAGGCAGAAAAATAATTTGCATAAAAATGCAATATTGTTTGAATTATTTAAAAAAGCATGTTTCAATGTTAAAGAAATCCGATCTGACAGATCTTTAGATATTGGTCCAAAGTTCACGTAAAAAAAGTTTTGTGCACGTGACGCGAACATTCCAGAATAAAAGTGGGTTTAAGTGTTTTACAAACTGCTCAAAATGGCAGAAAATCTCAGGGCGGAGCTTACTCAACAAAGACACAGATGTCTTCCGCTTGAGTCAAAGCACGCGTGTAAGCAAGTTGCATGTCTTCAAACGAAACGAGGCATGACTTATGCCCGTTTAAAGTTTGAATTTTCAAACGCTTCGTATAGCGCCCCCCTTTGGCCGATTGGAATAAAATTTGTTTCAGTGATACTTTGACTAACCCTCTAAATCTTTGCCAAATGCCATGAACGTGTAACTTTGCATGTATGATTTAGAGGCCGAAGAATAATTTGCATAAAACCGCAATATTGATTGAATTATTAAAAAATTATATTTCACTTTAAAAGAAATCCGACCAGACTAGTTTGACCGTATTGGTCCAAAGTTCATGTGAAAAAAGTTTTGTGCGCGTAACACAAAAATCCCAGGAGGAGATAGATTTTTACTGTTTTTCATATAATTCAAAATTCTGGAGGATCTAAAGGTCAGAGGTCAAAAGTCAAAGCGTAAAAGTTGTTCGGCATGAGGAGACGCATACGTGTATACAGGTTTCATGACAGTACGTATAACAGAGCATGAGCTCTATCTGTTCAAAGTTCGCACTTTCGAAAGCTTCCTACAGCGCCACCATTTGGCCGATTGCTGTAAAAAATAATAGCACACTTCGCCACTGTAAGCTGAACACATTGATGTTTTTATTTTCATTTTCTGTCTAAGTATGTAGGAGTAGAAAGGAACCGAAGGTTTGAGGAGAACTTGATATGACGGTTAGATATTGTCACTAGAAAAATATTGTTCCTTCGAAACAATTGTGGGCTCGCTTCAAGCCAGAAAACAATGGCTATAAAAGCACAAAATGTCAAGATCGCAGGCAGTGCTCTCTTTGACGTTACTGACGTCAAAGATTGGTCCATTTTGTTCCAAAAATGTGTTGTGCAAAAGTTGACCCGCTGGTGGCGCTATAACAGGCCAATGTAAGAAGGGTGGTATCTGTTCCTTGACCTATTGGGAATGTGCTTGCAAGATTTCACGCACATCGCAGGCTGTGTTCATGATTTGAGGTGTTTTTGGCTTTGGCCACTTTATCGCTGCTTGCAGCTATATTTATTATTATTATTTTATAATTTTTTTGTGTGCACTTCATAGGCATGTTAGATAAAGGTCCTTAGATTGCGTGTAGAATGTTTCATGCAAATTGCAAAAAAAATCCTAGAATAAAAACGGGTTTAAGCGTTTTACAAACTGCTCAAAATTATATGGCGCCCCCCTTTGGCCATTTGGGGTAAGATTGGTTTCAGTGATATTTGAACTAACCCTCTACACTATTTTGTCATGAAAATCTGACTTTGCATGTATGTTTTAGAGGCAGAAGAATAATTTGCATAAAAATGCAATATTGTTTGAATTATTTAAAAAAGCATGTTTCAATGTTAAAGAAATCCGATCTGACAGATCTTTAGATATCGGTCCAAAGTTCACGTAAAAAAAGTTTTGTGCACGTGACGCGAAAATTCCAGAATAAAAGCGGGTTTACGCGTTTTACAAACTGCTCAAAATGGCGGAAAATGGAAGGGCGGAGCTTACTTAACAACGACACAGATGTCTTCCGCTTGAGTCAAAGCACGCGTGTAACAAGTTGCATGTCTTCAAACGAAACGAGTCATGACTTATGCCCGTTTGAAGTTTGAATTTTCAGACGCTTCGTATAGCGCCCCCCTTTGGCCGATTGGAATAAAATTGGTTTCAGTGATACTTTGACTAACCCTCCACATCTTTGCCAAATGCCATGAACGTGTAACTTTGCATGTATGATTTAGAGGCCGAAGAATAATTTGCATAAAACCGCAATATATATTGAATTATTAAAAAATTATATTTCACTTTAAAAGAAATCCGCCGAGATTAGTTTGACCGTATTGGTCCAAAGTTCATGTGAAAAAAGTTTTGTGCGCGTATCGAAAAAAACCCAGGAGGAGATAGATTTTTACTGTTTTTCATATAATTCCGAATTGTGGGAGACCTAAAGGTCAGAGGTCAAAAGTTAGAGGGTAAAAGTTGTTCGGCATGAGGAGACGCATAAGTGTATACAGGTTTCATGGCTGTATGTATAAAACAGCATGAGCTATACCTGTTCAAAGATCGCACTTTCGAAGGCTTCCTACAGCGCCACCATTTGGCCGATTGCTATAATAAATAATAGCACACTTCGCCACTGTAAACTGAACACATTGATGTTTTTATTTTCATTTTCTCACTAAGTATGTAGGAGTAGAAAGGAACCGAAGTTTTTTGATACTTGCACTGACTGCCTGCCTAGTAAATAATGACAATATCTAAAGTGTGCTCGCCTTATAGGCGAGCCCACAACTAGAAAATATTGTTCCTTCGAAACAATTGTGGGCTCGCTTCAAGCCGGAAAACAATAGCTATAAATGTACAAAATGTCAAGATCGCAGGCAGTGCTCTCTTTGACGTTACTGACGTCAAAGATTGGTCCATTTTGTTCCAAAAATGTGTTGTGCAAAAGTTGACCCGCTGGTGGCGCTATAACAGGCCAATGTGAGAAGGGTGGTATCTGCTCCTTGACCTATTGGGAATGTGTTTGCAAGATTTCACGCACATTGCAGGCTGTGTTCATGATTTGAGGTGTTTTTGGCTTTGGACACTTTATCGCTGCTTGCAGCTATATTCATTATTATTATATTTTTTTTGTGTGTGTGCACTTCATAGGCATATTAGATAAAGGTCCTTAGATTGTGTGTAGAATGTTTCATGCAAATTGCAAAAAAAAATCCTAACGGGTTTAAGCGTTTCACAAACTGCTCAAAATGATATAGCGCCCCCCTTTGGCCAATTGGGGTAAGATTGGTTTTAGTGATATTTGGACTAACACTCTACATCTTTGCCAAATGCCATGAACATGTTACTTTGCATGTATGATTTAGAGGCAGAAGAATAATTTGCATAAAACTGCAATATTCATTGAATTTATTTTAAAAAGCATGTTTCAATTTTAAAGAAATCCGATCCGACAGATCTTTAGATATCGGTCCAAAGTTCACGTAAAAAAAGTTTTGTGCACGTGGAGCGAAAATTCCAGAATAAAAGCGGGTTTACGCGTTTTACAAACTGCTCAAAATGGCGGAAAACCGAAGGGCGGAGCTTACTTAACAACGACACAGATGTCTTCCGCTCGAGTCAAAGCACGCGTGTAACAAGTTGCATGTCTTCAAACGAAACGAGTCATGACTTATGCCCGTTTGAAGTTTGAATTTCCAAACGCTTCGTATAGCGCCCCCCTTTGGCCGATTGGAATAAAATTGGTTTCAGTGATACTTTGACTAACCCTCTACATCTTTGCCAAATGCCATGAACGTGTAACTTTGCATGTATGATTTAGAGGCAGAAGAATAATTTGCATAAAACCGCAATATCTATTGAATTATTAAAAAATTATATTTCACTTTAAAAGAAATCCGCCGAGATAAATCTGACCGTATTGGTCCAAAGTTCATGTGAAAAATGTTTCGTGCGCGTAACGAAAAAAACCCAGGAGGAGATAGATTTTTACTGTTTTTCATATAATTCCGAATTGTGGGAGACCTAAAGGTCAGAGGTCAAAAGTTAGAGGGTAAAAGTTGTTCGGCATGAGGAGACGCATAAGTGTATACAGGTTTCATGGCTGTATGTATAACACAGCATGAGCTATACCTGTTCAAAGATCGCACTTTCGAAGGCTTCCTACAGCGCCACCATTTGGCCGATTGCTATAAAAAATAATAGCACACTTCGCCACTGTAAACTGAACACATTGATGTTTTTATTTTCATTTTCTCACTAAGTATGTAGGAGTAGAAAGGAACCGAAGTTTTGAGGAGAACTTGATATGACTAGTATAGTATAGTATAGAAATAATGACAATATCTAAAGTGTGCTCGCCTTATAGGCGAGCCCACAACTAGAAATACTGTTCCTTCGAAACAGTGTGGGCTCGATTCCAACCCAACAAATAGGATACTTTAAGGTACTGTAAGGTACAGTACCTTACAGTATTGTACTGTACCTTACTATACTGTACTGCACCTTACTGTACTGTACTGTACTGTACTGTACTGTACTGTACTGTACTGTAACTTACTGTACTTTACTGTACTCTACTGTACCTTACTGTACTGTACTCTACTGTACCTTACTGTACTGTACTGTACCTTACTGTACTATACTATACTGTACTCTACTGTACCGTACTGTACCTTACTGTACTGTACTCTACTGTACCTTACTATACTGTACTTTACTGTACTCTACTGTACTTTACTGTACTCCACTGTACCTTACTGTACTTTATTCTACTTTACTGTACTTTATTGTACTTTACTGTACTCTACTGTACCTTACTGTACTGTATTGTACTTTACTGTACCTTACTGTACTGTACTCTACTGTACCTTTCTGTACTGTACCTTTCTGTACCTTACTGTACTTTACTGTACTCTACTGAACCTTACTGTACTTTTACTGTACTCTACTGAACCTTACTGTACTGTACATATTCTATGTGTTCTAGATCTACATTTTTGATTCTGTGTTTGGGAACCAGCAACTGTCAAATGGACTCCAACTGTAGTGGAGTATATTGAGTGCATATACTGTAGGCTAACAATCCCAGATCACATCTGTCCTCCACTATGTCTATAACCAAGGCGTTCTTCTATGTGGCCACTCCAGACTGAGGAGTGGAGCATGGCTTTTATTGTGTTTGTGGATCTGACTTGGAAATGCATTGGTTTTGATATCTCCCTGACAACCAACAACAACCACTAATATGGCTGACTGTCCCTGCGGGCTCTAGGATATATGGCTATGGGATTTACATCCCATCGCCCGGACTTGATTCTTGATCACAGCTGTGTAATCAGTAGAGTGGAGAGGGACATTTATTTATAGTTTTAACTATAACTATAGTTTTATACATCACACAGCTTAGACATTTGGATCAAATCAGAGAGCAGACCTGTGTGAACGCAATGATATAGATAGCATATCTGAAGTGTGAACACTGCAGCCACAGCGCCTTAACATAAACATGGGTCTATTATCCTTCTCTCCACTCATTGGGAATGCATTGGGTGCTTAAAGTTAAACATTTTTATTTTTTTATAATTATTCTACAAAACATTTCAAAACGAAAAATACAAGCACACGTGTCCTCAGTAAGCTGAACACATAAAAATTTGAATGGTGTTGAAAGGTGTATGCGTTTAAGAGATGAAGCGCGCCAAAGTTTTGAGGAGATACACATATAGCTATAAATAATGAAGATAACATACGTGTGCTCGCCTTCCAGGCGAGCCCACAACTAGAAAAATATTGTTCCTTCGAAACAATTGTGGGCTCGCTTCAAGCCGGAAAACAATGGCTATAAAAGTACAAAATGTCAAGATCGCAGGCAGTGCTCTCTTTGACGTTACTGACGTCAAAGATTGGTCCATTTTGTTCCAAAAATGTGTTGTGCAAAAGTTGACCCGCTGGTGGCGCTATAACAGGCCAATGTAAGAAGGGTGGTATCTGTTCCTTGACCTATTGGGAATGTGCTTGCAAGATTTCACGCACATTGCAGGCTGTGTTCATGATTTGAGGTGTTTTTGGCTTTGGCCACTTTATCGCTGCTTGCAGCTATATTCATTATTATTATTTTTTTGTGTGTGTGCACTTCATAGGCATATTAGATAAAGGTCCTTAGATTGTGTGTAGAATGTTTCATGCAAATTGCAAAAAAGAAATCCTAACAGGTTTAAGCGTTTCACAAACTGCTCAAAATGATATAGCGCCCCCCTTTGGCCAATTGGGGTAAGATTGGTTTTAGTGATATTTGGACTAACACTCTACATCTTTGCCAAATGCCATGAACATGTTACTTTGCATGTATGATTTAGAGGCAGAAGAATAATTTGCATAAAACTGCAATATTCATTGAATTTATTTAAAAAAGCATGTTTCAATTTTAAAGAAATCCGATCTGACAGATCTTTAGATATCGGTCCAAAGTTCACGTAAAAAAAGTTTTGTGCACGTGGATCGAAAATTCCAGAATAAAAGCGGGTTTACGCGTTTTACAAACTGCTCAATATGGCGGAAAATCGAAGGGCGGAGCTTACTTAACAACGACACAGATGTCTTCCGCTCGAGTCAAAGCACGCGTGTAACAAGTTGCATGTCTTCAAACAAAACGAGTCATGACTTATGCCCGTTTGAAGTTTGAATTTTCAAACGCTTCGTATAGCGCCCCCCTTTGGCCGATTGGAATAAAATTGGTTTCAGTGATACTTTGACTAACCCTCCACATCTTTGCCAAATGCCATGAACGTGTAACTTTGCATGTATGATTTAGAGGCCGAAGAATAATTTGCATAAAACCGCAATATTTATTGAATTATTACAAAATTATATTTCACTTTAAAAGAAATCCGCCGAGATAAATCTGACCGTATTGGTCCAAAGTTCATGTGAAAAAAGTTTCGTGCGCGTATCGAAAAAAACCCAGGAGGAGATAGATTTTTACTGTTTTTCATATAATTCCGAATTGTGGGAGACCTAAAGGTCAGAGGTCAAAAGTTAGAGGGTAAAAGTTGTTCGGCATGAGGAGACGCATACGTGTATACAGGTTTCATGGCTGTATGTATAACACAGCATGAGCTATACCTGTTCAAAGATCGCACTTTCGAAGGCTTCCTACAGCGCCACCATTTGGCCGATTGCTGTAAAAAGTAATAGCACACTTCGCCACAGTAAACTGAACACATTGATGTTTTTATTTTCATTTTCTCACTAAGTATGTAGGAGTAGAAAGGAACCGAAGTTCCCGTCTACTATATGACTGCCTGATAGATAAATAAACTAGAAAAATATTGTTCCTTCGAAACAATTGTGGGCTCGCTTCAAGCCGGAAAACAATGGCTATAAAAGCACAAAATGTCAAGATCGCAGGCAGTGCTCTCTTTGACGTTACTGACGTCAAAGATTGGTCCATTTTGTTCCAAAAATGTGTTGTGCAAAAGTTGACCCGCTGGTGGCGCTATAACAGGCCAATGTGAGAAGGTTGGTATCTGTTCCTTGACCTATTGGGAATGTGCTTGCAAGATTTCACGCACATCCCAGGCTGTGTTCATGATTTGAGGTGTTTTTGGCTTTGGACACTTTATCGCTGCTTGCAGCTATATTTATTATTATTATTTTATAATTTTTTGTGTGCACTTCATAGGCATGTTAGATAAAGGTCCTTAGATTGCGTGTAGAATGTTTCATGCAAATTGCAAAAAAAATCCTAGAATAAAAACGGGTTTAAGCGTTTTACAAACTGCTCAAAATTATATAGCGCCCCCCTTTGGCCATTTGGGGTAAGATTGGTTTCAGTGATATTTGAACTAACCCTCTACACTATTTTGTCATGAAAATGTGACTTTGCTTGTATGTTTTAGAGGCAGAAGAATAATTTGCATAAAAATGCAATATTGTTTGAATTATTTAAAAAAGCATGTTTCAATGTTAAAGAAATCCGATCTGACAGATCTTTAGATATCGGTCCAAAGTTCATGTAAAAAAATGTTTTGTGCACGTGACGCGAAAATTCCAGAATAAAAGCGGGTTTACGCGTTTTACAAACTGCTCAAAGTGGCGGAAAATCGAAGGGCGGAGCTTACTTAACAACGACACAGATGTCTTCCGCTTGAGTCAAAGCACGCGTGTAACAAGTTGCATGTCTTCAAACGAAACGAGTCATGACTTATGCCCGTTTGAAGTTTGAATTTTCAAACGCTTCGTATAGCGCCCCCCTTTGGCCGATTGGAATAAAATTGGTTTCAGTGATACTTTGACTAACCCTCCACATCTTTGCCAAATGCCATGAACGTGTAACTTTGCATGCATGATTTAGAGGCAGAAGAATAATTTGCATAAAACCGCAATATTTATTGAATTATTAAAAAATGATATTTCACTTTAAAAGAAATCCGCCGAGATAAATCTGACCGTATTGGTCCAAAGTTCATGTGAAAAAAGTTTCGTGCGCGTATCGAAAAAAACCCAGGAGGAGATAGATTTTTACTGTTTTTCATATAATTCCGAATTGTGGGAGACCTAAAGGTCAGAGGTCAAAAGTTAGAGGGTAAAAGTTGTTCGGCATGAGGAGACGCATAAGTGTATACAGGTTTCATGGCTGTATGTATAACACAGCATGAGCTATACCTGTTCAAAGATCGCACTTTCGAAGGCTTCCTACAGCGCCACCATTTGGCCAATTGCTATAAAAAATAATAGCACACTTCGCCACTGTAAACTGAACACATTGATGTTTTTATTTTCATTTTCTCACTAAGTATGTAGGAGTAGAAAGGAACCGAAGTTCCCGTCTACTATATGACTGCCTGATAGATAAATAAATAATGACAATATCTAAAGTGTGCTCGCCTTATAGGCGAGCCCACAACTAGAAAAATATTGTTCCATCGAAACAATTGTGGGCTCGCTTCTAGCCAGAAAACAATGGCTATAAAAGTACAAAATGTCAAGGTCGCAGGCAGTGCTCTCTTTGACGTTACTGACGTCAAAGATTGGTCAATTTTTTCCAAAAATGTTATGCAAAAGTTGACCCGCTGGTGGCGCTATAACAGGCCAATGATAGAAGGGTGGTATCTGTTCCTTGACCTATTGGGAATGTGCTTGCAAGATTTCACGCACATCCCAGGCTGTGTTCATGATTTGAGGTGTTTTTGGCTTTGGCCACTTTATCGCTGCTTGCAGCTATATTTATTATTATTATTTTATTATTTTATTGTATGCACTTCATAGGCATGTTAAATAAAGGTCCTTAGATTGCGTGTAGAATGTTTCATGCAAATTGCTAAAAAGAAATCCTAGAATAAAAACGGTTTTAAGCGTTTCACAAACTGCTCAAAATGATATAGCGCCCCCCTTTGGCCAATTGGGGTATGATTGGTTTTAGTGATATTTGGAATAACACTCTACATCTTTGCCAAATGCCATGAACATGCTACATTGTATGTATGATTTAGAGGCAGAAGAATAATTTGCATAAAAATGCAATATTCATTGAATGATTTAAAAAAGCATGTTTCAATTTTAAAGAAATCCGATCTGACAGATCTTTAGATATCGGTCCAAAGTTCACGTAAAAAAAGTTTTGTGCACGTGACGTGAAAATTTCAGAATAAAAGCGGGTTTACGCGCTTTACAAACTGCTCAAATTGGTGGAAAATCTAAGGGCGGAGCTTACTTAACAACGACACAGATGTCTTCCGCTCGAGTCAAAGCACGCGTGTAACAAGTTGCATGTCTTCAAACGAAACGAGTCAAGACTTATGCCCGTTTGAAGTTTGAATTTTCAAACGCTTCGTATAGCGCCCCCCTTTGGCCAATTGGAATAAGATTGGTTTCAGTGATATTTGGACTAACCCTCTACATGTTTGCCAAATGCCATGAAAGTAACACTTTGCATGTTTGATTTAGAGGCAGAATAATAATTTGCATAAAACCGCAATATGAATTGAATTATTAAAAATTAATGGTTTAACGTACAAACTTCTCACCACATAGACTGTATAGGTATTGGTCCAAAGTTCATGTGAAAAAAGTTTTGTGCACTTGACGCGAAAATCCCAGGAGGAGATAGATTTTTACTGTTTTTCATATAATTCCGAATTGTGGGAGACCTAAAGGTCAGAGGTCAAAAGTCAGAGCGTAACAGTTGTTCGGCATGAGGAGATGCATACGTGTATACAGGTTTCATGGCTGTACCTAAAACACAGCATGAGCTATACCTGTTCAAAGTTCGCACTTTCGAAGGCTTCCTACAGCGCCACCATTTGGCCGATTGCTATAGAAAATAATAGCACACTTCGCCACTGTAAACTGAACACATTGATGTTTTTATTTTCATTTTCTCACTAAGTATGTAGGAGTAGAAAGGAACCGAAGTTTTTTGATACTTGCACTGACTGCCTGCCTAGTATAGAAATAATGACAATATCTAAAGTGTGCTCGCCTTATAGGCGAGCCCACAACTAGAAAAATATTGTTCCTTCGAAACAATTGTGGGCTCGCTTCAAGCCAGAAAACAATGGCTATAAAAGTACAAAATGTCAAGATCGCAGGCAGTGCTCTCTTTGACGTTACTGACGTCAAAGATTGGTCCATTTTGTTCCAAAAATGTGTTGTGCAAAAGTTGACCCGCTGGTGGCGCTATAACAGGCCAATGTAAGAAGGGTGGTATCCGTTCCTTGACCTATTGGGAATGTGCTTGCAAGATTTCACGCACATTGCAGGCTGTGTTCATGATTTGAGGTGTTTTTGGCTTTGGCCACTTTATCGCTGCTTGCAGCTATATTCATTATTATTATTTTTTTTGTGTGTGTGCACTTCATAGGCATATTAGATAAAGGTCCTTAGATTGTGTGTAGAATGTTTCATGCAAATTGCAAAAAGAAAAATCCTAACGGGTTTAAGCGTTTCACAAACTGCTCAAAATGATATAGCGCCCCCCTTTGGCCAATTGGGGTAAGATTGGTTTTAGTGATATTTGGACTAACACTCTACATCTTTGCCAAATGCCATGAACATGTTACTTTGCATGTATGATTTAGAGGCAGAAGAATAATTTGTATAAAACTGCAATATTCATTGAATTTATTTTAAAAAGCATGTTTCAATTTTAAAGAAATCCGATCTGACAGATCTTTAGATATCGGTCCAAAGTTCACGTAAAAAATGTTTTGTGCACGTGGAGCTAAAATTCCAGAATAAAAGCGGGTTTACGCGTTTTACAAACTGCTCAAAATGGCGGAAAATCGAAGGGCGGAGCTTACTTAACAACGACACAGATGTCTTCCGCTCGAGTCAAAGCACGCATGTAACAAGTTGCATGTCTTCAAACAAAACGAGTCATGACTTATGCCCGTTTGAAGTTTGAATTTTCAAACGCTTCGTATAGCGCCACCCTTTGGCCAATTGGAATAAGATTGGTTTCAGTGATATTTTTACTAACCCTCTACATCTTTGCCAAATGCCATGAACGTGTAACTTTGCATGTATGATTTAGAGGCAGAAGAATAATTTGCATAAAACCGCAATATTGATTGAATTATTTAAAAAATATATTTCACTTTAAAAGAAATCCGACCAGACAGTTTGACCGTATTGGTCCAAAGTTCATGTGAAAAAAGTTTCGTGCGCGTAACGGAAAAAACCCAGGAGGAGATAGATTTTTACTGTTTTTCATATAATTCCGAATTGTGGGAGACCTAAAGGTCAGAGGTCAAAAGTTAGAGGGTAAAAGTTGTTCGGCATGAGGAGACGCATAAGTGTATATAGGTTTCATGGCTGTATGTATAACACAGCATGAGCTATACCTGTTCAAAGATCGCACTTTCGAAGGCTTCCTACAGCGCCACCATTTGGCCGATTGCTATAGAAAATAATAGCACACTTCGCCACTGTAAACTGAACACATTGATGTTTTTATTTTCATTTTCTCACTAAGTATGTAGGAGTAGAACGGAACCGAAGATCCCGTCTACAGTATACTAGATAAATAAATAAATAATGACAATATCTAAAGTGTGCTCGCCAGTTACTGGCGAGCCCACAATAATGACAATATCTAAAGTGTGCTCGCCTTATAGGCGAGCCCACAATAATCATCCAGTATAAGGAAACTGTGTGAAATCATTCAGAGCAGCAGCAAAGCTGAGCCTCAGCAAGCACAGAAAGGTTGATGCAGAGAACGGGCGCTTTAACCCAAAATGGACAGATGCTTTCGCTTTTATTTTACAATCTCATTCAAAAATTCAACTGGCCCCTGGCCCTTGACATTTTTGTAATGTGGCCCACAGGTCCCGGACCGTCCCGCTATTTGAGTATCCCTGACCTAACGCACATTAAACTGGAGGTCCCTGAAATTAAAACGGCTGAGAATCTCTGACTTTAATACAGAGCCAGAGTGAAATACAGCCCTAGCCTGAACATGAGACTCAGAGACTGATATCAGCCAGCAAAATGTCTGACAAAACGTCCTGTTTTGAAGTCTGGCATGGCTTTAAAGGAACACGTAGCATGAAGAGATGTGTGGACGTGTATACTGTCAGCTTGTCGGCTGCTTTTCCCGTCTACATCGCCTTGGGACAGACCAGACAATAGTCTACAAAAGCATGCACCTTGCAAACTGTCAGGCCTGAGTCGCGTCCTGCTAGCCTCCCCGCTGCATCAAAAGGCCTCGCTCCGCTCTTTGATGTGCTAGCATCTTAGCACTGCTGGAGATGCTGCCCCCACCCCTCTGCTCTGCATCCGTTCTCTGCCAGCACGGCTGACATCAGTCAAGAATCTGTGTAAATGAATGCTCTCCGGTCTCCGTGAAATGGCTGTGTCACTCAAAGAAAACCTTTTTTCTCTGTGTGGACGCATCATAACAACACAGAGGTCGGGTAAAGTTGCTGTGGGTGTTTGGTGATGATGTGCATGTTGATTAATCCTCGCTTTGAAATACGGACGTCAACTGAGAGAGTTGGAAAGGTTTTTGCTGTTTCTTCTGACATTTTCTTTTCATGCCATATCATTTCCATACAGTATTAATCCACTTTTTATTTTCTTTATGCTTTTTCAGAACATCTGTACATTAAAATGAATGCAAAGCACCATAAAGTTCATTGTGTTGGATTGGATTACCCCTATATCAAGCAAGTTTCAAAAACTGAATAGAATCCAATGGCTTCATCAAACTAAACTTACCACGACATTACCTGACCTCTGTGTGGCCATTGGGTTTGACGTCATTATTACTGAAGAAACAATAAGTGAACATATGCTCTTGTCATATCAGAATTTGGTGAAAACTCAGTCCAGGCGCTTGGGCGATAGTCTTCTGCCCTTTTGTATCTGGTCTGGTCCCATTTGAGTAGCACAATATTTACTTGTGACAATCAGTAGTCAAGCTAGCAGATGGTGTGTTTGGCGGAAGCTATACATCACGTCTAAACAGACGCTCGGTTTAACTTGAATTAGCGGTGTGTGTATTTGTTTACCTGCTGCCCCACCTTCGGTTATCAGCCAACAGGCTGTCATTCTGCAGATAACAACGTAGGATTGCCTCTAGATACGGGCGAAACGTGCCTCATCTCTCTTCTTTTAAATCCCTCGCTTGATGAGAGTGCCACAAGGTCAAGACGGTTTTGGCTGGAAAGGTCACTCAACAAACGAGGATGAAGGATTATCGAGCCAAGGAGGGGGGCCATGAGTAGAAAATCTTTAAATTAATTTAGAAATGGATTCCAGAGTTGGAGGTGGAATTAGCAGATTATCTGCATAGTTGTAGAATTACACAGTAAAATCCTCAGCCTTAATTTTCCCATGTGTATCCATGAGAGTTAAATGAACATTATTCTGTGTAGGAAAGATGCCCTGTGTTACAAGGAAAGGGAGATAAGTGGTCTTACGTGGGTAGAGATGACTGTGAGGACCAATGCTACGTGTATAGGGGAGCTTAAGGAAATAGCCCCTATGTATCTACATCAGCTATTAGCCTGGCTGCCCACCTAATTAAGTAGCCAGCATGGTAATCAATCACAGGCTAAATTGGATTTGCAATTGCAGGCACTGTGCGCACTTCAGATTGGCCAGAGCTTAGGGTTTGACTTTGGCTGTGACATTCCAACTCAACTTGTAACTCAGCTTAGAATTGAAACAATTATCTCCGCCAGGCCCATATTGAGGGGCCTCTAAATATCTGTATAGTGGGACCAAAAGGCTACATACTATGTCACTCTTTGTTGCAGAAACATGTTTTCTTTTCACCAAATTTGGTACAAATGTGTAATCTTGTGATTCATGTGAAAATCACTATCCAGCTGGATTTTCATATTCAATATTGATTGCCTAGCTGTAATTGGCTTCATACAAATGTGTGTGCCTATTCCTTAAATCCAATAAACCCCAAAGTGGAAACGCATGTTGAGGAGCCTTTATTATTATCATTAAATTGTTTTTATTGATTTTTCTAATCACAACAGATACACACATACAGTACATACATCACAGAACTGCACATACAATAACAATACATTCACAAGAAAAAAGACAGTAATCATTCCTAGTTCCTATACAGATCACTTGCGTCAAGCCCCACAGCTTCTTCATGTCTATATAGATCTATATTCAAAAGCATGTGTCGATTTTGAGTTAAATAGACAACAAACAAACTTTTCCATCACTTGCCAACCTTCACTTTACTGGCATGGTTATATTGCCTTTAAGGAAATGCAACCTCTTTTTTTCCACTCGCACCCAAAGGAAAACTAACCCTTAACATAATTTAATAGTTAATAGATTTAAATTTGGACTTGAAATGTTACTGCATCATCATTATGAAAGATGTCTTCATTTGCAGTAAAACAATGTTGAGTCTCCCCTGTGAAATAAAGGTTGTGCATTTGTCTTCATATTGACTAGGCCATTTCAGTTTGGACTTTTTACCATTATTATGACAACATGCTAGGCTGATCTTGCTACAACAGCTTCAGGTGTACCAATTGACCAAGCATTGTCAATGTTATTGTCTATTGTCAACAGTTCTTACATTAAAGTGTACCAAGGTCAGCAAATACTGTTTTACTTGCTGCTCACATAATGCTAATGTATGTATTGTGTAGCATTAAGGAGCCATAGGCTACATACTGTATAAACCACTACATCACTCCAATTTGAAGGTCCTGAGAGATCCATGGCACAATAAAAGGCCTGTTTCCCCACTGAGGGAATTCAATTGAAGGAATGGACAAGAGGCTGGAGTACAACGATATATCTGGGTTTATTAGAGCCGTTCTAGTCAGTTGGCTAGACACAGGGCTAGACACAACACTCTGAGATCTGCAGGTCAGAGACAGAAATGAGCAACAACATACAGTACAATAACAAAACCAAACTAAAATGGATGCAAAAACTTTTACCTAACTTTAGTGTTCAATAAAATGTAAGGCACCTCAGAATTGCACTGTAACTGTTCTAATAAATAACATAAAGTATCAGTGAGGAAAAACAGTTTCACACTGCACAGCAACAGCAGACAACAATGAACTGCTTCAGTTCCGCATTAAATAAACAACAACCTTGAAATTGAAATGCATTTGCATACCTCTATGACAGTCTGTTGGACGGCCCCTAGGCACTAAAACACAATATTAAAAATATTAGACCATTAGTAATAAATCATAAGGCAATATTGTACATAAAGCTGACAGTGTAAGGTACAAAGTGATAAATCTATTTTGTTGCAGACTTGAAGCCATGACTGCAAAGGCAAAGATGTTCACAAAGCTCACAAAGGTTCTCAATGCTCATTAGGCCTACATCCTAATGTAAAAGAATACATTTCTAAAGAAGAACAAAAATAAATCTTGTTATTTATAGCCTGTCTAAATCAATTGGAAATATGAACATTTGATGTGGTGTCACAATCAAACATGATGTTGATATGGCACACTGACCTCATGTCAAAAAGGTTGCCGTCTATCTGCCTTGTGAACCAGCCTCCCCAAAAATCTAAATTCACAAATTAATTTCGTTTTTGGGGGGAGGCTGGTTCACGTGGCTACTGCTCCATAATTAGCTGTTAAGTTATTTACATAGGTTTGCTGTTTACCTGCTACCCTAGTTACTTTGTAGCATTTAGTATCTTATACCTACCAACATTCACCACACTTTTTGTCTTGTTCTTTAACTTAAACTGTAATGTGTAGTTATGTTTTTTGTTTTGCCAACTAATTTTTTTCTTCTGGCATTATTTCAGTTGCTATTTTTATGTGATGTATTTTTTGTTTAATTTGACCTCTTACTGGGCAAAGGTTAGGTTTAGGCCTGTTTGTTGACTATAGGGTTCATGCCATTTGATCTGATATTTCGCTTTGTAAAATCTTACACAAAACTGTCCTGCTGTTAAGTTGTACTTTAACTAACAAATACCCAGTATTACGACATCACATCAAGTTTTCGTACACATACAACATAAATACTGTACGGTAATTATGTATGGCTGGCTCCTCCTAAGCAATCGATACCACAAGTTTAATAAGGCCTCTGTGATTTCTCCCCCACCGTGGCCATTAAAATAAAACACACACACAAAAAGAACATCATCAATGTTCCATGTCTGAAGCCACTCACAAGGCTTGCTGCCAGTATTGATTTGGGGGGAGTAAGAGTCTATATGTTTTTGGTGACGTGAAAACCGTTTGAGGTCTTTTATGAAATGAAAGACCCACACAAATGGGAAATGTAATCATAGCGGGAAGTATAAATCTCTGAAGGTCATCTCATTGAGGGTTTCAATTAAAAGTGTTGCCCTGGGAAAATTGTTCAAGCCTCAGTGGCTGCATGCAGCTGAAGGTTATGTATGAGTTTAACTTCATTTTTCATTTAATGGGGCCGAAACACAAAGGATAACCAGGATGTTCTCCCAAACAAGATATATCATAGCCAGTTTCCGTGTCAATTCTAAATTAATGTGGCCTCTGAATACTGTATACCACCAGATATCTGTCACTATCCATTAGGTCTGCATCCGCTCTGGTCACTTTTAAATCCATAATAAAGACGCACATCATGTTCCCTCTGGCCTTTTAAACAATGTCTAATTGCCTCGTTGGAGAAATGCTTAGACTTAGGCCGGTTAAACCTCCATGTTTATGGAGGGACAGCACACGTTGATGATGAACACTAATGCAATGTACAGTAAATATGCTGGATTTAGCAAGAATGCTCATTTCCATCCATAGCCCCCATACATAAAAAGCACATATGTAAACATTACCAACAGGGTACAAACAAAACAAGTATAAAAGAAAAATAAGAATATATTTATACATTGTTGTACCAAATATATATTTCCGTATGCTGTGCTGCACTGTGTGTGTGTGTGTGTGTGTGTGTGTGTGTGTGTGTGTGTGTGTGTGTGTGTGTGTGTGTGTGTGTGTGTGTGTGTGTGCGTGCGCGTGTGCGCGAGTGAGTGCGTGCACTCGTGTGTAACTCAGTCAGTCTCCAATCTCATTAGCTTGGTTGGGATATTGGTGGTGTTGTTGCCTGGTTATGTCGAATGGCACTATAATAACGTGAATTTGTGTATTATCATTATATTTGTATATACACACACACACACACACACACACACACACACACACACACACACACACACACACACACACACACACACACACACACAGTATATAATACCTATAGCCAGTTTACACTGTAGCCTTAAATGCTGACTGTGTATGAGCCTCATATAATAATATTATAGCGTTATAGCTATGCTAAAGAGCCTCAGAATGTTGAAACATAAAGTCGGAACAATTTGAGACCAAAAAGAAGGAACATGAAGCCCATTACTTGAACCAATTGTCTCTGGCTGAACCAAGCTGTGATTGGCTATGACTTTTCCATTCTCTCAAAGGAACTATGCATATAAAAAGAGATGAATTCATGAAAGCAATAGACCCAAGTGAACACACACAGCTAGCCTACTTTTCCATGCGCAGTAGACAGAGACATTCAAACCAAAGGGCATATTGATAAAACTTTGTCTGTCTTCCTGTGCCATGCCGCACATACTTCATTTGTATTCAGACCTTACACACAAAAGTAATTCCTTCCTAGTTTTGTTTTGCATATCTTTGACAGGTGTCAGTCAATGTTCCCGTCATGGCTCCCCAGGCTTCCTTATTCATTCAGAGACATGTTTTGTGATGCATTCACATTTCATCGCTGTTTGGTGTAAATTGCAGGTGATGCGTAAGGGATGTAAACAAAGTCAGTCTGACAATGACCAAAATGATTATTTTATCATTATTTTACGCTTTTCGTGGTCATTTATGAATAGAAACACATATATGAAGCTTAATATATTTTATAAAATATTTTCGAAACATTATTTTTATTTTAGCGTCCGTTTTTCAAGAACAAGTTGGCACTTATCTTGCCCATGTTCGTGTTACTGTGTACAGCTCCTTTAAGTACATTTTGATGCCAATACTTTTGTACTTTTACTCAAGTACATTTTGAATTCCGGACTTTTACTTGTAACACAGTATTTCTACATTGCAGTATTGATACTTTTACTTAAGTAAAACATGTGAATACTTTTTACACCACTGCTCTCCATCAAGGGAAGCCTACGATGGAATAGCCACCCAGTCACCCTGGGAAAGCCCCACCTTAAAAGTAAAACACAACTGAAACAATGGTTAAAAATGTCTCACACATGTGACCATTGATACTTTTTAAATCTTAGATATTTCAGATTATTAGGCTTTAGATATTCCTTTGTTTAGGTATTAGACTTCAGGTATTTGTGTTGATGTTTAAACAAACAGGATGTTAGTCTACACATTTAGTGAGCCTTTAGGCCTATAAGCATAATGCTGGATGTTCATAATATTATGTTGAATAGATGTAGCATGTAGGCTATATGCCCATCTGTTTTTTAATGTTGGGCTTGAGTTGACCTTTTGAGGGTTTCTGGACACCATTTGTCATTGTTTTGGGTTGTTAGTTTATTTCCAGTAATAATTATACATTTGCATAAAGCAGTAAGCATATTTTGTCCACTCCCATGTTGATAAGAGTATTAAACACAATATATTGCAATTGCAATATACTGTATCTCTTAACTCATACCTCGCGATCCCCGTAGAGCCCGTAGATTTCCCGCTGTACCGCGCTGCCATGCCCGTAGAGCCCGCATAGTTTAATTAGCTTTAATCATTATGAAAGGATTAAAAGTATTAGCGCAGATTTTCGCTGATTCTGGCTCTTTAGGCCCGCCCCCCTAACTGTATCCGGTCATTTCCGGTCTGGACCGGATCCAGCTTTCCGTATCCAGTCTGAGCCTGGGCCATAGTCCCGCCTCCATTGGTTTACTGTGTAACAGAAGTGGAAGCTACTGGGCGATGGAACGCTCGTTTTTCAATCTGATTTTTGCGTTTGGAAACTTTGATCCAGTCTCTACACGCCTGGATTATGATCCCCGCACATATCGTGCGTTTTGTGCGCGAACGTGTCCACGTGTTACCATAGCGCACAGTTGGCTTTTTTCAATGCTTTTTCATGTAAACACTGGCTGATAAGCAGAGATACAGCGTGGCAACGGATATGTCTTTTTCAATGGGGTTTTTTGTATTCGAAAGCTTGTCACCGAGTCTACACGTCTACTAGATGAGTCGCGCACAGATTGTGCACGATGCGTGCGCGTGCCCACGTTAAAAGGTAAGGACAATTTGGCAGCTGCTTACTACAGCTATGTTTAAAATGGCAGAGAAAAAGTTAACTCATTCCCCGTCTCCCCCGATAGTCCCGAGAAAATCCCAATGTCGTTCCCCGCCAGGCCCGATAGTCCCGAGAATTTGCTTTTATATAATGTAATGTTTAATTACACTCTTCCCCAGCCCGTGACAAATTTTGAGCCTTCTGTCATAAAGGGAACCAAAAATATCACACATCAAAGTAAGTGTGTTTGAAAAAAAGACTGTAATAATGTATAAATTGCAATACAAATGTATAAATCTCCCCATAACGCACAGTGAACTGGCAAAGTGACGCATTGGAGCACACAAGGCTGGCAGCCAGAAAAAAAGAGAGAAGAAAAAAAGTGTTAGAACAGCTGTGTTTGTGTGTGTGTGTGTGTGTGTGTGTGTGTGTGTGTGTGTGTGTGTGTGTGTGTGTGTGTGTGTGTGTGTGTGTGTGTGTGTGTGTGTGTGTGTGTGTGTGTGTGTGTGCACATCTCTTAGCTGGCTGGTCCACGGACCACTGTATTTCTGTTTCAGTGGTCCCCCTGATCAGCACACAGTCCCATAAATCAGAGATCTGCCTCTCTCTCTCTCTCTCTCTCTCTCTCTCTCAAGACACAAAAAAATTATCGCCAATTCGCCATATAAATGCTTCTAAAACATACCTGAGAATGCTGATGGTTGATTAGAATCCACACCAAGGTTTATAATCCATATATCCAGGCTATAATATTTTGTTTTGTAATGGTATGTTAGTCCACAAGCAGCCAAGCAGGCCATTGGCGCCAGGCGGTCCTTTGCAAAAGGGGGGGTCCCTGGTCGCCTTTCTAACGGAACCAATAGGGGGTCCGCGGGCCCAACGCTTCGCTCCGCAGAGCAGTGGGAACACGATAATCAACTCTTACACAACGTTGTAAAATCAATCAATAAAACCGCCCGATTACATAAAGTTCACACGACACGATCCAGTTGTGTCAGAGACAAGTGAAGTGGTCCCTGGAAGGGGGTCCGTCCTCTCACTACCCTGGTCTCCAGCCAACACTTCTCAGGGAACCAGGTGGTGGTGGTCCGTGGACCAACCGCTCCCCCCAAAAAGCAAGTGATCAACTAGTGTCGATAAGCCTCGTTAGCAAAGACGCAGCAGACTGAGCAGAGCTGTTTAGCAGGGCAGTGCAGAGGATTTTTTTAGGGGCAGGGGGAGACATTTTTCTAACATGTCCTAGAATGTGAAAATAGCAGATCTACAAGCTCTACAAGCTCTCAATGTGTCACAGAGCGATGTGTTGAGCTTGTAGAGCTTGTAGATCTGCTATTTCACATTCTAGGACATGTTAGAAAAAAGACTCATGCCCCCTTTGATGTCTATTTGTGTGTGTGCACCTGTACAGATCAAAAACCATCCGAGACCAACAGCAGACACATAGAGACAGAGAGAAAGCGCCCCCAAGTGGGGGCTCACATAAATACTCACATAAATACTGCAATATAGTATGTGAAATTGCTGAGTGTATGGTCAGACATAGCCAATAAAAATATGTTTCTCTGCATTTTTCTAAACAGAAAAAAAAAAAAAAAAAAAAAAGAAATCCTATTACATAATTACATTAGTACACTTATCTGATAATGCCTGAAGCCATAAAGACAAATATCAAGTGAGTTATCCACTTGAAAAGCGATCGATCACAAAAAGGTCAATATCTCCAGTTTTTTCAATTATAGCTGGATTTTGGTCAAAAATGGCTATTTTGAGATGGCTGCAACTATAGAAAAAAAAGCTTTTTATTTATTTATTTTATTTTTTGGTGAGACTAGAGGTTGTCCTGTTTCATTTCAGGTACTGTATGACATTGTCGAAAAAATACAGAATTTAGGAAAAATGTCAATATAAAAAAAATATATAATTTTTTTTATTAAACAAAATGGCAGGAGAGCCATACAGTCAATGTTAAAATGGCGGCCAATGTGTTAAAGGCACGTTTTGAACACATCCTCTGTCCGTCTCACTGCAACAAAACAAAAGACTGCTGTCCTAAATGATCAGAGCAGCTAAACGGGCCAGATTAGTCACAGTTGTGCCTGGTGCTCGGCAGAGCCACTCCTGACTCTCTCCATCCACAGCAGGGACGTGCTGGGCCCCTGATTCAGCCTGGGAAAAAGAGTTGGAGAGGCCCTCATTGCACGCTATAGAGAGAGATCTCTCTCTATAGCGCTGCTGCTACTCAAAGATTTGCCATTTCAGATCATGACAAGTGACAAGCCAGTGGGCCAATTACATGAGTTATATTTCGTTGTTGTCGGGTGGAAACCTTGTATGTCCAAAACCGTTTGTTTTGTATTTATAATTTAAAAAAATATTTAAACTAGTGAAAACAGCCGAGGCGTTGTGTGCTTGTAGATCTGCTGTTTTCACTACTTTTGTGCAACGGCCTTGTATGATAAAGCAGGGCTTTGCTTTGCGAAAAAATGTACACATTTGAAACTTGGAGATACAAGGTTTCTGCCCAACAGTGACGATTTACTTTGTTGGCCGCCCAGCCCCCAAAATGGAACGAAGGACGATTTTTTTTTTTTTTTCCTAATGGCCAGCCTGGACCGGCCGGGAATGAACCGGCCGTTCGGGAGTTGTCCCGCTTTTCCCAATGGCCAGCACGTCCCTGATCCACAGCAACCTTACCATCACCCCAGTGATATGTTGTGTAACTCTATTGTTTCTGCACCATTAAGCCCGATTGGCGATTTATGCTTTTATCATTTTCAGTGCACGACACCTTCGTAGGCATAAATGAGGCATATTAGTCATCTACAGTACTATTTATGGTGATTGTCCAGAGATTGAGGTTCTCATCATGAAACATATTGCACAGTTCAGTTAACTCAAATTCTCAACAGACATTTTGACCATGATTTCCATTATTTATGTCCAACTGATTCTCGGTGGTCCAGAATAACAAACGCTATCCTTTCTTCTGTCTGTGATCTACTAGCCTCGGAAACCCAGACTTTAGTGATCTACAGTGCCGCTGAAATGGATAAAAGACTCCATCATCAATTCAAAAGGCCAATTAAACTCAAACATTTTGTTGACTTCACCTGATTTACTTTTTAGTTTGCTTTTAATGGCTTTTCCAAGGGTATCATGGCAGAGATTCAAAAAGGCGAATAACTCAAAACGTTCTTTTTGTTTTCTTTTTCTTCATATATCCTCCACATTGTAGTTGTTGCCAATTTAAATAATGCACTTTGGTCCCTCTTTAATCTGGTGCATGGTTGTCCAGGGATTAGTCTCAGAAAGGTATTTTATACAGAATCGTCAACAAGCCTAAAACAGCTGGTTTATTTAATGTCGTTCGCTGGAGTTGTATTTATATTTTTAATAAAGCGAGGACACTCTGAGACATAAACATTTCCAGTTATTCGTGGTAGGAAAATGCTTTTGGAACATTATTCATGAATGGGCTGGGGACTTGGCGAAGGCCCTCATGCTGTATAAGCCCGGGCAACATATCTGGGACGAGTCGACGCACCAAATGTATTCTCCTTCTGTATTATTCTGCATTTTGTACACCTCAGTTGATAAAAACGTTTCCAGCAGGATTCAAGGGCGCGTTTGAAGAAGTATTTCTTTCCCTTAGTGAGTTGACAACAAAGATGGAATGCCATGCTGACAGGTGCCTGCGAGAGTCTTGCAGCAAGAGCCGCTGATACAAACGACCTACGGCCTGGTCGCGACTTAGGCCACGACTTGGAGGTCGTAGGTCCCGGTTCTGGAGGTTTTGCGCGATCTCGGTCGTAATTCAGCGACCTGGGAAGTCCGCGATCGAAACTCTACGCTTGCTAAGGGAAGGGACGCGAGTTTAGAAACTCTACGCTTGCTAAGGGAAGGAGCGCCGCGATCGAAACTCTACGCTTGCTAAGGGAAGGGACGCGAGTTTAGAAACTCTACGCTTGCTAAGGGAAGGAGCGCTCGTTTTCAACAGCGTCGGCAGGTTAGCTACTCAGTGTCGGCAGGTTAGGGTTAGGGTTAGGGTTAGGGTTAGGGTTAGGGTTAGGGTTAGAGTTGGGGTTAGGGTTAAGGTTAGGGTTAGAGTTAGAGTTGGGGTTAGGGTTAAGGATAGGTTTTGGTGCACCTCGCGCGGTCCAAGTGACTACAATGGAGCGCTTCCTACCTCCGGTTCAGCCAATCACAAGCTTCAAAAGGTTGAATAGCGCTGCTGCTCTAGAATATTCTGCAAAAAGACGGCCCGGGGACGACCGAGGTGGCGCAACCACGGCCGGGGGTCGCGAAACTAGACCGGCCGCGACCTAACAAGTATGTACCGCGAACTACGACCTCCAGAACCGGGACCTACGACCTCCAGGTCGTGGCCTAGGTCGCGACCAGGCCGTAGGTCGTTCGTATCAGCGGCTGTCTCTCGAGTCTTGGGACAAATCACAACGCCTAGGATCCCTAGGACGACGACTTGTTCGCATCGTGCTCGCTGGAACACAAAATGAATAGAATCTGGCAGGGATGTGCAGAGAATGTTAGAGAGGCAGGGGCTGACATTTCTAAATTGGCCTTTTGGTGAAAATCTCGAAAATAGCAGACCTCCAAGCTCACAACGCGTCACAGCGCGACGCGTTGTGTTATTCTCTTGAATACCGCCTTCATGAATGGCATGGAAAGAGGGCATTTGCATTTCTTTGACCATAGTAAAAACTGCATTCATTGTCTGGAAAGGGCACTTTTTACAGACAGATAAAAGGGCAGGGGCTCAAGCCCCCTTTGATGTCTATGTGTGCACATGCCTGAATCCACCTGTTTCGAATGATTTCAGTGCATTGAATGAGAAATTATCAAGTGTTTTCAAGTGTTTGAATGGTCTGGTATCTCGGATACTCAATTCTGGGTATCCCGGTATCTCACAGTGGATGGTTGATCAAAACAATGAAACAGTGGCTTGATTAGTAGTGAAATGTCGACATCTAGTGGTCAACCTCAGAGGTACACAATAACAAAACCTGAGCTGAATTCCAGCATCGAACTAGAGGCCATGGATTCTCTGTTCCCCGGTGTAACGCTCCACGCCACAGACCCCGACGGAGCGGCGCGGTATTGAGCGCCGATGACCCCCGTGAGTCGCCACCGAGGCGAGCGCTAGCGAGCCGAGTTGCCGCGACGAGCGGTGGGAACGGCGCTCAATCCCACTCAGCCGCGTTACCGAGATATGTGCCGTTATGGACAGAATAGTAAATATTCAGTCCCTCACTATCCACGTCTACCCCACTGCACGTCTCCAGCACTATCCACGTCAAAGATAAATGCACAAAAAAGGAGTCACATCATCCGTTCATTAGCTCAGTCAGTAGAGCACGGATGCAACAAACCCACGGCTTGGGTTCGATTCCCGTTAGGGGAATATAATATTCGAGGCGACAGATATCGGCGCATGCGTACATCAAAGTGTACGGAAACAGGATACCCCGTGGATACCCCGTGGATACCCCGTGGATTCAAACGTCTGATAAATGGTGAAAAAGTCCGATTGAATGCGAAGAGAGCAGTTGAAGCTGGTGCTGAATCTGGCAACATGATTACTGTATCGTGCCTCCCAGCCAATTGAATAACCAAACAGGAGATACAGTAACAATATAAATGGATGCCAATGTCTTGCCATCCAGGTCAACTGTAGGTGCTGTAGGTCTTTTTTCTTCTCCTCTTTTTTTTAATTATCACTGAGTGACACACTGAGTGTGTGTGTGCGTGTGTGCGTGCGTGCGTGCGTGCGTGCGTGCGTGCGCGCGTGCGTGCATGTGCGCGTGCTGTTTTTCTAGCTGTCACACTGACTTTAGGACATACTCTGACTGGAGACATTGACAGGAAAAGCATAACCACTCAGCAGAAAGAGGCCTAGGGATGTAAAAAAGAGAACAGTGCATGTGCTTTTAAAGTATTGTTTATCACTGACCCAAATGGTAAGCCTCCCCCCAGAGATTCTAGTCTTCATGCTCTTCACCTCTTGTTGTTGTCAGGGGGAAACCTTGAATGTCCAAAAAGTTTACTTTTCGGCACAAATAACCTGTGTTCCAATGGATCCAAAGTAGTTATTATTTACGCTTTTATTAATAATTTTCACTGGTTCAATACTTATACTGTACAACACATTTAAACACATTTTTTAAAATAGAAACAATAGCTGATACCAGTAAGACTCCCTAATCGGGAGACTGTCAGGTCCCATACACAAACTTTAGAAGGCAATGGTAGCCATTCAGGAGGGAATATGGGAAATGGTACAGATCCATGTTGATTACATGATTTTAGGGCAAAATCTGTAGGAGCAGTGCACAAAAATGTGTTTCGCAAGAATCGGCTTCGCTAGAAGAGGGCCATGTGAGAAATGTGGTGTGAGGTTGTGGTTTGGCAGCCAAGGAGTGTGTGTACAAAGTTTGGCATGGATAGGGGCAATGGTGGTGGAGATATGAGTAGGGCAAAAGTGTCACGTGACGTGTGACGGACCGACTGACCGACTGACTGACTGACTGACTGACTGACTGACTGACTGACTGACTGACTGACTGACTGACTGACTGACTGACAGACAGACAGACAGCAAGTGGAGGTTTTGATAGTAACTGCGACCTGACGGTCGCAATAAACGTGTACACTTTGCGATATGTTGGGAGATTGTCATCAGGTTATTTTTACTAGTTTTGTGTGACCCAGTAGTATGACAATGAGGAGCAAGGGGAAATATGGAAATATGAGGTTTCCACCTGACAAGATATAAAACATCAATTATTCAATACCTAAACTTCAGTGTTATGTCAATGCTTTTCTTTATTGGTTTTATTATATTAATTACTGCCAAGGACTTTGTGTCTGGAGGATGTTTGGTACACACTCTGCACATCCCGCCCCTGGCAAGAAGTCACTTGGACGAGCAAGACGAGACCGGCACGGCTTGTTGGGTCCTGGGCTGTGGAACTAGGTCTTAATAAAGCACACAATACTCTGGGAAGACTTGTTTTGGTTTCATGTTTGTCTCTAGCCTCAATCTGTACAGGCAATGGGGTTAATTAGGAAACCCACTTTATTGATGTGTTTCAAAGGATCAAATTAAAAATTAACTGGCAGCCCCTTTCACGCCAGCAGGGGGACCACAGTTGCACTGACAAGGAGGCCGCCCCGTCCCGTCCCGCTTTAACATTCTCACAGAGACTATATTCTTCTGTTGTTCCCAATAACAAACACAAGTAAATACAGCAACACGGATGTTGGGTTCCAAATTGATCTTGTCCAACCAACTTATACTCCTTTGTAACTATGTGTGTGTACATCACATTCCAATCCGCCCTCCTGTTTAGTGCCGTGTCTAGACTATAATTTATAGTGCAATCATCTTTGCTCTTTAGAATTTACCAGGAGATTCTTTTTTCCAATACTCAACCCTTGTTGCAAATAATGTGTTTTGTCTGAAAGCTTCTATTAATCAATCCCTCACTGTCGCAGGTGTGGGAAGAGAGGAAGTATAACACAGAGGTTTACAATTTATCTTTAGCCATCCCTCCTGATTTTATTGGAAGATGTTATTACATTTGTAATCAAATAAACTTTGTCATGAGCTCATTAAAACTAATGGCCTTATTGATTCAATTGACATCATCTCATACACCCCATAATGGAGAGCGTGTTACTGTGAGTTATAATCAACCACACGCATTGATTAATTGTTCACAGATCAATTAGTGAGGCATCTGTGACAGCCAAGATTTTACACTTTAGTAAAAAGTACAAGCTTACTAATGCAAATTATTGTTTACAGCCTCACATCAAATGTTTTATGGTCATGATTCACCAGGAGCCTGAATGCATTTGGTTCCAGGCTTAAAATAATTAATATGAATATTTCAGAAATGTCTTCCACAAAATGGCCACGACCGCTATGCCCTATTCAACTTGTGCAGCAACTCTGGCCACTATTAGCCATTCCATTGACTTGTGTGTGTGTGTGTTACACACAGGGTAGGAATTTCATGGAGGCCATGAAGGCCATGGCCGCCATTGCCCCTCAGTTTGGCCTTGTGCCCGTCTAACCAATGGCATGACTTGAGGCCACAGTGGCCTTAATGCCCCTGTACCACTGTCTCTCTCTTGTCAATATGTAGATAGTAGACACCTGTGTCTCTTTCTTGTCATGACACCATGTCTTTTGTTGAGATTGTTTACTTCCCTGAGTCCCCATCTTTAAACCAATCCAGTGACTTTGATTGGTGCAGGACTGAGCATGGATCAGATTGTAAATACCATCATTTATCTATTTCATTGCAGATTAGGTCCCTAACCCTTAAATTCAACGAACTATTTCAATGGACTAAAATCATGTTTTATTTGATGGCCTTCCTGCCCTGGCATTTGGCCTTTGTGCCCTCAAAAAAATGTACAACACCAAAGGCCAAGTGGCCTTGCCCCTAAAATGACGAAATTCCAGGCCTGGTTACACATACTGTATATTAGCTTCATTGCATGATATATGTTATGTATACTGTGGAAACATCCAAGTTCCAATGTTTGTGAATTCTATCTCCTATAGGTGAACTTCAGATGAGTTGTCAATCTTTGGATCAATGTGTCATTCTGAGCCTGGATCAATACCTCACATGGAGACTTGGTCCAACACCCTGTGGAGGATTCTGGAAAACAGTCAGAAGGTTGGCCAACTTGTTACCTTGATGAGGCTTCTCAGCGTTAAGAGCAGGGGGATAAATAATTAACCATACACCCGTTTAGCTTTAGCTGTATGGGTGCAGTTCAGTTGAGACTTGTCCACTCAATAATTCAGATTGTTAGGCCTTTTACTAAGATCTCTGACAAGTATGCATTTCCCCCTGGGACCTCTCACAACCTTTCTGACCATGGCTATGGGCTGTTATGTTAGCTGACAGCTATTGAGTACCTGTGTGTATATTTAACTTCGGTCGGTTCAGTGAGTTCATCCCACAAAAAGGCAGTTAATTTAGCTGTTGAAACGTTGCTGTTTTTTAAACCTCAATAAAGTATTGCATCAGGGCGATAATTATTTTATCTTCTGGCTTGTTTTCAATTTCCGGCACCTCTACAGGTGTGCGTTTCACCTATTTTGACGCTGCGTGACTCCCTCTGAAAACAGCACCCTAACTAAACAGCTCTCAAGATGCCATTGGAAAACATTAACAGAGAGAACATTTCAAGTCAAGGGCTGCAGTACACATTAATTGTTTTTAATTCAGCCAACGGGGAACGTGACAAGATTATTGGAACAGAGTTCCGTTTTCACTGGAGAACTGTATTTCCCTTGCTGAATTGCTGAATGAATCCAAACACAAACCAGGAACGCGCTGGCACACAGAACACTTCTATATGCCAAGGTATAATCCCAAATGTAGATGGCCAATTATAGAATCCTCTTTGGGCCAGTGCACGGATGAGTTTTGCGGTCGCTGATGCACTCTTAAGTAAGTGCTCCATAATCCTGATGATGTTGCTGATCAAACAATTAAAAAAGCACTTCTCAGACAGAACAGACCATGACAGAGAAACCTCTGTCTAACGACTATGATTTTTTTCCCTTGAGAGAAAGATCAAGGAATTCTATAAAGAGAAGAAAGAGAAAGTGAACTCTGGACCCTGAGGCTCTTCTTTAGGTCTTCCATTTGCCATATTCATAAAATTCTTCGCTTATAATGATGACATGCCCAAAACATGCACCCCAAAGTGTCAAAGAATTGTCAAATTCTCCTACCGTACATAGACTATTTTATTAAACCACTAAATGAATAACTTCCATATACAGTATGTGAAAGACAGTGATCATAATTACTGTTGTGGAGGCTTAAGCCTCGATCAGAGTCGGGTCCGGGGTGGATAGCCTTCCACCGCGGACCAGACTCTGGTGTAGTGCGGTGTAGTCTTTTTGAGTCATAAAACTACAACGTTAACGCTCAAAAAGACTACACCGCACTACACCGCATCCACCGCGGACCCGACTCTGTTCGAGGCTTTAGGAACCATTAACTGAGGAACTTTAACATGAGAGTAGGTTCCAAGCAATCGAGCACTTAAGCAATATTACACGACGAGAGGGTGTGCATTATCGTGGTTATTGGCACGCCATAACCTTTTAATAACTTTTGATTGGGTGGGCAGGATGTATATTTTGGGTGGGCTCTGTCCACCCCTGCTCACCCCCCTAGAACCGGCCCTGCTTATGATTCTTTGCCAACTATGTGCTCTGAAAAATATGCCTGTGTAGATGTTATTTTAATGTTGTATTTTGATAGATAACTCAGCAGCCTTTTCTCCTTTGTAAATTAATGGTCAGATCATTCGAAATGTACTATGAGCTGTGATACGCACATTGATCAGTTTTTTGGGATCCCATGATTATCTGGGGTGATGCCAATAGGTTATACACTGACCTATACAAAACTGATCACAATATCCTGCTTAGGGCATAGCTGTCAGATAAACTGAGATATATCATTATAAACAGTATTGACTGTTAGGTAACGATCACATCTCTGAACCAAGCAGTTCATTAGACGTCTTCTTTGCTCTCATATGAACATATAAGTGACAAGTGATTGATTTGATGGTGGCCATCAACTGTGCAATTGAAATTGATAGCAAGAGAATACCATCAT
The DNA here is from genome assembly GCF_963921795.1 of Nannobrachium achirus. NCBI lineage: Eukaryota > Metazoa > Chordata > Actinopteri > Myctophiformes > Myctophidae > Nannobrachium > Nannobrachium achirus. The sequence goes on along the minus strand of NC_137818.1, from coordinate 44,676,653 downwards.
CTTGTCAAGAGAGAGAGAGGACTGTGGGCAGCTAACCATTATCCTAAGCAGGGGTGTAGCACCAAATTCTGGGCCCTGGGTACAAGGATTCACTTCAATTATTTTGTGATTTAACTATTGAAAAATAGCAGATATATAAGCTCAAAGCACGGCACTGAGTGCTGCACTGCGAGTTTGTAGATCTGCTATTATTTTTTTTTATCGTGAAAATAGTCTTTGAATATTTCAAATCCTTCTAAGGTTTTTTGAGAATCCTATGTTTCTATGTCAGTGGTGCTCAAATCTTTTCATGTGAAGGACCCCCAAAATGATATGTATTTGGCCACGGACCCCCATCTCAAAATATTTAGTTCCAGGGACCCCCCAGAAGCAAAATTTGAGTTACAAATGTTCGCTTAAAAAATACATTATATTCAAAGATTTGCACACATTTTCACAACTTTTCAAAAATAGCAGATCTATAATCTCACAGCGCTTGTACTGTATATCTGCTATTTTTCAATAGCTAAATAATTAAGGCCCCTCCACCTCCACCTTGGGCCCTCAGTCCCACTTCTCCACCCCCCCCCCTTGTGACACCCCTGATCCTAAGCTTTTGTTGTGGATTTGAAGCTCTGCTGAGGACTGAGCCCACACTGTCTGTCACAGTGCAAATATTTCATTTATGGCACATGCTCACTGGAGCATTACTGGATGTGTGCCTTCTCCAAGGGACTGGCCATAATGGGATGAATGGTGATGATGGTGTGAAATACCACCCACAGGGCTACTTTGTTTACTTAACAATGAAACACAATTATTAGGGAACAGTTCGGATCAGATCAACACACTGACTGGGGGTGGAAGAATCGGCAGCCAGGTGTTATCAGCCATTATAAAAATGGTTTATATATATGTATTATCATTATTGTTATAAAGCATTATGAGTATTTATTAGTACTAATTATACAGTGATATAAGCAGATGTTATGCATACACGTATGTTTATAATATATTGTAGACACAAGTATTTTTTTATAATGCATTGAAAACCTGGGCTTCATAGGAAGTGGTACCAACATTTCTTTTGCAAATCCTGTGTGCAAGTTCAGATCAATAGACCATATTCACACAGCGGCCAGCTTGCCATTAAGTTAATGAAATGTCACCCCGCTGTTTCAATGCAAAATGCAAAAACATGGCCGCCGTGTGAATATGGTCTATTGCTCAACCCAATTGCTCAGTGAGTGACATTTCCTTATTTATATGAGGGATTATAAGAATTTGATATTAAATGTATTCACTGTAAATACAGTGTATAAGTCACTAAGTGGTCACTGGATTACTGGATAATTTAAGTTTAAAGTAATGACATTCCCAGAGTGTCTTGTTCTTTAATGATATTTTTTTGGTTACATTTGTACAGTTAAATGAACACGTGTTCATTTAAGATGTGCCAAGGCGTAGTGAACTCCCTGATGCTGCTTCTCCAGTGAACCTGGACATGGATAATTGCTCTCTCAATTGCAGAAGTATGCAAGTGCAGAATGGTGTGAAACACCAAGCCAAGACATCTGCTCTGAACGTGCAAATTTATTTCACTATACTGTAACACCACTCTTAATTTAGCTCTGACAGGCCCTATCCTCCACCTGGCGCAAAGCAGCGCTGGGCGCAAACGTAACTGCATGTCATTCCTATTTTCCAACCAACGCAATTATAATGTTTGCACCCGCAGTGTCCATGTTGTCTAAATACAAAATATAGAATCCATCTTAAAAAGCGTCTTAAGATGAGGTGTTTCATGCATAGAGCGCAACGAACAGCGCACCAACAGGTCAATGGCTTCAAATTCAGGGCTCCTGACGTGAGTGCACAGCCCTCCATCATGTTTTAATATGTGTTTTTAAAACAACCATATCGTTGCTGTTGGGCAGAAACCTAGTAGTTTTACAACTTTTTTTTCACCACAAATGAATGCCCTAGTTCATCCTACTTTACTTTAATTGTTAATTTAGACAGGACAGCGATATTAATGAAAAATACATATACATGATGGTGTGTAAATACTGTACACCCACATATATCTTTAGAACTCCGATGCATGGGCACACAGGATGCACTTTTTTAATTGGTGGTTTAAATAAAAAAGAACATAACTGTGAATGAGCAAGTGATTATTAAATAGATAATGTATGTAAATATATCACAGATGTGTCTCTACTGCTAGCTAGCTGGTCCCACACCTTTCCACAGCAGTATTTGCATCTACTCCAATCCGTCATCTAGGCCTACTGTAAATAACAGTGCCTATAACTTTTAAAGGGAAAGGGAGAAGACACTCTGATTGTTTTTTTTTTCTTTGTTTTTATTCAACAGCCAAAACACGCCCATGACTAATTCAGTGGATTAATGCAACCCATAACGTGCCATCTAGAAAGATTGCCATGGACACACCCCATCACAATTTGCACTCTATGTTTTACACTGTGCTTAGATCCTCTAAATAGGCCCTGAGTATGTGTTAAGTTAATACCAATTTAAATGAAAACAGAGAAGCAACCTCCCATACTGTACTGTACTGTACTGTACACTCATGTCTGTTTAGGCTTTAGTCGCACACATGTTCCTTTGCGGTTCCATGCCATGTCAGGAACAAACTGGCCCAGTACTCTAACCTTGCAAACAGGAGCTTTTCAGATCAACGTATAGCTGGAACATGGAGACATCGTCTGCCTTGGCTCTGACAAACCAGCAGTACTTAGCCTACTGTTCAGATCCTAATCTCCATGCATTCTTCTCTGGCTGGACCAGTTTGATGCGGCCATCCACCTGGGAATAGCCCAGGGGAGTAGGGAGAGAGGCAATATTGATTGTAATAAGCATGGCAAATGACCTCTGGAGTATTTTTAGACGGGAGCCATATGACTAGAAGGAAGTGGGCCATTTCTATGAATGAGGAATGAGGCAGTCGCTCAAATGCTTAAAGACTTTGCAAGGCCCTCCCTCGAAGGGCTGTTAATTATTCAACCCCAAGTATTCCTAGCAATTCCACCTCCCACCTCCATTCCCTGTGCCCTCTGCATGAGAACTCCATTACTGATTGAATTGTTTTCTGATGGAACAATCCCCAATCTTTAACTTAAAAGCTGCTAGCCATAAATCAAGGCAAAAGTATCCCCTGCCCGAACATGGTGATTAATGTAATTTAATATTGTTATGTAAATGCATGTGTCTCACCAGTGCTGCAGAGACATGTGTTGAAATGACACACAAAGCGAAGTACTGTGCAGGATAAGATTGGCTTAAGATTGGTGCCATGACTTGTCGAGAAAGTACAAGACTTTGCCCCAATGTCCTTGTCCATCTGGACTCATATGATGGAAATTGCAACTGTGTAATTTCCTGTCTGATGAATTGGCTAAATGATTCAGACTCCATTTAATGGGATTTAGAAGATATGCCTTTATAAAAAACAATTCGGAACATACTTTTGTTCGATCATAGCATTAGCATCCTGTGAGTCTCTTTGTGACTCAAGAGTTTTTGTTTTGTTGAATGCATTCCAAATTCCTGATTCGACGTGTTTATCCGAAGTGTTTGCCTTCAAATGTCTACACAAGATATAATGCAATATGTCAATATTGTAATATGATTCAAAGTGAATCATGAACTGAAATAACAAAGAGATCCAGTTACCAAAATCTGCACATAAAAAAAGAAAATCCTCCCTTCACCGTTGATGGGTTTCTTTCTTCAACACTGCAGTTACATGAAAGCAGATTTCATTTTCCCTGACAGAGATGACGTGGTTGATGTTCACACGTTCGTGAGCTCTGCATCCTGTATGCCAACGCCAGACCAAAATAGGGCACAGCCACAGCATGCCCCCTCCAGGACATCATTTCACCCCTAACCCCAAGCTACAGCCACCAAATCTCACCAGCAGCTCCACACATATTGTTCTGATTAGTGACACCATGACAGACCCTGCCCGGGCAGTGCTTTGATTTCAGAGCGCTGACGTCATCAGCACCATGGGGCGCTAAAGTCAGGGTGTAAGCCGAACCCTGAAGCTCACAGGCCTCAAAGCAAATCTCAGAAAGCTGCAAATGTCAGAGGAAAGTTTGGAGGCAGTTTATGCTGTGACTCGACTATGGGTCGGGAGACATATTTAACATGGTTGGAATATCTGGATCCGCTGGTCAAAATGATGTAAACTAATGTAATATCTTCTTTCTAGCAAGGGATTATCTAATTTCTTTAAATAGTTTGTCCGAATTTTTATGGTGATGTTACATGCGTCCTACTAGACTAGAGTAATATTTCACCAACCTTGAAACATTGTAATGAGTTCCACTGAAGTTTGTCAGTGGAACTCGTTACAATGTTTCAAGGTTAGTTAACTAAAATAATATTGCCAATTATTAACCCGCACAAATTGAAAGAGACATTTATATCTTGTTTCCCTGCGTTCATTTACCATGGTGGAAAAAGCCATGTTTGTGTGCAATGCTCAATTTCCAACCACTTGCAATCTGTTTTCATGCAATCACTGCCAGAAGTGATTAGACATGAATAATGCATTACATTTTTTTAAATTCAGCACTCAGGGGTTTGATTTGCACAGTGATATGTTGTCCCCTCTTCTGCTTTCACAAACCCATAATACCCCAACACCACCCCCTACTGCATTTCTGCATCCACTTTAAATAATTTAAATGCAGCAATAATAAAATGGAAATGGATCCCGCACTCGTGTATTCACTCCACTTTAACTGCCATTCCTGTAAGCCTCTGAATGATATCTGGGAGACCACCTCTTCCTCGCAGCCTCTTTTGTAACAGCCCGGAAGGATGTGACGATGGCAGGCCGCGGAGGGAGCCGTGGAACAAACCGATTCCTCCCGGCAAATCCTAGGGACAGCTCTGCCACAAGGAGCTGTCTTTTTCCCCTCTTACAATTAGTCATCCACATATGCTGAGGAGTGAAGAGGGCGGTGGGAGACAGGTTGGAGGGTGGCAGGGTGCTCTGATGGGATTTCCCCCCCATAACACTGCAACGTTTGCCGCTTGCGTCAATAAAGCCAGCTTAAACTGCTTAATTATATTATGTAAGCTGTCAGATCAAGGAGCATATTGAATGCTTCCTTCCCAGCACAGCAGCATGGGTGCAGTAGGCTATGTGCATGCACGTGTGCGTTCTTTAATGTGTGTGTGTCTTGTCTCAAGCCTTTTAGAAGTAGTACTTCTCTACCCCCATGATATTGTGCCAAACTAGTACAACATTGTCGAGAACATGATGTATTCTTTTGGTTTTGGGAGCTTTTAAAGTTAAGTGCTACAGTGTCTTGTCAAGTATTCAGACAGGGATGTGTCGTGCCACATCGTGTTCTGTGATCACCTCCCAAATAAAGTATACGTCGTACAACAGAGCATACATTTGGCATAATCCTTGTATCTCCTACAGTGCAAGACAAATAAAATATTAAGTGCTGGGTTTTCCTGGCTCGAGTTCCTGCGGCTTAAAGGGGGAGCGTGCTTGAAACGCATTTCTAATACAACTTGATGAGTCACACCCTTATCAGCTCAGGATTACAGCCAGAATCGTTTTGAGGGCATTCAAGGGCTTTGAAAGATTAAAAAACAACATGTGATGTACGGTAGATATTTGCCTGGATGATGGTGTTGGAGTTAAACCGCGTGTGAGGCTCAGACTGTACAACATGAGACTTTTCATACTGTTTTTCTTTCTTCCTCCTGTTTAAGCAGAACAGTAGAAGAGTGTCAGTGTCCAACTATTGGAATTTGCCTCCTGTAATTGACACTCTCTTAACTTCTGAAGTCAATGACTGACAAAAGACCACAAAAGACCATGCTCCATGAACTCAGTACCTGCACATTGAAGGTGGGATGACATTGTGAATTGACCTTTTCAGCACTAGATTGCATTTTGTGAATCAAATCAGCGAAAGAAACTTGCATTGTTCGAATGGAGCGAGGAAAAGGAAGGTAATGTGCAGTTTTTCTTTTTCTTTTTGCTCTGTTCCATCTGAGCTTCACGTGACTGACATAATTATTAAGCTCAATATGAAGCCAATGGACCATGGAGAGGCATTATGGATTATTGGATTGGAATATTGCACTATTGTGGGCACTGTTACTGTATTGACTACAACGCTTTTAAATAGATTGCACCAACGCTGGGTTCATAATTGCTCGTGAAATGAGTTATAGAGAATAGTGCTGGCCAGGTATTGCACTTTGATCAAGATCTCTCTGTCCTTGACTGGTGGTGCTCATTACAATTTACAATTTAAGCATTTAGCAGACACTCTTATCCAGAGCGACTTACACGTGTGAAATCAGAGTAAGTAAGCTTGAACCACGATACCAACAAACAAAAGGGTAAATAGTCACATGAGAAGAGTGCAAAGAGAACAATGTAGCATTTAAAAGATCAACCAGGATACCAGTTAAACATCAAACCAAGCATCTGTCTAAACAATGCCATCTAAATAATAGTCAAGTATAACAAAAGCTAAAATATAGCTGCAAGCAGCAATAGAGGGGCCAAGGAATGCAATATGAAAAACGCAATATGCATAATACAAAATAAGCCATAGAAACATAATAGACTAAACTTGAGAGAAAGAAGACCATGCAATCAACAAATGAGCTTTGGAAACAGTTGAGAGTTCTGAGGGATTGTGGATATTAAAAAGTCTTTATTGGCAGATTTCAACCTCTTATTAAAATTCAGTTATCAAGACAAAAGTTTGCCAATGTCTTTGCTTAATCCCTATTTCTGCCCAGTCAGTTTAGCCAGGGCCTGGAAACAAATCTGTTTCCCCAGGAGTCCTCTACTGAATGTCCATTCAGCCTTGTATAAAGTAAGTTTGCTGAAAAGCATAACATTTTGCCTTCTGTCATGCACCATGCCCCAGTTTTGTCACAAAACTGAAAATAAATACTGTCAAAACGTAACTTCATGTTGTCTTTCAAAAGTGGACATGCATTAATAAATAAAGTCATGATTTCTGTGCAGCAATTTAAATCAAGCCTGGATATGTCAGGGTTCGAGCCAGGGATCTTCTGACAGACAGGGTAGACACTCTACTGCAAGTCCCTAGCACAAATTATTTTCCAGGGGCAGTGTTGAAATATATATTGAGCAATATGATATTGCTCTATTGAGTGCATCTTTCTAGTATTTCAGAAATGTTTCTTTCCTATACTAAAGCAAACTGATGCGACTATTTCTCGGCCTTAAGCCCATGACCCACCTAATTACAGCACACTCTGCTAGTTTGAGATGGCTCAGGGTAGAAGATAGGGTTATGCAAATATCAATGGGATTGGTATTTAAGATAGTCAAAGGGACAGTGCCCTCAATACCCTAACAGACTAACTGAGCTCCATTTAAGTGTAAAGGACCTTTTCTTTGACGATGGCTGGCCAGATTGCTGACATAGAAACATAGGTTTTTCAAAAAATCTTAGAAGGATTCAAAAGACACTTATAGAATCGGGTCAAAATTCTAATTTTCACGATTTTTCAAAAATAGCAGATCTACAAGCTCGCAGCTTGTATATCTGCTATTTTTCAATAGTTAAAGCATAAAATAATGATACACAATAATGTGTACCCGTTCTAACATGCTCCAGCTACCTGCTTTACAAAAGGTAAACTAAACAAAACAACAACAAAAAACAAAAAAAGGACTGAGCATTTAATCAAGACATGATCATTTGAGTGAGTGGATCAAGTAGCATTATGACATAAAATCTCAATCCAAGTTGCTTAGCTGTTGCTCTAGACCCTTTTGGCCAGTCTTATGGGACACTCAACCCGTTATCATGCCATAATCTGGCAAACTATTTGATTGTTGCTTTGCAGTGGAATTTTCCTTGAATCATGTTCAGGCCACAGGTGTATCTCAAGCCCATGTATCCAAGAGCAAAATGAAGATCTTGGAATGATTAACTGCCCCACAACACAAAATGTTATGAGATACATGATGCTGTGATCCATTGCCAATCATTTCAGTGATGGTACAATGTTTCCAGCAATGGGAAACAACTCCCGAACAAGCTGTTACGGTAAAAATAAAACCAGCCATGGTCGATGGGGGAGATACTTTCCCGGAAACTATTGGCTGCACAGTAATTACATCTCCGAGGATCCAGGGGAGAAAAACTTTAGTTTTTGTTTTGTTTTTTTAAGAGAGGGAGGAAAGCTGCTGGGGAACCTCAACATCCTTTTGTTTGTCTTGAAAGACAAATGATGAATGCTGATCTCTTGCCATCAAACACAGGGATAGAGCCCAACCGTTATACCAAAAGAGCCAATATGGCGGCCATTATTTGACTTTTGATGACATCGGTGTCTGAAATTATGCAGCCGATGTGTCCTGATTTCTTTTCACCACTTTCAACCTGGTCTGGTGTCCATGTTTTGGGCACGTCATTATGGGTGAAACATTTCAAAAGTTTTAACAGAAAAATACAAATTAACAAAAACATTGCAGATTTAATCACATGTTAATGGATCACTTCACCCATTTTCAACATAATCTTAATGTAAGTGGTCTTCACTAATGCTCATTATAAGATACCATTTCTGTCTACTCACTCTGCCCATGAGATCATCAGTAGGCAGGTTTGGTAATTCTCTAGCGAGATTTCAAACCGATTTCACTGCATTGTAGTTTTTTTAATGCTTGCGAGAATATATTTCGGCATACTTTCAAGGAAGAGAACAGTGTTTGTTTTATATGCTTGGAATCCCCATGATGAAAAAAACATCACAAGGATGCAACTGGGACGTATCATCAGTGATGTAGCCTGGGGTCGACGGGTGTTTCGGGTCTCGCAACATCATACACCCTCGCCCAGGTGACCCAGCCGTCCCAGTAGCTATCCACGATCAGTCCTTTTAGGGAAAGACCAGGGTCACTCAATGTGCTGCACCGAAACTACTCTGCCGGGATTGGGGGCAGCGCCACTCTGGCGCGTGGAAGGACTAGGCTCTATGGGTTGACTCCTGGCTGGGCTCCTCCTACGTCTCACCAGGTCCTCTCCTGCTCTCACCAGGTCCAGAACCTGTGCGTTGCACTAGACTCCCGATCCAAACATTCCATTCAGCTGCTGCAGATGGTTGGGCCGCAAGTGTTGGCCGGTGGTAGTACTGCAAGCTCCACTTGGGCAAGGTGGTGCTGCAGGCTCCGCTTGCGGCTTGAATGGCCCTCCTAAAGGCCTCACCATGGATTTGTTGGGCTTCTTCCTCACGGAAGACACAGGCTGGGGCGCTAACCCAACCTGCTCCCGGGTGCCGTCTACATTCCGGCCGTCAACCGACTCTCCGGTGGTCACCAAACTATTCCTGGTTGTCACATAGTCTATTCCTATGAGTCACTATAAATAGAACTAATAATGAAAAAAAAACATCAGAAGGATGTTTTATATGCTTGCAATCCCCATCAGTTTATGTGGGTATTTCATACAGTATTTACTTTTGCTTGTATAATTATAAAGTCACACACTATAAAGTTAAATGTATGTATTATTTTGACAAAATACTTGTTGAAACATTGGCATTCAGTGGTTTAGGAGTTAGGACTCTCCAAAATCGGGATCGGCATTGGAACCAAAAATCTAGCAGCAGTTGGGCTCTAACAAGCAGAACTCTGGAAACAATTGCTGTCTGTAACACATGTCTTTCTCTTTGTATTCAGGCACACAATAAGATGTTTCTCGTTTACATGCGTCAGGGTTAGGGTTGTTTAACCTTGTCTAATGTATTATAACAAAACAAAGATAATATTCTGTGATTTAGTGCTGAGCTGCTTTGAAGCCTTAAAAGAGTTTGTAGTTATGGTATAGCAGAATCAACTGCTTCACATTTTATTTGCTCTGAAGTGCCAGGAAACTGAAAGAAATGTTTTGCTGTTTGTTGGTTTCGTTTTATTCTCTGGGGTAGGTACCTAGCTACCTAAATAGCCTTGAATGGACGGTGGACGATGGCGTACAATGCCATAAAAGGGACAAACACAGACAGACATGTACAATGGTGGTGGTGGGTATGCATATCTGGGTGGGGCATGCTTTCTCATTTAGCATTGTTCCCGATGTTCTCGACTTGTGTGGACCTAAAGTAGGCCGCGATAGTTTAATATGACAGCAGAAAATGCGGTGTGAAGCCAAGCTTGTCCAGCAGTTGCTGACCTTGACAACGTGTTCAGGTTTCAGCACCCAGCATTGGCCAGGTTATTATGTGGGTATCTCTCGCCCCTTACTCGACCTCTCCCTCTCTCTCTCTCCCTCTTCCGCCTCCCACTTGCCCCAACCTCTCCCTCTCTCCCTCCCTCACAACACCATTTTGCATTGATGTAGGCCGGGTTTCTTCATATTGGCCTTATGTGTTGTCAGACATGTCCAATGTCCATATATGATATGGGCATATTTGTCCAGACTCCAGGGAGCCACAGACCACTTGAACTTTTGAATTTCATGTGCAGCTCATTGAATTTACCTCCACTTCATGAAATGTGCTGCATCGAATAACACTTTACTTACTGTGGGGAGGAAGGTGGCTGATGTGATAAAACAACGTTTCCTGTGAGAACATACAATATGTACTCGTGAAGTTAACCTTATTACATCATGAAGAGAATGGCGGTGCAGGTGGTAGTATCATTCACCTTGATTAAACATTGCCCATGTGTGTCTGTGCTCTGTCGTGTTTACCACCGTTTGTCCTGCAAGGAGACACGGCTCAGCAATGCAAACAATCTCTGTACAGGCATGTAAGTATCTCTCTATGACAGAGATTGCTTGCAGCAACAAGCGGCTTCTCCTAGGGCAAATATATATATTTATATACGTATATTTAATTAAACTAATCGCCTTCGCAGAGGGGCTCCGTGCCACAACCTGTGACTTCATTTGCATTTAAATAGAAAACACTGACCAGGACATTTGGCCGGTGTCTGGGATGAGACTCGCTTACTCGCACTCACTGTGCTGACAGGTGATTTAGTGCATTTGAAATGTTGGTTTGTGTGTATAATGATCAGTTCCCCTCTCGTGCCTTGTCGTGATTGATTGTTCGATTGTTTGTCTTTCTTCGTCACTCCGGCAGCAGAAGAACAAAGAGGATTTCTCTTCAAATGCACAAGGAGACTATTTTTTTATTTCATTTTAATCTCCCCAGGCTGACAGAGCGGAACATTTATTTCATTAACAGAATTGACAGTCACTGCAGGAAACCAACCTCTGAAATTGTTTTGATTTATACCAAAGGCCTGGGCTGTCCCCATTCTCTGTGGCCATTATTACTGTCTTTGAAATGGTAATTAAATCTTGTTAATGAATATTTACAGTAGTGACTGATGTGACAACAACACACTCTCATTACATTCAGGGCATCCATATATGAGCCAAATACATTTATTCAACATGACAATTGCATTGATGAAAGCATGCATGCATGCTAATATATGATCATCAGCAGGTGATTTCTCTCTAATATTAGAATGACATTCAGATGTGAAACATGGGCGGTAGGACTGAGACAAATGACCTAAGTCAGCGCTTCCCAATCTGTGGGCCGGGGCCCACTTGTGGGCTGGGGCCCAAACACTATTTCTGAACGATAGAGACCTTTATAAAATACTCACACATTGTTTTCTGCTGTGTTCGATATGTACACTCTATAATTTTATAGAGGTATTCAAAGAGCACAAGTATCGCGAGACTTCGATTCATAGAGTTAAGTCTCGCATGCGCAGAAGTGTCACCTCTGTGCGCAACCCATTGAGCCCATTGGTCAAAACCGTTTTCGAGTCAGCCACCAGGAGACTTGGCTGGAAGAAAATGTGCTGGTGCCAAAATCACCACTGACTGGACCTCGTGACAGTCAGAGGAATGAAACGGACTTTCTTTTGGTGCGTTGCTTTCATATTAGCGCCTGACAACTGCATTTTGCCACTGGAGGTTTAAAGCAGCATTAAGTCCTGTTTATTAAGGCATTTTTCTCTGCCTAATGACTGGTGAGTCTCTGAAGAGACCAGCTCCACTTAGGACTTGTTTATCTCCCCTAGACACACACGCATGCGCACATGCACGCACGCACGCACGCACGCACGCACGCACGCACGCACGCACGCACTCACGCGCACGCACACACACACACACACACACACACACACACACACACACACACACGCACACACGCACACACGCACACACATTAAACAGGCCTTACGGAAAGTACATCAGGGCCTCCCATTTATTATTATCATGCCTATATATCTTTTCTTCTCGCTCCTTCACTACATCGCTCGCTTAATTGGCCATTATCTTTCAAAATGCCCCCCCAGAATACCGTCTTAACTCTCACCTCTCTCCATTTCCTGTGTGAACTTGAAAGGGAAACAATACAATAGTGTGAATAATAGCAGCGCTCTAATAAGTCTTAACAATTATGTGTGTCTGACTGTCGATATACTGTCTCAGAAGACACGTGTGTGTGTGTGTGTGTGTGTGTGTGTGTGTGTGTGTGTGTGTGTGTGCGTGTGTGTGTGTGTGTGTGTGTGTGTGTGTGTGTGTGTGTGTGTGTGTGTGTGTGTGTGTGTGTGTCTTTTCACTAGAAAGAGAAAGCATCAATGTACCTGTTGATGGTTGAAAGTGAATATCATATGGCAAAGTACTGTACTATACCTCTCATCCATATCTTCCGGTGTATTTATAGAACAGGTCAGAGACCCTGGTGCCGTAAGCTCTTAAGGTTGTTGACAAAGGTCCTGTAGTGCAATACTGACAACAGGGCCATTTTATTGCAGTGCAGCGTGTCTACAGCTGCAGAATGAGAGTTATTTATCATGGCTCACACTGCACCCCCCCCAGTGAGCAAACCCACTGAATAAACACACAGCAACCACGCTGGTACCCTTCATGTTCATTGAATATTCACACATTGTGGTCGCACTGTATATCATCTCAAAAACATGATTCACGCTCACATTTAATCCCTGTGATAGCCTCTCGTAGATTAGCTGCTGGCTTATATTTTGCAAGTACAGATTATGCAGGATTTTTTTCCCCAGGTAAAAGGTATTGTTTAAATCGTACCTATTGCATTGGCACTGCTTAGCATTTCGCTCCATTTCCGTTCTAGCTGTTCGATGTGCATAATCACTGTGCGCCGGAATTAAGAGTGACGCTGGTGGGTTTACAGTATCAATTGTCTAATCCTTTCATTTCATCAGTGCTTGGATGAAAAAGAAATTGATCTAACTGCGGCGCATGCCTATTCTCAGTTGCACTTATATAAACGCGTCTGTAAAAGCTTAATCTACCTGCATGCATAATTACATTTGATCGTTTTCCTGCAGGATTTGAGAACATTTAATTTAAATACAATGTTCATACAACCAGGAAGGCACTTGTGAGATGTTATTGAAGGTATTGTATGATATTTGTACAGACAAGATGACAACATGGCAAACACACAACTATAGCAGCTTGGCCTGGAGGGGGAAATTGGTGAGGGGCCTTCAGAACCAACACAGCTTCATCCCCACTTGTCAGTTTCCATAGATGCCACAGGTGCACCGTTGCTCCAATCTGCACCAACCTTGGCACAAACACTTTTCAGGGGTCTGCCTTGAGAATATATAGTCACACCAGGGTCCACAGGTCCCCTGGACAGCAGCTGCTGTGATAGTTACTTCAGAACGATGGACAGGAGCTACAGTTACTTCAGCACCATGGGCACCAACTACCGTTACTTCAGCACCATGGTCAGCAGCTGCAAGCTGACAGTTACTTCGGGACTAGCCTGGGATCAATAGCAATTTTGGGTTTCTGATCCGGTCGGGAGCGGAAACAACCTACGTCAAGTTGTAGTCATCAGACGGACGACACTTTGGCCAGAAAGATCAAACCGGAAACAGTTTTAACCCCAAATAATTCCCTGCACTCAAGGGTAACATTTTAGGGCCTACCCAATAAAACCCTTGATGCGGCATAGTTTTGCTTAATTTGGAAACGTTTGTTTGTTACATCCATCTTTTAGTCCAACTTGTAGTGACTGGCAAGACTACACTACTCGAGCATTTAAATGGGGATTGGGGAAACAAACAGCGCGGACCAAAACAAAGCAACGCCGCTTCTTATTCCTTTTCCCGGCCCTGTTTCCGGTTTAGGCCATGCCTAAACCTAGGGCCATTTAGAATGAATACCAGGCTTTCCTCCGAGGTGGAAAGTCTGGTGACGCGAGGAGATCATCCATGGTCAGCACCTGCATGGACAGTTTCTTCAGCACCATGGACAGCAGCTACAGTTACTTCAACACCATTGCAGCATGCAACTTCAGGACCAAGGACAGCAGCTACAGTTACTTTAGGACCATGGACAGCAGCTACAGTTACTTCAACACCATGGACTGCAGCTACAGTTACTTCAGGACCATGGACAGCATCTACAGTTACTTCAGGACCATGGACAGCAGCTACAGTTACTTCAGGACCATGGACAGCAGCTACAGCTACTTCAGGACCATGGACAGCAGCTACAGTTACTTCAACACCATGGACAGCAGCTACAGTTACTTCAGGACCATGGACAGCAGCTACAGTTATTTCAACACCATGGACAGCAGCTACAGTTATTTCAGCACCATGGACAGCAGCTACAGTTATTTCAACACCATGGACAGCAGCTACAGTTATTTCAACACCATGGACAGCAGCTACAGTTATTTCAGCACCATGGACAGCAGCTACAGTTATTTCAGCACCATGGACAGCAGCTACAGTTACTTCAGGCCCATGGACAGCAGCCACAGACATTTCTGTGCTGTTCAGGTGCTCTCTTACCATTGATTGATTGATTGATTGATTGATTGATTGATTGAAGAGTTTATTAGCAGTTTGCAATAGAAAAAAGTACAGTTTCATGACAGCACAAATCACTGGTACAAGGTCAACTTAAAGGAGATCCCAGTAAGCTTTACGGCTTATTTACACAGAACCACTTTATGTATCTCATATAGCATTGAAAGACAGACGGATAGAACATAGTATTTTACATAGGATAACATCAATTACAAAAGCAGAAAATGGGGAGAAAAAAGGGGGGTGGTGGAAACATAGGGGCTTAGTCTATTTACAAGTCTTGAGTAGCAGCCGCTTGAAGGTGACTTTTCATACCAATTTTGAAAGAGGCTAGGGATTTGCACTCCTTTAAGGCTTGTGGAAGGGCGTTCCACATGTTGGTGGTATAGCTGGAGAACGAATTAGAGCCTTTTATAGTGTTAAATCTAGGTTGAACATGATTAGTGGAGCTACCTCTGTTGTGAAACAAATTAGTTGGTTGACTTTATTTATTACATTGGTAGTCATTCTTTCACTGGATACTTGGATGGGTTAGCCTCCAGGATGCAACCCAGGTAGCAGATGTGTTTTTTTTGTTATCACAGTGTCACCTACTTTAATTGTGAAGTTCTCGACTTTGCTGAGTATCTGACTAGATCCAAAGAGGATACATTCAGTTTTACCTAGGTGAATTGAGAGTCTGTTGTCGTTGAGCCAGGTGCAGATCATGTTTAGTTCACAGTTAAGGGGGTTTACCAAACTGGGTGATGTGAGAATACTCTCAATGAGTGTGGTATCACTCAAGTGCCGTATGAGGTGTTGTGGTACCCTGACATATTTTAGTTGTCTTTGACTTTTGATTAAATTATTTTTGAGTTTCAGTCATGCCTGTGGCCACAGGGGCGGTAACAGAGGAGTTTGTCCCCTCAGTGGTATTTTCTATACATTGCCTCCAGTTCTATGTACTGTACCTTTTAGAAAGGTACTGTAGCAAAAACAACCAAATTATTGGCCGAGATACAAGTGATGAAAGGTAAGCATTTAACTGTTTTCTGTTTCTGCTGATTTGGCATGTTAGAGACAGATACATTTAGGCTATTTTGCACAGGGCCACATGGCGATGTCCCTGGTACAGAATGGAGAAGATGAGAAATAGACAGAACACATTACTAAGATTCAGCCTTGCTTGCTTTTCGTGTCTGTAAATAGAACTTTCGAACCTAATTAAAAATGTCCCATTGTGGCAATCCAGCGAATTGAAACGACAGGGAAGTGAAAGACGACAGGGAAGTGAAGTTTCGGTCAGCGAGAGAGAGAGAGAGAGAGAGAGAGAGAGAGAGAGAGAGAGAGAGAGAGAGAGAGAGAGAGAGCTAGCTGATGGCATGAGTTGAGACAAAACTTATTTCTGTGGTTAGAATAGTTCATAAAGTTATTATTTAGCATTATCTCTGCAGTGTGTGTGTGTGTGTGTGTGTGTGTGTGTGTGTGTGTGTGTGTGTGTGTGTGTGTGTGTGTGTGTGTGTGTGTGTGTGTGTTGCACAGAGTTGTGGTAATACAGCTGGTATTACCATCTGCATCTGCTCGCTTGCTTCTATCTAATGCCGCCAGCTAGAGGTGAAAAGAGGAGCCGAGTGTGAAACTCGCCTGCTGGTATGTCTGCCTCAGTCTCCGCCGCTAAGACTTCTGCAGTGCCTTCTCGTTGCCACACTTCTTAACCGGGTGCTTTGGGAACCCATGGCTAATCAGTAGGGGATCTAGAGCAACAGTGATGAGGCGAGGCACACAGACGAGGCACGCGAGCCCACCAGTGTGTGCTGGACAGTGACATGCACTGGTGTCTGGCAACCACTGTCCCAGCTACAGGGGAAGTAGTATGAGCAGATGGGCCTCTGCCATGAATCCCATCTAGGAGAAGGTCACTACGAACAAAAACCACCAGTGCCTGTCACACCTGGCTTTGTGTCGCAGGCCACCTGATGGTATCGGAGTAAAGGGCAGATAAGGACTCGTGCCGAGTTGTACCACACAGTTCTCATATTGTAAAACCTGACAATGGAGAATCCATTTATTGAGAATCCTCTGTGCACAAGTCTGCTGGAAATCACGCTGCAAATGGTGGTGCTCCCCCAATGCAACAGCATGAATCTGATAGCTAGGATGAAGTCTGAATACAGCACATGGTCTAATGCACTCTTGTCCAGGATCAGGAGGTGAAGAACAACAACCGACTGTGGTGCTGTGCTTTATCGATAAAATCTACAACATACAGAGGCATGATAATGAAGATACTAAAGGCTTGCTGTTTCCCTGCCGACCTACATGCAAGAGCCCAGATGGCAACAGCGAGGGGTTTGACATCCTGGTGGGGGTGTGGCAAGGGGACACCCTCAACCCTGCCTCTGTACTATGCACTTGGGCAGGCCAAAGGTGGACAACAGGAGCTTATAATAATAATAAGGGTAAACGGGAGATAAATAATAATAATAATAATAACAATAACAATGGCCTCATTATTACACTGTGGAGGTTTAGACGGATTTCTGCTGGGTCTAGCCGATTCTCACATAGAGAGTTGCATCATATTATGCACATGACATTTGCCTGCTATCTATCCCTGTCACTCTTCAACATCCTCCAGGTCCTTAGGGAAACCTCTGGGAGGATTTCTTTTTCATTCCCCTTGGGATGGGGAATCGTTTTGGTGCTGGTGCTGCTGTGGTAGCCAAACACGAGCATCAATCACGAGGGCATCCTACAGCAGGATACATGGCCGATGTACAAATTAAAGAAGTGCTGGTGAGCTAATGTAGCCAGATGGCACAACGTTCCGAGTTCTATGATTCCCTAAATTCGGCGAGGGCACTAAAACTGGCTTCAACACTAATAATAAATGTATTGTTTGATTTTGAAACAATCTTGTGTTGTTTGTTACGCAGCCTCACAGAAGCTATTGCATGGTTTATCAATTAGCTGAATTAATAATTCACATTATGAACATGACACACAAACACGTGGAATAGGGGATTGTTCACATCTGGTCAAAATACCACAGCATGTAAAAATGCAGAAATGTTTTACTACACCATTTTTTTTCACCATTTTTAGCTACCCCCCCTCATCCTGGCACTGGGCCTGGGTTCATTTGAGTGTTTTGTTTTTGTTTGTGAGCTATGACAAAGCACAAGCTGTCTCTGAGCTACACTGTCAGCCAAGCTGACACTTCTTGGCAAGGCGAGGGAGGTTTGAAGCCTCCCTGCCATGTGTCCTCCACTAGGCCATAATGGGAAGCAGAGTCATTATTATGTAATTAGGCAGACTAATGATACGCCAGAGGAAGCCATGAGGCCAAGACAGTCTCCTTCATCCACGTCTGTCTGTCTTTTACTAACGGCTGCATTCACGAGGATGGTCTATATATCTTTAAAGTGCTGTTTCACCGTGTTAGGACTTTTTCATTGTTTAATGCCCAGAACGATCAGTAGCATATATATATACATATATATATATATATATATATATATATATATATATATATATATATATATATATATATATATTGGGATTAGTTTAGATATGCAATTGGATCATTATTTTCAATAAACTTAACATCCATAACATTGGCCTTATTAATTTAATTGGGTTCTCTTTATGTACTTTTAGAACTTGTTCTGTTTTATGTTATACTTTCGTAGAAAGGTAGACGACTCTAAGAGGTTCACAAACTTTCAAGGACCGCTGGATTAACGGCATTTGTTATTTCCTCCCAAGATAATTGCATATCTCGGTTTGTTTGGGGTGTTGTACATTTCTTTACCTCCCACACAAGGACATTATGTTTCCAAGGCTTTTCTATCATGACATTGTGAACATTACCAGGACACCGCTGCACTGAGCACAGTGTGATGCTCTTAGTGTCACCTTCCACATGTGGTTTTAATCCTTTGAAGAATTATCTCTGTTCATTAATGTATTTTTCTCCCTCATCTCTCTTTTCCCTCATTTGCTATTACAGGGATCAATGAATATTATGTGTATGAATTATGTTTTATTCTTCAGAATTTGGTATCCAGAGAAAACAGCCAAACTGAAAGAGAGATGAAGCAGGGGCCCCCCACAATATATTCTTCTACATATTAAAAATGTTCATGGATTTCATTTCTTAGACAGCGAAGACTTGTTTGACAGCACTATCATCAGTGTATGTTAAATTAATGTGTGTCTTCAGACATTTATCCACTTGAACCGTCAATCCTTCTACACCAAACCTCTTGCTCTTCCTACAGTAATTGACTAATGCATGTATTTAAGTTCTGATTGACGTTCACATCCCATCCAATTTGCATGCCATGCGCAAAACCTGGAGTAAGGCTGAAGATACGATTTAGTTGTACAACACTAACGCTATATTATAATACTTTGGATATATGCAGAGTGCAAAAAAATAAAATTATAATAATAATTACGGAGAGCTTGTCTTAATAGGTGAAAAGTGACGAAGCACCCACTGCGATAATATTCAATCACTAGGATTCATCCATGACTACATTTTTAGCAATCAGCTGATTAGATTTTGAGATATTTAGGACTTTTATGTCTACTATGGCACTAGCGGAAAGTCTAGGAATCATCCGCAATCATGAAGATGCATAACATGTCAATACAGCCAGTAGTTTTCAACATGTTTTGTTTGGAAGTGAAAGGTGTAGTGTTCAGTGATACATTGTTTGATGGATGGACAGATAACAAACATCATCAGTCTTATATTCTGGCCACTATGTGAATATGTGAATATCGTAATATAGGTGTCAAGTGTTGTCAAGCATCTGTCTTGTCCATCTTGTTCAAAAAGAAAAAAACACAATACACTCAAAGGGCAGAAACTAGCCTAGAATGCCTTTCAACATGTACTGGATCAAAATCAAAATCCTCTGCTCTTGTGCAAGCAAGCAGCTGAAATCGCCACGCTGCGAGCTTGTAGATCTGCTATTTTTGAAAAAGTCGTGAAAATGTTTGCAAATCTTTTAATTTATGTATTTTCAAAGCGAATGTTTGTAACTCAAACTTTGCTTCTGGGTGGTCTCTGGAACTAAATATTTTGAGATGGGGGTCCGTGGACAAATACATATCATTTTGGGGGTCCTTCACATGAAAACGTTTGAGAACCACTGACATAGTCTCTCAATGAATCTCTCGATGAATCCTTCAATACCAACAATTGATGTGAACTCCAGGAATACTGTAAGTGTTGTGAATGGTACGCTATTGAATGTGGCCAAATTCAATAATTATTGTCTTTTTTGGACCGCTCCATTGTTTATAATGATAGTGTAGTGGGATTTTATGTTTCCTTAAATCAAGGTTTCAGTATAGAGATGAACCATGTGCGAGACAGAGAGAGAGAGAGAGAGAGAGAGAGAGAGAGAGAGAGAGAGAGAGAGAGAGAGAGAGAGAGAGAGAGAGAGAGAGAGAGAGGATGTTGAAGATCTTGAAGATACGATGAAGATGGTGTCTGATGAGGTGTCTGATCTGTACCTCAGTAGGTCCCTAGTCTGAAGACATAATGCAAGCTAGCAGATACTCAGTACAACATCAAGTGGGAATGAACTGTGTGGCAGCCATGACTACCAACAGCAAAATACAGCAACAGTACATACAGTACGGTACCACATAAATTATAGTTGTGGGCTCGCCTAAAGGCGAGCACACGTATGTTATCTTCATTATTTATTTATTTCTATACTAGTCAGTATCCTAAAACTTTGGCGCGCTTCATCTCCTAAACGCTTACACCTTTCAACACCATTCAAATTTTTATGTGTTCAGCTTACTGAGGACAAGTGTGCGTGTATTTTTCTTTTTGAAATGTTTTGTAGTTTAATTATAAAAAAATAAAAATGTTTAACTTTAAGCACCCAATGCATTTCCAATGGGTCCCCAGAGTGGAGAGAAGGATAATAGACCCATGTTTATGTTAAGGCGCTGTGGCTGCAGTGTTCACACTTCAGATATGCTATCTATATCATTGCGTTCACACAGGTCTGCTCTCTGATTTGATCCAAATGTCTAAGCTGTGTGATGTATAAAACTATAGTTATAGTTAAAACTATAAATAAATGTCCCTCTCCACTCTACTGATTACACAGCTGTGATCAAGAATCAAGTCCGGGCGATGGGATGTAAATCCCATAGCCATATATCCTAGAGCCCGCAGGGACAGTCAGCCATATTAGTGGTTGTTGTTGGTTGTCAGGGAGATATCAAAACCAATGCATTTCCAAGTCAGATCCACAAACACAATAAAAGCCATGCTCCACTCCTCAGTCTGGAGTGGCCACATAGAAGAACGCCTTGGTTATAGACATAGTGGAGGACATATGTGATCTGGGATTGTTAGCCTACAGTATATGCACTCAATATACTCCACTACAGTTGGAGTCCATTTGACAGTTGCTGGTTCCCAAACACAGAATCAAAAATGTAGATCTAGAACACATATAATATGTACAGTACAGTAAGGTTCAGTAGAGTACAGTAAAAGTACAGTAAGGTTCAGTAGAGTACAGTAAAGTACAGTAAGGTACAGAAAGGTACAGTACAGAAAGGTACAGTAGAGTACAGTACAGTAAGGTACAGTAAAGTACAATACAGTACAGTAAGGTACAGTAGAGTACAGTAAAGTACAATAAAGTACAGTAAAGTAGAATAAAGTACAGTAAGGTACAGTGGAGTACAGTAAAGTACAGTAGAGTACAGTATAGTAAGGTACAGTAGAGTACAGTACAGTAAGGTACAGTACGGTACAGTAGAGTACAGTATAGTATAGTACAGTAAGGTACAGTACAGTACAGTAAGGTACAGTAGAGTACAGTACAGTAAGGTACAGTAGAGTACAGTAAAGTACAGTAAGTTACAGTAGAATACAGTAAAGTACAGTACAGTAGAGTACAGTAAAGTACAGTAAGTTACAGTACAGTACAGTACAGTACAGTACAGTAAGGTGCAGTACAGTATAGTAAGGTACAGTACAATACTGTAAGGTACTGTACCTTACAGTACCTTAAAGTATCCTATTTGTTGGGTTGGAACCGAGCCCACACTGTTTCGAAGGAACAGTATTTCTAGTTACAGTTCAAATCCAACTCCAGGCAGCTTACTGCACGTCAGCTCTCTCCCGCCTTCCCTGTCTGTTCACTGGCCTATCAAAGAATAAAGAATAAATGCAAAAAAAAAAAAAAAGAAGAAGGGAAAAAAAGTACACATGGCACTCCTCGGAGCACAGGTCTTGCTGTATCAGTTCTGCCCAGCATGTTTTGAAACCAGTTACAGGCAAACAGTATGGATAATCAAAAACCTGTTTGATAAATAATTTTCACAATGACTCATGAGACCAGTTCCTAATTTGGTGAAAATAAAACACATCGTTGTTGTCGGGTGGAAACCTTGTATGTCCAAAACCGTTCGTTTTGCATTTTTCATTTTAAAAATGATTTAAACTAGTGAAAACAGCCGATCTACAAGCACACAACGCCTCGCGGTTTGTGTGCTTGTAGATCGGCTGTTTTCACTACTTTTGTGCGACGGCCTTGTGCGATGAAGCAGGGCTTTGCTTTGCGAAAGAATATACAAATGTGAAACTTGGAGATACGAGGTTTCCACCCGACAACGACGATACACATGTAATGTTTCTGCAACAAACGCTGACATTTGTTTTTATGTGCGATGTCCCCTGTGGGTGTGGCACTATGTTGCATTGGGAGCTTGTAGATGATCTATTTTCCCTCTTTTTGAACCATTTTGAAAGAGAAAGTCGGTCTGTGGGTTTTATATTTATTCAATGAAAATTATTAACAAGAGCTTGTGACTAAATAATAACTACTGTACACTGGATTCATTGGAACATTTCTTGAAAAGTAACAGTTTAAGGCATACAAGGCTACCATCCGACAGCAGTGTTGGGCAATATTACTCAGGAAAGTAATATGTTACTTACCAGTAAGACGCCCTAGAAGGGCGAGGTCGCACAGGACGGAATTCGCACAGGATGGAATTAATTTGAAGTGTGATTTGAGTTGCGGTTGGTTGTTTAAGTTGGACAAAATGTGGACAAAATATTTTCCCAAATATGGATATGACTGAAGTCTGACATCATCCGAAGTCTGACATTTATCGCCCTGAAAAACCACTTACAGGCGGCAGCCATTCGCAACTGGCAATAACAAACTTGTGTATTTACCTACCGTATGTATTTTTTGCGCTGTTTATTTTATTTGTATTTACTTTTTTTTACTATATCAACTGCATAGTACTGTGTTTTATCCGTCTGTCATTCAATGTTATATGAGCTACTTCAATGGTTTCCTATGGAAATAAGCGTAGTCTTTTCTAGGATCTCCTTTTAGTTGACCTTGTACCAGTGAACTGTACCGTCATAAAACTGTACTTTTTTCTATGCAAACTTCGAATAAAGTCTTCAAAGTCTTCAATAGATGTCTCATGTCATAGACCAGACACACACAATATGTCCATATATGGTCATTCCAAGCTATGGGCATAATATTGATGACATCAGGGATCTCCATATATAAAGATATATACAAAGATCCTGGGAGTGTATTTCCATTGTGATCTGAATGGAGGACAATAGCTACGGGAATCAATACAGTAGAAATAAAAGCAATGGAAAGAGGAAAAATACAGTTACATATAATCAAATACATCATAAGTATTGGCAAAACCACATTACTTTTGACCAAAAACTTGACATGACGTTTGTATGACTATTGGTACTTTCAACAAATATTTACGCAATGAGATGTTTGATAAATAAGCTTTAGTAATTATGTAAGAACAAAGTGGGTAAAAGCAGTGGGTAGATTTTTTTTATAGATTTTCTGTGGTTCTTCTCCCAGGCTAACGTAATTGTGACTTGAAAATGTATGCTTTCAAAGTAGCTTCCACACTAGTCTCATACTGTATATATCTAGTTGATAGACAATAATATCGACATATTGACCAACTGTTCACCACCCCATGGTATTCTGTTAGCCTCTCATGCAGGCTGTGGGAATCTGTATTTGGATGCTGGGTTATTTGAGGGAATGCAGTGATCATCCGCCTCTTTAGCAGAGAAAACAGTGAAATCCTCTCTGCTTCAGGGGCGCTGTTGAGAGTGACCTGTGCTCTGACCTCTCTGTTGAAATACATAAATGTAGGAGGCTGTGTATGCACTGTGTGTGTCTGTGTTTCTGCATGTGTCTCTGCATAAGAGTGTGCGGGTGTTACACAACAATTGCCCTGTTATAATTTTGCCTTGTAAAAAATATATTTTATATTGTCGTTGTCGGGTGAAAACCTTGTATGTCCAAAACTGTTTGTTTTGTATTTATCATTTTAAAAATGAATTAAACTAGTGAAAACAGCCGATCTCAAGCACACAACGCCTCGCACCGCGAGGCGTTGTGTGCTTGTAGATCAGCTGTTTTCACTACTTTTGTGCGACGGCCTTGTATGATGAAGCAGGGCTTTACTTTTCTTTTTACGAAAAAACATACACATTTGAAACGTGGAGATAAGAGGTTTCTGCCCGACAGTGACGATATTATATATTTAAACAGAATGTGTGTTTATCTAATCTATGGACAGATTTAAGGTTGCTACACTTAAAAAAAAAATGCTTTTGAAAATGTATTTATTTTAATTTGCCAAAAACAGGGATGCAGGGGTTGATGTGGTTGATATCTTTACTTCACATTCATCTGTGTACAGCAGCATCATAGCCGATTAACCAATCAGATGACATGGAATAAGGGTACCGTTGCACCGCAAGGGTTAAACTGAAGTGTGCCTGCACAAGGCTGCCACCTGACTTTGAAAGAAGTGTTTGTTTCTATAGTAACCACATGACAAAAGGAATTGGAGCGAAACACAAAAGGGAGCGCTGGCATAAATAATAATGAAATTATAAATAAACATAATCCTGAGTGATGGCAACAACGTCACAGAGATGCTTTTCTGAGGTGTAATTATTTTAACAATGATATTCTGTATTCTATTCCTACCCCCGTGACAGCTGGAGGCGGGAAATGAAGAGCGTTCTTAAGGTGGCAAATGCGTGTCAGCCATATTGACTGGTAGGAAATCCAGGCCAGTGGTAAAGAATGCAAACAGACAAGCCAGCGTGCATCAAAGTGATTCGTCAGAGAGAGAGAGATAAGGAACATTCTCGTCTGAAATGTCTATATTTGAATCGCATCCACCGTGCCTTAGTATTCTGATTTTATTTGTGCAAATAAAGTTGCCTCATTCTCTGCTTTTCGGGTATGACATACGACATTTAATCTCCCTTCTCCTGTAACAAAGCAGACGTGCAAAGTAAACACGAATATGCATGAGAGCTATAACAGAGAAACAAAATGGTTATAATACTTCAAAGATGTGATTTGTGAGCTCATACAGAGAAAAACAGCCTAATAAGGCATATGATAGACTGCCCTTTCTGAAATAAGTACAAACTGAAAACATATTAAAACTTTTTCCTGTCACAGTAAGTTTTGGAAAAGTTTGCTGAATCCACTGAATCCAAGAGGCCTTTATTCCTTCTGTGAGGTGCCTGTACCCTGCATGTCTTTGTTCCCACTTTCTTTCATACATGAACACCACCAAAAAGTAAAAAGCTACCAAAAACCAGTTTTGTGTGTGTGATGTTCCCTTGCTTGTTATAGGGAAACAGTGCTGAGCCAAAATGACAGTCTGACAATGTTTTCTTATATCAAATTCATAATCTCTCATAGAAAAGTATGTGGGTGCTTTCTTTTTCCTTCTCTTGATGTATACTGTAACTTCCTGGAACTCTCCATTCGAACTCTGGTCTCCAGTGTGAAAATCAAACATCATAATCCACCACTCACCCAAAGAAGAATATTCCTCTGACCAAGGCACATGGCTTGTTGGGTTCAGGCAGGGCTACTCTGCGGTTCTGGCATTCCCCAAGCAAAATTCAGTGGCTGTTCATTAAAGATTGTACTTGAGTAAAAGCACAAAAGTATTGGCATCAAAATGGACTTACAGTACTGAAAAGCTTTTCAAATATCAAAAGAATAAACTAGGGCTCAAGTGGTATGTGACGTAATAACAATCTAAATATGTAGAGATGTAGTAGTTGTATTAAGTATTACAAAAATGGAAATACTACCAAACATTTTACTTAACCCATTTAGAACGGGTACACATTATTGTGTATCATTATTTTATGCTTTAATTATAAAAAAATAGCAGATACAAGCTCACAGCGCGGCACCGAGTGCCGCGCTGCGAGCTTGTAGATCTGCTATTTTTGAAATTTTTTGGAAATTAGAATTTTGACCCGATTCTATAAGTGTCTTTTGAATCCTTCTAAAGGTTTTTTGAAAAACCTATGTTTCTATGTCAGCAATCTGGCTGGCCATCATCAAAGAAAAGGTCCTTTTCACTTAACTGGAGCTCAGTTAGTCTGTTCTTGAGAGACTACTATGTCAGTGGTTCTCAAACGTTTTCATGTGAAGGACCCCCAAAATGATATTTATTTGACCACGGACCCCCATCTCAAAAAATTTAGTTCTAGGGACCACCCAGAAGCAAAATTTGAGTTACAAACGTTCGCTTTGAAAATACATATATTCAAAGATTTGCACACATTTTCACCACTTTTTCAAAGATAGAAGGTATACAAGCTCGCAGCGCGGCACTCGGTGCCGCGCTGTGAGCTTGTATATCTGCTATTTTTCACTGGTTAAAGCATTCAATAATTCTAGGCCTAAATGGGCTCTTACCGTTCTTAAAGGGATATTCCACTTTCAAAAAAACTTTTGGTCATTTTATCATCTAATCAGGCTTTTATGAACACCAGGGAGAGGCCCTGGAGGAGGAGGGCCAGACAACATTTACATCAAATATCTAAATATTGAACGAAGCAAGTTAAAATCTGTTCAAGGTGTTCATAAAAGCCTGATTAGACGATAAAATGACCAAAAGTTTTTTTGAAAGTGGAATATCCCTTTAAGTAACAGTACTTGAGTAAATGTACTTTCCACCACAGCCCAACAAGCCTGCACCGCTGAAGCGTGATCATCACCATTGCTGCAGTTTAGCCTTATACCCGGTGAGGAACAGAGCAAAGGATTAGTGGCTGAGATGAAGGGACCGTGACACTGATGTCCTTTGTGGGGGAAAGTAATGTGCAGCATGAAACCTCCCAGGGTCTCATTACAATGGAACCCATAGACAGACACATGACTGATGATCAGAACCAGTGGTGGAAAGTAACTAACTCAGTTTTTGAACGGTGCTAGCCGCTCTAATACGTAACTGTGTGTGTATGTCCATGTGTGGAAAATAAGTATTTTATTAGACTTTTCATCCATTTTGTTTGATGTAAATTGCAGAATGGAGAGGCCTGCAATGTTCCCTTTTCTGATTGGACAATAATGATGAGTAAAATGTCAGTGTAGTGAGACCACTATTTTATTTTCACTATTTATTATTTATTCATTATATATTCCAACCCCCGTGACATCATGTGGGTCTATCCTCATCATACATCTTCTTCATCATCATACTGTAAGCATGCCACTCAAGCCCACACAGTTTTTTTCAGGAACAGGATTTTCTAGAGAGAAGTGTGAAGTGAGCACTGCTCCCTTCACATGGGTGTGATTTTTCATTTATACTGTAGCTTCTATTCCAGTACATCTCAGAAACAAATATTGTACTTTTTACTCCATTGCTATTATTTAAAAACTTCACTTAAGTCACTCGTAGATTTTGATTATGATTATACATGAACCACGTATACCGGTACACATCATACTATTTGAAAATAGCCGATCTGCAAGTTCACAATGCATTGCGATGCGACACGATGTGAGCTTGTAGATCTGCTAGATATGTCTATACATTTAGAAAACTTGTGAAATGCAACTTCTTGCAGTACTTTTACTCAAGTAACATTTTTAATTCAGGACTTTTAATTGTAGTATTTCTACATTGTGGTACTGCTATTTTTAAATTGAGAGTAGCCTACTTCTTCCACCATTGAACAGAGCTAATTCTGACACCCGTCCAGGGTTTCTAAAACCTTTCCATGCCAACGACCCCCATAGCCTAAAACACCCCAATTGCAAAAACAAAGAAGGGAAATACAGAAAATAGCTGATCTACAAGCTCACAACACACCACAAATGTATTTGTGTTTATTTGTATCATTCCTTTCATTCTGCCTTTTTTAGATTTTAGATTTTCGATTCATGACACCGGCACGCAACCACTTTTAGCATCAGGGTTCCCTGGGTGAGAAAAGAATTCATCGTTTTTTCATGTTCCTCTCCTTTCCAATTGGCCCTCCTGGTGCCCCCTGAAAACTGGGGCCCACACTTTAAAAACCTGTGACATAGCCTATGGCTTGCTTGCATGGCGAGGTCCTGTGCTGAAAAGCTCTGAATAAGCTCACAACATGTTGTCAGCTTGATCTGCATAGACTGGCACACAACCACATTTAGCATCAGGGCGGTCCAAAAAGTGAGGAGAGAATCATAATGCTGTGCAAAACAGTGCTTTCATATAACTGAGTTTAAAGCACCTAAATCCCTTGTTTTTTTGTTTGTTGTTTTTTTGTTAGTAATTGAAGATAATGAGGCAGGCTCACATATGCCTGTCTATCTCTAATTGGCTGGTAATAGGCGTGAAATTAGTTCCTGATACACATAGATTATATCGCAGGGATTTGAAGTATCTGTGCACAGGAATTTGGGCATGACGAATTCAGTAATTGTTTCTTGCATTATGGGGCATCCCCAACCACTGTGGAACTCCCAACCAGCTCCACCTCCACACGGAGGTCCTTCAGTACATTTTGGAGAGTTTAGTCACAGTATAGTATTTATTCCTGTTGGTGACTTGATGATTACAACAACAAACAAGCAAATGGGGATGTTTGTGTTGGGACTTTCTTATAGTCACCTTATTTGAGCATTGCTCGTTTAGAAGAATTACTGTTATTTGAAAAGAAAAAAGGGGAGGGGGGGGGGGGGGAATAGACAGTACTAATATCCATCTGTTCATAAACAATGACAAAATAATTCCATTTGGCAGATCATTTGTTACACTCAGATAATGCTTCAGCGTAGATCTGCAATGAAGCACGCCTAATTATTAAACACTAACCAATTTATTACCAATTAAACATAATGCCATTAAATTATATTAATTTACTCCAGCGTCCAGATTAGGATGAATAAATGCCCAAGCTCTGCCAAATCACTAAAAAGACTTAGTAGTGATAAATCTCTTTAATGTTGCCAATTGATTTGATTAGATTAAGAACGAAATTACAGCTGGCAAGGAATCAGATGACGACAGATTCCTATCAGCATCCAATCAGCGACTCGATGAGACTCAATTAGGATTGAAGTGAAGGAGAAAATCGGCTTAAACCATCAAAGTCTTTGGCCTTTCTCTCCTTGTAACCTCCTGAGCGGTACTGTAGTTAAACTGAGCTAAAACTCTGAACCCAGTAGGGTTGGGAGAATAGTGCTTAATTCCTCAATTTATTCCTCAATTCAACACTGAAAGATGACATTTTGTTATGAACACTTTTGCGGGGGAGAGGTTTGAGAAGGTTAGAGAAGTGGGCTTGTGACTGGAGGGTTAGTGCCTAGTGGTTTGAATCCACAAACTCGCAGACACAGTGCAGTGCACTTCAATTTGTTGCGCCATTGGTTACCCATCAGAATCTGTGACCTACCCTTGGTGCAGTGAGGGTAAGTAAAGTTGAAATAAGTTAAAACTAATAAAAGTACTCAAGTGAAGTATACAGATACGCAAATAATTGTTCTTTTCTGTCCACAGTCCACACACATGCCCAAAAGTGGGACGCCAGCACTAAACCCAAACGCTGAGATTGATTTATACAGCACATGTTTGATAGCAGATTCATTGAATTAATGGCAACAATGGTTTCAATTCACTTTTGCTTTGTTCCTGACAGCTGACAGCAGCAGGGCCGCCTGCTTTCACCTATGATATAGCCTCGTAAACCAGTCTCCCTTCCTGCCTTCATTCGAATGCGAGCAGGAGAATCCTCTGCAGATTCGAACTGAAGATGGGAGGAGTCAGTTTACTAGGCTACCTATGATAAAGGGGAGGTTTCTGTATGTGCGTGCGTGTCTGGAGAATGTCTTTATCCTAATAGCACCTGTGATAGTCAAACTGCCAGTGAGATTTGTGGGCTATACAGACATCAACTGAGGTGATTAAGATTCCGAGGGAAGGCTCACAGCTGTTTGAATTTCAGCCAAGTAGTTGCCCGTGATCCACTCAGACACTGAAAGGAAGCGTTAAGTTATATCTCTGACATGAGGAGTCGCCCATGAAAAGTTTTTTTTTTTAATCAATTCTTTTTTTAATATCTGATGCGAAAGGACATCAGGCCCAGACAGAGACGTGTCCTACCGGTGAATGCCAAGGAATACTCAAACAGAGCAGCTGTTGTCATCAGACTCCCTTTTGAGACCAATGGAAAAAGTGAATATCATCACTTCTGACAGAGTTGACAGATGCATCCTCGGTCACAGTGCCGTGGCAATGTATGACCTATCAATAATGCAAGGTGCATGGAAAGACCACTGTACTGTAGGCTACCTTGAGGTTTCTTAACGGTCCTAGCATCCTAATTATTACTGACAACCCTCTAAACGACATAAAGGTTTTATTACCAAAGGACGTGGCTTCGCTGTGAATCTTTGAGGTCAAATTGATATCGGTCTTGCCAAGGGAGTTGAGCCTTCAAACACACCATCACTCTGTCCTCAGGCGTTGCCATGGGTTCATATTCTTCTCCCAAGCCCTTTTTAACAATTTGTTCTTCTTCTTTAGTTGAAAAGGTAAGAAACCTTTAATGACTATGCTGTGTTTGAGGACTGGGAAGGATGGTGTCCATTTTTATCATGTTATCACATGGTGACAATGCGCATAATGTAAGGTATCATTTCAATTCCTACGTGTCTGAAAGAACAGCAAACGGCAATAAGAATGCAGGTTTTGAGACCTCATCTAAATGTAGGCAGAGAATAAGTATTTTCTTAAACATTCGGTTTGATAAAAATCATATTCATTTATTTAGTTGATGAATTATTAATACATCTTACTTATACTTAATGCTAATTGCTGTCACAATTACTGACAACAGAATAAGTCATAAAAAATGTGCACATTTGTGCAGTGCTTTCCCTTTAATGTGCTTTAACTACTTGGCTGACATGGTTTCAAGTCATACAACTGGTTCGATACAAACAAATTCATTAAACACGTAAAATTCCCTGGCCAGCTTCCATACAGCAACAACATCTTCCTTCTCGTCTTGGCTTTTTGATGTTGTTAGCTGTTGTCATAGCTGAAGTCACTCAAGAGATTCCAGAGGGTTTATTTGTCACTCACACAAAAGTATACAAGCAGTGAGATGTGGTGTGCTCCACAGACTGTGATAATAATAACAATGTATAACAACACGATTATAATACTCGATAATAATACTACAATAGTAAGAGAATATCTTCTTCAACTAAAAGGCAAAAGCTTTCAGCAGCGACATGGAGTGTACAGAATTATGTGCACTCCACATATGAAAAAATGTTATGAAGGGAGAATAATTTACATGCACACCGCACACCGCACACCAACACACACACACACACACACACACACACACACACACACACACACACACACACACACACACACACACACACACACACACACACACACAGTATATATGTACTTAGGTACTAAAATTGAAGTTTCTTTGTCGTGGTTCATGGTTCTGCCTCAGGGAAACGAATTCTTGCTGAGTCTCTTCAACCCTTACGACACTGCAGGCACTTGCCTGTCTGCATTGGCACAAACAGTCCTTTACTGGGATGATATTTGTCTTTCAGAATCCATTTTGCTCTGCTCAAGCATTGGCCATTGAATGAGTCCTGCGGGGACAATATAGGGAAGTCCCTATGGAGCACTCTGCCCGACCGCAACACTTTCCACAAGGCTCGGAGGTCTTGAGATGAGCTAGCTATTCCCGTATCAGATCCTGATGGCCCCTGTCATGATGCTCTGAGTGGTAGCAGAGTGAAAGGTTTTCAGGATTGTGACAGTGTCTGTGTACTTTGTCCATGACAAGTCCTCGGTGATGTGCATTGATGCACTTCAAATTGCTCACTCTACGCACTTCTCGCATTGATCATGACATTGATCAACAAGACGTTTGGTTCTGATAGCGCTGCACCAACCTTCACACCCTCCAGGCCGATAATGAGCCATGTCTCTTCACTGGATCCCCACTGAGTAGCCCAGCTTTCCTATAACTGATGGCCCAGCTCAGTCTCCAGGTCAGGAGCCTTTCAAATCCATATATTTTAAGTACATATTGGACAGCAGACCAGAAGGAGCTAAATGTGAGCTTTAAGCACTTTCCTCACATTTGATCTCCAATCAGAATATGGCATTGCATTCCCCACTTAATGTGTACAGTATGAAAACCCAATAAAGCAAAATGCAATCCAGTTTAGAGTTTAGTCAAAAGGATATCGTTTTAAAATATATTTCAGCACTGACAGAAATATATTTTGGCAATATATATTTCTGACAGGCACTCCGCTAATAGAGGACTCACCCACCCTTGAGGGGAGGGTGGTCGAGGTGTGAATGCCCACCCTGATAATCTGCGGTTTGACTGGGTTGGTCTGACAGACAAGCACACATGGGTTCAGTCACAGGTTGGCCAGTTTGACAGCTAGCCTGACGCGTCTCTGCCATGGTGTTAAAAGCTAAGCTGAAGTCAATAAACAGCCTAACACAGCCCCCTTCTCTTTTGTTTTCTAGGTGGGAGAGGGTGGCATAGATGGCGTCGTTGGTGGATCTGTTGGCACGGTATAGACTGCAGTGGATCAAAGGTGTTGCAAGGGGAGAGAGGAGCATCATTTGTTAAGTGTTATTCAGCTCTTCATAGACTAATTCTCAGTAATGATGACCTTAACTCTGTCTCTTGTTGTAGCTGTCACGTCTTAACCTGTGAAGGCTGTTTGTGACGTTATCCATTCCTGCTGTGGTAAAGGAGCTTGTCAATGTCTGTGCAAATAAAGCCTTGACCCATTTCTGTGCACCGCTTTGTCAGTGTACTGACTGGCAGTGTGATATATTGTTTTAATAAATTAACATTCATGGTCTCATATTGAGAAGTATACAACAGAGCAAACTAGGAAAAGCCAGAATTACAGAATTGCAGATCTATAAGCTCATAGCATGTTGAGATGCAGCACATTGGGCTTGTATATCTGCTATTTTTGAAACAGAGCTTAAGTGGTTAAATATTCAGTCAATTATGGACTAAATCTAAACATGGGACGGATATAAGCAGGTGATTGTTTACAACATTGTATTACACTTCATTGATGTTTCACATGTTTGAGAAATCTTTGGCAAGCAATATCATATTATGTTCTATTCTAATCCCATGTCTGACAATAATAGAGGAGGAATGAACCAATTCTAATATTTGAATGTTTTTCCCATTTGTATTTTAGGTGGGTTGAAGGTTCTGGATTTCTAGCATTAATTGGCCAACCAGGGAGTTCTGGGTATTGGATTATTAACAAAGTGTCTGATGTGGGTAAAAAGGTTTGATTCAGGGAAGGTCAAATTCTGAAGCTCTGGAAAAATAAAAATAAAACATACAATTTATGAAGAGTTTAGAGGTACAGTAGTCCTTTATTTGGCTTATTTAAGTCAGAGCTGAATTATACTGTAGGCCTTCTTTCGTGTGTCATCATCAGATGTCCAGATCAGTACAGCCACGCCCTCGTCTCAGTTCCCACATCGAAGAGGCCGGCCTCCGAGGGTGGTTTATACAGAGGACCGGCGTTGATTATGTGGTCAGCGGTCTGCTCCAGCTCCCCACACTCACATGCTGCTCCGTCCGCCAAGCCCCACTATCGCAGGGACGCTTTGAAGCGTCCGACCCCAGTTCTCAGACGGAGTCCATTGCCGCCGTGGAAGTTCCTTTTCTTTGATGCCGCCTCCCAGCCCGGGTCCTGGATGTAACTGTGGATGCCTGTTGGCCCGGCCGACTCCCACTCTCGCTTCCAGGCTGTCGCCAACCATGCCTCTGTAGACAGGTCCTCAGGGGTGGACCTGAGCGGGACATGAGTCTATTTAGAGGTAGTCTCTCGATTACAGACGTCTGCATTGCTGAGTACTAGCGGGAATTGCCCCGCCCTGCCTTCGACGAGAGGCTGCTACCCTCGCCCTCGCAAGGAAAGCCCAACAACATGACTGGCATATCCTGCACAACATCACCACAACAGTGCTGCCTCTAAATCAATCTGGCTAGCCGTCGTCAAGGAAAAGTTCGGTCGCTCTTTTCACTTGAGCTGGGCATACAGCAGATTTGGATCCAGCACCCCTTATTACCCCTAAAACCATGTATTTAACCATGAACACTGTGTGGCTGAGCTGAGCTGCACCTTCGTTCTCATTCACGGAGCGCTAGAAAAGTAATTTCTCAACTTGAAAAATACATAAATAATGTATTTTCTGACCCGTGGTGAGATCTCACATAAAGTGCTGGAATGTCGGAGCTGCAGGCAGCACTCGCAGACGCTCTGCTCCGTTGTATCAATGAGTAAACAATGTACACACTACCGCTATTAGCACCAAGAGCTACGTTGTTGCCTCTGTGCCGGTGTGTGTGTGTGTGTGCACGTAAACCAAGTGTAGCCAGCACCCCATAGCCTGCGAGGCTGTAACCATGACAACAGACTATCTCACTGCCTGAACTCCCAATTCACTCTTTGTCAAGTCCCGCCCGTTGTCCCGCTCCTCTTCGCACCTGACCCATTGGTTGCTGTGCCTCTTGGTGGGACAAAAGTCCTTTCTCTCCATCCACTACCATTGAAATTCAGTTGCTTCTTATTGTTATGTTGTGTATTCAATTCTCATTCTAAACTTGGTTTCAGTAAAAAGGAGCCTGTCAGGTGCAGTATAGTGACTGGGCATGTTTTTAAATGTTTTTATTTCTCCAAAAATTATGTTTTAGCAAATTCAACATAAGAAAGGCGGAACCAGGGCGGGACAAGGCAGAAAGAGCCTGCTGGTTGGTCAGTCAGGGACCAATCAGAAGGCTGACAAAGGGTGAATTCCCGGTGTTAGCCCCAACAGCTTACATGTTGCGGTGTAAACAAGCTTCCTCACTGCCTGCATGTCGGAGTCTCTCTTTCCCTGTGTTTCGCTCAGATTGACATGGGTTTCAGGTTAGATTTAGGCATAGTTTTGTGAGGTTTAGGGTTATGGTTAGGGTTGGGGTTAGGCATTGTGTGTGTAAGTTTAGGGTTAGGTTCAAGGTTAGGTTTAGGCATAGTTTTTGTGACGTTAAACCACCTGGGAAGAGGGAATAGGGAGTCCCGTCTGCGTGTGCTAATGGTCATGCCGAGTGCAAGTTGAGATAAATTGCTCAACCAACTGAGGAGTACCGTGCGGGACAGAGAGTGTGATGGACAGAGTGCCGCTGACAATACAGGGTGCTGCTGATACAGTAACTGTTGATTGTCTCTTTCACAGTGTGGCAGGGAAAAGGCCTTTGAACACAGGGTCGATTTTCCGCACAGAAAAAACTGACAATAAATGAACATATGGAGCTATAACTGAGAACACAGGGGATAAATACTCAAGGACTAACTAGACACAAAGGTGGACAACTGACAGTCAACACAGGACATGTGAAGAAAACTATACTAATCACATAGGCGAGATAAGACAAGATAACACAAGAAAAGACAGGCAAGAGCTGTAACAGAGGAAACCAAGAGACACTAGATTACTACAAAATAAAAGGTAGACAAGTAAAAAGTCTTACTAAAAATAAGAACAATTAGGTTACATTACTTCAATATTAAAGGAACACAACTGTAAAGTAAAACACTAACTATAACTAAGAAACAATGAACACAAGAAAACACAACAGGCAGACAGAACAAGGCATGGATCGTGACAGTCGCAGAGTTATAATCATATGCTGTTGAAAGAGTTGACTGAGCACAGGCTTATGTTTATCACGGTGATGACAGTTCTGATGTATTCTATTATAGCATTTAAGATGAATGGTGTTTTGAATTTGAACTTTTCACAAACTCCTCCAGTGCTTATCTCGCTGATGTAATGTCGGATGCACATCATGCACTGCTTGCACTTAGGGGCTGTGAAGCAGAACTTTGTCCATATTTATTGTTCTAAACTTTTTGAGTATATCACATCACATCACATCACATCACAACTTTTTGCTAGCACGTCATCTTAACTAAACGGGACAATAAGTGATACAGTACCTTATGTAAACAAATGCTACAGTATATATCGTTATACTGCCTCCCCCTGGTCAGTCAGGGTGCCTGATGGAGGGGAAAGGAACTGGTAGGAATAACGTGTTCCTTCCACGCGCTACGTCCTACCGGGGAAATTCAGGTGATAAGAAGTGGCCTGTCACTCCTCATGCATTGAAGGAAGCTCAGTTCGGGGCTCTCCCCAGGTTGGCAGAGAGAGAAGTACCCAGGATTACAACGTTAGGCAATTGACACTGGTTGAAAAATAGGTTACAAAATCATGGGATGAAAACATTTAAGTGAAAAAATTAATAATAATAAATAGCCTAATCTCAATTAAAAACGTTTCCTCTAAAAATGTAATCTCCTTAAGACGGTATGTGGATATAACCCTATAGTAGTTTCAATGTTCAAAACAAACCTGGATTGAGCCTTTAAGCATTCTATGATAATTATTTACCACTTCTTGAATCTTATTCATGTTATCTGAAAACACATTTTCTGATTGCATACTGCAATATCATCATCATCATCATCATCAGAGATTCTAATGCTGGTAAATTGGCTAGAACTACATCAGAGCATGAGAATAAAACTGATTACAAAATGAAAAGGATTGTAAAACACACACACACACACACACACACACACACACACACACACACACACGCACGCATGCACGTGCACACACACACACACACACACACACACATACATTTTAGCTAGTGAGACGCCTCAGGGCGACATGCAAGTTCAACCTCGGTCATGCCAATTCTTGGCCATCTGGCCAGTGATGTATATCGGCAGTTACCCATATATGGAGACCCCTAGTCAACAATGTTATGTGAAAACATGCCCATATATGGGCATTACCAAATATGGGCATATATGTATCCATATACAATATATTTTATGCCCATACATGGAGATCCCTATCTGAACCAGCCACTCTGATATGGGCCATGTCTTGGCCATCTGGCCAGTGATATATATATCGATGACATCAGGGAACCTCATATATGGGCATAAAAGGGATTCTGGGGAATACCCATATATGGACTTTTACTGATAGATGTCAGGTGATGTCACAATGATGTGTCAAGGGAACCAACCCATAGACTGTAAAAAATGTGTGACATTGTCAAATATACGATTCTACCCATGGTCCCTGTATGTTGTGCAACAATGCTATATGGTACACAAAATTTGGATTAGCTACACATCGTAGTATATTTATAGCATAGACTTCCACTGGGAGGTGTGTGTGCGTGGCTGCGTGCGTGGCTGCGTGCGTGGCTGCGTGCGTGCATGTGTAAGGAAGAGACGTAGGGGGGACTGAGAGGGAAAGAGTAAGACAGAGAGAAAAAAATCATTTAGTGTTCACATCGTGGCCATGCAACCCCACTGGGAACAGAGAATCAGGACAGGAGGGAAGGCAATGAGGAGACGTAGGTGAACCTAAACAGAAGAAGAGGGGGCGGTGCATCACAGTCAGCTCTGTCTACTAAATCCACCATGTTAATTTAACACTAAGAGTGTACAAATGGAACCGTTACGGGTCCATTCTGTTCTATCTGTAGTACACTAACTTACAGTGAGAAGGATCTGGTGGAAACGGGATAGAGCGCTCGTTTTCGGTGGAGATGACAGAGGCGCGACGTCTTAGCATCTGTCAGCGTCGGCAGGTTAGCTACTCACCAGCATCGTCAGGTTAGCATTTCACCAGGTTAGCATTCACCCGTGTTAATTGTACTGAGGTCAGGGTTAAGGTATAGGTTTAGGTTTAGGTTTAGGTGCACCTCTGCACGGTCCAAATGACCACAATGGAGCGCTCCCTACCTACGGTTCAGCCAATCACAAGCTTCAAAAATTGGTCGGGGCGAACATAAACTCGCTTCCTGCACGGCAGTGAAAGATGGCGTCCTGTAGACCATTTGTTCTCAGAGTGGGGTCCTGGGGACCCTCAGGGGTCCTTGAGGGAGTCCCCAGTTAAATGATAGTTAGGAACCAAATGGACCCTTATTATGTACTGTAACTCAAGAGAGTATACAAATGGAACCAAATTGATACAATACCAATTGGGGTCTCAGAGATAGGAAATAATATTAAATGGGGTCCGTAGCCTAATGCATGTCAAACTGGGGGTCCTTGAAATTAAAATGGTTGAGACTCATTGCTAGAGCCGTAAATATTTTCTCTGGGGGTCTCTGGCATATCTTTTCAAATGATGGTCCACGGGCTAATAAGTGTCAGTTTGGGGGTCCTTGACGTGAAAGAGTTTGAGAACCACTGCTGTAGACCAACTATATGGTTTATAATTTATATAGTTTAAGTCAGCCCAAAGTAGATTGTTGACGTTCTATATGCAAACATGTGCAATATATTTGCCAAGTGTACGGTGGTGGGAAGTAACTAAGTACAATTACTCAAGTACAATTTTGAGGTACATGTTTGATACTTTAATCTACTTTATTCTAGCTTTTGAGTTATTTTACACACATAACTGATAAATTATTATGTATTTTCATTTTGTGTTTTTTAGTAATTAACCTTTACACCAATACGTTGATGCATTAATGCACAACTAATTACAATCCAATATGTAATGGGTCCTTGTGCATAATGAGCACTTTTTCATTTGTTACTGTATATTGTTGCCAATACATTAGTGTTTTTGCTCAGGTAAAATCTATTTTTTCTTTCCAGAAGCCTGATACAGTACTTCTGATACGGTCCTTCATCCCAGCACCCTGAATCCATGGCAGAAGTGGACTGGCCGCTGTCTTTGATGTCAATGCCTTAGTTTTCCTCATCTCCCATGTTACAGCCATAACAACGTGTTAACTTATTATCAATGGTGCATGCAATATAACGGCCAGGCCAGGCCAACTGTGAGACGCTACATTACAACCATTGGTTTTTGATAGGCTTGGTGACGGAAACGTTAAGCAGAGAGCCAAGGCAGACAACATTTTAAATAAAGCTTAACTACGACTCTACTCGCTCCATGAGTCAACACATCATCCATGTGTCGTTATCTCTCCAGCATGCATGCCAGTGATACTACCAAAAACATAATGGCCTATTAGATCTCTTTTCCCCCACTTGCCACCTTCACCTCCCCTTTCCTTCATTTTAATATATTATCATAAAACATTTATTTAAGCTCTTATCATTAGCTGCGGTGCCTTCTGCAATGCTGGATGCTCCGTTGCCCTGGCAACCAAATTCACCCACCAATATTAAGCGCTCGGGGCCTGAAAGTGGTACAATATTACTTCACTCCTCTTCTCCCCTGCTCTTCCTTCATTTGCGATACTGTTGTCCGAGATTGTGCAATATGCTACTTCTGCTCACATCAGGGAGGTATTTAGTGCTGTTTCATTTAATTAATAAATCATATTATGATTTATTAATGAAACGAATAATAACTTGTAACAATATTATTGTTACAAGTTAAGTTCATACTGTAAGTGTGAACCTCAGAAAGGAATTCCTCGCGTTTGGCGGAATACATGGGATTAATTTGTTCCCTCACTTCCCTGGTACGGTTTCCTCGCAACACAAGCATCCTTAACACTCCCAGGCAAGCATGCCTCTGTGCCTTAATTAGGGGAAATGTATTTCAGTTTGGTACAAGCCCCGATACACAGAGCCACCAGGATGATGCACTCACTGAGACCTTTCAGCTGATAACACAACATAATAGGAAATGCCTTCTGCTGAGCCTTTCTATGATTAGATTTTATTTGCCAAATAGAAAGACGCATATTGTACAAGGATGTGTAAATGATCACGGATGACAATTAAGTCACAGACTTATACCCACCGGGAAACCATGAATGACCAGAGATGTTTCAGACTCCCACTAAGCGCATTCACCACACGGCCGTGCTCATAGGAAACACTGTCTACATGTGGGGTGGGTACGCACGCTGTGGAGTGGATAATACTTGGCAGTTCTGCAATCAGCTGTGGGAATTTGATATCGAAACTCACAAATGGTCCCAGCCTTCTGTTAATGGGCCTGATCCAAAGGCAATGATGCACTTCATCATGGACAAACACCATCACAGCCACAAACTCTTCAAACTCCTGCAGTGACCACGACCGGGCAAGAAGTATTACCCTGGGACTATACCATGGTAGACTGTTGAACAAGAAGTATACTGGGGAACAATGTGTGCTTCACTTCCTCTGATGTAATCACCATGCAGAGATTCAGGTGTGACAGTAGCACAGCAACCAGTCACCATGGGTGCCAAAACTCGCACCGGAAGTGCGATGAAATACATTGCAGTGAATGGAGCTGAGCTAGACCAGCTCATGAACAAACACACTATTTATGAACGACTGAGACCTTTGTCATATAATCTGTTCAGGAATATAAAAGAAGACATATCACAGGTATCGGAAATATCGCAAGATATGCTTGCCAGACAGGAAACGGTGGACAGTCTTGCGATACTTGGCACATTTAGAAACACACTTTGTGCTCTTTAGATACCTCTATAAAATGATACAGTGCGCACATCGAAAATCAACACAGCAAGACATGGCCCATATCTGTGTGGCTGGTTCAGATAGGGATCTCCATGTATGGGCATAAAATATATTGTATGTTGTGACGTCATGGGAACCACTCTAACAGAATCCCTTTTATGCCCATATGTAGATCCCTGATGTCATCAATATTAAGCCCATATCTAACAGGACTTGACTTCATATGGGAATGCCCCATACTGTATATGGAGGAAGACAGCTGTGTGGCTGGTTCAGACAGGGATCTCAATGTATGGGCATAAAAGGGATGTGCTATATACAGTACATGGATCTCCATATATGGGTAACTGGTCCGATGTACATCACTGGCCAGATGGACAAGAATTGTCCCTAAAGGGCGAGGTCACATACTAGTGTAGACCTGGCATCCTATAGAGTGCATATAGGTTCAATGTAACAGAATAAGATTTATACATTAAACTGTTTAGGATCCTAGATGACTATTTCTATGCATTTGATGTATTGTTATACCTCGTGTTTACCTTGCTTATCGCTCTGGATTAAGAGTGTCTGCTAAATGCCTAAATCAGGGGTCAGCAACTTTTTTAATTGAAGTGCCATGTTCTTATGCAATGTCAGATAGTCAGTGTGCCATGTCATTGTCAACATACATTTTAATGACACCCCATCAAAAATTCAGACATATTTTAATTGTCAGGACATTGTTATAATGATCATTACACTCAGCAATAATCCACCTATCTTCCTGATTCCCTCCCCATGTCAAAGTTCAGAATTTTAATGAATGTATAATTATTTGCAGGAATGTAATTTGTGGCAAATTAAGTGACTTAATTTAATTGACCACGTTTAAAAACAATATTCGATTTTAAACATCTCTCACACACTTCTGCCAGTGTGCCAGTGATCACCCTCCCCTGTGCCAATGTTGGCACCTGTGCCTAAGGTTGCCTACCCCTGGCCTAAATTGTAAATTGTAATGTTTATGTGCTTTTTAGGGATGAGGTAGCCTGGAAGTAGTCAGATGTGGAACACATTATTTAAGAGCTTCCAGCCTTCTCTCGCCATTGTTATCAGCTGCAAGCATGTTGCTATGCCTCACATGCCTATGCTGCTCTGAAAAGTGAGCTTGCCGTACCACAACATTGGAGGGGTGAGTATTGGTGTGTAAAAAAGCCAGAAAAGCCCATTAAGCCGCATGTCAAGTTTGCCTTCTGAGTTAATTACCCAACCTGACAATACTGTCAGTTACATTGTCAGTACGTCACTCCACAGAGGGAAGTATTGCATTACCTCAGAGAGAGTGTTTCTGATGTCTTGCTCACAAGCAACAGTGCTATTACCTATTCATGACGTAGAATCAATAATCT
Source organism: Nannobrachium achirus (assembly GCF_963921795.1). Classification (NCBI taxonomy): domain Eukaryota; kingdom Metazoa; phylum Chordata; class Actinopteri; order Myctophiformes; family Myctophidae; genus Nannobrachium; species Nannobrachium achirus. The sequence continues at coordinate 44,634,507 of NC_137818.1, read as the reverse complement.
CTCTAACTGTACTGTGCTGGGGCCCACATCCTTCTGTTAAACCAGAGACTCTGTATACAGTAGTCAAGGAGAATAAAAGGAAATAAAACAAAACAACTAGAATACACCTTTTATTATTTATGTCCACAGTACCAGCAGAGTTCACCTGTGGCATTGGAATATAGCTAGGTTAGCAGAGTGATAAGAGTATGCGCTGGTTAACAATGACTTACTTTTTAATTAACGTGTAAGCTCGATTTAAACTCTGCAAAAATCCATTATTTTCAGCATACAACAAACAACTGTATACATTTTGGATTTCACACAAATTCATTCAAAGGAGTTGTTACGGAACAACTAGAGTTTGACATTAATTTCAGGAGCTGGATCGCTGTTGACACTCACAAGGGTTTAGTAGCCTCTCCTCTGGGAAAGCCAGCTGCGTCTTAACTGAATACGGTGATTCATCTTAATCTGTTCTCACTTTAATTCGCTTTTATGAGCGGCCTCTACAGAATGACTGTGTGCTCTTTTCTTTTTTATTACATTTTTACACTGTGGCACTGAACGTGCCAGCCGCCTAGAACTGGGTTATTTTGTATACGGTACTGTATGTATGTATGTATATATGTATGTATGTATGTATGTATGTATGTATGTATGTATGTACGTACGTACGTACGTACGTACGTACGTACGTACGTACGTACAGTATGTATGTACGTACAGTATGTATGTATGTATGTATGTATGTATGTTTGTATGTTCATTAAGTATGTATGTATGTACCGGTATGTATGTATGTACTGTATGTATGTATGTATGTATGTATGTATGTATGTATGTATGTATGTATGTATGTATGTATGTATGTATGTATGTATGTATGTATTGTGGCGACTGACCCAAACCAATACACAACACATAAAGGTGCAAGCCAAATGGCGTATTTATTTGAGGGATAAGGTACAGACTGAGAGTGTGGGGAATGGGGGATTGTAATACCGTAAATAACCAAGTATTTCTAATATTAACTTAAATTCATCCCAATCCAGGGGTTTCAGGTAAGGCTTAAATATAACAAAGTTAAGTACAGCAAAAAGTCACATAATTTCATCCTAGGCCAGGATTCCATTCCATTCCTTTCCATGCACTTCTCTGTTGTTAGTGTTAGCGATGAGAGTGTCCCATAGTTCCCTATAACAGAGAGACAGCGCAGAGTCAAGAAATGTTCAAATCATGTCATATATTGTGAGGGATTAGTGGATATCTCTCTTACCGCCCAACACACGTCTATTCACCAGGGAGAGCTAGGAGAGACAGCTGTTGTCGCATCAAGCTGATTAAGCAGGTAGACAGGTTTCCTCTGCCATCAGTGTATGAATGTGTGTGCATGGGTGAAAGTGAAATACATTGTAGGCTACAGTGCTGTGTTTGCTTTCAAAATGCATTTCAGTAAAATAGAGTCCATTTCGTCATTTGTATACTTCATTATGTATAAGTTTTGTTTCATTCACTCGAAGGTGTAGTACATTTCAAAGCGATAACAGAAAATAATAAAGATGTTTTTTTCCTTTCCCATTCTAGGTTCTCCTTCATTTGAGGAAAACAGTTTGCAAAATCGTTGTCATAATATCCCATTATATTCTAAATACATGAATAAATCGAAAATCTAAAAACCACAACATGTTATCCGTTATCACAACATAGTCCATTGTAGGAATGAGTGGATCCTGTCCATGGGAGTGCCCTTAAGCTCTTGTCTGGGCCCCCTGTAGGGGAGAACCATTCACAAGCTATTATTTCTTAATCTTCTGGAATCATCTTGGCACTGCTTCATTTCTCCTGTATACTTCATAAAACAGCCTTATAGTAATATTTTGTTCCTCGCTCCAACCACAGACAATTTGATTTGATTTTTATTTTTTGGAAAAAGTCATTAAGGAAACAACAGTGCAGTTTAATCTAAATAAATTAGCCCCAGTTGGAGACCGTAATAATGGAACGCAATAAGCAATAAGCCAGCGTCTCCAAACAAAATGAAGGCGGTAAATATCCTGTCTCCTCTGTGCACCGCTCCATTGGCACGGATAGATGCAGGGTTCTCCCTGCCTGACCAAAGCATTAAACCTGATTTAACACTACTAATATGGGTTTGCGAGGGAAATAGCATCAGAGGGGACCTGATTCCCTCTCCCTGTTGCCTGGCCATTACCTGGCATCCTAGTTTTACGCACTGCTTTATTTTGTCAGATGGCAAGCATAATGACAGCCTCTAATCCCTTTGTAGCACAATAACATGTCAACAGCATAAGGTAGATGCTGTCTTGTAATGGGAGAAAATGCTATAAATCCTTCACTATCTCTGTAATTACCTTCTGATACAATTCATACATTCAGCCCCCATGTCCACATCTCATATGCTATTAAAAAGCAGATTTCTTTTTTCTTTTTTTGTGTGGCACTGGCACATTTAGCTACTAGTGCAATTAGGCGAGGTTAACATAGCTACAGCATCACCATTCACCAATGTGTTTTGCCTGCTGTAACAGTTGCAGTAATATTAGATGTAATTGCCCTCATGAATATCTTCCTTTGTGCATGGCTTTCAGACGCCACTACAAAGCAGGGATTCAGCTCGCAGGCGGGCGACATTAATGCTTAATATTTTGAAAAATGCGGCGTCGATAAACAACTTAATGGCTGTGTTGTTTGGGTCTCTTTCTCTTCTACTGCAGGTGCTTCTTGTGGCGTGGCGTTTTCACACAGATTTGATTTGGAGGCCATCGATAAAGAACCTCGGAGGCTTGGAAAGTGTAGCGACGGTATAGCTTTTCAGCCAAGATGGGGCTTGACAGTCGGAGTGGTTGATAGCATCCGTGGCCAGACACAGACAGTAGCGTATTCATTCAAGTGCATCCACACAGAAAGTCCTGGCTCCTCATGCAGTAAGACGACCATGCATCTTGTGCCCTGCGCCTTTCTCGGCGCTTGTAATAATACAGCATGAATAGCACTCAGCTCAGCTGTAAGCCACCGGTATTATATTTCACCGTTGGAGTTATTATAAATGCTTTTCCTCTGCTGGCAGGCGTCATGCGGGTAAATGCAATTATTCAGCGATGTTCCAAGCGGGCGTATTTAGCTTGGGTTGTTGAAAAGTGAGGAATGTTTGGCCGTCACTGGTCTGTGGGGTTTGTGTACCCTCTGTCACAAGGCCAGCTGGGTGCCTCTGTTAAAACAGGGCTTTGGCAGAGGTAAATAGCAGAAAATAGCGATACAACGCACTGGAGCTTGTAGATCGGCTATTTTCCGACAAAGCGAAATTGCTGTACAATGAAGTAGGCCTATAAATCAGGCTTATCTCTATCTGTGCCGGCGTGTAGACCACCCTGCTATCCTTCACGCCCCTGCACACACACATACATATGAACATACAGACAAGTACAACCTTCCATTGTGCACGCACCCATTTACGCATGTACGCGGGCGCACACGCACGCACACATACAAATAGAACTGAAGTCCATAAACATGAGTGCTGCCGCTGCAGGGAGAGCCCATTGTTGCTACCTTTTAGACACAGCTAATAGCATTAACATTCAACTCCTCATGTGACTCAAAGGACACGTAGGCTACTGTATAGGAGGAGATAACACTAAAGCGTTCCAAGAAATTGCAGCCGCATTTGAAACAACATAAGGCCAGTCATCTATTCATTGACAGCACTAAAAGGAACACACACTGATGGACAAGGTGGACAGAGTACTTAAAGAGGTGGACAAAGTACTCAACCCCAGTATTTTAGTCAAATTATAGATATTCCTGAAATTTGTACGTGAGTACAAACGTGTACGTGTTAAAGTACCAGAATACTTACTGTAAGTTTTCAAAAGCACATGAAAATACTACATACGATTTATATATACTGTATACTTCAATATTCAATTACAAGTACATTTTCTTTTTAAATCTCGACATTTTTCCAGAGTTTTCCAGAAATGTTAAGCTCACAACTCATCGGAATGTGACACGTTTTGAGCTATTTTCACTGTATTGAGCCACTTTCTCGTTGGCTCGGTTCCCTCTTTATTAACCGAGTGATCGGCAAGCCGTGCAAGGCGTGCAGATGAACTCTGGAGCATTGCGGACACTTCATCTTCATGTCACACTGTCTTGCAAAATGGTGTCTCCCACATTTGAAACATCTACAACCTTCTTTGATCCACTTTCGTTTCTGATCTATAGACAGTGTCATGAATGTATTGCAGTCGTCCAGAGTATGTTGATCATGGTCGCAATATGGGCAATATCCCTGGTGAGTACTTGACCTCTCTCGTACCTGTGACTGCACAGGGTTTGTATTCATTGCATTCACTATGACTGGTCTCTGGTACGGCTGGGCGAGTCTGCGCGGGCTGCGAGGGCGGTCGTCCCTCTCATGGGCCCTGGGTGGGTTACATCCCTGGGAACTAATTCCTGCTGCGTAGGCCCACACCTTCAGCTCACCCTCCGCACCCTCCGCAAATTCTGCAAAGTCTAGGAGAGTCGGAACCCGTACACCCCTTCTAAGAGTGTCTCTTCGGAAAGTCCTTACAAAGTCTGAGGGTAGTTTGGTCAGGAGTTGAATAACGTGGCTTCCAGCTTTCAGCTCTGCTCTTCCTGCCCGCCCTGACATTGATAGCAGGGCCACTAATGACCTGACTTTTAGTGCATATGTTCGAAATATCTCTGTGTCCCCACTCCTGATGCGAGGGCCTTGAATTATCTCGTCGATGGTTTGTACCACCAGGTGATGAGGTTGACCAAATTGCTCATGGAAAGCTTTCATTGTCTTTGTGTATGGTCGGGATGAGTTAGCATAAGACTCCGCCACCAACTCGGCCTCTTCGAATTTCAGGTACTCCTGGAGAACAATGAATTTGTACTCCTCCGATGCATTTCGAAGGAAGGGAGGCCTCCATTGCTCTCTTCAACCTTGCAAACTGTCTGGGGTCGGGACAAGTGAAGTCTGGTATGGTCAGTACAAGTCCCCTGTTGGTCATTTCCTGGTCCTGTCCTTGATAATATACCGGGGAACGCGACCGGTCTCCCGTCTGACCAGCTCGTTGTGATCTCGTCCGACGTCGGTGCCTCCTTGCTACTCGATGTGGCCGACCCCTTTGTCGTGAAGATGATTCACTGTCCATGGAAGATGAGCTACTTCTGTCACTTGCTCGATGCGCCCGACGACGCCTCCTTCCTGCTCGATGTGGCCGACCCCTTTGTCGTGAAGATGATCCACTGTCCAGGGAAGATGAGCTACTTCTGTCACTTGCTTGATGCGCCCGACGACGAGGTTTATCCCTTCGCCTCACAGATACATCACCGTCCGTGGAAGATGAACTGCATCTGTCCCTTGTCGCCCTATCATCGCCTCTATGCCTCCTCTGCCTGAGTGAGCTACGGCGAGAACGTGTTCGCCGTCTCCTATCGCTATGTGGCGAATGATCCTGCCTCTTGGGTTGGCCACAACTCTGTCCATGTCGTTCTGCGGATCTGGCGGCCCGCTCAGAATCGGTGCTGGATTCACTTGAGTCAGTACCATATCTCTGGTGTTTCAACCTATGCGCCTGTTTCGAATGTCGAGAATCCCGCCGATGATTCTGTGCCCTCGATCTCTCTCGCACCAGTCTCGGCCTAGTGCCCTGAGCTGCTGCCTGATCGGTTCCTGATGTGGCTTCAGGACAGGCATTCCCCAATGGATTGTCGGGGTTAGCTTGTCCCGATGGATCGTTGGAACAAGCATGCCTATTCCGGGCCTCGATGGAACGTTGGGCCCGAACCTGCTCAAGCACCTCTGATTCCTGGCACTGTTGTACCCATTCTTGACTCTGATGCTTGGTTTTCCTGAGGGCTTTGGGCATTGTGTTGTTAGACAGCTCTGCAATCCCACTTCTGACACCATGAAATAGAGCTCATACACTGGCTTCTGACGTAGTCTTGTAACTAACGGGCAGAACCTCTGACGCTTCCAATGCCTTGCCCGGTCTAACCCTTTGGGTATCTGTCTCTATTGAGGGCCGCCGAGAGTGTTGCCAGTAGCTCAGTGCTTAGTACAAGAGTCAGCTAGCTTCTCCCTGATATGACCGGGATGCTGGCTTATAAGGTTACTGATGTCATAGTGATGACATCAGTCTGACAATGCATGCTGTCCATGCCCGGTTGCCATTGTTGCCGGCCTAACGGCTGCCGTCTATGACGGCAGTCTAATATGATGGACTATCTCCATATATAGGTCAAACAGGTTCTCCAATTCTCCATGTATGGGCCAAATGCCTAACGTTGAGCTCCTAGCTCGTTGCCCCAAAAAGTCCGACACATCTGCCATATTGCTAACACAAGGCATCAGCAGTGTGATATTAGGCAATTTAAGCTGCCCGTTTCTACAACCGAACTATGGCTGCTATGACATAATCGCTGTAGCAGTCAAAATCGTTAAACAAACAGCCGTCGTTGTAGAGACGGCTGCGGCAGGTTTATCTATCGAGCGCTGATCTAAAGTAGGTCGGGAGTGGCTTATTGTCAGTGTCAGCCGGTAACTCGCAGGAGTCTGTCCCCATTACAATGCGCTAGACCCCTGGGAGATGGATTGCTGAGGTGGAGTGCCACACCTACCATCAGCTCCCAGTACTTGCTGCACAACTTGCCGCACCCAAGCCGTGCTACTCATATGCTGAATTGGCGGTACCGGGGATAAAAAAAAAACTGACTGAGCTACCCGGACACAAAACCAACTAACTAGAAGTGTAGTGGAGACAAATTAGTGAAAGACATGGCTATCAAAAAATACACATACTCAAGTGAAGTACTGTCGTCACACTCATGTCACCATGACTCAGCCATAACCATATGAGGAGTTCCCAAACAGAGTGTGATCTAATCTCAATGTGTCGTCATGGCATCAGGCGCAAACAAATCAGTCAGCTCCATAAATGGGCACAAAAGGCCCACATAATATATATATATATATATATATATATATATATATATATATATATATATATATATATATATATGGGCATATATATGGGCATGCATATACTGATGACATCAGGGATCTCCATATACCGGTATGAACATAAAAGGGACAAGGACTGACAGATACAGAGATCTCCATATATGGGCATATCAGTCGGACCGGCAGTGCAAAGTCAAAATTAGTGGAATATAATAATAATAATAATAATACCATAGTTCTTACTGTTCACAGTTGGATATATCTTGGAGCTGGTTTGACATCTTAAATCTGAGCTTCTGCATTACAATAGGATCACAGCCGTGGAGGAACAGTAATTACATCTCATGGTTGGCCCATATGGAGCTTATTCTCCTATGACTATCCGCTTCCATTATATCTCCCTGTTGACTGTTCTTTTCCGTTTGAAGAATTATTTTAGGCATTCTTTAGGCCTTATTTCAGATGGGTCAGTGTAGAGAGAGAGGAAACCAAGGGCAGAGAGACAGGAGAGACAGGAGAGACATGCGAGACGAGACCTCGAGGCCCAGGGTTTGAATCCGACCCCAGTCCTCACGTTCGCTTGGAGCATATGGTGTGTGTGCTAACTGGCTGAGGCACCAAGCAGCCCTCCCTATTGGCTGTTTGAAGTGCATCCTGAAATGCAGACCCCCAGCCAAAAAGTGCCCTGTATTGTATGCTTCCAGGTGGGTTTGTTGACAGTTAGGATGTACTGCAAGCCCAGTTGGCTTGAAGGAGGCTATAAAGAGAGCGGCTGGCTGTTCTTTTATTACAGCCACGTGAGGCTGCAAGCAGTGAGAATTTCAGACAGGGCCTTGTGTTTTTCTCTAGTTGTTTTTGGCAGTTATTTCGACATACCTAAAGTAAGTTTACAAACACTGGTTGTGAAAGTCTAACAGGTAACCAACAAACCGAAAGTTCACACAGAGGTTTCAAAATGACTCCAGTGTGGAGCATGTGGTAAATAGGACTGGGCAAATTATAAAATAGCCAAGCAAAACATAATTGTTTTCATATTTCATTGCTACTTTTGCTCTGCTCTGAAGTCGGGAAAGTAATAAAATGAATAATTTGTTACATTAGGATATGATAGGTTGGAGGAAACAATAGAGGAATATATATATATATTTATTTTTCAATGCTGTCTCCACAAGCACTGATGTATATAAAAAAAATCTCCATCCACATGAAAACACAAAAACACAGCTGTGATCGCGAGACTGTCACTTGACAGCTTGTCAACACCTGACAGTTTTGCTATGACAGCCCATACAGCCCAGTCAGAGACTTGTGTTCGTTATACCATAGTAAACTTGTATTCTGTAGTGTGCACACTGAAAAATCTGTAGTGTGCACACTTCAACCAATTATTTGACAAAGGTCTCAATAATTCTAATATGTCCACCAGGTCTCATTGACTTCAATCGCTGAATTCAGTCCCATTTGCCTCCCAGTATAGTTTTGGCAGAATGTTGATGATTCTATCATCACCTTCTTTACACAATCTTGTATGTTACCAGTACAAAGCCGGCAAGGTTTCTGTGCCGTCAAACGGTTGTATTATATGTAACAGTGACCTGTAAAGCACAATTCTGTAACTGTAACCTTACAAAAGTAACTATACATTTATGTGTAAACATGTAAGTAGCATGGTACAGCACATATGGGGTAGCAAGGTTAGAACCAGTACTCTTTTGTCCACGTCGTAGGTAAACAAAGGAGAAAATGGCACACACTCACAAGTACATCATCACAAGTAGCAAATTCCGTTACACATATCTTATCTTACACTTATAATTCGTAACATGTGCTTTTTTTTTTATCCGCTCACCTACTCACATCACACCAGTAGTACAATTGTCTCCAAACATATAATATATAAGTCCTTGGGCTGGAATATTTAAAAGGCTTACATGCTTTTAAGTATTATACATTTTCCTAAACTTTGATTGAAACTGGAAGCACTGTAAACATAAAGACCAGCAGTTGGTAGGAATGCAACAATAAGGATGAAAGCTGCTGTTGAAGAAGTGTACACCTGTGCATGCTTTTTCAGATTTTGCAGGGTGTGTGTGGGCACATGCACATGAGTTGTGGACAGAGACGCACTTTGGTGCTTCACAGTGGACTCAGAAGTGACAGAGCATTTGTGGGAGTATGAATGAATTAACTTGTTAGCGAATGAATGGGAAAGTTAGCAACATCCTGCCTCGTCTGAATGAACGAACGTTTCGCTGACTTATGCACAAAATAAAAATAAACGGCAAACACACACCACACACACACACACACACACACACACACACACACACACACACACACACACACACACACACACACACACACACACACACACACACACACACACACACACACTTCTTTCTTAGTCAATAAAATAAGGATGTGGAAGGGACAAAGATAATCAATGACAGTGTCATAATCAGTGCAGTGCAAAATAAACAAACAAATAAAAAAGGCAATAACATGGCCAAGCAAATACACTATGTAAATGCAGAACACATTTAAAACATTTCCAGAAATGTAACGTTTCTGACCACACTGACCACATACAGGCAATACTATTGCAGGTCTGAGCTGGAGTATATTGTGCTGTCTTGAGGGGCAGCTGCGTGGTGCTGAAGCATAGTTATGCTATGGATACCGGGTATGTGAGTTAAAGTTGTGGTGAAATGGCTTTTTCTGTCATTTTATTTTGAAGTTTCAGTCTGAAACGTTGACTCAACCTGGTCTCAACCAATCAGAAGGTCCCTCCAGGCTATGGAACGCTGGAATCTCACTCACTGCAGCTCTGTGCAGCAGAGGGCTCGTGCTTGTAGCCTGCCTGCCGCCCAAGCTGCCCAAGGGGTTGAGAGACAGCCAGTGTGTTTGTTACTACGTTGCTTATTTATTAACACATTTATTTTCAGATACATATCGTCGTTGTCGGGTGGAAACCTCGTATTTCCAATTTTCAAATTTGTGTGTTCTTTCGCAAGGTAAAGCCCTGCTTCATCGTACAAGGCCGTCGCACAAAAGTAGTGAAAACAGCCGATCTACAAGCACACAACGCCTCGCACCGCGAGGCGTTGTTGTGTGCTTGTACTGTAGATCAGCTGTTTTCACTAGTTTAAATCATTTTTTAAAATGATAAATACAACGACGATATTTGTATGTGTTTAAAGTGGGTAATACACCGTCTGGATGTAATCTTGATTGAGATTCAAAACGGAATGGTGTGGGCCATGAGGATCTTACAAACTAAGATTTCATTGATAATATATTATTATAACAGTTTTTAGTGGTCTGATGGCTGAGCCGCGAATCCTTTGAGATTTTCAAATGGGCCCTGATCCATAAAAGGTTGATAAACCCTGAAATGAAGCAGACTCTGGCGCTGAAGCTTAATTATGCTATGTAGAAATAGGAGTGCTGTCCATAGTGCTGAGTATGAAAGCTTTCAAAGCAGAACCTTTTCGAGTGACATGGAAGCTAAAAGAGCTGTTTACCTTTTTAAAGGTCCTGCGTGTGGGTGCAAGCTCAAAATACATAAAAAAGCTATTAAAATGCATAATTTATATTATATACATGTATACTGTATATGCCAATGTACATGTTTGTGAACAGGGCCTTAAAGAGACTTTTAATGTTTGCACTGCCCCATTGCTTTGAAAACCTCTCCCGCTTCTCCGCACACCTCATCATGTCCGGTGGAAACATGTGCATAAGCTCTCTTCACATTCTGAATTCTTCTCTTTTTGTCTATTATAGTTTTATAGTGAGCTCTATCCAACTTGTTTTTCTTCTTTTTGGCACTAGATGCAACTGGCGAAGCAGGAGCAAGTCATCTGTCTGCGATTTGTTAAACCTTGCACAATGTTTGCGTGAAGAATGGCTTCACCGTTCACCTTCACGGCATGAACTGGACAACCACCATGAATGTGTTCCATTCATGTCAAACAGAGGTAGGGTGCTGCTATTGTGTTACACTGTTACAAAAGGACCCCAATTTAAACAAGCCCAAAAGCAAAATCACATCACTGGAAAGGCTCTGCTACAATAAATGGAACAGAGCCTTATACAGTAGTATCTCTGGTACCACATGGACACATTACATTACACAACTAATATGTCACACACAGTAGTGCAAACATTTTAGCCTGAGAGTGGCTGGGTCACTCAACTGGGTGGTTTTCATAACCTCCAGAGAGCATGTATTTGTTCACCTATTTTCATGGCGATCTGCCCAATAGATTTTGAAATAAATATATTTGTTTTACTTACACATGTATGAATTGTTGCCCAAGGGTGGTGCTAAAGGAAAGAAAACGGGGTCACCGGAATCAATTTGGGGTCATCCAATCGACAGCATAAAGCTGCTTGGATAACGGTGAATCCATGGCAATCCAGCCTGTAGTTTTCAAGATGTGGATTGACGGATGGACATCGATGTGCTTATAGATCTCCGCTGTTAGTTTTTTTTTATTAATGATTTCTTAAAGATTTTCACATACAGCAGATCCACAAGCTCACAATGCATCATAATGCGATGTGTTGTAAGCTTGTAGATCGTCTATTTTCACTATCTGACGTACAACAAGTTTCTACGGCTAAAGTGGTACCGTAATGTTCAAGTGAACCTCTTCATTGAGTTTCAGTTGAGTAGCATTCCGCTTCTGCGATTGCCATTCTCAATGCAGTGAATTTCCAGAACATTGGCAGAATTTTAAATGTCACCATTTTAGTGCTCAGACTAATGGCACCGCCATTATATCACTTTGTGACATACCCCCTGGGGAAGTTTGTAATCAAAGCCATTTTGCCACACAGAGATACAGTACATCTCTCAGCGATACTACATTAAAGGTTGCCAATTTATTTTATGCAATGCACATACAGCTAAGTTCCCCTCAAACAACTCCCTTCAAGTTTGCATCAAGATCATGGTGAAGCAACAGCTCCCACTTCCTGGGGAGAGGGGGGCGGCAGTCCTAGAGGGTGGTCGATGATACTGTGAGCACTTTTGAAGCCAGGGGCTTTTGGAAAAAGGGGTGGGGGTTAAGGTATTGATTGGCTTGCTTTCGGAGGCAATAATCAGGGGGGCTGATGTCTAAAGCACACAGTGGATCTACACTCTGAGGAATTGATTGCTTTGAGCCACAAGGCATTGGTATTCTTGTGCACACAGACGATGGGGAGACAGACAGGACTGCATGGGCGCTCTGTCTTTGGGGGTCGGCAGCCAGGGCAGAGAGGCATAGGAGGACAACCACTTGCAGAGTTACGCGAAGGACCGAGGAAGGGGACGATCAAGTATGGTTTTGGAGGCAAAAGCAGAGAACGAGCGACGAGGGGAAGAAGAGAGGAAAAGTGGGCTGGCAGTGCTGTCATCCTTAAATGCGCGTTTTGACAGGAATCCTCACAAGACACGGAAAACTTTTTCTTCCATGTTTTGCAAGAATATATTTGGCATTTACCCTAGTCTGGCTTTCATCTCTGTATTCACCTTAACTCGTGGATGGTTGGGGGCGGGGGGTGGGTATTTTGTGTCCATTGAGAGAAGACATTCACAGCATCCAAAATAGGCCTCAACTTTCTGACAAATGCCAATGTCACATAGAGATATTTCTATAGGCTATAGTAGTTCTAAAATATAGTTTTCCCATCCGTGCATTTTCCACAGAGGAAGTAAGTTTGGAGGCATGATGACTCACTCAAGTTTATATAAAAAGATGGTGGCAGCTCTCTGCCACAGATCCATCAGAAGCCTGTTGATCAATGTGGGAAAGGTCTAACATTGCAAACCTTTAATACACTTTAATGCCCAGCACCAGCTTTAACCTGCTGTCAGTTACTACGGAGTACATGATGACAGGGACATTTATTTTTTGGCGGGCAACTAAAGGGGAATTTTGTACCATGTGCCAAGGGGTACTGAAGTGCACAGTATCGTAATTTCCCCAGAAACTTAAATGTCTCCCCCCTTCTGCCCCCTTTGCCAGTGTGTGTACTTGAAAGTAGTGAAATAGACCTTCGCCAAAGCTGAGGGTTTTATACTTTGAAAGTGTTGCGACCGTAGGTCGCGGTTTACTGTCAGAACTGGCACATCTTGTCCGTATACGTGTAACGCCTGGCAATGTGGTTCCCCTGACACATCACTGTGACATCACAGGTGACATCACAGTGATGTCAGATACTCAGAGCAGGGATAACACCTGACACTGTGGTTCCCCTGACACATCACTGTGACATCTCAGGTGACATCACAGTGATGTCAGATACTCAGAGCAGGGATATCCATATATGGGCATAAACAGGTGACATCACAGTGGTGTGGCTGGTTCAGACAGGGATCTCCATGTATGGGCATAAACAGGTGACATCACAGTGGTGTGGCTGGTTCAGACAGGGATCTCCATGTATGGGCATAACATGGATGGTATGTAATGATGTCATGGGAACCACTCTAACAGAATCCCTTTTATGCCCATATATGGAGATCCCTGATGTCATCAATATTATAAGCCCATATCTAACAGGGGCATAAAAAGATTCTGTTAGGGATCTCCATATATGGGCATAAAAGGGATTGTATCCCAGATGATGCCCTGTTAGGAGAACCACACTAACAGAATCCAACTGTATATGGCCAAGACAGATGGCGCGGCGAGGTCGCTTTTCGCCCTTAGGTGTCTTACTGGTTACTTAGTATTTCATTTTAGTGTGGAAATACTTTTTCCAACAATAATGCATGTGTATTCATCTAATGTAATGTATGGTATGTATGTACAGTATGTACCTTGGCTGTTTAATATAAATCAATTTTACATTTTTAAGACTATAAATACATAAAGGTGTATTTCCCTACTTGATGCCATAGACAATCAGCAATTGCGCTAAATTAGACTAAAAGCTTAATTGCACACTAGTGAAATACAAAAGAGTCTGATTCTGGGTAAGGAGGAAACAATTGTATGACTACCCATAAACGTAACTATCCCATGACACTTCACCAGCTGCTGAAGTGCATGGTTTATTTCTCAGTTCTCACTGTTACCGTATGTGAACTTCTGTCCTTCCAGCAAATTCCTGACCGTGAGCCAACCTCCACTTAATTTGGAAAACTCCCGGGAGCTTTGGTGGTGAAGGCGAGGCAAACACACTCAGAACTCTATTTATACACTTTTTATTTAGAGTGTTTGTCACTTATATTGTACCTTTGGCAGGGAAATCACCCGACTCGACGTCTCAGGTGGCATGAACTTGATGAGTGGGTTCTACGTGTGCAGACTCTCATACCATCTCCGACTTGCCCAGCACCATTCTCCATCTGTATGCCTTGATCCATACTGTATGTTGATCTGTTGCTCCTGGGGCCTTTATCTCATACTTTTAAAGGTGATACACCATGCATTTAAAAAGTATTTATGTCATATTGTTTATGTCCCAAAAACGTTTTTCAAAAGGTTTGAGGCTAAATTACCGTCGCTGACGTCAGCGACGGCAGCAAATCTGGACAGCCTGTTTTGAGAACCCGTGGGATGCTTTTAACCTCGGCCGCCTTCCCAAAACCAGAGAAAAACACAATGGTCAGAAATGGGACTTTGTGAGGATAGAAGGTTTTAAAGGGTTTTAAAATAGGAAAAGTGAAATTTCATGGTGTATCACCTTTAAGGGTTAAAAAACATTGATTCGTTCTGACTATAGGGCCAAGGAAGGGATAGCTAATGTTATTGCATTTGCCAACGTAAGACCACCAGATGCAGCTGCTGGTGCAGTAGTGAAGTATTATAATTACAAGTAATTGCAATGCATCATCACAATATAACTACTTCACCCCTTTGGTACTAGAAAAGAGAATAATTTACCTAATTACAAAAGCTTTCGGGTAAAACGTTAATAATGTGGGAACATTGAGCAAAGGTGTGCCTGTTTAGCTTGATTCTCTCTCGTTTATGAATGTGGATTGTGGATAGGAACTGAGTCATATTGGTAACTAGATCAACCACTTTAGCAAAATTTTAGAGATATTTGTCTGGACTGGTGTGTGTGTGTGTGTGTGTGCGCGTGTGTGCGTGCGTGCGTGTGTGCGTGCGTGCGTGCGTGCGTGTGAGAGAATGAACAGCTTATAAAATGAAAAAAAAAAAGATCTCTGACTCTCACTCCCGTCTCGACCAAAGCTTGTTCAACAAAATATAAATATTGTATACTGTTCACGCTAATTCAGAGAGCGTACAAATGGAACCGCAAGGGCTCATTTGATTCTTTATGGATCATCATCATCATCATGGATAATGTCTGTAATCTCAAGGAAAATAGCCTACAGACTGCAACACGTGGCATTCGATCCGACACTCACGCAAGATGAGAATGTTTCAGAGACTTGAGCCTTATCTAGCACCCCACGACAAAGCTACAGGTACTGTATGCATGCACGCACGCACGCACCACGCACGCACGCACGCATGCACGCACCCACGCACCCAGGGACAAAATATTATCTCTGCCCCCTGGACCTCCGGCTTGGCGGAGATCAAGACCTATATTGCCATGCACTTAAAACCAAAGAAATGCTGCCATGCAATCCCAGATCCATGTGTCGGGCTGATCCACACTCATTCCAACCCAACCAACCAATTTCATCTATTTTGAACTGTTTTCACACACACCATCATACAACAAAGTATAACATAGGGCTAAAGTGGTTGACCCCCTCCCCTTCCCCTTGTGCTGACCTTTGCTCCGCCTCTCCAAACAGCTGGCAGCTCTGTCTGAAGCCAAGGATGTGACAGCTATGTGACATGACAGTTGCCATCTCATCCCCTGAGGTCACTTGTCAGAGAAAATGGGTTGGGGGGGAGGAGGGGGAGGAGAGGGTGAGAAAAGCCTGCTGGACATTGGGAATCAAACTAGCAGCCAGAGGCACACTTATTGCTTCAGTTACTCGAATTAGCCTCGTCTACTGTATGGAGATGACCTCGGGTGTCGCTGGCAATTGTAGCACATTACTAGGTGAAGATATAACACATGCCCTGACATTATGTGACACAGCCACTCTCATCTGGGCACAGCCACAATGAGCCTGTAAACATTACACATTATACCAGGGCTCTTCAACGTTTTCAGGCCAAGGACCCCTTAGTTGAGAGAGAGATGAAGCAGGGACCCCCACAACCTTTTCATAGATTGCATATAGTTTCATCGTTTGACAGCACAATCATCGGTGTATTTTGGATTCATGTCAATTTGTGTTTTCAGCTATTTTACCACTTGTCTTGAACCGTCAATACTTAATAAACTTGACCTATCACTCTGTACTTCGTCTGCTCTTTTTCTCCTCTACAACAAACCTCTTTGCCAAAAATAGCCGATCTACAAGCTCACAACGCCTCACAGCGCGAGGCGGTGTGAGCTTGTAGATCTGCTATTTTTGTGCTCAGAACATGTATGCTAGGATTCAAGGGGTTAATATAAAAGAGGAGAAAAAAAGGTTTCTATCCAGACAAAGATTTGGAGGACCCCATGTAGTAACTCTGAGGACCCCCTGTTGAAGACCCCTGCATTATACAAACATTAAAACATTACAAATTACAAATCCTATAAATGTATATACAAACATATCATTCATTACAAATCATACAAACATTATATAAATCGTACATACTGTACACCTTTTGCTGGAATTGAGAAAATGGGGAAACTGACTTTCAAAAGTGTTCTGAAAGGCATTTGACTTCAAACGGGTGACAGATGGATCTTTCATCTTGGCGTTTCTGTGTAATGAAAGTAAGTAGGTTTCCCATGCGTATCTTAAGCCACACAAACACTGCTCTCCCCTCCATCTCTCCTGTATACACATGGATAAGGTCACATTGTGGGTGGAAAGAGAACACCGTCTGTATGCATTATATGCCCATCAGACCACAGAATAAGGTGTCCTGCCAGTTGGCCAGTCAGTCCTGATCAGCAGAAAGCAAAGAAAATGGGAGATGAAAGGGCCATTTACTGAAAACAAGGAACCAAAGATAGATAATTAGGCACAGGTCCAGACCATGAGCAGGAATGTGCCAGTTGGCAAATATTTATAGGTCCCCTGCCGGGATGTCTATCCACTGGTGGCCATAACTGTTTCACCCATTTCAACTGAAACTGGCCTAACCTCCCCACAGGGCCCCCGCTTTTAGCAGCGAGCTGAAGTTATATGAACACATCATTTCAAAGCTATAACTAGTGAGGTTAAAACGGTAGGGCGTCAATTTATTTTATTACAAACATTACAACTGTATATGGGTCAACTAATACAAAACAATCCATTCTCAAGCTAATGCAAATGCACATAACTAGAATAATCTCTGTAAGCTATTATTTAAGGTGAAACACTCCTACAGTACTTAGGGGTGTAACGATACATTTTAACAGCGATACGATACGTATCACGATACATGGTTGACGATACGATACGATACATGGGTGATATTGGTTCATTCATGGCGATACGATATGATATAGTAACTATTTAGTAAAGAAATTAAATCTGTGTAAAATGTGTAAAAAATCTATTATTATGGAAGTAAACGCTGTGATTATGTAGCAAATACATTATATTTCAACACATATGGACAAACTCACCTTGACATGAACACAGAGATTACACACTTTTATCAATAGACGAAGAGGACTGTAGCTACAGTACGTATATGGAATGGAAAGGTAATTAGACCCCTCTTTTTCACCCCCCCCCCCCCCCCTTAAAATTGCCAAATACTTAGTTTCCATACAATCAATTTTTTGCATTGCAAAATGATTCGATACTGATTACCGCATTTTAAAACGATACGATATGATATAAAGCCAAAACGGTACGATATTTTGCTTTTGCAAACGATATAGTAGATCATTGCAAATTAAAATAGATTTTTCGATTCAGTTACTATATCGTTACACCCCTACTCCTACCAGGCAGGCATGAATAACACCAGAAATCACAGAAAAGGGCTAGAGTTAACACTCTGTCAATGCATTCTGGGAGGTATGGAGGCAGGGGTACCTCTGGGACTCTGCAATAGTCTCCTATAGCCAGCCAAGAACCACATTAGCTCTTGAAATGGGCCCCAGATGCTTAAGGCCACCATTCTGTCTATAAAGGTGCCTGTGCCTGCTACAACAACAAACACTGTGGAGGCAGTAGTGACATTTTCTCAACACCATCCATTGATATTCTTTATAAAAGTTGGTGAAACCTAGATGCAAAAAAAAAAAGGTTCCATATTCAGTCTAAACCAAAGCGGAAAAGTTGTGTAATACCTGACAAATGCAAACTCATTCAATACATCATAATCATACATTGCATTCATGTTTTAGACTTAGGAGTGTTGTCCATGCTGCTTGGCAAAAGCTATGGAGCTCTCCAAGGTACCTGGCCTATATTCTTCTGCAGTGGCGCTGTCCAGGGTACTTTACATGCAAAGTTAAAGGCCCTGCAAAGAGCTGTAACTGCATATGGAGTCATAAACATTTTATTCTGCTCATACACAAACACAAACAAGCTGTAAAGTGGCACTTGAACTAGCCGATAACATAAACTCCCCACCCTGAAAAAAGTCAAAACCAATGAACATGAGTCAGTGCATAATAAAACTATCACGTTTCTTCTAAAGTCTCGCTCTCCACAAACTGAGTCCAAACAGCTCTGACCCAGATCGTAGCCATTAGTAAGGCATGTTTTGAATAATATCTTGCTGTGACAAGTGCTGCACTGTTCTCTGATGGTGGAGTGCTTTGTGCCGTATATGAAAAGAGAGCGAGAGCATCGCTTTAGGGCCGAGTGGGGACTCGGAAATGAACGAATCAATCAAAAATGTCGGGAATGCTTATGCATCCCTGTAGACGAATAAACCAGCAACTTATGGGGATAAAGAATAAGTAGCTATATAACTGCACAAATTCACAACAACAATATGTGGAAAATGATCAATTATGCTTGATAAAAACGGCAACTCTCGAAAGACTCCTCAGGCCATGACAGAAAAGACCTTGCTCAATATCAGCTTGAAAAAATAAATAAAAAATACAATTCAAAGAAATAAAACATCTTTGTTGGAGATGTAAATTCTAGTGCGGTTCCTGTGTGTTCCTGCAGCTGTTAAATTAATTCACATCCCCAAGGATATGCAGTGTATCTAGTCATATGGATTCAGGTCTTATTTACATGTGAAAAGGTTGGACCTTGATTGCCGCGATTAATCAGCTCCCAGGATTTTATTGGTTTTGTGTTTGTGGATGGGTGGTGTCATCCAGTTGGCAGCAAACACGCTTCTCTCCACTTTCTTGTTTTGACCTGGTGTCAATATTTTGGGCATGGCGTTAATATAGGTGAAATATTTCTACATGTTAAAAGTTTTTTAATATATATAGAGATTTTTTTTATGTTTTCAGACATTTTCAAACTATCCAAATTGTAAAAATTTCTCACAATGTGTCGTGATGTGATGCATTGTGAGCATGTATTTAGGCTATTTGTGTATATGTGACACCTCACACGTCGAAGTGGGCCTTTTGTGGGTTAATGCAGAGAGGACAGAAATCTCTGGAAGCGTCCAAATCACACATTCTCTCTACACTGTAGAATCCTGAGTCTTATAGCCATATAAATATTACCCTCGTGGGCCCACGTCTCTCCCAGGTATAGACAGAGCAGTATAATCAGAGAGTGGTGTCACCGCGGGGTCAGAAACAGCGCTGGTCACGTGGTTCATTGTCACTTTACACCTCATAGACTTCAATGCATTTTGTAAACTTCCGGTTGGCCGTTTGTCACTATACGCCAATAGATGTGTGCGTAGAAGACCTGGCCCCATGAAGTGAACGGGAGTGACGCAACTCTCCATTCTAGGGCTCTGGGTATAGAGTCTACAGGACGCTGGAGAGGATGACAGCTACTCTGACCAGCTACACTGTGTTGGCCATAATTGGGGGTTCTGGAGGAAGCCAGGGCTGCTGGGTGTAATTGGACGACAGCCAGGAACCTGTGAAGGGGTGGGGGTGGGGGTGTGGAGGGGGGTGTTGTTGGTGGCTGTCGCTACCTCCCTCCCTCCCTCCCTCCCTCCGTCCTTCCCCCGTTTTCACTGGTCAACTCAATTATTTCCACGGTGAGAGGCAGTGGGCCACTGAGACTTGCATTCCTTTCCTTCAAAACGACCCAGGTGGGGGAGTGGTGGAGGGAAAAGCTTGTCAGAAGGGCAATAGTGAACATTTGCAGGAATGGCTAGTTTTTGCTGAGTCACGCAGTATGTGAGTGGATGGACACATTCGAATTAGATATGCGGCATAACACAAGATTTATGAGGGCACGCTCGCATATGAGTGAGGGCGCGCCAGTTCCTCAAGACATTCACATTAATTCCTGTACAAGCGTGCGCACGCACACGCACGCACGCACGCACGCACGCACGCACGCACACATTGTCAATGCTGACACATTGAATGACAGCCAGACAAGCATGCACAAATAGAACAAATACACACCCACAGTCACTATACACACGCACACGCACACGCACACGCACGCGCGCACACACACACACACACACACACACACACACACACACACACACACACACACACACACACACACACACACACACACACACACACACACAGTAGACTGACACTAATTTGCCGTGCTGGTTTGGCTTTCTGTTCAGGCCTTCATGTCATGGTGAATGCCCCCCTGCCTACCCCCTCCAAATGTAATTAAAGCTCTTTTGGAATACAATGGCCAGTACTGACAGTGGGTGAATGGGGAGCACTATGTAGGGCCGACCATCACTCTCTGCACAAAGAATGGGAAAGCAGCACTCTTGTGCCTGCTCCAGCTAATTTGGTTGCGAAAACCCATTATAACTTTTGTTGAGTTGAGAAAATAAAAGGCTCTCCACTCCAGTGTTGGTGAGTAAAATTGACTTATATTCCATCCACACAAACCATAGAGGGACATCATCTTGAGTATCGGCAAATGGCCAACCCTCAAGCCCCCTACACTACAGATTAATAGAATAAAAATGGATGAGAGAGAGAATGTGTGTGTGTGTGTGTGTGTGTGTGTGTGAGAGACTCACATCGAGCAGGGCTGTTTGCGCATGCTCACCTCTGCTGATCAGGTTGGGTTGAACACATATCCCACACAGGGGGAAAACATAAAAGAACAAAAAATCATTTTGGGAGACACCACTTGGGAGCAAAGTGGGAGTGGGGGGTTAATAATCACGAGACTCCAAAAATCTGGATTGTTGCCAGGAATGTCTATGGGAATATTGTATCTTCAAGGTTCTGCATGCACTTTGTGTCTGTGTAGCTCAGCTGGTAGAGCTCTTGCCTTTTGACCACAAGGTCATGGTTTTGATCCTGGCTGGGCACCGCCAACTCAGCGTATGAGTAGTATGGCTTAGGAGCGGCAAGTCATCCGGCAAGTACTGGGAGCCGATGGTAGGTGTGGCGCTCCACCTCAGCAATCCATCTTGAGGGGTCTAGCACAGTGGTTCTCAACCTTTTCAGGCCGCGACCCCTAAAATAATCATATTTTAACTGGGGAGCCCCCACCCTGACGCATTAAGAATTGAGGCATTACATTTTGAATAACATGGTTCTATCGTGAAAATAGCACATCTACATGCTCACAACTTGCGAGGCGTTGTGAGCATGTAGATTGGCTATTTTTCACAAATTCTGGCATTCTGCCTCTAACGTTTGACATTTTGGCCAATGCTTAATTTGTCATTATAGAGGTATTAAAAGTCCTTAAATTGTCACTTTAGAAATGTGCATGTACCCCCATTACACTTAAACTTTGGTTGGTTTGTTTACTGTTGAGTGAGAAAACAATGTCCCACATTAAGTTAATCAACTGGGGACCCCCCAAAATAATAACCCTAACCCACAGGTTGAGAACCACTGGTGTAGCGCATTGTAACAGGGGCAGACTCCTGTGTGTTACCGGCTGATACCGACAATAAGCCACTCCCGACCTACTTGTTGAAGGAGTGTTGCACTCAAGTAAAACATGCACAGGCATGTTGTGTAGATTGGTAATGTTACAAAAAGGTTACAATGACCAAGGAGCCGGTGGTGGACTACCGGCAGAGCACAACGAGCCCACAAAGTCCCATCACTAGCCAAGGGGAGGGGGTTGGAGATGGTCGATACATGTGAATGATAAACTGCACTGCAGTGGTGGGAAAAGTGCTCACATTCTTATGTAAAAGTATCAATACTGCAATGTAGAAGTATACTCCGTTACAAGTAAAAGTCTGGAATTAATTATTTAAAAAGTACAGAAGTATTGGTATCAAAATATACTTAAAGTACAAAAGTAAGAGTACTCATTATGCAGAATGTCCCATTTTACAAGTTCAAAGTGTATATTTTTGAAAATAGAAAATCTACAGGCTTGTAGATTGTAGATCGTCTATTTTCAAATGGCCGAAATGTATATACTGTAGGGCTGAAGTGTCTAATGTACTGTATCTTTTGTGATCAGATTTACAAAGCATTTATTAGTAACTAAAGTTTTCAAATAAATGTAGTGGAGTAAAAGTTCAATATTTGGATCCAAGATGTAGTGGAGTAAGTCAAAGTATTGGAAATTGGAAATACTCAAGTAAAGTACAAATACCTAAAAAATGTACTTAAGTATACTTAACCAGTGTCAGGGAGTATTGTGTATAGTCACTCTTGAGAGCGTAAAATATGTTTCATTGTACACTCTCCAGTAAGGGTCCATTTGGTTACCAACTCTCCATCATTTAGCTGGGGACCACCTAGAACACCCTCTGGTTGAAAACCACTGGTCTATTGTGTTGCTGTGCTAGTGGGGCACATTACACATTGCCCCCTATTGACACAATAAAGTGACTTGGCCAGTCCTTTGTGCCAGTAGCCATCAGGCTCCACAATAAGAAACTTTACTGTACGGTCTGTACTATTCTGTTCTTGAATGAATGAATGAATGAATGAATGAATGAATGAATGAATGAAGCTTGATTGTGAAACATGGTTTCAACAGGTCTATTTTTCTTTCTAGAGTAACCCCAAAAGACCATTGAGTTCAATGGAGGAATGGTGCCCCTGTTCTGTTCGGTTCCTCAAGCTGTATAGAAATGTAGAATGGCCCTTTTCTGATTGGACAATAGTTCTCCGAGAGATGTCAAGCTTCACATGACATCACAATATAAATAAGCAACCACAAAAGAAATTCCCAGAATTGCACCTTTCTAGTTGTTAATAGATTGTATATTTACTAATTATTATTGACTGTGGTTGATATTCCAAAATACAATATACAGTATGCAATTTGCAGTGTAGAACAAATGGGCAGACAAAATAAATAAAGCTCAGTACAGATATACACTCCTTTGCTTAAGTCACAGCCAAGCAGGTAACAACACCATTTATCAGTGCATGGCAAGTTCTTTAAGGTTATCTAAGCCTATCTAAGCGCTCCCCGCCCCACCACAGGGGGGCGCGGGAGGTGAACTCAAAGAAAAAATGAACACTCCTTTTTCAATCTGATTGAAACACACACACACACACACACACACACACACACACACACACACACACACACACACACACACACACACACACACACACATATATATATACCGGTAGGTCTACATAAAAAAACAGCAAAGGGGGCACGGTAGCGCTGTCGCCTCACAGCTAGATGGTCCTGGGCTCGTGTTCTCTCCTCCGTGTCATCAGTGCCCACACTCAACACAGAAAGGGTCTTTCTCTGTTGAGTTCTTTCCGTGTCTCCTAGGGTAGGCACCCTCACAAAACACATGCCGTAATCCTGGTCTCTATAATGCCTCCCCCTGGCCAGCCGGGGCGCCTGATGGAGGGAGGGGAAAGGAACTGGTTGGAGTGATCCTTCCACACGCTACGTCCAACCAGGGAAGCTCCCCCTGTCAGGTAATAAGAAGCAGCCTGCTCACTCCTCATGCACTGAAGGAAGCATGAGCTCAGTTCGGGGCTCATCTCCCCAGGCGTTGGCAGAGGGAGAGCAGAGCCCAGGATTACAGCTTAGGCAATTGGCACATGGGTGAAGAATGGGTTACAAAATCGTGGGACCAAAAAAAAAAAGAAAAGAAAACAGCATGCTGTGTTTGAGCTGTAAGATTTGCTCTTTAAGGCGCCAGTTTGCCTCCTATTAGAGGATCAGGGAAAGTGTGCAAATACTGGCCTGATGGGAAACTTAATCAATCCCTTAAGCATACAAAACATTGCTGAATAGAAACACGGCTACCCCCCCCCCCCCCCCCCTCCCCCTTCATCTATTTACCTCACAAGGACGTGACACTCCTTCAGGCATTTAAGGAGGGGCGGGGGGGTTAATGTGTGTGTGTGTGTCTAAAGTAGATTCCATAATCAGGGATGTCAGCGTTCAAAATTGTCCGAGGTCAGGAGCATTTTAACCCCATCGTGGAAATACATGGCTGTTAACCCGGGTTCACCTGGCCTCGTGTGTCCCCGTCACAACCCTCCGAATGGAAAGACATAGGAGGGCCATTAAGAGGCGACATGCCATCTGTGTCTGCTGCAGGGATACTTGAGGGCCTGCGAGGCCCACGCGAGGGGAGGGCGCCTTCTTGCTATTCCTCTCCTGTCACCCTCGTTATTCTCCTCTGCCCTCGTCCCCGTTCGGGTTGGGAGAGTAAATCATCTCAGAATCTGGGTTCTTTTCTTTTTTGCTCGGTGGCTTTGTTTCAGGTTGTGTTCAGAGTTGTGTCTTTGATTTGGCTCTTCGTCTTTTCCTGCCGTTGTGCGGCTTGCGCTAGTTTTATCAACCCCCTTTACTGCTGCGCCTTGGGTAGGACCACCCCGTTGCTGCTGCCCCTGAAACTGTTCACTCTCTCGGAGAACTAATGGCTCGGCAGTCCAATTAGAGAACAGTAACCATAGCAGGACGGTCTTGTGACAAAGATATGGCAGGTGAGAGAGAGGCTGCTCACTGTGCTCGGGTTACGAATGTGTACAATCCCTCCTCACTGTAAAATCCCCAGTGTTAACTTGACTCTGAGAGTCTACAAATGGAACCAAATGGATCTGTAAGGTTTGTTTCATTCCATTTGTACACTCTCGGTTAAATTAGACTTTCCACCCAATTTTACTGTCCTCCTTCAAGTCACTTTCTTAGTATTTCTTCTTTTTTAGAGTCTCCATAGAGACTGAGTGGAAGAAACCCCCAGAGTTAATTTCACTTTGCGAGTGTGCAAATGGACCCGTAAGGGTCCGTGTGGAATTGCAGCACAGTTAATAGATATGATGTGGTCGATATTCAGCTGTACTTTTGACAGCACTGAGCGATGAGTGTAATTAAAACTGCTCTAGTCAATGTAAATGAACATGTGATTGATGTGAAGGAACAAAATGTCTTGTTTATTTAGCATAAACTATAAGGGAAGGATGTGCCGTCTAATTATCGCAAGGTCAACTTGGCTGCAGACAAGAAATCTAGTAATGACCTAGCCAATGTTCAATCAGAGCAAATCTGAAATCTATAAATGTTTTATGTTTCATTATTTTGTGTATATATTTTGGGCCTATTCAATACACAGATATTAACTGATTTTAACAGGTCTGGTTCATAGTTTTGCTTATTGCTCAGAATTACATACAGTACACAGTAGTACTGTATCATTGAGAAGGATTTATTCACACCTTGACAATTGACAGCCCTGCGTCCAGGTCTTGCCTGCCAGTTTGTTTGCATTGGCAGTTTCAGTAGGCTACTTAATGAGAGAATGACCATAGAGTAGGATATATAATACTGTTTATTTACAATTTAGGGATTTAGCAAATACAATTACCCAGAGCAACTTACTTTTCAAGTTCTTAGCACTGTGAGTACTGTGTTCGATACAGTTTATGTGTGTGTGAGAGAAGGGAGAGAGAGAGACGCACAGACACTGAGAGACACACACAGTGGAAGAGAGACAGACACAGACACATGCAGTTTGATATAACTGTCAGAAAGTGTAAGTATTATTATTAGGGCATGGCTCCTGGTGTAGTTTTGTGCTCCTCTGGGCAGTGGGCACACTGTTCTAGTTTAATATTGTTGTTTATGCTGTATGTAATTATTTAATATAATGCATACATTCCTTTCCAAGTCAAATTTGAAATGCTGAATTCTGAAGCTGTATTAAAAAAGAATGTTGCTAACAGCAAGCTGACGAAAAGCATGTAATTTCTTGCTCAAGCTTGGCTGATACTGTTATGCTAGCACCTGGATCTGGAGCATGTGTGCTTCCTCTCTTTCCCTCCCAATTGGCCGTGGGTGCTCAGCTGACAATTAATACTCAGCAATGCATAACCCACTGAGGTGGAAAAAGTGGCATTCCAAAATAATGAAGCAAGACGATTAGCTCAGGAAACCATTTCCTTTATTCCTCCAGCTGCTAATGCGTTTCGGCGTGTAACCTTCAGCAGAGCAAACTAGAACCAACAAACAACAACAGTTATGCTACTGTAGCAGTTCGTACTTCCAACTCATTCAAGAAATGAAATTCCTTTTAGTATCCTATTATAATTTCTCCCTCAGCTTTAAGCTTACAGCCCTCCCAGTTTGTTGGCAGAATATGAACGGCAATGGCTCAGGAGCAACCAGACCCTTGGCTTCTCTGTGTCATGTCATTGTTCCGACGTTGCTCCGACGTTGCGTTGGTCCGACTCTCACTCTGAAATAAAGTACACCGTTTTTAAGTCCGTTCCCCTCCTTTTTAACTTTTTGAGTGCTCGGATCTCTCCTCTCTTTTTCAACTCTGATGTTGTGTAGGTCTGACTCGCCCCATTACTAACCCTCTCCCTGATCTCCCTGACCCTAACCCTAACCGAACACGTAGCCAGGTAGTCGGAGTAATGAGATGTCGGACTCAGGGACGTGCTGGCCATTGGGAAAAGCGGGACAATTCCCGAACGGCCGGTTCAGTCCAGGCCGGCCATTAGAAAAAATAAATAAAAAAATGTCGGCTTCTTCGTTCCATTTTGGGGGATGGGCGGCCAACAAAGTAAATTGTCGGCCAGAAACCTTGTATCTCCAAGTTTCAAATGTATACATTTTTTCGCAAAGTAAAGCCCTGCTTCATCATACACTGTTGCACAAAAGTAGTGAAAACAGCCGATCTACAAGCACACAACGCCTCGCGGTGCGAGGCGTTGTGTGCTTGTAGATCGGCTGTTTTCACTAGTTTAAATCATTTTTTAAATACAAAACAAACGGTTTTGGACAAACAAGGTTTCCACCCGACAACGACGAAATATAACTCATGTAATTGGCCCACTGGCTTGTCACTTGTCATGATCTGAAATGGCAAATCTTTGAGTAGCAGCAGCAGCGCTATAGAGAGAGATCTCTCTCTATAGCGCGCAATGAGGGCCTCTACAACTCTTTTTCCCGGGCTGAATCAGGGGCCCAGCACGTCCCTGGTCGGACTTAAGGGCTGTCCCCAGCTTCTCCTGGCATCATGGCAAAGCTCCCAACGAGCAGGTTGGAACCTTACATGTTTGCCTCCACCATCAGAGTGTGTGAATGGGTGGATACAGTAATGCACATTGTAAGGCTTTGGATAAAAGTGCTATGCAGACCATTATATTTACCATTAACATGCCCATATATGGAGGCCACATAACAGCCACACTAACAGAATCCATATATGGCCAAGACAGCCCATATCTGTGCGGCTGGTTCAGACAGGGATCTCTATGTATGGGCATAACAGCGTATGATGTCAGATGTCATAGACATAGGACTTTCACATATCGAATAACCGAGTAAGCATGTTTGGGCTCTCACAGCATACAGTATCTCCATATACAGCACATGGATCTCCATATATGGGTACCAGCAGGGTATATGGGTATACATCACTGGTCAGATGGCCAAGAATTGGTGTGACCTCGCCCTTTAGGGCGAGGGCATGTCGCCCTGAGGCGTCTTACTAGTTACACACATATAGGGACACCACAAATGCTACAAATGTCACCGTTTGTAGCCGAAACAAATGTAGGTTACAGATCTCTTCATTGATATGACAATGACCATCAAACAGGATCCTAATATTACACCGTACATACTGTGTGTGTCTGTAATTGGCTTCAAATAAATAAATAATAAACACACACACAAACAAGCAGGTACTGTATATGAGACTGCTTGGTAGCCACAATAATATATTGAGATGCTTTTTTATCTTTTTCCAAAACTACTGCCTATTTAAAGGCTAATTCAATAATCCCTCCTAAGAGCTATCTTCTAGAATCATTTTAAGTGTGCTTTTCTATGTTCTTCTTTTATCTTCTCAAAACTGCCTTTAGGTACAAGTTACTTCGAGTAAGTTTTGAGGGTTCCATTATTAATATGTAGGCTATTAATTCAATTATTATTGCGACCGTCAGGTCGCAGTTACTACCAAAACCTCGACAGGCTGTCTGTCAGTCTGTCAGTCAGTCTGTCAGTCTGTCCGTCAGTCCGTCACGTCACACTTTTCCCCAACTCATATCTCCGCCACCGTTGCCTCAATCCATGCCAAACTTTGCACACACACTCCTTGCCTGCCAATCCACAACCTCCACCCCTCCCGGGACCTCCAGAGCTCCAGGGACCCCCAGGGACCCCCTGTCGCCGCCGCCAAAAAGTGCTAAAATGACCAATGACCACCCCAACAGGGCTGTTCACAGGGAATTCCCAAGGACCACCGACTCCTGGTGCTCCAGAATGGATGCAAAAGTGGTCGCACCCCTAGTGGAGGACCCCCGCCACTGCAGCGCACATAAAATGCCGTAATTCGGGATAGGAGCGACCGGGAGAGCCGGGGACGGTACCCACGCACCCGCCTCGGCGGCGCCAAGAGAGCCGTCAACATGATTCTGTCCCATATAGCGCCACCATCAGGCCCATTTTTTCAAACACATTTTTGGACACTGCTCCTACAGATTTTGCCCTAAAATCACGCAAATCGGTACACAGTATGTCTACACTCATGTCATCAACATGGATCTGTCCTATTTAGCGCCACCATCAGGCCCATTTTTTCAAACACATTTTTGGACACTGCTCCTACAGATTTTGCCCTAAAATCACGCAAATCGGTACACAGTATGTCTACACTCATGTCATCAACATGGATCTGTCCCATATAGCGCCACCATCAGGCCCATTTTTTCAAACACATTTTTGGACACTGCTCCTACAGATTTTGCCCTAAAATCACGCAAATCGGTACACAGTATGTCTACACTCATGCCATCAACATTGATCTGTCCCATATAGCGCCACCATCAGGCCGACTTTTTCAAACACATTTTTGGACACTGCCCCTACAGATTTTGCCCTAAAATTACGCAAATCGGTACACAGTATGTCTACACTCATGTCATCAACATGGATCTGTCCCATATATTTTTTCAAACACATTTTTTTGGACACTGCTCCTACACATTTTGCCCAAAAATCACGCTGCGACCTGACGGTCGCTTATCTCCCGATTAGGGAGTCTTACTGGTTTAATAAGTACAGAGATAGGCTATGCTATGTACATAAATATCATAATCTTTCTGAAATATGGAACACAAATATTGAAATAATGGTGCTTCCTAAATGAAAGCCAAAAAATACAAGAAGGCAAGGGACCGTTTTGCTTGAAATTGTTCTAGTCATTGCCAACTTCTTTCAAAAAGCCTCTGAGAATAAGACAGAAGGCTACTATCATCAGATGCGAGAAAAGACTAACACTAGTTTGGTTTCCAACATTGTCACTCGCCCAGAGCCGTCCTTTAAAGACAAACCTTAATGCTATCCAATAACCATCATTTGCACCTTACACATATGCCCATGACGCGCCAACTCGTAGACAGCCTGTGTTATGAGATTCACAAAGTGCATTTATCTCCTAATCTAACTTTTAAATAAATAGATAGATATATATATAGATGTAAGAAAAAAGATAGATAAGAGGAAAAAAACAAGAGCATGTTCATGTTTAAAACGCGGCCCTCTCTACCAGCCATTACAAAAGGTAAAATCAATAAAAAAATTGGGCACTGAGCGATTAAATATTGTTTCATCAGTGTGTTAAGGAGCAGTTGGGCAGTTCCCTAGAATCAAATCACCTACCTGCAAGCATTACCTCCCTGAGGTCATTATATGTCAACTAATTTAAGCGCATATAAAACATTCCTGGTACTATGAGGTCACTGACCCTACATTATGGCAAAGCACTTCCAGTGACATTAAGTCGATGCTTATTGGAAGAGGAGCAATCCCCTTCCAAAACAGCAGTGAATACCCAGTTTCAGTCCAAGATAGTGCTTGGTTGGTGGAAACTAGAACTGTCAACAATGAACCTCTGAACTGAATATTGCATAATATTCAGAAGGTTTCTTGCATGGCTACTGTAGTCACCCGCAACCAGTTGTGTGTACTGTTTTGGATGCAAACTGTTCTCAGCTATACTGTAGCTCAGTTGTTTGGGGTTTTAAGGGCACCCTTATGCCTAAACTTTGTATGCGTTTTTTACCAAAAAAGAAAAAAGTTAAAATTTCCCGTCTATAAGCTCACAATTGTATTTGAATTATTTTCAAATGCTTTTCAAAATACCTATAAAGTTTAGTCATATGGGGTAAGGTGACACGCAAGATAGAGCCCTATAGAAGCAAAGAATAGGGGAACACAAAAATAGTGCACATCACAGACCATGCATGCATGTCTTGCACCAGCGGACAAACAGCAGTGCAATGCAGATATCATACAGCAACTTGATGGGAAACGTAAAGACTTGGAGGGACATTTTTAAAAGAATTGTAGCAGTGATCAATTTATTGTGTAAAAGAGGATTTGCCTTTAGGGTAGATGAATGGTTTTAGGTCAACTTATGGTAATTTTCTTGGCATACTAGAATTGCTACCACAGATAGCCACTCTTAGCTGAACATAAATTAAAATGTTTGGCAGAAAACTGACACAGTGTCCTATATTTGTCATCGACAGTATGTAAATAATTAAAGCATTGAGCTAATTGGTCAGGACACTTGCCAAACATTAGCAGATGCCAAATATTTTTAAATTGTTGACTCCTCCCCAGACCTGTCACATATGGACCAATTTACCTTCATATCGTCTCTGTGGGTCCAAAACTGTTACTTTTCACTTTCACTTGGAAAAAAATAAAAACAAATAAAAAAGCAGATCTACAAGCTCTACAACACTACTACACAACTACTCTGCAGTATGACGAAGCAAGAGATTAATTTACGGGGGGGAAAAAACATGAAAAGTTGAAATGAGTGATTCATTGGCATTGAAGCTAGAAGCTCACAACATGACCTGGCAGAAAATAAGTAACGCTCGTGCAGCTGGTACTAGTTGGGAAAAGCCAACGAGGCCGACCTGTCCCCAAACCCTTTAAGCATCGGAAAGCCCTTCACTCTTCACCCCTGTCACTGACTTTGTTGAAAACACCATTTCGAATCATCTAAAACAATTATGAAAATGTACTATCACATGAATAATTATTAAAAAAAAAGAAAAAGAAAGAAATATATATATATTATATTTCACAATGTTTAAACAATATCAGTACTTAACGTAATGGCAATATGTAGGCTATACGTTTTGTGGCGATCTGCGCCTTTAAGGCTGCTCCTGTACAGCACATAATGCAGACTAATACAAATAAGGAAACAAACCAAACACACATAAGAACAGGGAATAACCGTGGAAAAACACAACTGAAAGCTGACTGAACAGATAAGGCACCAGGATTAATCAAGCCTCTCCATGGTAACTTATGTGACACTGCTCTCATGAAACGGAGTCAAGGCTAAATTCAGCCTGGATAACTGGAGAATCCCATCTTAATCCCCTATCTACTGTAGGTTTTGTGAAACAGGCAGGTGTCTAACAGTGATATCATAGAGGAAAAGGTACTGTACACTCTCTGCTGCATATCCATCAGACCTGGACATGAACTTAGCCAACAAACTCTGGATGACTCTGAGGGTGAGAAGTGCTCGACTAAATTGCACTTAATATGCAGTCAGTATACTCCACACTGCTTTTTTTCTGGATTTTTCTAACTTTGCCAGTGAAAAACTGCCAGGGTGTGTGGACATTTTAACTTTTTTAGGCAGAATAGAAAATGAGCTGCAGAGTAGCATGTGCCAAACACATCTCAGCTCATTGTCACTTATGTCAATAGAGTCAGTCCTTGTCAGACAGACAGAATTTGACGATCTAGTGGATGATTTTGCGAGGAGGAATTCATATAGGAATTCAAGCAGGCATGTGCCCATGGCTTCATAGGGTCAATGATCCAGCAATAAAATTGCAAGTTGGATTTAAACCATATTAACCCACTTACTGCTTGCTTTTTGAGCGGTGGTCACAACGCTCCTATACGTGGCCGTGTGTGTGGGTATGTCTGCGTGTCTGTCTGTCTGTCTGTCTGTAGCCTGTCAGTACCTTTTTTGACCACACATGTTAAGGGAGGGGCGCTGTTGTTCAGGCCAGACCAGACACACACACACACACGCACACACACGCGCACACACACACACACACACACACACACACACACACACACACACACACACACACATTTTATTTTATTGTATGACGAATAGTTCAAATAGCCAATTTGCAAGCACACTATTTTTTGCTGGTTCTGACATTTTTACCCACCATGGCAGACAGGACATGGGACCTTTCCACTAGGTTGGCCGTTGTGGCTCCACAGCTGAGATCGCTACATTGACTTAACCACCACAACCGTGTGTGTCAAACTAAGTGGGGAGTTATAATTAACTTTGTTATTATGGCAACAACTTTATTAATTGCATCCAGCAACACAGACTTTTCCCTCAGTTGATAGACATATTAATTCAATCATGTAATGATTTGCTCATTCACACTGATATTAGATGGCTTGAAATGCATTTAAACAGTTGAGTTAACTACCAGAGGAGAGTCTAGTGTTCCTCCGTAATTAAAATAGTCTCTAATGGAGCATGGATGTTTTTCATCACCTGAATCAATCGACTCAACATGGAGCTGCAGGGCAGAGATAGAACAGTCACACAACGTGTGGAGAAACTTCATGCAGGTCCCCAAAAAAAGCTCACACCATTTCAGCTTATCTAACTTTATACAGGCAAAACTTCCCCTATTTTGCAAATCGCAGTCAGGCCTACATAGTACAAATGATTGTTGACTGATTGATGACTGTTATGACTACTGTTTTGCCACTGATAGATTTGTGAAGGACACATTCTGTGTGAATGTTGAGGGAGGAGTTTGGATTGAAAGCAATGGAGATAGTAACATCAATGAATACTTATGTCAACGCGAGTTGTAAAGTGATTGACATTCAGTCATCAGATCACTTTGATTTTGCGACAGTCGTTCCAGGTGGCAGGTTCTGAAAAGTTCCTGAATTATATTCACGATATATTCCCTCATTCAAAGGGTCTTGCTCTTTTTATCCTCTCAATATTTGGCTCAACTTACACATGCGAATTGACATTTTCACACATGAATGCCATTAATTGCGACCGTCAGGTCGCACTTACTACCAAAACCTCCACCGGCTGTCTGTCCGTCTGTCCCTCCGTCACACGTCACACTTTTGCCCTGCTCATATCTCCGCAACCGTTGCCCCGATCCATGCCAAATTTTGCACACATACTCCTTGCCTGCCAAACTACAACCTCCAAGGACCCCCTTGGAGGTAAAAAATGACCAAATGTGCAAAAATGACCAAATCACCACCCCAACGGGGCTGCTCACGGGGAATTCCCGGGGACCACCGACTCCTGGTACTCCAGAACGGATGCAAAAGTGGTGACGCCCCCAGTGGAGGACCCCCTACACTGCAGCTCACATAAAATGCCGTAACTCGGGCTAGGAGCGTCAGGGAGAGCCGGGGCCGGTACCTATTTGTCCGCCTCGGTGGCGCGGAGACCCCACCTCTCATTTCTCACATGGCCCTCTTCTAGCGCCACCATGAGGCCGATTCTTGCAAAACACATTTTTGGACACTGCTCCTACAATTTTTGCCCTAAAATCACGCAAATCGCTACACAGTATGTCTACACTCATGTCATCAACAGGGATCTGTCCCATATAGCGCCACCATCAGGCCGATTTTTTCCAACACATTTTTGGACACTGCTCCTACAGATTTTGCCCTAAAATCACGCAAATCGCTACACAGTATGTCTACACTCATCTCATCAACATGGATCTGTCCCATTTAGCGCCACCTTCAGGCTGATTTTTTCAAACACATTTTTGGACACTGCTCCTACAATTTTTGCCCTAAAATCACGCAAATCGGTACACACTTGCTCTACACTGATGTCATCAACATGGATCTGTCCCATTTAGCGCCACCTTCAGGCCGATTTTTAAAAACACATTTTTGGACACTGCTCCTACAGATTTTGCCCTAAAATCACGCAAATCGGTACACAGTATGGCTACACTCATCTCATCAACATGCATCTGTCCCATATAGTGCCACCATCACATTTTTCCACACTTCTACACATTTTGGCCTAAAATCACGCTGCGACCTGATGGTCGCTTATCTCCCGATTAGGGAGTCTTACTGGTACTGTAATAACTGCATGCATCACTGCTCAGCATCTGACTACTGCATGCACACTGCCCTGACAACCAGGTCCGCGCAGGAGGGGCGGGACAATCCCTTGTGGCCTGCCGTCTGATTGGCCTGCCTGGGCAATCAGGGTGAGCTCGCTTGTCGCCCTGAGGCCGCTTACTAGTATACCGTAATTCTATTCACAACCATGCTTTGGACATATGTGATATGGCTCATATTGGTACCACACAATGCATCTGTGTTTTTATGCACTTACACAATAATGCACTCCTACGCTGTTGTACTTTACTGGACCTGTGGCTGTTAAAAGTGATTACTCATATTTCAAGCCATATTTCTCACGCCCCTCATTTGGGATCCTTTTAATTAACTGGCCCCCATTCCAAACTAATTGAATAGCCCTGTTGAATTGTAGCCAGGGGCAACGCAGCACTAACTATTCCCAGCATGTCATAAATGATTGTGGTTTGTCTGACGTGCAGCTTCATCCAGCTGTCCTGGCACGGCTGGCAGTGGTTGATGTACTTCTCCAGTGGCCCATAAAGCCTGTGTTCTATAAAGGCTGGATTTTATGAGAACAATGAGATGGGGAAAGATGTCACAATGTCGATACTCTTGTCAAAACGCATATCGACAGATGGGAGGCGTGGCTGCACTATGAGTAATACAGGCTACAGTATACACTGTGGTTGACAGCTGGAGTGAGGGCGGGCAGATCTACAAGTGGTGAGGGATGAAGTTTCAAACACACTCCACAGAGCTATTCAACATCCTGACATTATCCCAGTGTTCCATCCATGATTGATGGACATCAAACCGATCCATGATAATTGCAGGAAGTCTGTTAGATCACTCGTTCTCAACGTTGTAGGGTCTAATGGACCCGTAAGAGTCCATTTGATTCCTTTCGTTAACTAAAGAGTTAAATTAACAGCGTAGATTGGGGTCCCAAAGATTTAAAAAAAAAATGTAGACTCCCAGTTAGAAACCCTTGAAGGTCCAGTGGAACCCGGATGGGCTCCGGACCAGACGTTAGCGCTAGAAAATGTTAGATGAACATGCTTGAGGCAGCCATTACTGCAACATACTGCAGCACTTGGGTGCATGATGTGAGAGTGCATTTTATTGGCACCGTAGAGCAGTTTACACGAGCCGCACGTTTTTATGTATTGCGGGAGTGGCGTAAATCGTGCAGCAGTTATTACATGCCGAAATGTTGTGAGGTGATGGTGATGGTGATTATTAAGTATGGCGGATTACAATAAGTGTTTTGCCATTGCATGGCAGGCACACTTATTGATTCTGCTGTACATACAAACATTTACTCCTAGCAGCTGATCCGTACAGTAGTAGTTTTGGAAAAAAGACAAGTAAAAAAAGGCACTGAAGCAGTAGTTAGCAGTGGTACATGTGTGTTTTCGTGTATAAGGCTTTTGTGAAACCTTGAAAATGTGTTGTAGAGAGGTGGCTGTGTGTAGTCAAGCCAAGTTGGGTAAAGTCATTTAGTCGATAGCAAAGTTGTGAATTGCATTGTTGTTTGTGAAACGTAGGCCTATTGTGGAACTGTGGATTATTGTGCCGTCTAAATGGCTGAAGGAATATAAAAAGATTATCAGTCTCTTTGAGGCGGAACATCATGTCCCATATCCAGCACTGATAACAACTCCACCTGCTGGTACTGTACGTGGCTGGTGTTCAGAGACGTGCTGGCCATTTGGGAAAAGCGGGACAACTCCCGAACGGCCTGTTCATTCCCGGCCGGTCCAGGCCGGCCATTAGGAAAAAAATAAAAATAAAATGTCGGCCATCGTTCCATTTTGGGGGCTGGGCGGCCAACAAAGTAAATCGTCACTGTCGGGCAGAAACCTCGTATCTCCAAGTTTCAAATTTGTAATTTTTTCCGCGAAGCAAAGCCCTGCTTCATCATACAAGGCAGTCGCACAAAAGTAGTGAAAACAGCTGATCTACAAGCACACAACGCCTCGCGGTGCGAGGCGTTGTGTGCTTGTAGATCAGCTGTTTTCACTAGTTTAACTCATCTGGTGCCGATCCCGAACTAGTTCGGCTTTATTTCAATCCAATACAATCTTTTTTTTATTAATTCACTTACCCCGAGCTGCTTGTAGAGTCGTGGGTGGTCCTGGCTCGCTAGCCGCTAGCCAGCTAGCCAGCTAGCCGTTCTACTCTGTCCGACGATATATTCCATTAAAAATGGTTTAAAATACATTTTTGAGCTCCCCAATGTTCACCCGATGTTCGGCGCCGCTTCCGATGAGTACACGAGTGTGCCGAACCCGAAGTAGTTCGGCTTTATTTAATTAAATGAATAAAATGATAAGAGGCCTTCTGAAGCCTGGCTTGATTTTTGTAGCTACTAGCCGAAAGCTAACAACGTCCCGGCCGGCCGTAATTTGCGAACGCAATCGCCAATCTCCGCCTAATCCAATGGAAGACCGCATCTTTAAAGGCGTATATCTCTTTTTGTGTTTTAGGAAAGCGGCGCGAGGTTTATTTACGGCGAAATCTCCCAAAAATGATCTTTTAGATGACAAAATGGGAATAGCCATTCTGTTAGCATCTTCATCCGGGACATTCCCATGCCGTGCATCAATGTGAGCACGTCAGGTCCTGGAAGCTGAAGTCCTGGAAGCTAAAGCGCTCGCCTATGAGAGATGCGCTGGCATTCTTTGGCCCCTAGAGGGCGCTGGCACGCAAAGAGTTAAAACATTTTCAAAATGGTTTTGGACATACAAGGTTTCCACCCGACAACGACGAAATATAACTCATGTCATTGGCCTGCTGGCTTGTCACTTGTCATGATCTGAAATGGCAAATCTTTGAGTAGCAGCAGCGCTATAGAGAGAGATCTCTCTCTATAGCGCGCAATGAGGGCCTCTACAACTCTTTTTCCCGGGCTGAATCAGGGGCCCAGCACGTCCATGCTGGTGTTGTTTGCATTGCATCTGTCTTTTTGAGAGTCAACACACCGCTTATGGAAGCAAACATTGTAGTGCAAGGTGAATACAGTATCGCTCACAACTAAACTCAGATTCCAGAGTGGAGAGTTAAGTTCCCATGCAACGGTAATTCTGGGCCAATGAGTCCTCGTCAGTCTGGAAGGGAGTTCTCAAGATCATCAACTCTATGACCTCGGATTGGCAAACGACCCAAAAGAGTTTTACTGCAGGCTGCATTGACACTAGTGTTAATTTTACTACACTGTATGACCGCAATAGAGCAAAAGCCTGAATCAAATTAGTGCATTTTGTATACACAGCATACAACACAAGCAGCAGCTCAGCAAATAGAGAAAAGAGAGAGACAGAGACAGATATGGGCAATGAGGAAGGAAGGCCTACATGATAGAACATGCCACCAAGCCATGTCATGAACCACTACAGCCACTCTGTCACAACTCACAACCTTCAACACTGTGATGGTTCTCATGTCAAAGCCCAAAACCTCTGGCCTGAACTGAACCTGAAAATAACTGAAATAGCAAACACACACATATAATTGTAGTGACCAAGAGCCGCATACAAAATTGTTCCCTGATAAACTCACTACCTTCAACGGCAGACAACACAAACACAACATACAAACTGTAGATTCACATCAGCATTCAAATTCAATTCCAGAGCCAGAAACAGTCACATCAACATATGTGTCATTTCCACCCAGTCATTGGTTTCCGAAATGACAGCAATCGTAACAACAGATTGAATACATTCTGTATGTGTAACAGGCCTGGCAATAAAATATATTATGAATATGATTCTGAACAGCAAATGAATTATATGAATCCTATGTGGATTCCAATGCTTTCCATGTAGCAAGCTTCCCTGCCAGGGAGGAGTGATGAGAGATGGGTAGAAGCCGAGATGTAGTCTCAGTATCTTCGGTGTGTCACGGGTCGTTGCTTGGAACGGTGATACATGTGCAGTTAACCACTGCACCCTCTAGCATGAGCTAGACAGATGATTTGCTCAACACAATTTGTCTTTTTTCGTTATAGGCTTAGACTCTGTAGCACCACCACACAATATCACAATGTGCAAAAAAATATATCATAAGACAAAAACAAACTCTTTCTTTGAGGAAAATGTGTTCCACTACAAAATATAAAAGGACCTGAAATAGATAGTAGAGATCAAAATAGCACAGATAGATAAAAGAAAGAAAAAAAAAAGAAAAGAAAAGAAAACCCACAAAGGACAGGGCCATGAAAAGGACAAGTGGTATAGTATTAACTTTTCAAAGTGACTTCTTGGTCACAGATGGAACCCTCTAGAACAGTGATTATCAACCTTTGGATTGGTGTGCATAAGGTCATGGACCCCCATTTGATCATTATTTTAATCAGCAATGGGACCCCTATCTACACTGCAACATCCCCACGTAACCCCCCCAAGGACCCCTTTAATGATCCCCGGACTCCACATTGAGAACCACGTGCTCTAGAACAGGGGTCCTCAGAGTTACTAC
The DNA here is from genome assembly GCF_963921795.1 of Nannobrachium achirus. NCBI lineage: Eukaryota > Metazoa > Chordata > Actinopteri > Myctophiformes > Myctophidae > Nannobrachium > Nannobrachium achirus. The sequence goes on along the minus strand of NC_137818.1, from coordinate 44,595,355 downwards.
AGGGGGTCCTCCAAATCTTCCAGTCCTTTTTATATTAACAACTTGAACTCTAGTGTACATATTCTGAGAACTGTAGCCAAAAATAGATGATCTACAAGCTCACAACACCTTGTGCTGCGAGGCGTTGTGAGCTTGTAGATCTGCTATTTTTGGTTAAAGAGGTTTGGTGTAGAGGGGAAAAAGAGCAGACAAAGTACATAGAAAAGGGTCAAATTTATTAGGTAATGACGGCTCAAGTGGTTAAATATCTGAAAACGCAAATTGACATGAATCCAAAATACACTGATGATTGTGCTGTCAAACAATGAAACTATATGGAATCTATGAACAGGTTGTGGGGGTCCCTGCTTCATCTCTCTCTCTCTCAACTAAGGGGTCCTTGGCCCGAAAACATTGAAGACCCCTGCTCTAGAATATAGAATATTCTGAAATGTGTGAAATTAAGTAGAGTACAGAGAGCTTAAAAATAGGTCTTCCAGCTCATGCAAAGCCCTGGTGCTGTTTCAGTGAAGTAATCTCCTATGGTGTCATTTCTTTCTGTTCCCAACTTGAAACGTCTACCTCAACATGACCTCTTCTAATGCGATTTCAAAGTGTCTTCATTGTTACACAGGCCCCAGAAGTAATGTAACTTACACTTACACCCTATGTGGAACACAGTTTTCTCATTTCAAATGCTTCCTCCCCTCTTATTTTGCGGTTTACTGGGATGCAAAGTACATTGCTGCAGCGCTGGTACACAGTTAAAGCTTGTGTTAATCTCTTTGTAACTCTGAGAATGTAGAAATGGAACCAGGTCCATTTATGATCCCAGGGGCCCAAACAATAGGTTCTGAGAACCTTATCTCAAACCGAGCTGTAGGACTATGTTAAACTTATAGTCTACTTGCCAGCCCATAGAGCCCATTGTGAACCCGGACATATTGAGTACAGTAAGGTTTTATGTTAGAAATGTTGAGTAAGGGTCCCCAGCATGTAGAAACTGTCGGATGCTAACTTGCATATGTTGAGCAATTTTCATAATTTTCATAATTAGCTTTAATTAGCATAATCCCCTATAATAATGGATAATATGTCAAAAACTGATTGGCCGATTTGAACAATATTGGAGTGGTTTTGGGGGTTATTGAGGATGCTGAATCCATTTTCTAAATTCAAAATGGCTGTTTTAAACCGGAAATGGCCGTATACCAACTTAAAGTGGGGTGATTTTGATACTTTTTTATGTTGTATATGGCCATTTCCGGTTTAAAACGGTCATTTTGAATTTAGAAAATGTCAGAAATGGATTCAGCATTCTCAATAACCCCCAAAACCACTCCAATATTGTTCAAATCAACCAATCAGTTTTTGACATATTATCCATTATTATGGGGGATTATGCTAAATAAATCGAATTATGCAAATTATGAAAATTGCTCAACATATGCAAGTTAGCATCCGGCAGTTTCTACATGCTGGGGACCCATACTCAACATTTCTAACATAAAACCTTACTGTACTCAATATGCCAGGGTTCACATTCTGGCAAGTGGACTATTATGTTTAGTTTGTGTAATAAAAAAAGAAGGAAAAAAAAACAAAAAAACATATGGCTCCAGGAGGAATGCCAGAGCCCTGGCATTTGTGCACATACAGTATGTGTACCACAAGACATCTCCTGAACACACTTACGGTAAATGCAGTTTTGTGAAAGTGATTTTTTTCAAATTAAATCCCATAACAGATTTCTGAGGATTCGGTAGCAACTAACCAGATTACTAACGAAACAAAGCAAAATCTGAATAGGCCTTATTACATTTTGATTACCTTGTCTCCTAATTCTATAGAATGCGTGGCAGTTGACTGTCATTTACAGACTATAATTTGAAGTGAACACTTACGGCCCTAATTACATTATATTACATTTCATTACAACCTTGATTAGATTTATGGATGGGGTGGTTCTTTAAGCACACAATTAAAAAGCATTTAATTGAGCAAATATGCCTCTGATCAAGCTGACACGTTTTTTATGGAATATCTGTAAAATGACTCACATTTTTGATTTAGTGTGATGGGTTCTATGTTTCAGTAATCAGATCATTGTTGAAGATCATTATATTACCTTTTGACACTTCAATTTTACATGACATAGGCCTAAACAGAGCAGGTGTTAATGCCTAATCTGTTGTACGATGCTCACTGAAAATAGCCAATCTACACTACACTGCGTTTTGAACTTGTAGATCTGCAATTTGTTGGCAAGCAACAGTGTCATAAGACAAAATAAAAATAAGACTTAAAGGGATATTGCACTTTCAAATAAAATAAACTAAAAAAGAAGAGAAAATGGAATGCAATGGAAAAATCACAGCCCCCTGCCTCACGCATTAGAAGGACATGCTAATGTGTGAGGGTAGCCACGGTTTTGTGTGTATGACCATGTGTTCTTCCAAGTGTTTTTCTTTTTCATTGTACCAAATATTGATATTTGACCCATTTGACCGCTCTGATGTCGTAACATATCAAAGTGTTTCCATTGTACCAAATACTGATAATTGACACCCCCACATGGTGATGTCATGTGGGTCTATCATGATCATGATCATGATCATCATCATCATCATCATCATCAGCACTGCTCACTTCACACTGGAGTGATTTTTTCATTCATTGTGGGCTCATCTGAAAGGCGAGAAAAAACGTTATAGGTCAAGTTTATATTCTACTCAAAAACATTACCGACAGTACAAAGGGGTCCTTTAGCCAATGAGGGAGCAGCGTTCTTGGTGACATCACCACCAACAAGTGCGACCTGATATGAATAACAACAACACCACATGAAACTTTTGTAGTATGTTCTCCCAAATCTTTATATACTAAGGTTATTCTCCTCAAAAAACTGGACGACAGTACAAAGGCAGGGCCTTTAGCCAATAAGGGAGAAGTGAGCCCACACTGATTCGTAGGAACAGTATTTCTTTCTTTGAAAGTGAAGCATCCCTTAAAGTTTGAAGGTACCTCAAATTTGGTATCACTTCGCTAAAAACATTGTTTAATTTTTTTTGGTCCATTGATCGTCTGTCTCTGAGCATCTCTCCTCTAAACCTTGGATCTTTTCTCCTTCAGACTGAAGAGGATTTTTTTGAAGATACTTAACAGAATCATAATATCAATATTAGCAAAACTTTTAACAGCTCACAAGCTGTCGTTCTTACTCGTACCCCAGAGAGGCGTCTCGTGCGTCATCCGCCCTCACGGATAATATGAATAATACTGCATTATCCTGGAAAGGTCTGGGCAAACCAAGTATTTCTCAATGGTTCAGAGAATTGTCTCTTTGTTTACCTCTGGAAAAAATCACATATATTCTGAAGGACAAACAAGAGGTGTTTCAGGAGATATGGGGACGTTTCATTCAATATTATGAAAGACTATAACTTGGGGCATTTAATGTCAGAACAGGGGGGGGGAGTAGTGCTGTTGTTTTGTATTTTGTCATGTCATTGCTTCTTTTGTTTTAGTCTTTTCTATATAGGCCTATACAGTATATAAAAAAAGTTGTAACAAATGTTGAAATACCTGTGGAAAAAGAAAATCTAATAAATATATTGTAAAAAAAAAAAGAAAAAAGAATACTCCTCCTCTTTATTCCTGTTGCCTAACTGATGCTCTGTCGTACGATGGTGTTGCCCGAAAAAGTAGATGATCTACAAGCTGCGATCTACGATCAGCATCATGAGGCAGTAATTGCCACCCCCTGTGGCACATGCGGAAATGCTTCTTCTCTAGTCATGCTTAACGTCAGAGGACGGCAGCCATGGTGGAAAAAAATACTTGGCGCTGGGCTGGCTGGCATTGCCTGGGGGTGGGGGGGGGTAATTTTCAATTCTGTGCCTATCAGTACATAACTGAGTCGGCATACCGTAGGAGGAATAGGAAGGGGTTTGGGGAGTTATTTAAAGTGGTCCGCTCATGTGAGAGGCAGGTCCTCGTGCATCACAAAAGGGGCCAATTTCTACTGAGACGCGGGAGGAAACACACGTGCGCGTACCACGCCTCATTGCCAGCAGGCAAACCAGGTAGTTTGCCTGGGCCCCCTGGTGTTGCCATTCTGGTCTATGATGATTGATTCCTTTCAGACCCTTCAAACAAGTTGAAACAACGCGCATCCATGAGTCGTAGTTCAGCTATTTTCGAGGCGAGCGAGACACCATCGTACGGCGACGTATGAATCAGGCTTAAGTTGTCTCATTTGAAATGGACCTTACAAGATGCCAGTTGACAAGCTTCTCTATAAACACCTCTCTCACCTGCTTATCTTGATTGGTGCATGTGGCGTTGATTTAATCATTCAGATCCAGAGCCAGCTGGGGGATTTGACTTTGTCTCCTCTGCATCCTTCAACAGCTTATTTTCTGCCACCGCACGAGTGGCAGCTACTTTGCCTTCTGCCACGTGCTTGTCAATGTGCGGAGACTTGGAGAGTCAATAGCTCTTAGCCACCTTCAGATACACATCTAAAAGGCACATGTTGTTGCAAAATTGTGTTCCTCTTATACAGTCCCACTGTACATTTTTTGAATCTTATATCATATTACGCTACGTAAATATGCACATCTTTCCACCTGAGATATGGTATGTCACAGAGAAATATCTGTTTCCGATTGAAAATATACTTGTCATTTAAGTGTCTTGCTCAGGGACACATACACATACAGTATGAGTACAGTATACTTTCACAGAGTCGACCAGTGACCTTAACTCATTTACCCCCATTTTAAGACCCCTTCTGAGGGTCCACACCGCCAGGATTTTGCCTACCTTTAACGTGGGCGCGCGCGCGAATCCATTGCGCGATGGTTCACCGATTCCATTCACAATACGATCCAGTCACGGTAAGCTACAAAACCCAACAGCCTGCCATTTCCTAAAGCGAAACCGATTGAGCCCAGCGTGGGTGTTGCATAACATTATACCGGATGGGATTTCGGCAGACAGGATACAGGCGTCGTTGTCCCGCCCCCCCATTTCCGTTTTGGAAGATCTGGATCCGGTTTTTGTGAATAGGGCCCTTCCATAGAGCGCTATGGACGGCGAATCGGCGATCATACTTTTTTGTTTTATAGTTATTAAAGCTAATTGATAACTCGCCATAGTCATAGGCAGAGTGGACCCATTTATATAACTCGTCAAACTAGTCATAGGCAGTAAATGAGTGTTAAGCAGGCCTCTCTTCCCACTAAGTCACGGCTACCCCTAATTAATGTGTAAAAGACTACTGAATACACGTACAGTATTGTCATGCTCCTTGAATATAGAAAATTCGACATATAAAGATTAATACTCTAGCTTTTTCAAAATTGTGAATAAGCTAATATCATCTATAAGACAAGATAACATAAGATAAGACAAGACAAGACATCATCATGATGCCTAGGGGGGAAATTCAAGTGTCACAACAGCGAGTGAGAGTGAAACAGGAGGAGAGGTACAGGAACATGAAGGCTTTGTAATTACAACTATTACATTTGCCTCCAATAACATCCCAATTGCATCAAGCTCATATCCCTTATTCACAGCGTCTGTCTGTCAGAGTCCGCCACGTCTCAGGCAGAATTCGCTCCTCCTGGAGAAATCATAATCAGAAATATCTACATGCTTTAGTCAGTGGGTGAAGAACAGCAGGGTTAGCAGTAGCAGGAACAGATGACTGGACACAATGTATTGATTTACACAATGCACGTTCAGCGCAGGTTGTAGCACACAGATGAGGGGATGGATCAAGATGGGAGGACACATGGTGCAAAGTAAACAAAAGCACATGGTGGTGAAATAGGCAGCAACTGAGGAACACATGGACACAGGGAAAACAAAACAAAGGCACAGGAAAACATGGCAGGAGAGGAGGGACACATGGGTGCAGATGGAGACATGGCCTGCTGCAGGATATTCTTCATATGATTGGGTAACTTGTGTACGTTTTAAATGTTTTAAAAATGTCTCTGTGCTTTCTGTGCAAGTGAAAGTAGCTCTGAAATAACATAATGAAATAGGGCCCCAATCTGACAAACTGCCAACAAGTGTTATAGAAAAAACGATTAGGCTACTGAATAACCATAATAAACCTAGACAGCGTTCCTTGTTTTAACTGACTATTTGAACGCAGAAAACTATCTATTCATGTCACACATTCTGCATGGCTGCATAGACTCTCTCTATGTCTAGACAGAGCTGCCTCCATACCCACACCCAAAAGAGAGTGATGCATGAAAAGAAAAATAAACTGCCCTTAGACCTAAAGAAAATTGTTCACAATGCACCTTTTGCACTCAAGCCTCAAGATAATACACTTACAGTATATAAAATATATGATTTGGCCTCAATTACTAATAGTATGATCGTCAGAGGGCAAATGACAGTGGAACCTATACTGCCCAGGTCTACAACCTGTAATGACTGTTACAGACAAGGAAACAAAACAGATGAAGGTTCATCGCGTTACAAAAGCCACCATTAATAATAATTACCTTCACTCCTGGCCTGACAGAAGGATATAGCTCTCTCACTCACTCACACACACACACACACACACACACGCACGCACACGCGCGCGCACACACGCACGCACGCACGCACGCACGCACACACGCACACACACATGCACGCACACAGTCTCTCAACGCACAGTGAATAGAGTTGATGGCAAATTCAGACGACATTCGTCCGTCCTGACCACCCTACCTAAAGCATTAGGAAAGATTATAATTGAAACCCATTTTTGTAAGCATATTTCTTATTCCATTAACTTAGTTTGACATCTTGAGTCTAAGTCTTATTATTTTGCAGCAGCAGATATTGAATTAACTTCAGATTATTCTATTAGGCAGTCATCCATTGTTTCCAATCTCACTGACAAAGGCTACTGTGCTTCTCACTGCTCTCTGACAGCATATTACCTCCAAAGACAATTGGTTATTATAACTTGGATGAATGAGGAAGAGAAGGAGAGATCTAAGCTGTTTAGATCGGGTGTTCTGCCATTATGGGCTCGTGCATGTGCTTGCTTGTACTGTAGTAGGGTCAGGAGTTGATTCTGAATCAGATTCAGCACTGTCTGAGAAGCAAACTTACAGCAAGCTGAAAGGTGCCTTTCTTTTTATTAGTTAAATACTGTGATGAACACCCAGACTAAGACCAAGGACTGCTCTACAACATGGTGGCCAATAAAAGTTCTCCGGTTCTCAGTATAGACAAAATCCAGGATGTTCATCATTGGACTGAATCTATTCCAATGATGGGTAGCCATTGTGGATATCCCGAGGGCATGCCTCGGGATAGTAGCCTGTCACAGTGGCAAGAGAGCTAATAATGTCAGCATTCCACATCAGGCACAGCATGCACACTTACAAACGTCAGCACAGCAGCCAGATAGGAAACTGTTACACAAGCCTGTCCGGAGGTTCAAACAGATGCAGGTTCGACACTGTGGATGATCATTCAGCCATCCACACTGATACAGGGCTTAACAGGGGAGACCTGTGGGGGATCTCTTTCAGCGAAGGAATAACCTCTTGCCCTCACTCACAGCTATGAGTCCTGGTGGAGGAGACATCTAGTACAGTGGTTCTCAACCTTTTCAGGCTGTGACTCCCTAAATAGTCATATTTGATTTGGGGAACCCCCCCACCCTGACAAGCACCTGGAATAGTAGGAGTTGAGGCATTACATTTAGAAACAGAAACAGAAATATTGTGAAAATAGCCGAACTACAAGTTCACAATGTAAGGCGTTGTGAGCTTGCGGATCGGCTGTTTTCACAATTTCTTTAAGGTAATATTTCAAACATTGGCCAATGTTTGACCATATTTTATTGTATACTGTAGGCCTACCTGTAGTTTGTTGGTTACATACCGGTATATACTGATTTTGGGTCCTAACCCACAGGTTGAGAACCACTGATCAAGTATACAGTAATTATTCTCCACGGTGAGGTCACAGGACACACTCACGCTTAGGAGTGGTTTGACCAGTAATGACCACCACTCAAAAACCCTACCGATGCTCACACTCTGTTGCAACAGCAAAACTGCAAAAGGTGGGGCTCCCCTGGAACATTCTGGGCCCGTTCGTTCCCTGTCGTGAACCATGGACATGGCTACATAATAATGATTTACTCCACTGTGTGGTCAGAGGCATGTGGTCCCAGACCAGCACGGTTATCAAATCAGAGAAGCTGTTCACAGAGATTGTTGAGGCCACTGAAGGTGCAGACAGACAGAGTTTTCAAATGTTTAAAAATCTTTTGAAAATAACAGATCTACAGGCTTGTTGATTGCCTATTTTCAAATGGCCAAAATGTAGGGTTGTTGATTGGCTTGTTGATTGCCTATTTTCAAATGGCCAAAATGTAGGGTTTAAGTGGATAATGTATGTTTTGTAATACAAATCAACATACAAATTGGATTTACTCAAGTCAAATTTTCACGTAGCTTTTTAATACAAAATGACAAATTAAACATTGGCCAAATTGTCAAATATCAGAGGCTATTTTCACAATACAACCGTGTTATACAAAATGTAATGCCTCAAATCTTAGTGCTCGTCATGGTGGGAGGGTCCCCAGTTCAAATATGATTATTTTGGGGGTCACGGCCTGGAAAGGTTGAGAACCACTGCTTTACACCACTGAACCCAATGCATTGTACCCAGCAGCTCTTGCGAGTTCATTGCAAGAGCTGCGATGAACTGGCAGAGCTATGAACCCCTGTGGACTTCCTCTGTTTTCACTACTGTCTGAGCCGCAACAAATATTGCTTTGTCAACTGAACCTGAGACTCGCTGTGGAACGTGCCCTTACCACTCAGATATCAGGTGCCACTTCCCAGCACACATTTCTTTTATTTTCTTGTTGTTTAGTTGTTTAGTTGTTTTTAGGAGAATGTGTGTGTTTATTGTCCTTGGGAGTTATGTTTTGGAAGTCACCTTGAGTGAGATCGAGGGGCAATTACAGGGAGCTCCTTCTGAGCTTTTAGTTGAGTGAGTAGGAGTTTTGTGTGCCTTACACCACAAATAAAATATTGCTCCTATGAGAGAAGTTGTCAGCTTGCTTGAATTCCATTGGTCATTAATTTAGTAAATAAAGTGGCGGGGTGGAAAATTGCTGAGCATGATGGATGTAAATAAATGAGCCCAGACAAAGATTGATGGTGCAAAACAAAGTTATGCGCAAGGGCTATTTACAGTTACATTACCAGTTTTACATGAACACAAACACTAACAGGCCACAAGCCAAGTTGACACAGACGTAGCAAAAAAACAAAACAAACTCAAAAAGTGTTCTTCTCAGAGCACACAGGTCTCCGCCAGGCTGTATTGCCTACCCAGGGCCCACAAACTTTGGAAGTCAGTCATAGCCACTTGTAATGTGATCTGAGAAGTCAACTCGTACGTCTTGATCAGAGTAGTTGTGTTTTAAAGAAAACACAAAATAGCAGAAAATGGAATCTGGCATCGCTGAAGACCATTATGGATCGTCGAGAGTCCAGGGATAACTTCAGATGTATGTTACATGTGACATAATGTTTTTTATTTCATGATCAATAAAGGCAGAGGTTTTCCCTTGGCCTGTGCGTGTGCATGCAAAGTTTCACAGCAATCAGGCTCAGCGTTAATGATTTACTTACAGTACTTTGTCTTACCCTATCTAACCACTGTTCAAAAATACTCAAGGCAACCACGCCTTACCTAGGGAGTGCATATGTCACGGTTAGATAGAGAAACTGTTAGATCGAGAAACGGAGCGCTCGTCGTGCGGCGCGGGGCGGAACAAGCGGTCGCTTTGATCCACAACAAAGGCAACAACAACGTAGCGTCGGCCCACGGAGGTTAGGGTTAGGGTTAGGGTTAGGGTTAGGGTTAGGCATAGTTTTACTGAGGTTAAGGTTAGGGTTAGGGTTAGAGTTAGGCATAGTAAGCTAATGGCTAAACACAGCCGAGCTAGGCTAGTAAATAAGGAAAGAGAGTCGCAAACGAGTGACGTCAGCGCCTACACTAGTGAATGGCTGTTGCATGGGCTGTTGTCGCCATCTGGTGGTGATTGGTGTGTGGTGAACTACAAAACGAGCGCTCTTACCACAATCTAACTGAGTTACCCAAACTGACTGTAACATACACATGCAGGATTCACCTACACTGTATGTGTTGCAACTATGTATAGAGGCCTCTGTCTTACCTGCCCCAGGCCCTGGCCGACACACAGTCAGCCACGAGTTGGAGGAATAGCAAAGGCAGGGTTTAGACATTATGCATGCACACACAGTCAATAGGTGAACTGAACGAGAGAGGGGGCTTGCGTAGACACATAACTTTTAGCGTCCAGCAGATGTACAGTACAATGTTCGTAGAGACGATGCCAGAATAATTATGATTGACGGCAGACACAGTGATTTGAATGGTGAATGGCCCTCCTGCAGCATAGAGAGAGAGAGAGAGAGAGAGAGAGAGAGAGAGAGAGAGAGAGAGAGAGAGAGAGAGAGAGAGAGAGAGACCCAAGACACATGGAATGTAGCAGATGGTCTTTCTGTCTGCCTATCTGTTTCCTTGTCTGTCATGTCTCTTTCTCAGTCCCTGTCTGTCTTTCTGTCTGTCTGTCTGTCTGTCTGTCTGTCTGTCTGTCTGTCTGTCTGTCTGTCTGTCTGTCTGTCTGTCTGTCTGTCTGTCTGTCTGTCTGTCTGTCCCTTTGCCTGTCAGTTTCCACAGCAGCTTGCCAGTCAGCATGTTTGTCTCTCCTCGGTATGTCTATCATACAGTATCTGTCTCTGTTTCTGGTCCACAATTCTCTGCCTGAGTCATCAGTCTGTTTCCCAGTAGCCTATACCTGCTCTGTCACTGCAGTCTTACGATGTCCCTGTCTGTTCCTGTTCCGTTCAGTGTTCCTGTGCGGTCCCGTTCAGTAACACTATCCTGTCCCATGCGGTCCTGTCCTGTCCTGGCCCCGTCCCCGCCTGCCAAGTGCTTTGTTCCTTTTGGTTCATGTTCAAGTCCTGTTCCCTCCTGTCTGGATTCCCCACCGTGTCCAGTCCTGCACTGTCTTGCGCCGTCCCGTGTTCAGATTGTTTGTACTCCTCTGCCCTGCTTGAGGTATCCTGCTATGCCCATTATATTCTCTAGCTCCCTAGCCACTTTCCACGGATATTAGCTAAGTTGTTTGATTTGTCTCCCTTTGGCTGCTGTTGGGTGTGTGTAAAGGTTTTTGATAAAGCGATGGTGAGCCAGTGGGAGGTGCCACAGGGGTGGGAGAGAACTGTCTTGTTTTTAAACACAGCGGCTTGTTATCGGCAGGGGCCACAAATCGCAAGCTGCAGCTTTAATGTACCCTACAAGACGTCTGACATGAGGAAGTGACAATGAAAATGTCTCTTTCCAGCAGTGTTAGGGGTTGTCTCTTCATCTGCCCTTGAGACAGATCCAGATATATATCACCACAACCACAAGCATGTTTTTTTTTTACCCCTTTCTTTACTTTGAAGTGTACAACAGTGATGTCTCCTGGCTGTCACATAGATGGTAATCCACTGACACTTCCATATAACATATACAGCCTATATGAATTATACTGTAGATTCTTTCAGATAAGGGGTGCAGTGGATTTGAACTGCCATATAAGGGGGTGTAGTGGATTTGAACCGCCATAAAGCATTGGTAAAAGCAGGGAAAACGACATACATGATCTGTTTTGGGAACATTGTTTGTCATAAGTCATGCAATGTGATGTATGGATGTGTCTTGTGGGTAATGCACCTACTGGGAGCATGACACAAACATTAAAATAACATATTGTATTGTATCATGCCTTATCATGTCAGACACAGCTCCCATGAGAAAAACACAATATATTTTTGAAGGCATATACTGTCATACTGTAGTGGATATTGCCATCAAGTGCAATCTACAAGACTGTTTGAGATCTGGGGCACCAGGAAGTACATATTTGACTAAATATGCCAATTATCTAATTAGTTATGGGCAATACAACAATATAATTTCCAGAAATGTATTCTACAGGAAAGATTACATAAGGATCAATTGAGAAAAGTTTGGTAAACCCTTTTGCCAATTTTTTATAGGGTTTTAAAAAACATATTTGACACATGGGTGAAAATGACAGGACAAACCCCATTAAAACATTTCTGTTATATACATTATTGTATTGTACATATTTAATCTGCCAACGCTGTGGGTTTTTGTGTTTTTATGGTCGTTTTAAAGTGAAAAAAGTAAGTGGATCACTTTACCCCCTTGATTTCTCTGGTCTGTCTCAGTTTACCCCGGTGTTGGGGTAAAGTGAGACACAAGACCACTTTTTTAAAAAACAATTTTCACTGCCTTTTGTCTTGAATACAATTGTTAGGAAACATCCCAAATTACAAATGTGTACATTTTTACTGATATATCTTTTAGTTCGCCTAGAGGGCAGCAAATGTAAAAGGTGTCTCAGTTTACCCCACTCTCCCCCTATAGCCTTTTAAAAAAAGGAAATTGAGACACAAAATACAGTAGGCCTAAGTGTTATTGTCAGACACTCCCTAGAAGGCAGACACTTCCTTGAATGCAGGTTATTTTCTAGACACTCCCTAGTCTAGATCCCTCCCCCTTCCCACCATACCTGCAGGAGACAGACAGGTCAGGTGTTTGTTTGGAAGTAACTTGTAACATAACATTACACTCCACCACATGGAAGTTGAGTAGAGTTGTCAGTAATGCCAGGGAGTAACTGCTAAGACCCCTTTGAATGGACTGACTATTGCTTGTAGGGCTCTGAACTGAAGGGCATGTCTAGTGTGTGGAAATCCAACCACCCCCACCATATCAAGCTCAGCTTCTTCTGTAAAGACTGCAAGGTAGGAGCCTTTCTTGCTGCTGCAGTTTGTGTTGTATGCTACTAATGTGATTCAAACATTTTGGGACACAGTTACCGGGTGGCAATGTAACATGTTCAGTTTGTGACTTTGGACTTGAATGGTGTGAATTTACAGTGTTTATGTTGTGTTGTTTATGCTGTTGAAGATAGTCAGTTGTGACAGTAAAGTGTGTGTATGTGGCTCTCACTTCAATTATTTGTGTGCCAGGGTGGCTGTATTGACTGGCCTATGTCTGTGTAGGCCTGTTCCTCATGGTCATCATTCGTTATCATTCGTTATTTTATTCATTGTTTCTTTTTTTCCTTCTTTCTTGATAAGATAGCAAGATAGCGCCGACCATGGCAGCTGTGGTGACTACGTAAAAATGTAGTATGCCAAAGCAAATTCCTATGTGTATTACACAATGGTTAATAAAGAAATCTGAATCTGAATCTGAATCTGATAGGAGCCTTGTGTTTGTGCTGTGTATATAGATGTAACGATGTTGCCCTCTTGTCATTTTGTGTTGTGCTAAAATGTAGTTCAAGCTGTTGCTCTATTGCTCTCATATTGTGTTATGCTGTGCTAATGTGATTCAAGCTGTTGCTCTATTGCTGTCATAGAGAGTTGTACGTTGTGTACTAATTTGATTTCAGGCCGTTCAGTGACAGTTTCTGGCTCTTGAATGAAGACTGATGTGAATCTTTAGTCTGTGTTGTTGAAGGTAGTGAGTTGTGAGTGGCAGGGTACAGTACTGTAGGCCTATGTGTATGAGGGCTGGCTCTTGATCACTCAGGAAGAGTAATATGTTACTCTTTTTAAAAAGCAATACTATTATTTTATTGGTATCAAGAGTAATATATTATATTTCATATATATTATATATTACCTTTACAGTTTTTCTGCATATTCCATATATGGAACAATAATTATCCTCCAAGGAGCAGTCAAAAATCAACCAAACAGGACTAAACACTTGAGTACTCTCAAACCTGCTATCACAGATGCTTCAACAGATTAGCTGTCAGTTGAATACTGTGCGGTTGAAAGGAAATGTATTTAATTTATGATGCACTTTACATTCGAGAAAATCTCAAAATGCTACAAAAGGCAATTGCATAAAAATGCGGTTGGGGGTTGCGGCCACACGAAGCTGGATAAATAAGTGGAGACATTGAAAAATATCCGATTCACTGGATCCGTGTAGACATGGAACCCGGATATCTCTGAAGACTTTACTGTGTTTGTGCTTGTCCCCCTAGTGGAGGTCTGGGGACTCAGATTATTTTAGACTTGGATATCTTTGTCGTGTGGACCTAGATATTTTTCTATGTGGATATCTGAAAAAACCGGGATATATGAAATATCCAGCTCCGTCTGGCCTAGGCCTCAGGTGGGCAGGGAGGGCGTTCCACAGTTTGGGGGTGGCAGAGCAGAAGTAAAAGGCCCGGTCGCCCATGGTGCGTAGGTCGGTCTTGTGGGTTTGGAGGTCGAGGGTTGTGGAGACTAATTCCTTGAGGTTGGAAGTAGCGTTGCCGTGGATGCACTGATGTGTCAACAGGGATACCTTGTATTCGGTCCGGAAGGAGACGGGAAGCCAGTGGAGTGAGGGAGGATGGGTGCGATGTGTTCTCGTCTGCGCACTCTCTTCAGGATCTTAGCAGCGCTGTTCTGGATATACTGGAGCCTTTGGAGGCTCTTGCTAGGGATTCCGGTGAGAAGTGCCTTACTGTAGTTCAACCTGGATGAGACGAAGGCGTGGACATGTTTTTCGTAATCTGCTAGCGAGTGTGGGGCAGAGTTTCGAAATGTTTCTGAGGTGTAGGAAGGGGGTTTTGCACAGTTGTTTGATGTGAGCCTAGGAGTTCAGGTGAGGGTCCATTTTTACTCCCGAACAGATCTACAGGCTAATAATAATGTAGCATCGCAAAGTCAAGTCAAGTCACATTTATTTATATAGCATATTTCATACGACAAGCGCAGACTCAATGTGCTTAAAAGAAAATGCTAATAAAGACTAAAATAAAAGCAAAGTGTTGATAGCTGTAGATCAGTTCTTGTTGCACATGATGTGACGACCTCCTAGGTGCTTAAATGAGCTGGGCTGCTCTACACAGCTAGAACACACACACATACACACACACACACACACACACACACACACACACACACACACACACACACACACACACACACACACACACACATATTGTTATCGTATTGTTATCTCGGTATGACCATGCGCAATATCAGTATCAGTATTGCAAAAGGCAACGCAAAAGGCATATCGGTGCCTTTTGCAATCACAGAGTTCAATTTTGCCCATATATTTATTTATAAACAATATATTTACTGGCACACTCATTCAAGGCATTCATCATCATAAGAACATATACAAACAATTCTGCCTTTAAAGAACGTTTCATGAATCTGACTCGACTTCACTTAGGAAGTAATATAAGGAGAAATCTTACGTTATTGGTAAAATAATGTTCTCAGAGGTGGGGAGGGCCGGACCCATGGCCTCAGCATTTCTAAAATCCTGTGTAACATGGAGGAAATGAGTTGTGGGTTAAACACTTCTTTTCACCTTCAGTTGTGTGAGAATCAGATGCGAGTTACGTTACCATAGCAACAAGGTGGATGTCTTCTCTCACAGGCAGAGTCTGCTTTACCATTCAATGAGCTGAAGAGGGACTGTGAGCTTTGTGATTTTATAAGATTTATTTTTGCTTTCAGCCATCATACAAGACGGTTAAAAAGACAATCAAGGATAATAAACCACAAAGTCATCGACTTACAGTATTTGCACTTTAGTCCTCTTAAATCGATAGATACTGACAAACATAAATAACACAATTCTTTACATCAGACACACAAACATAGAATACATTACACTGTTGAGTCTTTATCATAACAATAGCCTAAGAGAGTTTAGAGTTTCCAAGACAAATATGATGTGGTCCTCATCAGGACAAATACACACAGGGCATTGTTCATTCTATATACTGTACAAATGTAACTTTTAGATGACGATGTACAGAGGACGAACATACACCTGTAAAGGACCATACTTGGCATTGACTATGATTCGCTGACATAACTCCCAGCTATTCTCCTAGTCCAAACCATTGATTCAACAGTGGGAAAATAAACTTAAACACATGGTTGTCTGTAGGTCTGTCACGATATGACATTTTGCATGACGATTAATTGTCACTCAAATAATTGCGATTAACGATTTAATTGTGTTTTTGTCGTTGATAATTACATTTCTGTTTGGCTTGTAGGCTTTGAAGTTGCACATGGCAGATATGACACATAACCTAAATATACAAAGAAATTATGGACCTAGTTGTCTGTGTGTGAACATCACACTGTAATGTATTCTTATCTTTTTGTATCCTCCACTTTGTACCAATGAGTAGAATTTCATGCACAAGTCTTTGTGTTGGGTGGACAGTTCTGTGACCCGCACCATGAGGACACTGTGCACAACAGCCATTCAGTACCAATATGAAAACCATAAGCTAAGATATTGTCCCATTTATCGTCTATATTCTTTTCTATGGTTCTCTGGCCGCATCATATTTATATATCATACCTCAGTAACCCAGAGATGCAATTTCAATCTAAATGTATACAGTAGTCATGTACAGTATATTGATATTGTTTTGCTTTGTTTTGTTTTGCACACCTACAAGTATAAAGTTACTCAGAAAGTTCTACACTGACTGTACACACTGTATACACTGACACACTTCACACTGTTGATACCTATTGAAGTTTTTACTCTTATTATAACTTGTTCTTTACAGCAGGGGTCTTCAACAGAGGGTCCGGGACCCCTAGAGGGTCCTCAGAGTTACTACAGGGGGTCCTCCAAATCTTTGTGTGATAAAGAAAAAAATAAAATATCCTTTTTAGCCAGATTATTAACTAGATTCTGATAACTTTAGCCAAAAATAGCAGATCTACAAGCTCACAACGCCTCGCACTGCGAGGCGTTGTGAGCTTGTAGATCGGCTATTTTCGGCAAAGAGGTTTGGTGTAGAGGGGAGAAGTGTTGACAGTTCAAGTGGTTAAATATCTGAAAACACAAATTGACATGTATCCAAAATACACTGATGATAGTGCTGTCAAACATGAAACTATATGGAATCTATGACAAGGTTGTGGGGGTCCCTGCTTCATCTCTCTCTCAACTAAGGGGCCTGAAAACGTTGAAGAATGAAGACCCCTGCTTTAAGGCCCATTCCCACTATTACAGATAACAGATAAAAATATCTCTTTCTCCAGATATTGTTCCATTCAAAGTGGATGGTAGATACAGATAAAAAAATATTTGCCACAGATAAAAGTATCTGTGGCAAATATCTGTGGTAGATATTTTTTTTATCTGTATCAACCATCCACTTTGAATGGAAAAATATCTGGAGAAAGAGATTTTTTTTATCTGTTATCTGGCCCAGTGGGAATGGGCCTTTACAGTGTCTCTGCAGGAGGCTAGGTGTGTGAGTTTGATCAAACTAAATAATAACTTCAGTGGATCCTTAGGAACACAGTTTTTCTTTTCTTATCTGAAAATTAACAGTTTTGGACCACCCGACAGTGACGGTATTCTGTTGGCATTTAATTAACTGTATGTGACCGCCAGCATGACAAACAGCTAGTCATTGTGAATTTTAGTATTTCAGTTTTTTCTGCGCCTGCTTGTATACCAAGCACACTCCATCTACAGACAGACACCAACAGCTATACGAGGGTGTGAACCTTAGTTTAGCATACACAACATGTTGTGTTAATTAAATAGCAATTTTCTATTCTAGACTTGAGGTTGCGCTGGACACAGAGCTAATTAGACTGGACTGTCCAGCCTAGAGCCAGATGTATGTCATCGCAAATTCAGATTCCCATTAGTCCACATTCATTATTTCGCCCGCAAGCTTTCGCTGTGTTTTTTACTTCTGTTTCTTTCCCATCATCACACCATTTTCATTCTGTTCATGCTGAATATAAATTGGGTGAACTATGCACTTACAGTAAACAGGCACGTTCACACACAGACCCTTTTATCTGTCTGTAAAAAGTGCACTCTCCAGACCGTGAATGCAGTTTTTACTATGGTGAAAGAAATGCCCTCTTTCCATGTCATACTGTAGGCTATACGGTATGTGCGTTGGCTCTCGCCAACGTGCCTGGCACTTTGGCTGACTGGTCAGCGTGCATACCTGGCAAATCGGGGTCCCGGGTTCGCCTCCCGGCAGTGACGCTACAATACCTGAAGGCAGCATTCAAGAGAATTGCCTTGTCCAAACTCTCCTGAACTCGAATGCAGCATGTTATGTTGAAAGAATTGCCCTCTCCGTGTAGAAATCTCCAGTATTGACTTGATTATGCTTAGTTCAGTGTGTGGTAGCACCGAAAATAGCCGACTTCCAAGCTCACAAATCGTCGCGCTGCGACGCGTTGTGAGCTTGGAGGTCTGCTATTTTCGATATTTTCACCAAAAGGCCCTTTTAGAAATTTCAGCCCCCAAACTCTCTAACATTCTCTGCACGTCCCTGACAGTAAAATATACCATAATCAGGTAGACCTCACCCCCACCCTTGAAAATGTCACCGTTTTAGGAGAACAAGTCCTTTAGAGTCACCAGGAGGGCTGTCGTGCTCCTGTTTTCTCTCGGCTGAGTTATCTGAAAAGCCTTTTGTCACAGTAAGTAATGAGGTCACTCCAAATGTCACTTCACATGAGCTTCTGCCTTCAGTTCAAGGCAGATGACGACACCATGTCACAAGCTGTGTGGCAAGCATCATGACGTTTCTAGCCTTTGACTCATATAACTGTACAGTCGCATTTAACATTTGTCATAACAGGATATGTGTGCCTTTTCTTATACAGTAGGGGGAGCGAGGTCGTCACACGTGCAGGGAGGGAAAGGAGCAAAGCTGAAGGGAAAGCTGCAGCATGCTTTTGTTGTAACAGGAATTATCCTAACAGCTATGTTGCGGTAAGTAGTGTATAATACTCTACAAGTCTACTTAAAGATGCAGGCGGTGAACTGACAGGAGGAGATTATTTCTTTTTTTAAACAAAATTAAGAAAAATAGTAAGCAGCTGTACAAAGAAGGGTTGTCGGGTTGGTTGGCATATAATGTACATCTTGTTGCAGATGTGATTTGGCCTAATATCTTTTTTACAAATGTTTCTCAAATGAGTAAAAAAAAATCTAGAAGCTTAATTGCAAAGAGGAAAATGAATGTATTCACTCATGAACATTCTTGTCATAGATCCAACCATTTAGAATTCAAATCAAAGAGCACGGTGCAGAAAGCTCCCATGGGTGGACAAGAGCGGGCACAAAAGAAAGACAATTGAATTGAACCTTTAAGCCATGCAAAACTCTTCAACTAGAAAGGTGGAGGGAGTCTGGGGTGGTGGAGCAAAAGCTTGGCCAGCAGCAGCGGGTGTGCTAGAGCCATATTTAAAGTGACTGCCTTGTCGTGAGAATGGTCTGGGATTGAAGGGAAGAAATGCGTGGCTGATTAGACACGCTTATTCAATCAGCAGGCTGACAACTGATTAGAGCTGGCATGTACTGTATGACTGCGTCCTGCTGCATGAACATGATACTTCACTTTCGCAAAATATCCATATCCCTATGCTGCTTGGATAGACACACACACGTGCTGCGCCTAATATGCTCTCTCCATTGTTTGAGTGTGCATTAGCAACTCACGCTACTGGGAAATTGCGGAGATATTGAGACGTTGGAGCCATGTTGGAGTTTGTCCATAAATGTAGGGTTCACTGTTCTCTACAGCAGGGGTCTTCAACAGGGGGTCCAAGACCCCTAGGGGGTCTTCCAAATCTTTGTGTGATAGATACCTTTTTCTCATTTTTTATATTAACCATTTGAACCCTATAGTGTCCAGATTCTGAGAACTTACATAAATAGCAGATCTACAAGCTTTGGTGTGGAAAAAGAGCAGACTAAGTACAGAGTGAAAGGTCAAGTGTATTAAGTATTGACAAGTTCAAGTGGTTAAATATCTGGAAACACAAATTGATATTAATCCAAAATACACTGATGATAGTCCTGTCAAACGATGAAACTATATGGAATCTCTGAAAAGGTTGTGGGGGTCCCTGCTTCATCTCTCAACTATAAGGGGTCCTTGGCCCGAAAATGTTGAAGACCCCTGCTCTACAGCCATATTGTGGCCAGTGAATACGAAGCAGAGTTAGGAGGCTGCTGTCCACAGTCACACCGACGGTACTATCTACGTTATTAAAAAGAAGCAGAATTCCACTTCCTGTTGACAGCGCGATGCCGGAGGCAGTGCGCCATGTCGCCCAGCAAATATCACCCAACTCCAGTCTTTCACTCCCGCAACTCTGGTTCCTGAATTGTCATCAAGTCACCATTAAGTGTGACATAGTGCATGGCCGGGGTCCTCATGGAGAATCTGTACCGTGTATCACCCAGTGGGCTGCTGGGAAGCGGAAGATGGATGAGATGGGTTACCCAGACAATATAAGGGGGCTTAAGGACCCAGTGAAAGACATGGTATTACTGCAATCCATCATCACGGTCATTAGTTGCACGGGGTGAAAAATAGAGATGTACCATGCATTCCTTTAGTATACGTATATTTGCAGTGGGGACACTATATGCTGTATGCATAGCAGTCCTAACAGCATTGCATCGGTATTCCACGTGTGCTGCTGGTCAGTGTGTGAGAAGTGTCTCAGATATGAAAACACGGCTAAATGACAATACTAAACAGCTGTGGATCCTAATTAGCCATCCGTTGGGGATCTAATTTGGGATGCATAACTCATCATCAATGATGTGAACCAGCCTCTAATGCGATTCATCTCTTCACTTCATGCCAGCTCACGCGCTCTCGTGGTCACATACAATGAACACACTCTGCCACTCATGTACACGCTTGCTCTCTCTCTCTCTCTCTCTCTCTCTCTCTCACCCACTCACTCACACATTGTAAACATGCGTTCATAAATTAATCTTCTGCTACCTGTAATTTGGAAGGCACTTAGATTACGCGATCCACAATCTACACTTGTCACTCTCGACTCTGCTTCTGCCTCTTGCTCTATCTTTTTCTGAGACATGTATGCGCGCACGCACACACACACACACACAAACACACACACACACACACACACACACACACACACACACACACACACACACACACACACACACACACACACACACACACACACTTGCTTGCCACCTCTCTGTTAAATGTATATGTATATATATATATATATATATATATATATATATATATATATATATAAATCAGAATGCCAACGACCAGAGCTGCAACAAAGATTCGGGACACTGACATATGGTTCCTCTTTGTGAGAAGACGCTTGAACATGAGCTTATCATTTGAAGCTCGACTGAGCTCGGTTACAGTACACTACATCACTGGTGGTGGTGGTGAGGAGAGATAGTTGTTAAAGGGATGTCCCGGGGGAGGTGAGAGGCAGGGGGGGCCGGGGTTCTTCAGAAAAGACAATGAGATGTGGTGGAGCGGAACACATGAACATATGTACATGTTTGAGTCTAAAAAGACATTCCAGAGAAGCGAAGATGGCAGCTTCGGGTAGGAGGTGGGGAGGGGGGCGCAGAGGGAGAGCGAGAGAGAGAGGGATCATTAGCTGAGGCATCGTCTAAAAGAGGTAGGGTGGTTATGATACACTGGGAAGTAACGCATGTCACTGGGGATTAAAGGGATGGGTTGGGGGGGCTTTTGGAGGGAGTAATTCCTTCCGCTCCCCTTTTTTCGTGCTATCACTTGATTGATAGTCCTCTAAATGTTGCTCTACATTTAGATGTAATCGGGCCAGTCTTATCTGAAAAAGATGAAAGACCTCTCTATTCTGGGGTTGATTCCATTTATACTCTGCAAATGACACAGCCACTTAATTCATCAGTGCAATATCTCTCTACCCCCTACCCCTGCCACAATGGAAAAGTGCTGTAATCCATACGAGGGAAGGCGGGCAGTAGGAATGACCCCTAGATGAGAATTATAACAGCTATGAATAATGTAGCAAGCATTGGGGGGGATGGGGGTAATGTCTGTGGTCAGAACATGGCGCGGGTGGCTCTAATTATATTTCAATGATTTAGACGGATGGACGTCATACCAGCTGTGTTGCTTTCATTGCTGTCACATGTTTCATTTGCCAGGCTGTACATCAAATGCATCCATGCTAACCCGGGTGAATCTCTTGGGCAGTCATAGGGATTTGATGGCACTCTTTTATTGAATACATTACAGCAGTGGTTCTCAACCTGTTGGTCAGGACCCCCAGGGGGGTCGCCAAATTATTTTGGGGGGTCCCCAGATGATTAACTTAATGTGAAACATTGTTTTCTAATTCAGCAGCAAACAAACCACCCTAACGTTTAAGTGTATAGTAGAGGTTATCTGCACATTTCTAAAGTGGCAATTTAAAGACTTTTAATACATCTAAAATGACACATTAAACATTAGCCAAACTGTCAAATATTAGAGGCCGAAATTGTGAAAATAGCCGATCTACATGCTCTCTGTGAGCATGTAGATCTGCTATTTTCACAATATAACCGTGTTATACAAAGTGCTCGGCAGGGTGGGGGGTCCCCAGTTAAAATATGTTTATTTTGGGGGTCACTGCCTGAAAAGGTTGAGAACCCCTGCATTACAGCACATGGTAAAAGGATAACACAAAAAAAGTTTCCATCGTGGTAGTCATGCTATGGCCTTAAAGGTGGAGGTCAAAGAATTAAGGGAAGGATACGGTTTACAGAAGGAAACTCGGATCAAGACCATGTGATTTACAGGGGAGTGCACAGGATGACGTAGGGGCCAGGGTTACAGTATATAACATACTGTAATTGTTTAACTTTTTACTAAACAAATGCTGACATGCATACAATTATGCTGTATATAAAAACATACATGCAGTATGTTATGCTTATATTCTAGATCAGGGATCTTCAACGTTTTCAGGCTGGGGACCCCTTAGCTGAGAGAGAGAATTGAAGCAGGGACCGCCACAACCTTTTCATAGATTCCATAGTTTCATCGTTTGACAACACAATCATCAGCGTGTTTTGGATTGATGTCAATTTGTGTTTTCAGATATTTAACCACTTGAGCCGTCATTACCAAATAAACTTGACCTTTCACTCTGTACTTAGTCTGCTCTTTTTCCCCTCTACACCAAAGCTCTTTGCCAAAAATAGCCGATCTACAAGCTCACAACGCCTCGCGCCGCTGCGAGGCTTTGTGAGCTTGTAGATCTGCTATTTTTGTCTAAAGAATTCTAAGAATATGGATGCTAGGGTTCAAGTGGTTAATGTAAAAAAAAAGAGGGAAAAAAGTTTCTATCAAAGTTTCTTTGAGGACCCCCTGTAGTATCTCTGAGGGCCCCTTAGGGGTCCCGGACCCCCTGTTGAAGACCCCTGTTCTAGATTACATACAGCACACATTGAATGAAATAAGGGCCAATACAACCCAAGTATATGCACCCAAATCTACAGTAAGATGCACTGTGGTCACTGTGGGCCCTGTCCCATTAACACCTACAGTAAATCAACCAGACATCTTATCCTGTCTCAGCCCCAGCCGGTGTCATTTGATGGATGTGTAGCAAACCCTGTTCAAAACTTTAAATAGGATCCCTCTTCCCCTGGCTTCTGTTATATTCCTCTCATTATATGATACAATATGTGACCTTTTCTCCTCATCTATTTCACGTTTCAAGTCATTTTGCCACACAATTCTGAAACACTCACAGTTAACACTAATCACTTTGCATAACATTTTATAACATATACTGAAGATGTTTGAACATTACACAGCTTTTGCATCTCCAAACATTCTTAATTCAAATTACTGTATACTGAGCACACATCTCAATGAAACATAATGAAATATATAATTCATTCTTAAGATCTCCACAAGAATAATTCGTTCTTGTGAAGATGCACTCATAAAATGTCAAGATTATTCCATACAGAGTCGGATGCAAATCTGCATATAGGGAGATTATGTCACCAGTTTGTGTGCCATACCTTCTTGGAATTCTGGAGTCCTAGCCCTTCCCACAGAAATTCATTATATTTCTAAAAAAATAATTATATATTTGAAAGTTGTTAAAAAAGTATCATAGTAACATTGATTTCAGCATTGAGTTCTCCCATAAGCTTAATTGACGACCTTCTCTAAAACTGTATCCAAGTCCTTAGTGATATGCCAAGAGATTTTATACCAGTTTGGATACTTTTCAAATTGAAAGAGGTAACCATATCTGATGCACAGCTTCCAGATATACAGTAGGCAATGCTTCTAATTTATGCCAGTTGTATTGTGATATCTTAGAGAACTTTCTTACTGTTTTTCCATGAGAAGGAATTGAGAACACAAGGTCCCTTAATTAAACTGCCATCAAAGTAGCTTAAAGGGGAAGATCACCCATTTTCAATATTGAACAATGTCATTAATATACCTTAGAGGAGTTGTGTGGAAATTTAAAAAAAAGTTCCCCCCCTTCTGTGTTGCCTAGAACTGGAGGATTGATTTTGGGGTTTGTATTGTAAAGTACAATGTGTGATGTCATCAAGTTGTGATTTGCAATACAAACCCCAAAATCAATCCTCCAGTTCTAGGCAACACAGAAGAGGGGGAACTTTTTTTAATTTCCACACAACTCCTCTAATTAATGACATAGTTTAATATTGAAAATGGGTGGTCTTCCCCTTTAAAAGTAGCTTACCTTTGCGATTTTATAGAAAAATATCCATCCATTATTTCCAAACGCAATCTTTTGTAAAATACAGGCGTATCTGTCATAGAGCCAAACTGACAGCTCTGAGCAGCCATTTGCAATGAACGAGGCTTGCAAATGTCCCTCACTCTCACCAGTAGTTTAGAGCATTGAAATGGAGAAACTAGATCCAGGCATAGAAAACGACCAGAAAAGTGATTCCGCCACCATTGTTGTTTATGTGTGGTTTGTCTGTTTCTAGACACCCGCGCCACCCCTCATCTGCTCACAGTGCTCAGACAGGGTAAAGAACGAACGAACAGCGCTCGTTTATGGCCGTGCGCTACTTGAACGTAAAAGAGACAATATGTTCCTGGCTCTCTATCTTACATTTTGTTCTTCCCCTGAATAGTTTTCTAAACAAAAAAATACATAATAGGGGTGACATTGGGCCTTTAAACACTTAAACTCTATACTTAGTTGACAGGATTCCCACGGGCTCTATGGCCTCTCCTGTTTTCGCTCTACACTTGAAAATGGCTGATCTACAAGCTCTCCAGTCGACGTGACCTTGTAGATTTGCTATTAACACCAAATGTTGGCACCAGAATAGGGATGCTAGGGTTCAAGTGGTTAAGCCTAAATTGTACCATAAGATGTCCCCTGATCTTTTTTTGGCTCATGGATGTAATTTGAGCGTCTCACAGGCTGTGAGCCACTTGGCTCATACCTCCTGAAATTTCTAGTCAACTCCCACCACTAATGTCTTACAACTTTGAATGGCCTGGGGATATGGAGCTTGTCAGTGAGCCGATGCATCGAGTATAAATGCCAAGAGCTATGAGCCATGAGACAAAACTTGTCTCATGCAATATAAACTATGGGTCACTTCACAGGACATCAGTCCTTTTCAGACACTCCAAAGCCCACATTTACCATGAACAATCAAGTGATTACTTTCTACCCTGTTCAAAGGGTAGGATTCTCTGAATCCATAAAACAAATGCTGTGACAGGTCAAGATACTGACAAATTGGGCCAAATAAGATTCAGTATTGATTAAGTGCCTATTCTTCACAAAGCTCACTTGGTCATTATGAATAATACTTGTAAGAACTATAATTTGGCAGCTGGATCTTTGATCATTAACCTAACCTAACCTAACCCTAACCCTAACCAGGATCCGTTAAGTCTTATCTTTTTGGGGCATAAGAGTTAACATGGGGCCGCCTCCCAATAGTAGTCATAGTATTTTCTTTTCTTTTTTTTCTTTCTTTTCTTTCTTTTTTTTTTTTTGCATGTGCTTTTATAAAAATATCTGTAATTCTTGGGCTAGTATGTCAGTGAACCTTTTATAATACTCCATTTGCAAACGATTTAACCTGGGGATATTTCATTATTTAATTATAGGCTTTTCAAAACCCTCTCTGTAATAAGAGCCTTTAAACTTTGTGCCTGTTCTTTGGAAAGTTGTGGTAATTATATTCCACCAAAGAAAGCTATTTAGAGACTAGCTAGGTTAATATAATTATGGTGATTAGTTAATTCCAGGGAAAGAGTATTATTTTCCCCCCATAGAGCAGTGAAGTTTGACGTCATTTACCAATCATACCTGGTTCATGCCCCCCCCCCCCCCATTCTGAATTCCCATAGGCTTTTTTCATATCGCGTCATATAAGAACTGCGTTCCAAACATAAACACATTATCTAAGCTGATGATGAGAAAACACTAATGTTACTGTCGCAGAATTAGTTAAATCTTCGCTAGACACAGGCTTTATCAAATATGAGTGTATAAACCATACAGAGCCACCTCCCTGTCAATATTGCACGGATCGTTTGTTTATTTTTGGACCCCAATGCTTATTTGAGACGATTTTAAGATGACCCAATGTTATTCTCCATAGAGAAATGACTTCCGTGAACCGGGGGATGAGCGAGTCACGTCATGACTTCACTGCTCTATTGCAATGACACTAACGTTTAATTTCAAACAACTTACTGAAAGCATAACAAGTTGTAACATTGGGGCTAAACATGTTTCAAAGAATATTCAAGCTCAACTCTTAAACAAGTAGAATGAAAATCAATTGCACAAGGTTTATAATGTTACAGTTGAGTCCACTTTATTTAGGACGAGAATGAGTTATTATGAAGAATGGGTTAAAATTGGGAACATTTGGCCAATCAGATAAAAATGCTAAACAATTATAGAAATGTACCAGCGATAAACAGACAAAATAAACTTATAGACACAAAGGGCATTAACATAGATTGTTTATGGTTTCTGCAATAGTTTGTATCAGTCTGAGCATAACATCGTTGTCGGGTGTAAACCTTGTATGTCCAAAACCGTTTTGTATTTATCATTTAAAAAAATGAACTAAACTAGTGAAAATAGCCGATCTACAAGCACACAACGCCTCGCACCACGAGGCGTTGTGTGCTTGTAGATCTGCTATGTTCTCTACTTTTGTGCGACGGCCTTGTGTGATGAAGCAGGGCTTTACTTTGCAAAAAAACTTTCAAATTTGAAGCATGGAGATACGAGGTTTCTGCCCGACAGTGACGATAAGACAAAAATAGCTTTTTAATCAAATACCCCAGCATGAATATGAAGACAGCAACAAAACAACTGCAGTCTCTGCGGCAATTAATCTTCACTAGCGGTGAACAATTTCCTCAACAGCCCCTCCTCTATCATCTGTTTTGCAGGTCTTCTCCACAGACAGGAGTGCAAACTTGTACAGTACCTCGCTCAGCGAAGCAGTTGTTTTGTCATGGTGGTAAAGAGGCAGAAAACATATCAAATTGAAATATTGGAACTGGATGTGGGGGAAAAAAGGTCCACCTTTGCCGCTAATCCCCACACACAACAGCACCCCTGGGGATGGAAGGAGTTATGGGTAGCACTTAATAAACCATTAATAAACACTTATTAACAGTTAATAAGATACTTATTAACTTGTTATTAACTCTAATAAGAACGTTATTAAACCTTAATAAACACATAATAAACTATATAATAAGAGTCTTATAAACATTATTAAACTACTTATAAGATACTTATAAAACATAATATACTTAATACTGCCTAATAAAAGATTAATAAGAACGTTTTAACAACTTAATTAGACATGTATACAATGCCTAATTAAACATTAATAAACAACGTATAAGTCATCTATAAACCTTATTATATGAGTTATACATGTTAATAAACGTCTAATAAGAAAGCCAATTCACGTTAATTAAGACCCAATAAACTATACGAAAAGATCCCTTACTAACGGTTAATTAACAACTTATAAGTAACCAATAAGCCTTATTATATTTTAATACAGGTTAATAAACCATCTTAATTAATATCAATATTCTATCAACTATTCATAAGACACCTAATTAACAATTAATAATCTACTAATAAGATACTTATTATATCATAATAATTATCAATAAATGCATTATGAATACTATATAAGAATATATACATTGTTAAGATACTTAATTAACAACTGTTTTAAGTGGAATAATATTGTATAAACATTAACAAGTACTAAATAGATTTCTTATTAACATTGAGACAGTGCATGATTAACATTAATACATTCTTTATTGAGCATTCATTAACACATTAATTAGGCATTTTGTGGGTACCTGTTGTAAAGTGGGAACATGTCTTATAAACATCAACAAATCCTTAATAAAGTGTCTTATTAATGTTGAAACAGTTTTATTTACTTCAACAAATCGTTAATTAGGCATCTATTAACACGTTAATTAGGCATTTTGTGGGTACCTTTTGTAAAGTGGGAACATGTCTTATTAACATCAATAAATCCTTAATTAGTCATTCAATAACATGTTAATTAGGCATTTTGTGGGTACCTGTTGTAAAGTGGGAACACGTCTTATTAACATTGAACGTGTATTATTAACATCAACAAATCCTTAACAATGTGTGTTAACATTGAACGTCTTATTAACATCAACAAATCATTAAGTATTCATTAACACATTAAATAAGCATTTTGTGGGTACCTTTTGTAAAGTGGGAACATGGCTTATTAACATCAACAAATCCTTAATTAGTCATTCAATAACATGTTAATTAGGCATTTTGTGGGTACCTGTCGTAAAGTGGGAACAGGTCTTATAAACATCAACAAATCCTTAAAGTCTTATTAACATTGAACGTGTATTATTAACATCAACACGTTAAATAGGCATTTTGTGGGTACCTGTTGTAAAGTGGGAACATGTCTTATTAACATCAACAAATCCTTAGTCATTCAATAACATGTTAATTAGGTATTTTGTGGGTACCTGTCGTAAAGTGGGAACATGTCTTATAAACATCAACAAATCCTTAATAAAGTGTCTTATTAACATTGAACGTGTATTATTAACATCAACAAATCGTTAATTAGGAGTTCATTAACACGTTAAATAGGCATTTTGTGGGTACCTGTTGTAAAGTGGGAACATGTCTTATAAACATCAACAAATCCTTAATAAAGTGTCTTATTAACTCATTAAAAGCCTCAGACATTAACGGATTATAATATCCAGAGTGCCTCCCACCCCCCCCATTCACGGCCGTTCTCTTATTTTGTCTTATTTTGAAGGCCACCGGAAGTACTTCCGGTCTGACGTCATCGGATCCTTCGACTGAACCGATCATTGTTTATGTGGAGCCATGCTGGATCGGCTCGTAGCGTTTATACATGTGTTTTATAAGCGAGCATCTGCCTCCATCTTCGCTTCTAAAGTGTAGTTTTGAGATAATGGACATTAAAGATGAGGCGGCCCGTCCACCTCAATGTTATGGGATGACTATTGTGTGCTCGTGGAGCCGTGATGATGACAAATCAGCGCGGATTTCGTCTCCGGAGCGTCGGCCATTGTACTAGGTATTTTTACTCGCCGTTACAGTAATATATTACTTTTCCCGCGACATCGCGTGGATGGCACTATAGATACTCTATTACTTTTCCCGCGACATCGCGGGGTTGGCTTTTAATGAGTTAACATTGAACGTGTATTATTAACATCAACAAATCGTTAATTAGGAGTTCATTAACACGTTAAATAGGCATTTTGTGGGTACCTGTTGTAAAGTGGGAACATGTCTTATTAACATCAACAAATCCCTAATAAAGTGTCTTATTAACATTGAAGGTGTATTATTAACATCAACAAATCGTTAAATAGGCATTTTTCAGCTACATGTTGCAAAGTGGGAACATGTCTGTAAAACATTAACGACTTACTATTTATCTTTCTTTTCACTTTAGGTCAATAAAAGGAGGTAATTAATTCTTAAATGAAGGCTGTGCACAAACAGAAGTAGTAATGTTTTAGGGCTAGCGATTCCTTTGCAGCTTATGTAATATCATTCCAGTTTATGTACAACTTCTTCCTCCTCCTGCCATCGCTTGAAGACAAAGAGCTTGAGGAATTTGAGGCAAAGGTGGTCGAGTAGCTGGACTTTGATGGTGACTTGACAGAGGTTGGAGACTCATTTCTTGATGCTGTAAAAACAAAATGCAAAATGTACGTAAATAGGAGGTTAGGCATTTTAGACATGTTTTGTTCATAAAGGGGATACAGTGCACTTATTGTAAATAATAATAAAAATAAATAAATGAATGCATAAATAAATAGGAGCAGCGCTCTTCCGAGCACAGGTCTCCAATGTGATAGGCAAATGTGAAAAGAGTGCCATATCATCTGTGGCCTGTCATGATTTGAGGCATTTTGTTCCAAAGATGTGTTTTGCTCAAATTGAGCTGCTGGTGGCGCTATAACATTCCAATGTGAAAAGGGTGGTATTTGTTCCTTGACCTATTGGGACTGTACGTGCAAAATTGCACGATAATCACAAGCTGCTTTTATGATATAAGGCATTTTGTTAAAAACGGACCAATCCTGGAAACTTTGGAAGCCAATCTAAGCCAACTAGGATGGAATATGAATTATCGGACAGCTCAGTCTTGATCACTTGCCTATAGCGATACTCTGTACTGATTCCCATGATATGAATTATCGGACAGCTCAGTCTTGATCACTTGCCTATAGTGATACTCTGTACTGATTCCCATGATGTTTGGAACAAATCTGAAGGAGTAATTTAAAAAAATGTGTTTTACATAAGTCAGCCTCCTGGTGGCACTATGAAAAGCAGATGTGAGTGCCCATACAAAGTTTTACACTGATCGGTGGAGTTATTGGTAAAAACACGAATCGGCCCGTTATAGCGCCTCCATGAGGCTGATTTGAACATTTTTAAATGGCATTTCTTCCTCTGCCTAGTGGGAATGTCACTCAAATCGCACTCTGTGTTCATGATTTGAGGCATTTCGTTCAAAAGGGAGCACACTTGCAAAAGCCAGTCTTAGCCAATCAGGATGGAATTAGAACAATCTGAAAGACCTGTTTCGTTTAATGACCGATTTGCGTGACTTTTGGACAAAATCGTTAGAAGTACTGTCCAAAAATGTGTTTTGCACACATCCGCCTCCTGGTGACGCCATAGACCTTATTCACATTGCGGCCATCTTGGATCACATGTCCACATGGGGTGGCAGCCTGTATTACAATCCATTGTAAACAATGGAGCGATGGTCCCAAAATATGAGTTCTGTTCAACCAATTTCTTTTGACCAAATTGACAAATGGGCAGAAGACAATTTGGATTAAATAGATGGGTACATCCACAATATTCATGGCAGTTAGGTTCCAATGTTACTCTGTACAAAGACTTGCTACCGTATCTGTGCAGACTAGTGCTTGCTCTGCAATCATATTAACTTACTGTATCATGATTTTTGCATATTAATCAGAAACAAGAAATTGTTAATATGATGGCGGAGCAAGCACTGCAAAGACTTCTGAGGAAATAAAAACTAAAATATTTTGAATATTTTTGAAACATTTTAACAACACAAATCTGTGTGGAGGTCCCTGGCACCACATATTTTCAGATGGAGGTCTGCGACTGTGGACAAATATGTAAATCTGGGGTCCTTCATATGAAAAGATTTGGGAACCACTGGTTTAAAAATATTAGAAAGTAAGCCCAATAAGCAACTACACTATTTTCCAATACACAAATTGCTTATTATAAGCAGACATGGCAACACAAGTTCATTCAGAGCCCAGAATGCCCCTACTGACATTTTAATGCAAAGACACAGGAAACCCAATGATGTTTTTCAGCCTCTTTCAGGATATGAACAAGAAGCCAGGGGGCGGGGCCAGGAATAAGGTGAATAACAAGCCCATGCTAAAAAATTGGGGCAGAGGTTCTGCTCTGGCACCCAGGGAATGTGTGTGCTCAGTTTTGGCCTGGCAGAGACAAAGGGTTTGCAAAAATCTGCCTCCTGGTGGCACTATAACAGCAGAAGTTCACAGCAATTTTTCATCTTCACCTTCATTTTTCATCTTCCTGCTGGACGGAAGCGCAGCAGGACCATTTTAGTAATACATTTTGAAAATGAATAATAATAAAAACAATCTAAGACATTTTAAGTGTGCCTGCAGCTAGCTAAGTGTGTGCAACCTTGTGTAGTGGTTGGTGTTAGCATTAGCTGCTATTATTTTTTGTTAGCATTAGCGTTAGATTTTATAACATTACCATTTTTTGCATTAGCTTTAACATTATCGTCTGTACGACAAACGGTTCATGAGATATAGAGGCACTTCCTGTTTGACGAAGGGCACTTCCTGTTTGGCAAAGGAAGCACCAATTAAGGTTAAGGACTCTTAATAAAGTCATATGACACCACCCACGCATCTGTACGACAAACGGTTCATGATATAGAGGCACTTCCTGTTTGGCGAAGGGCACTTCCTGTTTGGCGAAGGAAGCACCAATTAAGGTTAATAAGGACTCTTAATCAAGCCATATAACGCCACACACACGTCTGTACGACAAACGGTTCATGAGATATAGAGGCACTTCCTGTTTGGCGAAGGGCACTTCCTGTTACAGAGTGGGAGGGGCTTAATCAATTACAGCTCATCCCTATTGGCCGGACAAAGTCCAAAGTCGTGTGTGCATTTTAAAATTCAAATCACGTTGCTAAGCAAAAGAATGGCAGAGTTTTGTGGCGCCAAATTCTCCCATTCAAAGTCAATGGGGTTTTTGCACTAATCATGTGACACAGACACAGGAAAGACACAGGAAACCCAATGATGTTTTTCAGCCTCTTTCAGGATATGAACAAGAAGCCAGGGGGCGGGGCCAGGAATAAGGTGAATAACAAGCCCATGCTAAAAAATTGGGGCAGAGGTTCTGCTCTGGCACCCAGGGAATGTGTGTGCTCAGTTTTGGCCTGGCAGAGACAAAGGGTTTGCAAAAATCTGCCTCCTGGTGGCACTATAACAGCAGAAGTTCACAGCAATTTTTCATCTTCACCTTCATTTTTCATCTTCCTGCTGGACGGAAGCGCAGCAGGACCATTTTAGTAATACATTTTGAAAATGAATAATAATAAAAACAATCTAAGACATTTTAAGTGTGCCTGCAGCTAGCTAAGTGTGTGCAACCTTGTGTAGTGGTTGGTGTTAGCATTAGCTGCTATTATTTTTTGTTAGCATTAGCGTTAGATTTTATAACATTACCATTTTTTGCATTAGCTTTAACATTATCGTCTGTACGACAAACGGTTCATGAGATATAGAGGCACTTCCTGTTTGACGAAGGGCACTTCCTGTTTGGCAAAGGAAGCACCAATTAAGGTTAAGGACTCTTAATAAAGTCATATGACACCACCCACGCATCTGTACGACAAACGGTTCATGATATAGAGGCACTTCCTGTTTGGCGAAGGGCACTTCCTGTTTGGCGAAGGAAGCACCAATTAAGGTTAATAAGGACTCTTAATCAAGCCATATAACGCCACACACACGTCTGTACGACAAACGGTTCATGAGATATAGAGGCACTTCCTGTTTGGCGAAGGGCACTTCCTGTTACAGAGTGGGAGGGGCTTAATCAATTACAGCTCATCCCTATTGGCCGGACAAAGTCCAAAGTCGTGTGTGCATTTTAAAATTCAAATCACGTTGCTAAGCAAAAGAATGGCAGAGTTTTGTGGCGCCAAATTCTCCCATTCAAAGTCAATGGGGTTTTTGCACTAATCATGTGACGGTTTGATTTTTTTTAAACCGGTTCGGTAATTAATTAAAAACCGGACCGAACCGGTAATACCGGATGATGACCACTTGGGGGCGCAGATAGAAGCGGACACATTTATGGTGCCCATTTAGCCATTAATTATAACTCTTGTAGAGTCCTCATAATCAACAGCCACCTGTTATTTTATATACATCTATATGGATCTTCTCAGTGAGATGTCTCCTGTTTGTACTATTACTGCTTCTGTGGAATGTTTTCTCTGCTGTACAGAGAACCAGTGAATTGGGTAAAAAACAGTGGATTGGGATTGCTTGTAGATCGGCTACTTTTTGTTTTGATCCTAGAGGGACGTGCCGCCCCTCTACGAATCCGGGAGGGCAAAGCACAGGCGGTCGTGGTGGTCCGCGGCCCCGGCGGACCACCAAAGGGACGGCGCCGCCACGAAAACGCTATAATCAATCAAACAGCTAGGCTAGGCTACATACATACTGTCTCAGATAGCATACATGCTTGGCTAGCTTGCTTCCTCCGTGTTGTAGTTGAGCCAATAAAGGTTATTTGACCACGTTCACCACAACGTAAATCGTCGCTATTGTTGTAAAGACGCAATGAAGACCTGTGTGCCAGTGTGTGGCTTCTAACACGTTGTCCAATGTCCACCGCATCTATAAACAATAGCGCGTGTATCCAGTTGTTATTGAATGAAGAGGACAGGGGGAGAGGAGGCGGGGTGGCTGTCTGAGCAGCCAGTGAGCTGTCAACAGTGGCAGATCTGCGCTCCACTGACATTCAGTATACTGTATAGTGTATACACAAACATAATAAATACAATACAGAATGAATTTAATGCTGTCGGAAAATACACGTGACACCGTCAGCAAACGTTTACATTTGTAAAATATATTTTAATTGGATACTTTTCTTTTTTTTTGTTTTTTTACTCGGTTTAGTCGGTATTCATAAACTGAACCGGTATCATCAAGTAAACCGGATCGAACCAGTAAAACCGGAAACCGTCAGACTATTTAGCGCATAGTTTTTTGGCGAATTACGTCGCCATCGTAAGGCGGATCGGAAAGAAAAGTAATAGCACCCCATTCCCGGCCGAGCCACACGTTTTGATGCCGTAAATTGTGCGGAGGTTATTACCTGCCGAAATTGTGTGGCGACATTATAAGTATGGCGGATCACAATAAGTGTTTTGCCATTGCATTGCATGGCAGGCACACTTAATAATAATAATACAGCAACAATTTCATGGACCCCCTGCAGTACCTCCGTACCCCCTAGGGGTCGTGGACCACCTGTTGAGGACAGGGGTGTCGCACCAAATTCTGGGCCCTGGGTACAAGGATTCACTCACATTTTGTGCTTTAACCATTGAAAAATAGCAGATGTTCAAGCTCACAGCGCAGCTGAAGTATAAAATAATAAAGGCCCCTCCACATTGGGCCTAGTAACGGTGCCGCTCTGTGAGCTTGTAAATCTGCTATTTTTCAATAGCTGAAGTATAAAATAATAAAGGCCCCTCCACATTGGGCCTAGTAACTGAGTCCCCCCCCCCCCCCCACAGCAATGACTGTGCAAAAATAGTAAATAGAATAATACAAATTTTAAACAACAGTTAGCAGGTTGAAAACCTGAATGTGAAATACCCCTCTTCTTTCAGGAATAAAATCACTACTGTAAGTAGAAAAAAAGTTTAAAAAAAAAGCAAAAAGTAATATTACCTTCTCAAAAGCTCCAAACTCAGTCACTCAGGCACAGGTCTAGCAGCAGGTTAGCACATCACAGTCCAAACACAATCTTCTCATCCCACGTTGCCAGAGAACTATAAGTGAAGCTCTGGTTGTTGTCTGGATTGTCCAATGCAATGTCCAGTGCAATGAACTGACTCTAAACTCACTGAGCTTGTTAGCTTTAGCGTTAGCTTGTAGCAAAACAAAACAGTCTCTGAACCTTGTGAAGAAATTCCTCTTGTCTTGCCAAACGTGCAGCTTTTCCTCCTCCCAGAAAGTTGTGTAAACACTCACAGGACTCCAAACTACAACTGGTTTGTGCACAGCAAACACTTTGAAATGATATAATACAGAACGTCTAACTCTGAATCACTGTTCACTTGTCTTCATGTTCCCTCTCTCCGCTCACGTGATCTCTCTCCCTCCCTTCACGTCCGGGCTGTGTTACGCTGACAACTGTCCCTGCAGAGTTAACCCCATAAATGCTGATACAGAACATAACAGGAAAAACATTGCTTTTAAAATAAAAAACAAAACAAAACAAAACTCCTAATGAATTAAGTATGAAATGCAGATTACGTTTTTACTAAAACACATCACACTTTTTAAAGGCTTTAATGATCAAAGCCTTAAACTAAACCTCATTTAAATGTTTTTAATACTATTTAAAGCAAACCATTTTTACTTCAATACGTTTATCTGAACACTTAGTAGGCTATAGTACTAGTTTATATGAATAGCCCGTTACTTTGTAGATTTAGATTAGTATTACAAAACATACACTAACCATGTAGAGTAGCCTATATTTGAAATTAGCCCATCTACAAGCTCACTGCGCGCTTGTAGATCAGCTATTTTCAAGTATTTGAAAACTTTTTTTGCCCAATACTTTTGTAGGCCTAATTTTACTCAATTACAATAACTATTTCTATATTGCAGTATTGATACTTTTAATTGCGACTGTCAGGTCACAGTTACTATCAAAACCTCCACCGGCTGTCTGTCGGTCAGTCCGTCAGTCTGTCTGTCACACGTCACACTTTTGCCCTACTCATATCTCCGCCACCGTTGCCCCTATCCATGCCAAACCCCTCAATTCTCACATAGCCCTCTTCTAGCCACCATGAGGCCGATTCTTGCAAAATACATTTTTCGACACAGCTCCTACAATGTTTGCCGTAAAATCATGTAAATCTGTACACAGTATTTCTAGGCTCATGTCATCAACATGGGTCTGTCTCATTTAGCGCCACCTTCAGGCCGTTTTTTTTAAAACACATTTTTGGACACTGCTTCTACAAATCTTGCCCTAAAATCACGCAAATCAGTACACAATATGTCAAGACTCATGTCATCAACATGGATCTGTCCCAATTAGCGCCTCCTTCAGGCCGATTTTTTAAAACACATTTTTGGACACTGCTTCTACAAATTTTGCCCTAAAATCACGCAAATCGGTACACAATATGTCAAGACTCATGTCATCAACATGGATCTGTCCCAATTAGCGCCACCATCAGGCCAATTTTACATGCGACCTGACGGTCGCTTATCTCCCGATTAGGGAGTCTTACTGGTTAAGTAAAACATTAGGTTTCGTATGAAACCCTTGTTGCGACCGTCAGGTCGCAGTTACTATCAAAACCTCCACTGGCTGTCAGTCCGTCTGTCTGTCTGTCCGTCACGTCACGCCACTTCACACTTTTGCCCAACTCATATTTCCGCCACCGTTGCCCCTATCCATGCCAAACTCTGCACACGCACTCCTTGCCTGCCAAACAACAACTTCCAACCTCTCACATGGACCTCTTCTAGCGCCACCATGAGGCCAATACTGGCAAAATACATTTTTGGACACTGCTCCTACAAATTTTTCCCTAAAATCACGCAAATCGGTACACAGTATGTCTACACTCACGTCATCAACATGGATCTGTCCCATTTCCATATTCCCTCCTGACTGGTTACGATTGCCTTCTAAAGTCTGTGTATGCGACCTGACGGTCGCTTCTCTCACGATTAGGGAGTCTTACTGGTTAAGATATAATTGTTACAGTATTTGCCTAAAACGATGGAGAATGATTTGTCCACAGGTGCTGTGACTCATAAAGTTCTACGTTCCGTTGGTTTATCCCATCCACCGCCGACTTCTGTGCTTAAGCCGGTAGGATTAGCAGTGCTAGCCAAGCATTTGTGTAGCAGCTAACGGCTAACCTAGCCCTTCCCCTGTATACTACCTAAAGCTAACAATATGTTGAGTGCCGAAGAAGTAGATTTCTCCTAGCCTCTTCGCAAGTGTGGAGGCATGAAACCTTCTACACTCAGGGGCTATATGGTGGCTATTAATGCTTGTCACCTAGGTGTCAATGGTGATATGCCCTCAAAGGCCCTTTGTGGCCTTGTTTAGGGCTGGTGCCAAGCGCACCAGTCAGACGGCCAGGTCTCTTCACGGCCTGGGATTTAGAGGTGGTCTAGAGGGGTTTGAGATGAGGCCCTTTCGAGCCTTTGGGGAAGGTTTCTTTGAGACATCTAAGTCTCAAAACTGTGCTCTTATTGGTGTTGACTACAGCCAAAAGGGTCAGTGGACTGTATGAGGTTTGCTAACAGTGACCGTAAGGTTCTGCTTAAGCCCGATATCCAATTTGTACCAAAGAACAGGATTGCGACTAGGGACCCGGTCGAGTTGGTCGCCTTTCACCCTCCTCCTTTTGCATTGGAGGAGGACTGGCATCTGCATTGCCTCTGTCCAGCGAGGGCCTTGAAGGCATACTAGTTAGTTGAGGACTAGGAATGAGAGACAGTCATCACGTCTGTTTGTCTCCTTTAGCAACTCTCCTAAGAGAAAAGAGGTGTCTAAGGCCTTTAGTTCTAGGTGGATTGTGGAGGCTATCAGGGAAGCCTATGATAGTGCTCAGGTTCCTCTGCCGGAGGACTTTTAGGCACATTCCACCAGGGGGGTGTCGACCTCGTGGGCCCTCTCTCAGGGGGTCTCCATGGAGGTTTGCATGGCGGCCAATTGGGCGTCGCCATCTACGTTTGCAGCTTATTATCACCTGGACGTGGTTCCCGCGTTGTTGGCGTACAGTCAGTGTTACAGGTGGCCTCCTCTTCTTAAGTGACAATGGTGGTACAGTCCTTTCACTTTTTCCAAGTGGCAATTGGAATGGTGGGTACAGTCCTTCCAATGTTTTCCTTCCATGACCAGTGGGTTTGTTTGGTCATTACCTTATAAGGCGGACTTATTCTACTCATTGGTTATGCAGCACATTTAGTCTATTAGGTGCTTATGAGGCAGGCATGTCAGGGTCTCTTGAAGCCACGTCCAAGGAGGCGTGGTCTTCACCATGCAGGTGGGTATTTGGGTGATCAGGTGTTGGTCGTCGTCGCTTCTGAGAGTCTATGGATCCCATAGGAAGGAATATGAATTGAAAGTGTGACAATAAAGACTAGACATAATGTGTATCACTTTGTGTGATTTTAGACAAAATATGTGGGTGCAGTGTCCAAAAATGTGTTTAAAAAAAATCTGCCTAATGGTGGCGCTATATGGGACACATGAGTGTAGACATACTGTGTACCGATTTGTGTGATTTTAGGGCAAAATTTGTAGGAGCAGTGTCCAAAAATGTATTTTGCCAGTATTGGCCTCATGGTGGCGCTAGAAGAGGGCCATGTGAGAGGTTGGAGGTTGTTTTTTGGCAGGCAACGAGTGTGTGTGCAGAGTTTGGAATGAATAGGGGCAACGGTGGCAGAGATATGAGTTGGGCAAAAGTGTGACGTGGCGTGACGTGACGGACAGACAGACAGACGGACTGACTGACAGCCAGTAGAGGTTTTGATAGTAACTGCGACCTGACGCTGACGGTCACAACAAGGGTTTCATACGAAACCTAATGTTTTACTTAACCAGTAAGACTCCCTAATCGGGAGATAAGCGACCGTCAGGTCGCATGTATAAATCGGCCTGAAGGTGGTGCTAATTGGGACAGATCCATGTTGATGACATGAGTGTAGACATACTGTGTACCGATTTGCGTGATTTTAGGGCAAAATTTGTAGGAGCAGTGTCCAAAAATGTATTTTGCCAGTATTGGCCTCATGGTGGCGCTAGAAGAGGGCCATGTGAGAGGTTGGATGTTGTTGTTTGGCAGGCAAGGAGTGTGTGTGCAGAGTTTGGCATGGATAGGGGCAACGGTGGCGGAAATATGAGTTGGGCAAAAGTGTGACGTGGCGTGGCGTGACGTGACGGACAGACAGACAGACGGACTGACAGCCAGTGGAGGTTTTGATAGTAACTGCGACCTGACGGTCGCAACAAAGGTTTCATACGAAACCTAATGTTTTACTTAACCAGTAAGACTCCCTAATCGGGAGATAAGCGACCGTCAGGTCGCATGTAAAATTGGCCTGATGGTACCGATTTGCGTGATTTTAGGGCAAGATTTGTAGAAGCAGTGTCCAAAAATGTGTTTTAAAAAATCGGCCAGAAGGTGGCGCTAATTGGGACAGATCCATGTTGATGACATGAGTCTTGACATATTGTGTACTGATTTGCGTGATTTTAGGGCAAGATTTGTAGAAGCAGTGTCCAAAAATGTGTTTTAAAAAAATCGGCCTGAAGGTGGCGCTAAATGAGACAGACCCATGTTGATGACATGAGCCTAGAAATACTGTGTACAGATTTACGTGATTTTACGGCAAACGTTGTAGGAGCTGTGTCCAAAAATGTATTTTGCAAGAATCGGCCTCATGGTGGCTAGAAGAGGGCTATGTGAGAATTGAGGGGTTTGGCATGGATAGGGGCAACGGTGGCGGAGATATGATTAGGGCAGAAGTGTGACGTGACGTGTGACAGACAGACAGCCGGTGGAGGTTTTGATAGTAACTGCACCTGACAGTCGCAATTAAAAGTATACTGCAATATAGAAATACCGTAGTTATTGTAATTGAGTAAAATTAGGCCTACAGAAGTCTTGGGTAAAAAAAGTTTTCAAATACTTGAAAATAGCAGATCTACAAGCGCACAGTGAGCTTGTAGATGGGCTAATTTCAAATATAGGCTACTCTACATGGTTAGTGTATGTTTTGTAATACTAATCTAAATCTACAAAGTAACGGGCTATTCATATAAACTAGTAGACCTACTATAGCCTACTAAGTGTTCAGATAAACGTATTGAAGTAAAAATGGTTTGCTTTAAATAGTATTAAAAACATTTAAATGAGGTTTAGTTTAAGGCTTTGATCATTAAAGCCTTTAAAAAGTGTGATGTGTTTTAGTAAAAACGTAATCTGCATTTCATACTTAATTCATTAGGAGTTTTGTTTTGTTTTGTTTTTTATTTTAAAAGCAATGTTTTTCCTGTTATGTTCTGTATCAGCATTTATGGGGTTAACTCTGCAGGGACAGTTGTCAGCGTAACACAGCCCGGACGCGAAGGGAGGGAGAGAGATCACGTGAGCGGAGAGAGGGAACATGAAGACAAGTGAACAGTGATTCAGAGTTAGACGTTCTGTATTATATCATTTCAAAGTGTTTGCTGTGCACAAACCAGTTGTAGTTTGGAGTCCTGTGAGTGTTTACACAACTTTCTGGGAGGAGGAAAAGCTGCACGTTTGGCAAGACAAGAGGAATTTCTTCACGAGGTTCAGAGACTGTTTTGTTTTGCTACAAGCTAACGCTAAAGCTAACAAGCTCAGTGAGTTTAGAGTCAGTTCATTGCACTGGACATTGCATTGGACAATCCAGACAACAACCAGAGCTTCACTTATAGTTCTCTGGCAACGTGGGATGAGAAGATTGTGTTTGGACTGTGATGTGCTAACCTGCTGCTAGACCTGTGCCTGAGTGACTGAGTTTGGAGCTTTTGAGAAGGTAATATTACTTTTTGCTTTTTTTTAAACTTTTTTTCTACTTACAGTAGTGATTTTATTCCTGAAAGAAGAGGGGTATTTCACATTCAGGTTTTCAACCTGCTAACTGTTGTTTAAAATTTGTATTATTCTATTTACTATTTTTGCACAGTCATTGCTGTGGGGGGGGGGGGGGGGGGGGGGACTCAGTTACTAGGCCCAATGTGGAGGGGCCTTTATTATTTTATACTTCAGCTATTGAACAATAGCAGATTTACAAGCTCACAGAGCGGCACCGTTACTAGGCCCAATGTGGAGGGGCCTTTATTATTTTATACTTCAGCTGCGCTGTGAGCTTGAACATCTGCTATTTTTCAATGGTTAAAGCACAAAATGTGAGTGAATCCTTGTACCCAGGGCCCAGAATTTGGTGCGACACCCCTGTCCTCAACAGGTGGTCCACGACCCCTAGGGGGTACGGAGGTACTGCAGGGGGTCCATGAAATTGTTGCTGTATTATTATTATTAAGTGTGCCTGCCATGCAATGCAATGGCAAAACACTTATTGTGATCCGCCATACTTATAATGTCGCCACACAATTTCGGCAGGTAATAACCTCCGCACAATTTACGGCATCAAAACGTGTGGCTCGGCCGGGAATGGGGTGCTATTACTTTTCTTTCCGATCCGCCTTACGATGGCGACGTAATTCGCCAAAAAACTATGCGCTAAATAGTCTGACGGTTTCCGGTTTTACTGGTTCGATCCGGTTTACTTGATGATACCGGTTCAGTTTATGAATACCGACTAAACCGAGTAAAAAAACAAAAAAAAGAAAAGTATCCAATTAAAATATATTTTACAAATGTAAACGTTTGCTGACGGTGTCACGTGTATTTTCCGACAGCATTAAATTCATTCTGTATTGTATTTATTATGTTTGTGTATACACTATACAGTATACTGAATGTCAGTGGAGCGCAGATCTGCCACTGTTGACAGCTCACTGGCTGCTCAGACAGCCACCCCGCCTCCTCTCCCCCTGTCCTCTTCATTCAATAACAACTGGATACACGCGCTATTGTTTATAGATGCGGTGGACATTGGACAACGTGTTAGAAGCCACACACTGGCACACAGGTCTTCATTGCGTCTTTACAACAATAGCGACGATTTACGTTGTGGTGAACGTGGTCAAATAACCTTTATTGGCTCAACTACAACACGGAGGAAGCAAGCTAGCCAAGCATGTATGCTATCTGAGACAGTATGTATGTAGCCTAGCCTAGCTGTTTGATTGATTATAGCGTTTTCGTGGCGGCGCCGTCCCTTTGGTGGTCCGCCGGGGCCGCGGACCACCACGACCGCCTGTGCTTTGCCCTCCCGGATTCGTAGAGGGGCGGCACGTCCCTCTAGGATCAAAACAAAAAGTAGCCGATCTACAAGCAATCCCAATCCACTGTTTTTTACCCAATTCACTGGTTCTCTGTACAGCAGAGAAAACATTCCACAGAAGCAGTAATAGTACAAACAGGAGACATCTCACTGAGAAGATCCATATAGATGTATATAAAATAACAGGTGGCTGTTGATTATGAGGACTCTACAAGAGTTATAATTAATGGCTAAATGGGCACCATAAATGTGTCCGCTTCTATCTGCGCCCCCAAGTGGTCATCATCCGGTATTACCGGTTCGGTCCGGTTTTTAATTAATTACCGAACCGGTTTAAAAAAAATCAAACCGTCACATGATTAGTGCAAAAACCCCATTGACTTTGAATGGGAGAATTTGGCGCCACAAAACTCTGCCATTCTTTTGCTTAGCAACGTGATTTGAATTTTAAAATGCACACACGACTTTGGACTTTGTCCGGCCAATAGGGATGAGCTGTAATTGATTAAGCCCCTCCCACTCTGTAACAGGAAGTGCCCTTCGCCAAACAGGAAGTGCCTCTATATCTCATGAACCGTTTGTCGTACAGACGTGTGTGTGGCGTTATATGGCTTGATTAAGAGTCCTTATTAACC
This sequence comes from Nannobrachium achirus, assembly GCF_963921795.1. Classification (NCBI taxonomy): domain Eukaryota; kingdom Metazoa; phylum Chordata; class Actinopteri; order Myctophiformes; family Myctophidae; genus Nannobrachium; species Nannobrachium achirus. Next base: position 44,551,909 of record NC_137818.1, on the reverse strand, counting down.
TTAATTGGTGCTTCCTTCGCCAAACAGGAAGTGCCCTTCGCCAAACAGGAAGTGCCTCTATATCATGAACCGTTTGTCGTACAGATGCGTGGGTGGTGTCATATGACTTTATTAAGAGTCCTTAACCTTAATTGGTGCTTCCTTTGCCAAACAGGAAGTGCCCTTCGTCAAACAGGAAGTGCCTCTATATCTCATGAACCGTTTGTCGTACAGACGATAATGTTAAAGCTAATGCAAAAAATGGTAATGTTATAAAATCTAACGCTAATGCTAACAAAAAATAATAGCAGCTAATGCTAACACCAACCACTACACAAGGTTGCACACACTTAGCTAGCTGCAGGCACACTTAAAATGTCTTAGATTGTTTTTATTATTATTCATTTTCAAAATGTATTACTAAAATGGTCCTGCTGCGCTTCCGTCCAGCAGGAAGATGAAAAATGAAGGTGAAGATGAAAAATTGCTGTGAACTTCTGCTGTTATAGTGCCACCAGGAGGCAGATTTTTGCAAACCCTTTGTCTCTGCCAGGCCAAAACTGAGCACACACATTCCCTGGGTGCCAGAGCAGAACCTCTGCCCCAATTTTTTAGCATGGGCTTGTTATTCACCTTATTCCTGGCCCCGCCCCCTGGCTTCTTGTTCATATCCTGAAAGAGGCTGAAAAACATCATTGGGTTTCCTGTGTCTTTGCATTAAAATGTCAGTAGGGGCATTCTGGGCTCTGAATGAACTTGTGTTGCCATGTCTGCTTATAATAAGCAATTTGTGTATTGGAAAATAGTGTAGTTGCTTATTGGGCTTACTTTCTAATATTTTTAAACCAGTGGTTCCCAAATCTTTTCATATGAAGGACCCCAGATTTACATATTTGTCCACAGTCGCAGACCTCCATCTGAAAATATGTGGTGCCAGGGACCTCCACACAGATTTGTGTTGTTAAAATGTTTCAAAAATATTCAAAATATTTTAGTTTTTATTTCCTCAGAAGTCTTTGCAGTGCTTGCTCCGCCATCATATTAACAATTTCTTGTTTCTGATTAATATGCAAAAATCATGATACAGTAAGTTAATATGATTGCAGAGCAAGCACTAGTCTGCACAGATACGGTAGCAAGTCTTTGTACAGAGTAACATTGGAACCTAACTGCCATGAATATTGTGGATGTACCCATCTATTTAATCCAAATTGTCTTCTGCCCATTTGTCGATTTGGTCAAAAGAAATTGGTTGAACAGAACTCATATTTTGGGACCATCGCTCCATTGTTTACAATGGATTGTAATACAGGCTGCCACCCCATGTGGACATGTGATCCAAGATGGCCGCAATGTGAATAAGGTCTATGGCGTCACCAGGAGGCGGATGTGTGCAAAACACATTTTTGGACAGTACTTCTAACGATTTTGTCCAAAAGTCACGCAAATCGGTCATTAAACGAAACAGGTCTTTCAGATTGTTCTAATTCCATCCTGATTGGCTAAGACTGGCTTTTGCAAGTGTGCTCCCTTTTGAACGAAATGCCTCAAATCATGAACACAGAGTGCGATTTGAGTGACATTCCCACTAGGCAGAGGAAGAAATGCCATTTAAAAATGTTCAAATCAGCCTCATGGAGGCGCTATAACGGGCCGATTCGTGTTTTTACCAATAACTCCACCGATCAGTGTAAAACTTTGTATGGGCACTCACATCTGCTTTTCATAGTGCCACCAGGAGGCTGACTTATGTAAAACACATTTTTTTAAATTACTCCTTCAGATTTGTTCCAAACATCATGGGAATCAGTACAGAGTATCACTATAGGCAAGTGATCAAGACTGAGCTGTCCGATAATTCATATCATGGGAATCAGTACAGAGTATCGCTATAGGCAAGTGATCAAGACTGAGCTGTCCGATAATTCATATTCCATCCTAGTTGGCTTAGATTGGCTTCCAAAGTTTCCAGGATTGGTCCGTTTTTAACAAAATGCCTTATATCATAAAAGCAGCTTGTGATTATCGTGCAATTTTGCACGTACAGTCCCAATAGGTCAAGGAACAAATACCACCCTTTTCACATTGGAATGTTATAGCGCCACCAGCAGCTCAATTTGAGCAAAACACATCTTTGGAACAAAATGCCTCAAATCATGACAGGCCACAGATGATATGGCACTCTTTTCACATTTGCCTATCACATTGGAGACCTGTGCTCGGAAGAGCGCTGCTCCTATTTATTTATGCATTCATTTATTTATTTTTATTATTATTTACAATAAGTGCACTGTATCCCCTTTATGAACAAAACATGTCTAAAATGCCTAACCTCCTATTTACGTACATTTTGCATTTTGTTTTTACAGCATCAAGAAATGAGTCTCCAACCTCTGTCAAGTCACCATCAAAGTCCAGCTACTCGACCACCTTTGCCTCAAATTCCTCAAGCTCTTTGTCTTCAAGCGATGGCAGGAGGAGGAAGAAGTTGTACATAAACTGGAATGATATTACATAAGCTGCAAAGGAATCGCTAGCCCTAAAACATTACTACTTCTGTTTGTGCACAGCCTTCATTTAAGAATTAATTACCTCCTTTTATTGACCTAAAGTGAAAAGAAAGATAAATAGTAAGTCGTTAATGTTTTACAGACATGTTCCCACTTTGCAACATGTAGCTGAAAAATGCCTATTTAACGATTTGTTGATGTTAATAATACACCTTCAATGTTAATAAGACACTTTATTAGGGATTTGTTGATGTTAATAAGACATGTTCCCACTTTACAACAGGTACCCACAAAATGCCTATTTAACGTGTTAATGAACTCCTAATTAACGATTTGTTGATGTTAATAATACACGTTCAATGTTAATAAGACACTTTATTAAGGATGTGTTGATGTTTATAAGACATGTTCCCACTTTACGACAGGTACCCACAAAATACCTAATTAACATGTTATTGAATGACTAATTAAGGATTTGTTGATGTTAATAAGACATGTTCCCACTTTACAACAGGTACCCACAAAATGCCTATTTAACGTGTTAATGAACTCCTAATTAACGATTTGTTGATGTTAATAATACACGTTCAATGTTAATAAGACACTTTATTAAGGATTTGTTGATGTTTATAAGACATGTTCCCACTTTACGACAGGTACCCACAAAATACCTAATTAACATGTTATTGAATGACTAATTAAGGATTTGTTGATGTTAATAAGACATGTTCCCACTTTACAACAGGTACCCACAAAATGCCTATTTAACGTGTTGATGTTAATAATACACGTTCAATGTTAATAAGACTTTAAGGATTTGTTGATGTTTATAAGACCTGTTCCCACTTTACGACAGGTACCCACAAAATGCCTAATTAACATGTTATTGAATGACTAATTAAGGATTTGTTGATGTTAATAAGCCATGTTCCCACTTTACAAAAGGTACCCACAAAATGCTTATTTAATGTGTTAATGAATACTTAATTAATGATTTGTTGATGTTAATAAGACGTTCAATGTTAACACACATTGTTAAGGATTTGTTGATGTTAATAATACACGTTCAATGTTAATAAGACGTGTTCCCACTTTACAACAGGTACCCACAAAATGCCTAATTAACATGTTATTGAATGACTAATTAAGGATTTATTGATGTTAATAAGACATGTTCCCACTTTACAAAAGGTACCCACAAAATGCCTAATTAACGTGTTAATAGATGCCTAATTAACGATTTGTTGAAGTAAATAAAACTTTCAACATTAATAAGACACTTTATTAAGGATTTGTTGATGTTTATAAGACATGTTCCCACTTTACAACAGGTACCCACAAAATGCCTAATTAATGTGTTAATGAATGCTCAATAAAGAATGTATTAATGTTAATCATGCACTGTCTCAATGTTAATAAGAAATCTATTTAGTACTTGTTAATGTTTATACAATATTATTCCACTTAAAACAGTTGTTAATTAAGTATCTTAACAATGTATATATTCTTATATAGTATTCATAATGCATTTATTGATAATTATTATGATATAATAAGTATCTTATTAGTAGATTATTAATTGTTAATTAGGTGTCTTATGAATAGTTGATAGAATATTGATATTAATTAAGATGGTTTATTAACCTGTATTAAAATATAATAAGGCTTATTGGTTACTTATAAGTTGTTAATTAACCGTTAGTAAGGGATCTTTTCGTATAGTTTATTGGGTCTTAATTAACGTGAATTGGCTTTCTTATTAGACGTTTATTAACATGTATAACTCATATAATAAGGTTTATAGATAACTTATACGTTGTTTATTAATGTTTAATTAGGCATTGTATACATGTCTAATTAAGTTGTTAAAACGTTCTTATTAGTCTTTTATTAGGCAGTATTAAGTATATTATGTTTTATAAGTATCTTATAAGTAGTTTAATAATGTTTATAAGACTCTTATTATATAGTTTATTATGTGTTTATTAAGGTTTAATAACGTTCTTATTAGAGTTAATAACAAGTTAATAAGTATCTTATTAACTGTTAATAAGTGTTTATTAATGGCACCTTATTATAAAGTGCTACCGAGTTGGGTAGCAAAACAGAGAGAGAGGGCTGAAATCGAAGAGCGAGATCTGTAACTGATAAATGACTTCTTGGGTCTCTGTAAAGCAGGTAAATTAACCATTGGGGAGTTCCATCCTCTCACTTGAACAGAAGGCTGAGAATCTTCAGGTCAAGGATGTTTTTTCTTTGGTGGGATTGAAAGAATTCCAGACTAAAGTGATTGAGAGGGTTGTCTTCATTTCATAAGCGTTCCATTGATAACGCATAGGCTTTACATTTGAACACATGAACTCTATAAACTATAATCCAATATATTCTTGAAAAGAAACTGTACAGTATGTTCTCTCAAACTGAAACTCAAATCACCACAATGTGGAATTTCTATGTATTTGTAGCGCTTGTTTCGACTATCTTTTGCAGCACATTTTGCTATTTGATGAAGCTTTAACCTTTTTAGCTGTCATTGTGCAGTATGTACACGCCTATCCTGAGTGTTCATTTATCTCTCACACTGACCGTGTACAAATGTAATCACATGGAATTCTGTGGAAGCTCAGTGGTGGAAAGTAATTACAGTATACGAAGGCTACTCATGTACAGTACTGAATCTCAGTTGTTTCCGCCAGGCCTGAAGGCATGGCCGGGACTATGTTTTCACCCCTGTCTGTCTGTCTGTCTGTCCGTCCGTCCTTGTGGGTGTTCGTCTGTCTGTCTGTGGACTGCACGCACTCTTGAGAAAAAATCTCTCTGGATGCCAGAGCAGAACCTCTGCCCCAAATCTTTCACATCTTATAGTTGGGTAAAAAATGTCAGTTCCGTGACCACGAGAGCAAAGGTTTTTATACCCATATATGGAGATCCCTGTCTGTAGAACCAGCCACACAGATATGGGCTGTCTTGGCCATATATGGATTCTGCTAGTGTGGTATGTGGCCGATGTGGCCTCCATATATGGGCATTCCCATATGAAGTCCTGTTAGATATGGGCTTAAAATTGATGACATCAAGGATCTCCATATGGGCATAAAAGGGATTTCTGTCAGTGTGGTTCCCCTGACATCATAGTGATGTCAGAGCGTGATGTCAGAGTGTCAAACCCATAGACCATAAACAAAAACAAAAACATGACACAGACAAGAATCTTGTCTCTGTGTCATGTTTTTGTTTATGGTAGGAAACGGCACATCTTGTCACAAGATGTGCCGTTTCTCATACTAAACTTTGACCATAAAGCACACACAGATCAAATCACACCCAATGTGGAGCCTTTGATGAGTTAAATTAAGCAATGTATTTGTGTTCATGTGCTTGCGTGCATCTTGAATGCATGTGCATGTGCACTTTATCTCTCTGTGTGTGTGCATGCGACATGCGCGCGTATGCGCTTTGCCTTCCGCGTGTGCGTGCGTCGTTAATAGTCATCTCAAATGTGAATTCCCTTTTATTGAAATAACCAGGTGAAAACTGATGCCGTGAGATAATCTTAAACGTTTGGTTCCACACTTCTTCTTCTTTCGTCTCATCTGAGACTCTTGATTGGACAGAATAAGATCAAGGGAAAAGGTCAATTAGGTAATTAAACCTCTGAACAAGTACCTTTATGCAACAGTGGAGGTAATGGACTCAATTACTGTGCATTCACACTGCAGATAGGGCTGTGATATCGACTGGCTCCTGCACCATTATGGACGTTATGGTTTCACAGTTTCACAGGCAGATGTGGCAGGAGCACCCTGACTAAAATCCAGGCCGGCAAGAAAGCTCCACTGAGAAACAAAGCCAATAAATAGAGGCCTTTAACGCCTGCAGTCCTCATTAATGGCCTTGAGTGTGTTGCTGTTTCCCACCTGCTGGCTGCAGAACACTTACCTAGCCATTGATAGGTATTTGACCGGACATTATACTGTGCTTGTATTACAGTATCTTAGAAATCATTGTCATAAATACTTCATGCTTTCAGTTGCTAGTTGTTTTTTACAACAAGGGTTCATATTTTACATTGTAATTAGAAAAAAGAAAAGATGAGTGCTAAAAATGTTTTCATTTACTCCTTTTTATCGTTTTAGCAATTTTAATGATTTCAGTGGTTGGGGGCATGCGTGCAAGTGGCTAAATATGTCCTTTTAGACACAATAAGCCCATTCCCAAGATGCACCACAATGTGACTTATGGGGGGTAGTAGTGTTATTGCAAAGAAATCGCCGGCTTATTGTGTCTAAAAAGACATATTAAATGAAACCCACTCAAATCAAGAACATTTTAACACTCATCTTTTCTTTTCTCTAATTACAATCTAAAATATGAACCCTTGTTGTAAAAAAACAAATTGTCCTTTAAACTCTTCTTTCAATTACCATGATATGCATTTTTGTAAATAATGGCCCCTACTACTGGCTCTACCGAGTGAAGAGCAGCCCTTGCTGCCCTTCCAACCAATAGCATTCATTTCCGGTTGCTTTTCGGGACCGGAAATTCCAAGATAGTGGATTTGAATTTACTTAAAAAGTGGTCTGGAGAAGCCAGTGGGTCACGTGACGTTCATATTTTTTACAGTTTACGCTAAAATCCCTATTTTTTGCTTTGAGAAGAGTACTCCAGTGATTTTACTCATATGGATATGAAGCATCAACTGACGGTGAAAAAATACAAAATGCAGACGTTATCATCATGTAACTCAATATCATAAACGACCCAGAGTCACATAACTGACAAAATCGCTGTGGTGGTTTGTTTATTTTTGGAACAGAGTTGACATGATTTGCCTATGGGAGTTAAATATAATATATGAATTATTCAGTTTGGATAATTAACTTTTTTCAGTTGATCTTCATATCCATATGACTATGAGTAAAATCGCCAGGTGGTTTGTTTATTTCTGGAACACAGTTCTAATATAAAGCGATCTATACGTTTCCCCTATGGAATTCCAATACAAAAAAAAAAAAAAAGACACTGTGACACATCGGGATAGCGCCCTCTAGAGGCAGTGATGTCAGACCTCTGTGCTCTAACGTGTGCCTTGAGATTTTTAATTGCTAATTGTTGTGCGTTGATTTAGCAATTGTTCACATTTTCTCCATTAAACGTTACCAACTCATCTAAATGAATGAATTAATTGTTGACTAAACCTCACTGCACTGTTAATAATAAGTCCATCATCCATCCATCCATCTTCAACCACTTATCCGGAATCCGGTCGTGGGGGTAACAGTTCCAACTGAGACCTCCAGAGTTCCTTATCCTGAGCAACTTCCTCCACTCCCTCTGGGAGTATACTGAGGCGTTCCCAGGCCAGTTTGGAGATATAATCCTTCCATCTGGTCTTTGGTCTGCCACGGGGTCTCCTCCCAGTGGGCGTTCATTGAGGACCTTCCTAGGAAGGCGCTCGGCAAGCATCCGTACTAGATACCCGAACCACCTAAGCTGACACCTTTCCAAGTGTAGGAGCAGCGGTTCTACTCTAAGTCTCTCTCGGGTGACTGAACTTCTCATCATGATCATGACCCACACTTCATGACCATAGGTGAGGGTAGGAACGAAGATTGCTCGGTAGATAGAGAGCTTTGCCTTCCGGCTCAACTCTTTTTTTCTTCACAACAGTGCACCTGCTGCTCTGATTCTCCGGCTCATCTCATTCTCTGTCTTGACCTTTCTTTCATTTATGAACAAGACTCTGAGATAATCTCCTTCACCTGGGTTAAAGTCTCATTCCCTACTTGGACTGCACAATCCATCGCTTTCCTACCACACAATCTACTGCGAACCGATCCAGTGAAAGCTGAAGGTCTCGGACCGATGCTGCCATCAGGACCACGTCTGCCGCAAAAAGCAGTGAAGCAAACCTTAGCTCACCTAGCCTTATACCTTCTCCACCACCACTTCGCCTCGAGATCCTGTCCGTCATGGATGTTCAATCAATCTTTTATCCCAGGGGCTCTTTTCGGCTAGACTTTTAAATCAATCTGCTCTTTAAACTGCATTAAAATGCAAACACAACTTGTACTAAACAAAACCACACATTGACATTGTGGGCTAAAGTCTCTGCACGTTTTTATGCTGTAATGAAATGAATGGAATCTAGTGGCTTCCTTGAAAATTAATCAACTCCTATGATTTGAAAAAATGTCTGCTGTAGGGGGAGACCGTGGCAATTGTAACACATTCAATTCCTCCCTCAATTAGTGAACACATGCATGCACAGACAACAAGTTGAAATATGGATGTATAATGTATTACGAGGTTTCTGCCCAACAGCTACAATATGCTTGTATGACTTTAACCAAAACTTTCACATAAAAAATGTAATAAAGAAATCCCAGAAAATAATGATGCCAGGGTTAATGTTGTTACAAGACAACACAAGGAAACAACATACATGCAGGAAATGTAGACTCTCTCTCTCTCTCTCTCTCTCTCTCTCTCTCTCTCTCTCTCTCTCTCTCTCTCTCTGTCTGGAGGCCAACAATGACGCTAGGGGCTTGTCAGCAATTTAGCTCACAGATGTATGTACCGGTAGGCCTGCATCATCACAACCTAAGAGATAAACGTATCCATATATTATTCATAAAAACTATGATTAATTGATTGCTCACCAGATTCACCACCATAAAAAAGCTGTCATTAAATTCTAATTAGTTCTACATGAAGTAACAAAAGACCTGGTTACTTTAATCATACATATTTATTAGGCTCAACTTGGAGAAATGGAGAGATAAATAAACACACTGGAGAGATAATTGCCTGGAAAGAATTGCACCCGTTGCTGATCAGACAAACAATACTACATAATAATTAGAATGAAAATGTTGCTCCCCTAATGAAAACTAGTCGAGGGATGTATGTATATCCAAAGAAAATGATTTAAAATGTAAATGAACAGCTGGGTGCATCTGTCAGATGACAGATTCGGCCATGTTCAGACCAGGGATGGGACCATATGAAAATGTCATATCACGATTATTATGACAAAAGAAATCGCGATTTACGATATTATCGCGATAATCAAAATCCATTATCCTGGGGCGGAACATTTGCCAAAAAATAGCTGATTGTGAGCTTGTAGATCGGCTATTTTTTGGCAAAGATTTTTTTATATAGAGTGAAAAAAAAGACTATCAAGTATGTTTATTATAAGTACCTTTTACCAATATCACTTATGGCCCCATCCCTACGTAGTTCAGACTGGTAGCCGAAATCCCGAATTCTTGGCCCTTCCAGAATGGATTCTGAGTGGCTTTATCAAGTCTGAAACGCAAAAAAATATTTGTCGTAAGACATATGTTGCTCTTTGATTACGCCTCTGCTCACAGCGTTGCATGACGTTACCACGGCAACCAATGCAGATGGGTCGAACCGATATCTGAATACACATTATCCGACCTGATCCCTTGCAGACCTGTCCCTAGCCTAGAATGGATTTGGGTGTAACTGTGAGGTCACCCCGCAGGACATGTCTGTGGAGATTTGCCACTGACAGCTAGACCAATGGTGATTACTCACGGAATGGCCTGCCAGATGCAGACACAGGAGTGTGTAGGCGAACAGGAATTGCTTTTCAGCAACCTGAGATGATCTGTGGCCCGTAGGCTTAATGACCCTCAGAGCTTGCGTCAGCCCTGTGGTCAAAACATCACTGTCAGAGGCACTGGCATCTATCAGAACATCAATCACGCCGAGGAAGGCCTGTGGGCCAAAACGTCCGTATGATCTGCTGCTGGGCCCAGCTGGGGGTGAACCTGCAATAAACATAAAGGAGATATTGAAATACGGAATACCGAAGACAAGTGTGGTACTGTATATAGGAAACCTGACGCAGGAAAACACACATGGAGACGACATGTATCTGGTCAAGGTGCTGCAGGCAGCCAGCAAAAAAGCAATGACAAGATTGTTGCATAAAACTGACCCTCCAACTTGTGAGCAGTGGCTGTGCATTGTGGAGGAAATATATGTGATGGAGAGATTTACACACAAACCCAGGATACGAAGAACTGTTCCTTGAGAAATGGGAGAAATGGACTGAATATATAACCCAGAATAATGACACCACAAATGTGTAATATGGACCAGTGTGATGATACAAATGTAGTAAAAATGTTGACCCTGTGAAAATATGTACATGTGACAAGCTGCAAATAAAAATTACATAAAAAAAAGAAAGAAAGAAACAAGAATCCTAAATAGACCTACAGTAAGTGAGTGTTGGTATTCCTTTCTAAAATGGCATTCTGCCAGAACAAAAAATATTTTATCCCCCCCCAAAAAGACATCAAAGTGTCTGAACATCAGTGTAGAAGGGCTCCGAGGGGTTAACCTCCAGCGACTTGCAGGTCTATGGAGAAGATGGATGGGCTTGTTTAAATGGTGGTTTATTCTGTCTGGATGATTTCAAGGTTCTTAGAGGCTGTTTCACTCAAGGGAGGGCCTCCTAAAGACAGCTCTCCATCTTCCTGCTAATCCTTGATCTCTGCTCTGGAGACATCACTTAGTCCTCAATTACGCAGTCCTTGGTGAGGCCTCCACTGCTAATGCACTGATTACCATACTGTACTTATCAGAGCCAAGCATTCTGCCTTTCATGTGCCCATTTATTTTTGTCGTGTGTCATGTGTCCATGAAAATTATAATCCAAGGATTTCCAATTAAAAATGTTAACTTAATGTAAACTTCCAGGCCCACTGCCTATACAGTACAGTAGTCAATGTTGTTGTAAATAAATACTACTTATTTTATAGTGATATAGAAATTCTAGTGTTTAAATATTGGACGGACGGACGGACGGGACAGGTGGGTGGGTAGGTAGATACTAGGTACGAGAGAGAGAGAGATAGAGAGATTCTTTCCTCATATAAAACATACAGTAATACATTGTACAGTAAAAACAGTATTTACAGGACCAATTACCAACAGGGGTCAGCCAACCGATACAGAGCCATGGACTGAGACTATACACACCACAGATTGGTTCGCTTGTTATTGTAAGAGCTTGCATTGGCTGAGGGAACAAACCTCTCTATAGGGAGACATTAGACTTCTGCGTTTCAGGGCCTCGCTGTTACATTGACTTTTGACTTCTACCCACAAATGTACCTGGCCTCAACGAGGGACCCCTCCTACAGTATCTAAGGGATACATACATACATACATACTGTACTTACATGGGGTTCAAAAAGGTCTTATCTGACACTCATAACCCGCTTGCAATGTCCTGAGGTGGGGGTTGTATGTTCCTTTCCGCTGTGACCATGGTTGGTCGGTCTGTCTGTCTGTTGGCCAAATATTTTGAAGTTCAAACCAAGAGCTATGGTTACAGCTTATCACAAATGACATACTTGTCCGTTATATCAGGGGTCTTCAACAGGGGGTCTGGGACCCCGAGGGGGTCCTCTGAGTTACTGCAGGGGGTCCTCCAAATCTTTGTGTGATAGAAACCTTTTTTTTCTCCTTTTATTATATTAAACACTTGAACCCTAGTGTCCATATTCTGAAAACCTTAGCCAAAAATAGCAAAAGAGCTTTGGTGTAGAGGGTAAAAAGAGCAGACTAAGTACAGAGTGAAAGGTCAAGTTTATTAAGTATTGACGGTTCAAGTGGTTAAATATCTGTAAACACAAATTGACATGAATCCAAACTACACTGATGATTGTGCTGTCAAACGCTGAAACTATGGAATCTAATAGGTTGTGGTGGTGGTGGTGGTGGTGGTGGTGGTGGGGGGGGGGGGGGGGTCCCTGCTTCATCTCTCCCTCAACTAAGGGGTCCTTGGCCTGAAAACGTTGAAGACCCCTGCGTTATATTCATTAAAAAGAACTTACGACATTTGATACCATGGCAAAACACTTGGAAAAACACTCATACACACTAATCACATGTTGAAGCGGTTAGCACCGGCCAGTTCAATGAAATCAATGATTATTAATCATCAAGAAGAACACAACAGCAACGAATAGGTCAGTGGACAAGAATACCTTTTATCATAATCACTCTTTTGACAGCTCAACCGCGCGGGGAAGACAACATTGAACATCACAATCACCTTTAGATTTGCTATTGATTATTGAGCAAAGAGTGCAATCATCCTTTAACGACGTGTCTATGCAAGGAGCACATTGTCCTCTGGGACCTTAGTGTGCCTACACAGTAATGTCCTCAGTGTGCATGTATCCATTTGTGCCTCAGAGTGTGTACAAACGGTAAAGTGGAATGGCACAGTACTGTGCGATCTGTACTGTACATTGTTCAGAGTTAAATGCATACTGACGATTTTACAGCGTAGTGATTCTGCCTAGCACTACTCAGGGCTTCTGTTACATCCACAGGTTATTGATTACAGCCACAGACAACCTCCAATCAATGCCTGAAAGCACTGCAGTCGTTGCAGCGCCCATTGCAATTCCATTGATCCTCCATCGCGTTTCACAAAAGGTTACAGAATAATGGAGTAGTGTGGTTTTACGGGCAATTTCCAGTAGTGGGAATCGGTCTGCGTGGTTTGCTGGGTTATTATTGCCAAAGTATCTTGTCCGCATTTATGTCCAATTTTGAGGTCATTTGACACATCACCTGTGGCTATTCCTTACAGCTACCATGAAGAGTGAGGCTACTGTACCTTCCTGGAATTCTGTACACGTACTGTAGTGGTGAAAGAATTACACAACTTATTTTTCTTAAGTAAAAGTAGGAATAACACAATATAGAAATACATTGGCATCAAAATACGGTATATTAAAGCAGTGGTCCTCAACCTTTTCAGGCTGTGACCCCCAAAATAATCATATTTTAACTGGGGACCCCCCACCCTGACGACCACTAAGAGTTGAGGCGTTACATTGAAAATAGCAGATCTACATGCTCACAGCGCGTAGATCGGCTATTTTCACAATTTCAGCCTCTAATATTTGACAATTTGACCAATGTATAATTTGTCATTTTAGACATGTGCAGATACGCTCTTGTCACTTAAATTTTATGTTGGTTTGTTCACTTTTGAGTGAGAGTTGATCATCTGGGGACCCCCCAAAATAATTTGGGGACCCCCCCTGGGGGTCACAACCCACAGGTTGAGAACCACTCTATTAAAGTACGAAATTATAATCTTTTGAAAATAGCTGATACAAGCTCAGCAATTTTCAAAGTAGGGCTCAATTGGTTATTAGTGTATGTTGTGTGAATGTTTTGTAATCTAATAATGAAGTATTATGAAGTAACTATAGGAAGTAACTATAGAAACTTAAGGTTATGACAATATGACATGATTGTAGTGGAGTAAAAAGTGCAGAACTTGTGTTCTAAATGCAAATGTTGTATGTTTGCATACAACATTTGCTCATGCCATGTATAGATGCTATTACTGCTGTGAGCCGTGCTAGCCACGCCACGCCACAAGGAACATGCCCTGGTGCTTGTCACCGGGTAACGGCAAAACATCCACTCAATAGGAAACAAGTAAAAAAAAAAGATAAAAACTCAGATGATGCATGCACACTGTAGATGTTCTCCCCTGCCAAATACATATTCAGTACATGCCGAGTGCAGAGGAAGCTTAATACAGGATGGCATGTTGGCTGAGCAATGGAGTAATGGGGGGAATGTGGACATGTCGCCGTGCCGGCTCATAAAAGCCTTTCGCTGTATCTCGGAGAGGCAGAATGCAAACAACGAGGAATAAGAACATCGGACTCGTATCAACCGCTGTAGCGGCTGCTTCACTAATGACTGATGTTCAACTGATGCCAATGACATCATGGTAGGACACACAACAGCAAGTTCCCTCTGGGAAAACTTTTCAGGGTGGCTTAGGGCAGGGGTTTTCAAAGTGTGTGACGGGGCACCCTGGGGTGCCGTGACGGCAGTATATACTTACTGTTTGTTTTGAATTACTGTTTTCCTTTTTTTTTGTTCTCTCATTTTTATTTTTATTTACATATCTACTGCATAGTACTGTGTTCTATTCGTCTGTCATTCAATGTTATATGAGATACTTTAATGGTTTCCTGTGGAAATAAGCTTAGTCTTTTCATGGATCTCCTTTTAGTAGACCTTGTACCAGTGAACTGTACCGTCATGAAACTGTACCTTTTCCTATGCAAACTTCTAATAAAGTATTCAATCAATCAATCAATCAAGTCCAGGGGTGCCGCGAGATAATTCGATAATATTTGGAATTTATTTGGACACAAAATATTTAGTATCATTTTAAACTTGAAGTACAAAGTCATTTTCAGTCAGTTCTAACCAAAATGGCTTTTATCTCAACGTTTACCTCGCAACATAATCACTAAAATATCGTCATTGTCGGGCAGAAACCTTGTATCTCCAAGTTTCAAATGTGTACGTCTTGCACTAAACTAGTGAAAACAGCCGATCTACAAGCTCTGTGTGCTTGTAGATCTGCTGTTTTCACTAGTTTAGTACATTTTATAGATGATAAATACAAAACGAACAGTTTTGGACATACAAGGTTTCCACCCGACAACGGCGATATGCTATAAATATATTGTAAGGTGCTGGGAGTGAAAATTATAATGTAGGGGTGCCTCGGATTAAAAAAAAATATTCATGGGGTGCCCTGAGACAAAAAGGTTTGGGAACCCCTGACTTAGGGGCCATGTCCACAGGAACCCAATATTGATTTTAAAAAGGAAGTTTTAAACTAGCAGTTACTTGTAGATTAATCAATACATTAATTAATCATTAGATCAGGGGTCTTCAACGTTTTCAGGCCAAGGACCCCTTAGCTGAGAGAGAGATGAAGCAGGGACCCCCTCTACATACAGTATTGTATAAATGTGTGATGCAGATTTTCATCGATTTCATAGATAGAAACATAGACTTGTTTGACAGCACTGTCATCAGTGTATGTTGGATTCGATTCGTGTTTTGACCTTTGAACTTGACCTTTCACTCTGTACTTGGTCTGCTCTTTTTTACCGCTACACCAAACCTATTTGCCAAAAATAGCCAATCTACAAGCCCTCAACGCCTCGCTGCGAGGCGTTGGGGATCTGCTATTTGTTGATCTGCTATTTTAGGCTATAGTTCTCCTCAGAATAGGGATGCAAGGGTTCAAGTTGTTAATTTAAAATCACAAAGATTTGGAGGACCCCCTGTAGTAACTCTGAGGACCCCCGGCCCCCCGTTGAAGACCCTTGCATTAGATTAATAATTAAATTAATCAATAATGAGCAACCGCATGGCTTATTCTTCACCTAAATATATATAGATGGTATAGACAAGCTGCCAGAGACGGGCACTGAGTCGATGTGGATTACTCCTCCCCGTCTGTCAACCCTCCTGCTGAGCATGGCTGCTGGCTTGAGCCGGCTGAGGCTCCTGCTGGGCCACAACTAACAGCAATATTTCACTAGATCTGCTTTAACAACATACAACTCCATGCACGATTCATATAGCAACTACATGTAATAATATTCAATAATAGGTTTAACATTTATGCCTAGAATTATTGAATGCTTTAACCAGTGAAAAATAGCAGATCTACAAGCTCACAGCGCGGCACTCTGCTATTTTTGAAAAAGTCGTGAAAATGTGTGCAAATCTTTGAATATATGTATTTTCAAAGCAAACGTTAGTAATTTTGCTTCTGGGTGGTCCCTGGAACAAAATATTTTGAGATGGGGGTCCGTGGCCAAATAAATATCATTTTGGGGGTCCTTCACATGAAAAGGTTTGAGAACCACTGACATAGTAGTCTCTCAAGAACAGACTAACTGAGCTCCAGTTAAGTGAAAAGGACCTTTTCTTTCACGATGGCTGGCCAGATTGCTGACATAGAAACATAGGTATTTCAAAAATATCTTGGAAGGATTCAAAAGACACTTATAGAATCGGGTCAAAATTTGAATTTCACGACTTATCAAAAATAGCAGATCTACAAGCTCGCAGCGCGGCACTCGGTGACAAGCTCGCAGCGCGGCACTCGGTGCCACGCTGTGAGCTTGTATATCTGCTATTTTTCAATAGTTAAAGCATAAAATAATGATACACAATAATGTGTACTTAATATACTGCTCTTGTTTAGCTGAAAGCGGTGGCTAGGCCAGGGCAAGGCCCTCCTATGCAGAGGGTTAGAGGCACGCCTCAGTGCATGTGTAAACACATCGTTACTAAGAAGCGCTCTGGACATGATATCCAAACGCTTTCTGCTTGTTTCGAAAGCAGTTAAGCCTGTTACTGATCTAAAACTCCAAATCCAGCATTTAGCTTCTATGGGGGGGCTAAACAAGGAAGAAAGATAATCAGGGCTGTGTCTGGAGCTCGCAGATTGGACGGCGCCATTGAAACGTGCCCAGCCAAGGTGAAGCTAAAGCCAGTGCTAATCCGCCGCTGATAGGGCAAAAGGATAAGCTACGCGTCTGGTTTTCGCTGAATGGACCCAGGTGTGTCTCTCTGAGCAGCTGTTCCTGGGCAGGCTTCATGTTCAGTGGCGCTGCTCGGACAGCCCTCTCCAGCTGAGCCGAAGGCCTGTCGTCTGTGCTACGTTTGATAGCCCAGTGAGTAATTAATAGGGTTTCTATTAATAACAATGGGCGAGATGTTCTTTCACCACTGCCTGCAGCCTCTGCACAGTCCAAGCACTCAACCTTTCCTTTATAACTATACGTAGACATTGGCTGACCAATCCTTTTCCTGGATATTCAAACAAAAAAGCATGTGTGACTGTGACTTATCGTCACTGTCGGGCAGAAACCTCGTATCTCCAAGTATCAAATTTGTAGGTTTTTTCGCAAAGTAAAGCCCTGCTTCATCAAAGAGGCTGTCGCACAAAGGTAGTGAAAACAGCAGATCTACAAGCACACAACGCCTCGCGGTGCGAGGCGTTGTGTGCTTGTAGATCGGCTGTTTTCACTAGTTTAAATCATTTTTAAAATGATAAATGCAAAACGAACGGTTTTGGACATACAAGGTTTTCACCCGACAACGACGTTATGCTTAACTCATGCTCCGTCGCACACCGGTGTTGCATGTCGGTGTCTCACACCAGTGTTGCATGATAAAAATAGCAGATATTCTTTGAGACGGGTATTTCGGGGCTTGGCCGAATCCGCCATTCCTTCACTGCCACTGGGTCAAACAACACAGCTTCCACCGTTGGGATTGCATTTTGGAACGTTCATATTCTTAAATCTTATTTATTTATTTTCCTCATAGGTGAAGTATTGTTGTGCAGGTAACTGCAACAACCACCGATCTTCTGAACATTTTAAACAGGACCGTCAAATATTCTCAACCTTCCGCGATTCGCGAAACACATCCAAGTTTTTCCCGGGTCAAACAAGGGAATCATGTGACGTTGATCCCCTTCCCCTAGTCGCTCATATTAGGACATGATGTATGTGTAGGCAGAAGAATACAGCCACGTCAGCCAGTGATGGAAAAAGTACTATTAAAAACTATTTAAAAATACTCTGTTGCAAGTAAAAGTTCAGAATTCTAAACTAACTTGAGTAAAAGTAGTATAGTATCAAAATGCACTTCAAGCACTAAATGTATAAAGTACACATTATGCAGAATATCGGTATTTCACAAGTTATCAAACGTATAAGATGTACCCACCTGTTTCTGTGAGAATTTACTGTAGAAATGATGTGTGGGACACATCCGGAAAACAGCAGACATACAAGCTAACGTCGCGTCACAGATGCAACCGCTGTGAGCTTGTAGATCACTCTCGGCTGCGACGCCGGAAGTCACGCACGCCGCTCTGCGCAATGCACGATGGGACGTTGGAAACTTGTGGCTGAAAATCTTTTGAAAATGGCAGATCTACAAGCTCATATCATTGTTGGCTTGTAGATCGGCTATTTTGAAATGGCCGAAATGTATACTGTACGGCTGAAGTGGGTAATGCGGTATGTGTTGTAATAATCAAAATCTACAAAGTAACTATCTAAAGTTTTCAAATAAAAGTATAATTGCCTCTGATATGTAGTGGACTAGAAGTAAAAGTACTGAAAATTGGAAGTACTCCACTAACTCACACCCTAACTCCATGCATTGTTGCTATTCGATCTGACCATTCATTTAATGTGCATCACATCACTTCCTAAGGCGAGAAGGAAGTTGAAGCTGCCAAAATGTCAAGGGAGAGTATAGCCAGTCAGAGCTGCTGAGCTCAGAGGGACGACAGAGGCTCTTCTAGGAGGAAGTGGATGTTTGCACTACAGACACACTGCATTAATATTGAATACGACGTACGGAGAGTGAACTTCAGGACACCTCGGCACTCCAGTGGCAGAAGAATCCTGCTTTGCATTCTGGTGGAAGGCCTTCCTCAGGCCGGGCAAACAAGAAGACATTTCTCCACCTAAATAATAAATGGAGGATTTGGATTCCCCCGGGGCAGGGCACTTTTCTTTTGTTGTTGCTGTATCTCTTCCGTTCCTTCCTCTGTGGAATCTGCTGTAAGCTTTCTACAAGCAGGTAAATGTCAGTGCCTCTGTTCAGGTGACTTACTTCACTTCACCTTTGGTGACCCATTTAGGCGAGAAGTGCTGGGCAAATTGGCCTGCTCTGTAGCCACTAAGGCCGGATTTAGACTGCAGTCAAATTCAGCCCAAATCCGATTTGGTTCTCAAATCTGATCTTTTGGCGCGACTTTTCACACTGCATTTGCAAGTGACCAGATCGGATCTGTGCGTTCTGACTGATTTTAACAGCGTCAGCCCAAAGCTTCCCTGCGTCTACATATCTGCTTTGGTTACCGTGGTAACGACGTCGGATTTGAAACCACCTCTGGATGTGGTTTTTCAAAATCGGATTCCATGTGACCTGCATGTGACCTGTCTGGATTTAGACTATTTTAAAATAATCGGATTCCACTTTTGATGTGACTCAGATCTGATTCAGGCTAGATTTCAGTGGCAGTGTAAAGCCGGCCTAAGTGGTCGAGTGAGCACTGGGGTTCTCCAGACATATTTCTATGATACTTTACTTATCCCATTATTTCATCACAATCTTAAAGCTTTCAACACCAACAAAGGGAAGGGTTAAAGTCATGGTGAAATTGCTTTTTCCGTAATTTTATTTTGAAGTTTGAGTCTGAAACATCGTCTCAAACTGGTCCAGGCTATGGAACGCTGGAATCTCTTTCACTGCAGAGTGAGTAGCAGAGGTTTGTAGCCTGCCGCTCAGGCTGCCCAAGGGAGAGAGAGAAGGCCAGTGTGAAGCATTTGTGTGTCACTACCAGTGTTGTATTGGTGATTCAATGTTTGGGTAAACGCGGCAAGACGCCCAATTTTTTATGACATCACGCGCACATCGCTTAACACCTACTCTACAGGAGTTAACAGGTTCAGACAATGGTATTCATATGCATACAGACTCGTTCCTTTGTAAAAACACCCTGTAGTGACACTAAAGCATTTGTAAACGTTGTCGAGGTGTGATCTTGGGTTGTTTGCATGTCCGTGCGTGTGAGAGATCTGTAACCCTGCTCAGAAAAGATACGGGACGGACAGCGTCTGCCCGCGTACATGACATCAGTCTGGATGTCATCTTGACTGAGATTCAAAAATCACAGATTGCGTTAGACCAGCAATTGCTGGATTTGACCGATTTTTTTATGGCCAAGAACGGAAAATAAAATTTCTCCTGGACACAATGACTGACTGAAAAACCAACGGTAATTATTATCGCTGTCTCTGCAAATCAGACACTTTTCAAATCCTCTGCTCTGTGCGCAGGCTCTCTCTCTCTCTCTCTCTCTCTCTCTCTCTCTCTCTCTCTCAAGTCAAGTCAAGAATAATGCTGACACATTTGAAGATGAAGCATCAAACAGCAGTACAGTAGTGGTAACATGTCCTTAGGTTGAACACCCTTTGGTCCGACCGCCAAAACCTAACCTTAACCAACACTAACCTCAGTAAAACTATGCCTAAACCTAACCCTAATCTCAGTAACCGTGACGCGGGTGATTAGCTAACCTGCCTTTTAGACTATTTCTCATTATTCTGAAGTTAAGACATGTGTTGGTATGAAACATGATGCAACAGAAACACCTTGTTGTGAAACCAAAAACCATGCAGTATGCGCGGCTCGCAAACACACAGCCTGCGCGATTATAGTCCAATATAATTAATTCCCTTATGCATGTATGCTGTATGTATGTTTGTTGTATAGCCTACTACTCCTTTACATTCAATTTGTTTACAGTATAGGCCTAATACTTTAACTATTGTTATTGGCTATGTTTGTGCACATGCTTGTCATTCATGCATTCAAATTATTATTTCCGGTATTTTTATCATGGGTGTGATCGGAAATGCGCACCGGCTGTGTGCTCAGTGTAGTGAGTGCAGTGGGCGGTAACGTTGTACGGTACACTCAGTTTGGCTTATTTCCGAACGACCAGTTCAAACCCTAAAACCTTGGCTAGCTTAGCTTTCTCTTACAACAGTTCTATTGATAGTAAATGCTTGTTAAGTAACGTTGCTATGAAATCTTAGATATAGTATTGGTGAAGGGGTCTATGGAGTGCCCCCAAATGGTCCATGGAGTGCCAAATGGTGTATGCTCCCTATTCCCAGCAAACCACTAATCCTAGAGGCTCCACGCTTGGTATATGTAGTATACTGATCAGTACTCTGCCAACGTTATAGGCACATTTGCCACCATCAATGTACTTACATTAGCGTACAGTTAATATAAAACAAAATTATTCAGGCGCTTTTTAGCCAGCTATTTTGCCCGCTAGGACCACCCATTACCAACTGCGCATGTGCCAACAGCTGTTGTACTCTTCGCGTCACGTACTCATTGCACGTACTGCTCTGGTGCAGAAATATCGTCACACAGACACAACACCAGCAAACAGGACTGTAAATCCATTTAAAATTAAACACATGTTTGCTCAGTTGTCGGCGATGCAATCTTTCCAAGTCAAATTCAAGAAACGACATCGTTGGGACAGATCTTCCTTTTACACCTCCCGTGTAAAAACATGGGACGAAAAAAAAGACATCTCTTGGCCGTCAGAAACGCAACTACTATTTACGCGTGGTTAAAGCAACAGCAGCAGCAGAAGCAGCAGCAACAACAGGTGATAATTTACTTAATTTTGTTCACTTTCTTTCAACACTTGCTGACATATTGTGCTGTTTATTTTTGCTTTATTCACTCTCATTTGTATGTGCACGCACACATGCGCGCCGACCACACGTGTGTGCGAGAAACAACAAAACGTTGTGGGCACCGTTTTCTATAGGTCACGATTCGGAGTATAACAGCAACATCCGCGGATGCAGAGTTGGAAAAGTACGTTTTTACTTATACAGTAGGTAAAAGTAGGCTACTCTCCCTCCCATGGCCTACTCGATCCTATCCTCCTAAGCACAACAACGTGTGTAGAAATTACCTAAAACAAACAACATCTGTGTAGAAATTACATAAACATTATTTAAAACAACAAAACATCGCAGTCACCGTTTTCTATAGGTCACGATTCGGTGTATAACACCAACAGCAACGTCTGTTGATGCTGCGAGTGGAAAAGTACTGAAATATTTCTACTTAGGTAAAAAAGTACTCTTTTACAAGTAAAATGTGTGTGTTCGAATGTGTTACTTGAGTAAAAGTACAAAAGTATTACCATCAAAATACACTTAAAAGGGAACAAAAGTGAATAATACAGCTCTTTGCCCGTGCATTGTGTACAGGCTTGCCAACACTCCTGTACACCCAGTGTTTGTATCAAACTCCAAAAATTCACCAGAACACAGGACATTACATGTGCGCAGGGGTGTGGGCAGTGCATGGAATCTCACAGATATATTCAGATATATTCCTAATTTATCAAATCAAATTCTGAACACCTACTTTTTGCATTTTAATTGCTGATATTGTACCCACCCTTTTCCAATGCGAGTAAAGCAAGCATAATAAAATTATAAAAATAAAACATTATTCACCCGCCATTTCACACTATTTTGCATTTTGGAAAGAAAATGCATATTTAATATTGAGCTATCCCAAATTTGTATTGCTTAGCTGCCCACTGGACTGTAGACATCTCTGGGTACAGGGGACTTTCACATAGGAAAGGGGCCAGGCCCCTGCAGGGGGCTTTTTTTCTAGTATAATTTAATTCACAACATTTTCCCACCTCTGTTGGTTTACACATTGATGTGTGTGAATTCTGTGAAACTATCAAGCCCAAATAAGCCGCAAATGCTGTATTTTGTGATAATTTCATCCATCGTTCAACGTTGTATATATATATATATATATATATATATATATATATATATATATATATATATATATATATATATGCAATCTATGTCAAACTTATCTGACAGTGTCCAAGAAATCATAGTAAGAATCACCTACGGTATTATAATCTTTGTTTATCATGTGGAGGTGGCGGCAATCTCATAATGTATCGCTGATAGCTGCCAAGTCCGGTTCCCACATTTTATGGATTTGAGAAGTGGAGAGATATCAGAGTGTGGGCTGAGAAAGGTATTGAAGGGTGCTGCTGTAATGACTGTTATTTCTGCCCAGGCAACGACTATAGCTTCCCACTGTACCGCCACAGTGAGCTGGCCTCAGGGTAGCTGGTGCTGTCGTTGCCATGGTGCACATATAACCTCGGCAGAAAGAAGAGAGCTCTTCTGACTCACTGTCCGCGGTTTACTCTGCCCAGGAACCCAAGTACATCAATTCCCCTTCCCACGGTCATCCTGAAGACAATAGAATAACACATAAACAGCATACTGTATAAAAACTGAGAGAGGGCGAGATCATTTAGCGACCTACAACCGGGTCGCGACGTGGTCGGTAGTTTTCAGCGACCGGGTCGCTAAATCGACCGACTGGGACGGTAAAACCACCGACCGGGACGCTAAAACCACCGACCGGGACGCTAAAACACCGACCGGGTCGCTAAATCGACCGACCGGGACGCTAAAACCACCGACCGGGACGCTAAAACCACCGACCGGGTCGCTAATTCCACCGACCGGGACGCTAATTCCACCGACCGGGACGCTAATCCAGCGACCGGGTAGGTAAATCCACCGACCGGTGGTCGCTTCCACCGACCACCGGGCTACTAACCCTAACCCTAACCCTAAACCTAACCTCAGTAACCTTACCTCAGTTAGGCTAACCTGCCACGCAACCTCCCGACCGGGTCGCTAAATCACCGACCGCGTCGCTAAATCACCGACCGCGCCGCTAAAGCGAGTGACCGGGTCGCTAAATCGACCGACTGGGGCGCAAAATCTTCCGACCGGGTCACTAGATGTACCAACTGGGTCGCTAAATCTACCGACCTAAAACTGCAGGCAGGTCGGTAGATTTAGCGACCGGGTCGGTCGATTTAGCGGCGCGGTCGGTGATTTAGCGACCCGGTCGCTCGATTTAGCGACCCGGTCGCTCGATTTAGCGACCCGGTCGCTGAAAACTACCGACCACGTCGCGACGCGGTTGTAGGTCGCTAAATGATCTCGCTCCTACTGTAAAAACTGTCATAAGAGCAATAAATGGCAGTAAGTGTTTTGTTGTACTTTGTTAGCATTCTTCATTAGGGACGTGCAGAGAATGTTAGAGAGGCAGGGGCTGAAATTTCGAAAAGGGCCTTTTGGTAGTATCGAAAATGGCAGACCTCCAAGCTCACACCGCGTTGTGAGCTTGGAGGTCGGCTATTTTCAGTGCTTGCATACCACACTGAACAAAGCATCATCAAGTCAATACTGGAGATGTGGCATAAAGGCATGGATTTCGACAGAGAGAGGGCAATTCTTTCAACATAAGATGCTGCATTCAAGTTCAGGAGAGATTGGACAAGGCAATTCTCTTGAATGCTAGCTTCAGGTATGGCATGGAAAGAGGGCATTTGAATCTCTTTCACCATAGTAAAAACGGCATTCATGGTCGGGAGAGGGCACTTTTTACAGACGGCTAAAAGGGCAGGGGCTCAAGCCCCCTTTGATGTCTATGTGTGCACATGCCTGTTCTTCATCATATTATATGATTGTAATACAATGAGTAATCACAATCAAGTTAACTGCCGCAGAGACGAGGAGCTGCGTTTATAGCAGTGCCATCCTGTTGACATGCAGACGACATTATGAGAACGCAATGAATCCAAACACCTTTAAACCCCTGGGTGTTGAAGGCAGTCAATGAATGATGCTATCAAGCTCGTGGTCAATTTCATCCTCATTTCATCCTCTGATGTTTATTTAGCCAGGCATGTTACGATAACACCGGTCATGATTTAAAGGGACCACATTCTCATTGTGATCTAGCAAGAGGCCTGAGTGTCTGGTTTAAACACACAATCTCAGATAGACAGACAGACATTGTGCTTTTGCAGGGAAGGAGAACGTTAAGCTAATGAAAATGTTGTCTGGCATTGAGTCAGGTGGGACTGGGGCTCTGGAGCAGGGCTTAATTGGTCTGTTGCAGCCATGGTTGACTCGGGTAAAAATAACAAAAAGGCTTTTCTTTGACGCACAAAAGCCCAAAAGGGAATGTGTGTAGAGAATCACAATCAACTTTAGTTTCACACAGGTTTACAGGTGTAAAACCGTGGGTGAAACTTAGGGGAAGAGGGATCAATCAATAAAGAACAAACACATTATCTACATTTAAACACACAGTACCTAACCTGAGCTATACACTGTGTAGAAAGAATCCTTGTAAGCCTCCAAAATCGAGCATCTCTAGGTGACATCTCCTAGCATCCATACAGGTTCTCCATTATTAGCCATAGCTGGACCTAAAAAGTGGGGTCAGCCCTAAAAACGCAAATCTCCCTGACTGACTGACTGACTGACTAGCTGAGTGATAAAGTTAAACCATTATTTGGAGGGTTGGAAAGGCAATCAGACCAAATTCAAAGTAAAAGGGAATTACTGAAAGTAATTCAGACCTTTACATAGCCTTCTACTACTACTAATACATACAAATACAATGTGCAGATTGTTATACCCATTGACTTGTTCTGACCTATTTTGGAAGAGAGATGTCTCTCTCAGTACACACATGTGCTTTATACGCATCAGAAGCTTTAGCTTCCCCTTTCACTTCCAGTCTATGGGCAAAAGGATAGACTGCTGTTGATGACTTTGAAGCATGTGAAGTCCAATGCATTTGAAACTTGGTGTTCAATATTGGTGAACTTTGACCGGACATCAACCAATAGGAAAGAAGCGTCACGGTTTGACCCCACTTGTCTTGGCAGCCACTTCGCTTGTAGTTTTCTTTCAGTGAGCCAACACCCCAACATAAGTGAAACTTACTACACACCAGACAACCAGCACTCTGCATGCTGGAACTTCCCCCCACAAGACAGCATGGGGAATTGCCACATCTGAAGTATCTGCTTAATCCTATGTATGAAGCGCATGAGTGATTGTGCCCTCACTGTTTCGGGTGTGCCACGCCCTTCTTGAGTGCCCAGATAAACCATACCTGAACACCCAATTGCCTATGTAATCCTGACCTCTGCTCTCCCTCTGCCGCGCCTGAGGAGACAACGGACTGACCTCATGCTTCCTTCTATGCATGAGGAGTCAAAGTTGCTTCGTTTCACCTGACAGGGGGGATTTCCCCGGTTTGGACGTAGCGCGTGGAAGGAACACGTTATTCCAACCAGTTCCTTTCCCCTTCATCAGGCGCCCCGGCTGGCCAGGGGGAGGCATTATAGAGACCAGGATTACTGCATGTTTTTGTGAGGGTAGGCTATCTACCCTAGGAGACATGGGGAGACAGACAAACTGTTTCTGGCCTTTTTCTTCACTGGGCTGTTTGTTGGGCTACAGCTGGTGCTCTTGCCTGAAATGTGTTTAATAGCACTTGGAAACACCTACGTTTAGTCATCCTTTGACCTTCCTGACTAGTTGGTAGAATTGCCATTATACAATGGTATGTTATGTCTTGCTAATGGTTAGGAGGCACTGTATGGGGCCTTTTATTTTACCTAACCTTTATCTTCTGTTTTTGTCATTAGTTGGGTTGCTTAGCATTGTTTTCTGTTGGAAACCGTAGAGCTAGTGAGCTTTGTTTTGGATTCTTTTTTGTTATATTGGCCTTGGAGACCCTCTGTCTGGAACCATGCTTCCACTTTGTTTCTATTTTAGTTGGCATGTTAGTGTTTCTCAGTTTTCTGTAAATAAACATTATTTCTTGTTACTTTTAAAGCCCTTCCACAGCATGTTGTGTTTTCACTGTCTTCTTGAAGGTTTGGCTAGATTAAAGCTGCACTATGTAACTTTCTTCTTCTACCCTGGATTTAAAAACGCTGACATTTTTAGCATTTGAGCTAATAGAGCCTGCCTGCTTGCTCAGGGGATACATTGAATCTTGAAAATCAGGTCAAAATTCTAATGAACCTACCTGTGTTTAGGTGAGCCATGACATTTTACACCATCTAAATGTCTCAATAGAAGAGCAGGGAGACAAAATGTAACCACCCCAAGTTATATTGTACTCTACCAGACTGGACAAAACTTAATTGTATTAAAAAAGTGACATTGTGCCACTTAAAGTTGTATTACTATGTTCCCCTAAATGTTAAATAGGTCCTAACAAGAAAGTTACGTTTATGTTATGCTAAGTTACAAGAACAATGTGAGTAAAATGTATAACCTACCATAATATTTTAAATCCAAATACAAATAATCATTCTCTCTACTATACCCCGGCCCCTTGCCATTTCATAATCGCAAGCAATCACAACAAGTTATTTTGTATGGGTAATTGCATAGGTAATTGTGCTTTGCCTCTGGACAACAAGAAAGACGGAACTATACTTCCAGGCACTTCACAAACACACTTATTTACTAAGGAAGGCACTCATTTCTGGTGCAAGAACGTCAGGATTGATAAAGGCATCCTTTTATTCGTATAGTGGACCATAGGATTTGATCAATGTGGATGAACTCGTTGGCCCACTCCTGTCCAATTAAAATCCCTACTTTATCTATAATGTATTACCGTATTCGCAGTCCATCCATACAGTATAATATACTGTAGGTTTTTACCTAGTCTTATTCTTTGTGTTTGTTTTTGTGTTTATTAATGATTTATCAACTTTTCAGTAAAATAAATGATCAGGAGCTGCATTATTATATTCCAAATTATTGTTAGATCTGGTTTTGGAAACAGACGTGTTCTGAAAGGACTCTTGCTTTTTACACATACTGTAAACCTATAGCTTTGCATGGAGGATCATGAAGGATGCATGTACTGTATATCCTATACACTATAGTGACTTCCAGCCCACACTGCAGTAAATATGTGGTTGTACACACCATTATCCCTCATCTACTTTATACCGTTTGAACTTGATCGGTTGTCATCATTTCAAACGAACATCAGAACACGCGTGCGTAGTTAACAACTGTGAAGCACTTCCTCCTCTCTTAAGATCTGATGGAGCAACATCGTAATTGATTGTGCCACGTCTAAATGTGGACGGATCTTCATCTAGAGAGCCTGGATGGCGGCTTCATCATAATCACCAATCTCATCTCAAAAGCACGGCTCCCCCCCCCTCCCCATTTGGAATGCCTGATGAGGTTCACAATCAATATGCAGATGAGGAGCATCAATTTGTTCTGACGCCGTTGTCATCATTTTCAAGCACCCTGCATTACGCCAACTTGCTGGAGCAGAGATGTCAACACAGCGGGTCTCGCTCTGCGCTTCGTTGAGTAACGCACATTCGTGGCGGGATCCAAATGCATGTTCCTGTGCACGTGACAGTGGCAATTTAGAGACGAGCGTCTTGTCATATCATACAGTAATGAGCGTACACTGTCATGTCGCTCATCAGATACGATTGTCGATCTCGACATGTAGTTTAACCACTTCCTACCCGGCGTCCAGGTAGGCCTACATCATTATTTGAACCCTCTATTCTTAGTAAAACTGACATGAGTTGTTAACTGTAGGCCTACTTTGGCTGCTTTTTTCTCCTCTGCACCAAATGTCCTTGCCAAAACGGATTTGCAAGATTTGCTTGTACAGTATACAGTATCTGCTATTTTACTCCCAGAATAGGGATGCTGGGGTTCAAGTGGTTATCCATTTCCTATCCACAGGTTATTTGGGCATGTCATTAAATGCGAAAAAAGAATCTGCAATTGTACTGTAAACACTTTTCCAAAATAGCAAGCTCACAAAAAACTCTGCAGACGTACACCATGTAAAAAACAACACAATTAGTCATGTTGTCGGTTGTCGTCGACTCCGTCCCACAATCTCCTCTTGGTGCTCTGTTTGGCACAGCTTGAACTGATCCCTGACAGTGAGGTTCAACACTCTTGAACCTGTGTGTGTGTGTGTGTGTGTGTGTGTGTGTGTGTGTGTGTGTGTGTGTGTGTGTGTGTGTGTGTGTGTGTGTGTGTGTGTGTGTGTGTGTGTGTGTGTGTGTGTGTGTGTGTGTGTGGGTGCTGAGTTATTAACGTAAAAAGGGTTGGCTCAGCAAACACAGCCATAGAGACGGATGAGGCCTCCCTCAGACTCATGGCTTCTCATCACCCTTAAAGCGGTGGAATTTACTTCCTGTCAGCGGGCCTTCTCCATGCAGCATAAATACATAGCAACAATGCTCTGAGTGTTAGAGTGCCGGGCCAAACGGAACCTTGTATGCTGCTTCAATTACAGTAACGACTTCAACCCTATACACTTTGTTGACCAGAGTCCACTAGGGCAGTGTTTCCCAAGCAGTGGGTCAGGACGTATGGAAATTCTTAGTTTTGTTTGCTTGTTTATTGTTTTATTTCTTTAAAAAAAAGATGGGGAAAAAAAACTCACACATTTTGTGGGTCACAACTCAAGTAAAAATCCTTTTCTTTTCCAGCATATATATGTATAAAAATATTATTTCAAAAGATTTTCCTTTCCCCTAGAAGCGATGTGTTGTGAGCTTGTAGATCTGCTGTTTTCACTCATTTGTGGGCAAACGTCTAATCTCTCTTTTTGGTCTCCAGCTAAAAGGTTTGGGGAGAGCATGTCGATATTGCGACATAGCATCTGTTCAACGGTTCATTCTTTCTATGCGGGTGAATGTTAACCTGGTGAAAAGCTAACCTGCCGACGTGGGTGAATGTTAACCTCTATGACTAAACCTAACCGAAACCCTAACCTCTGTAACCGTGACGCAGGTGAGTAGCTAACCTGCTGACGCTTATTGTCGAATGACCCATCAAAAGAGATTTCCCCAAGTTGGGAAACCACTGCACTAGGGGTTTTTACTACTATATATAGGCCCTCTCCCTTTTCCCCATACTCACCAAATATCTTCGCCTCCAGATTAAGCTCTGCTACAGTATGTGCATAACTGGGCCTAGTCCTGGGTTTCCAGAACGTGGCATTTTAGCTGTTTCTTGTTGCGGTTGATTTTCCCATAGCTTTGTTTGATTGGCTCAGCCAAAGATTGGAACTGGAGACATGTGAAGGTGTATTTCCAGTTCTGATCTACTGCTGAGCCAATCAAATAAACAGCATATTTTGTTTCAAATATTTTTATTGTCAAGCAAGCACTAGGGCTCAAGTGGTGAAGAGGTGTGTGTACAGTAACTGATGAAGAAGAATTATGGTTCCACAGTAAGGGCCACTTACAGTACACACATTCTCCAGCCTCAGCCCAGCCGTTGTCCAGAAAGTGAGATATCCTTTAATTGACCAGCATTTAACCACATGAACCTGTACATATTATGGGGCAAACATTCGTAAGAAAATTGCCAATCGGATGTAGGCCTACAAGCTCACAATGCATCGTAACACATGTGACTTTGTAGATCGACTATTTTCTGCAAAGTGTTGTTGTTGATTCTTCCTCTCTTTTTTCTTTTCTTTTTTCTCTTTCATTTCAGCGTTTTCGCTTTTTTGTGGTAGGCGCAAAACTCATCCAGCCATGTGCCAGAAACTCTTAAATCGCACATTTGCATAAATGCGCTGAGTCATGTAAAACACTGTGTCATGTGCAAGTGCAAAGGATGGCATAAGCATAACAGCACGGGCTGTTTCTGTCTCTGTTGCTGAGGTTTTTTGCGGTGTCAAGTGGGGCTTGAAAGCCCAGAGATATCAAAAGAATTTCGAGTGCACTGACAAAATGTCTCAGAGAAGGGAAAACCCCATAATGTTATTAAGCCATGCCAGAAATCTTCTTGGTCACTGGCCAAAACTAAGAATCTTGTTCACACTGCTGAGTCACTATGCATACTTTTAGGAACCAGAATGTCCTCTGGTAGGTTTAACCCAGACAAGGTTAACAATGATTGGTGCCTGTCCCGTCCTTGATACTACACCAGAAACAAAAGGGCAGAGGTTCAGACTTTTGTCTCAGACTCTCTTTGTTCCAGTCTGTAAAAGAGAAAATGAGCTCCCGAAATCAATGACATCCTCCACTCTCAGTGGAGCTGTCAACACATCTCTGATGTATGCACTGTGCACAGTCTCCTTTGAGCCCTCACGCCACTGATGTGCCCCTGTCCCAGGTGGCTGTATGTCAGTCAAGCATTGGAAATCCAAACGAATGAGGGCGAGTCATCAGTGAGAGTGTATTCAAATTTTCCACAATTTCTCACGATTTGTAGGATAACATTTCCCCAGCACGATCAATAGAACTAAAAAAGAAATCAGATTGCATAGCCAGTACTAGCCAGGAGTATAAAATAGTATTCAGCAATCCATGTTAAAGATGGTCCTTTGATTTCAAACTTTTAAACTTCAAAAACATGCACAAAAACAACGATTTATGTTATTTTCATGCCAAGAAATTTGTTTCTCTTCCTAACATTGTTAACCTTGTGCTGAAGTCAGATTGAATTAATGTCCCGGTACAAGTGTTTATAGGGTGTCATTTGGATACAAGACGCCCTATAAACTAAACTGATTGTGATGAGGACTTTTAGATGTACTGTAGTGAAGGGTTTGGTGGCAGTTTCAACAGGAAACTGTAATTGCTTCCTTAACAAGATGTTGTTTGTTGTTTATCTTGTAGGCTTAGTGATTCTGTGGGATTCTACTGTACTGTACGTCTGCTGTACATACATGCTTTTAATGTTTAATTTATGTTGCTTGCAACATTTAATTGCTGCTTTTAATGTTTGTTTTATATTGTTTTCAACACTGCAATTGCTGCCTTCAATGTTTGTTTTATGCTACAGTATTTTCAGCACTGTCTGTAATTGCTGCTTTCGATGTTTCTTTTATGCTATTTGAAACACTGTAATTGCTGTTGTCTTCACCTTAAGGCTCTCTCGACAAAGACACATTGTAATCTCCACGGAACCCACCTGGTTAAATTAAGGTCTAATAAAACGTCAGTGGTGGTAAACAATAGTGTGTGGGATGAAAGTTTGATGCATGTGTCTGAGTGTAGCTGAGTGTTTGTGGTATTGATCAGTCGAGTCTTGCACACCGTCAATATATATTCCCTCCTATTCTTTATATCCTCATTGCTCTTCTCTAACAGTGCTGTATTTCCTGCGGGCCTCTGCAGGAATTGCACATTGAGCATAAATCGCCAAGATGACATCCGGTCCTTCTGACTCAATTACATTGAACCTGGTGAACCTTTGAACCCGGTGTCCCTATTTGGTATTTTTTCAAAAATAATTATGATATCGACCTACAAGACCCTTTTCAGGCCTTTTTTTGTTGTTGTTTAAGAGCTTCAACCTGCCACCTTGCTTGACTGTTTCATGTTGTTGCTCAGACAAAACAATGTATGTGTCAAGCGATGCATGGAAAGACTGGATTAGACATTAAAAGTGCCCGCAGTCAAAGCATCTCTTATCCCATGTAAGCCAGACGTTCTGTAAATATCTTCCTCTTAATCCGAAGGAACCAGCTCTCAGAGTTATTACAGCTAATTAAGTATGGCTTGATGCAATGCCATTAAGACATCAGCCTTGATATTGTTCAGTTTAATTTGTCATGATTGACTGACTTGGGAATCAGTAAGAAGAGCTCCCCTACACAGCGTGAGGTCAATGTGAACCTTTTTACTTTTTTTGAGTGCTTGAGCTCACACAGATGTTTGGTTGAAAAATCACTTTCATGCCATGTCTGGCGCTTGTGAAAGAAAGAAAGCGTTTCTTATTATCTTTGACACTTTGATGTAGTGTGTTGCATTTCACCGAGCAAATATTGACTTCTTTTCCTTATAATACTGCTTCTGTGGACACTCTCACACCCACTCACAATTTGCCAAACATGTGAATCATAATGCTCATATCGAGCAAGAAAGAGATACACCCATGCAGAATGAAACGAAACATGCATCAACAAACATGTCAGCTCTCATTATGTTTCAGCTCGGTTTCCCCAGCCATGAGCGTCGCCCCTTTGATAATTGCTGGAGAGGATTTCTCAAGCACAGATTGATGTTTACATTTGCTCGTGGGCCGTCGCTTCCTCGTTCCTCCACTTGAAAGACGTGATGGAGCATCGCGTCACGCCCTCCCAGTGATGCCTGATTTACAGTTGGCTGCGCACAGCGCATCACATTGAGCTTGGTTATTTTCAGTGCGCAACACCAGCGCGCATGAAGTATAAATCAGTTTCGCTTTTGCCAGGGACGACGTGAACGAGCCAATGTCGTCGTGCCTACAGTATGTGCTGATTCACCACCTGCAACGGCGGGGCTAAGTGACATTATCAGCAGAAAGAGGATGTACAACTGAGAATTACCACCGAGCCAATTTATTTCGCAAATGAGTTCCTTTACAGGAATGTGTAATTATACAGTTTTAAAGCTACAATAGGAGAAAAGGCCATAGGGGTTGACAGGCAGATAGTCACTTGGTCCTTTTTCATCTTTAAGGTTCTTTCAATACTTTCACAACTACTTTGACCTCTTCATGGCCTCTATACTGTTAAGGTTGATTCATTATAGAGAGAGCTTGTGTGTGGGCGGCCACTCCATAATTGCAAGCCTGCTTCTTTGCTCACCTCCTGTTAGTGTGCTTTCTCCCTACCACGTCATGTATTTCAAGCGATAGTCTATGTACTGTAATGCTGTCAACAAATAATAAATTATCAATTAAGAATTTATTGCATTTCATATACCTGGCAATTAGTTTGACGACCTTGCAGTTTATTCACAGGAGCGAAATTAAAGGTACTGTAGAACCAGTCATTGTCGTCACTCTGCGGCCAATAGACAGTTGTAATTAATCCCTTGACAATTGATATTTGACTGTTGTTTATTCATCATATCTTGGGCTACATGTACACAATACATTCCGTATTACAGATGTATGTATTCCCATTCTGCTGTCAATACATGTGATATGCACAGCTACAGCGCGGCCATAAAGTATATTGTATATAAACAATGTCAAACTGTCCATAAATGATTCTTAGATTGTGTGCATATGCATGATGTTTACATGCACAGTAATTAAAATGTTAATAAAACATAACCACACATACTTAATAGTATTGGTACGGTATACTGTAAAATGCTTTAAAGCGCAATGAAATTGAGTGTGTCGGATGTGATTATTATTATCAAATCGATTTTCATAGCATACTGAAATTAATGGAATCCAAAGTATTCTTTGAAATTCTAACAAATGTAGACATTGTCAAAAGGTTGCTATTAAAGTCAAATACGCAGTGCCATCCATGAAATGCTAATCATGTCATAACACTATAGCTAAGCAGGATAATGAGGGAATCGTTCACTTTGTGATGCAAACATGAAACTTGGTACATATACACTTCGAATCCCACTCTTTTCAAAAATAGCGGTAGCCAAGCAAAATTTCAAGATGGCGGCCCCCGAAATCCAAGATGTCCGTCCAAAAATGTTGTTTTTCCTTTATAACTCAAATTGCATTGATTTTAAGACCCGTAAATGCATTGAAGTTGAATATAAAGATGGGCATTGCGGATGTTTTGGTACCAAGTACATGTCTGTATCTATTACGGATCTTGGGATACAGCATATAGTCGGAGTAGATTAATAGCTAATTTCATAAGAATCGTTCACTTTGTGATGCAAGCATGACATTTGCCACAAATGCTCTCTAAGGGACCCTCTTATGGAAAAGGGCGCTGGCCACTCAAAATTCCAAGATGGTGACCGTTTTCTTCAAGATGGCCGCCACCTTAGCGGAGCAGATAGTGATATGATCTATCAGGACGTCATACAAGCATGAAAAGTGCCATGAACCGTATCCATACCTCACTCAGACACATGAAATGTGAAGATGTTCCCAAGATGTTCCCAAGATGTGTGTTTTGCCAAATAGTTTTAATCGCATTTGCAACTGCACAGTGCTGTGCAGACAAAACCCAATTTGAAACATTTGCACCTTCCGCTGCACCCTGATTTGCAGCCACATTTGGTGAGTTCTTGGCAACTCTCTGCAAGTGGTGAATTGGCTGTCCAGAAGATCTGCCATTCTTCACCAAACCTCTTCCATCCCCAGTCAGCTGAACTCTCTGATTCTGGCTGACGCTGGGTGGACTGACCCCATATGCAGCCCTCCTGATACGCAGCATGTTTAGTGTGTTGAAGCAGAGCTGCTCTTGTTGGAGGTTCGGGCAAACATGTCCAGTCTAGCTTCATCCACACTAACAGCTGTGCTTGATCAATCATACATAAGGACCACAAACCGCTCCAGTGTCTTCAGGTCAACTTCATTAAGTTCAATGGGATATTGGCTGAGTTTGGTGAAGATGGGAGAAACCTCTGAGCAAATATCCCATGTTTGCCAGGCAGACTTTTTGCCTTTATTGCGAAAGACGGATACCGTATCGCAACCAGTAAAGGCATGAAAGAACAGTATGCTTTTTGTCTTTTCTGGTCCAATACAGCGG
This sequence comes from Nannobrachium achirus, assembly GCF_963921795.1. Lineage (NCBI taxonomy): Eukaryota > Metazoa > Chordata > Actinopteri > Myctophiformes > Myctophidae > Nannobrachium > Nannobrachium achirus. Next base: position 44,516,540 of record NC_137818.1, on the reverse strand, counting down.
TACAGTTCATGTACACCAATCCACCTTAGACCCTGACCATGACCAAATGCAACACACAGCTGCTGCAGACCAAGGACCTGAAGTGAGGGAAAGATGCTTAATCCTATGATGAGAATGTCAGTATCATTGGCCTTGATCAGGATGGCTTTGCTACCCTCCTCTGTGGCATGCCTGGCATGTACAAAGATCCGTGTATCAGCTACTTCATGGAAAAATTTTGTTTAGACTAACCAGACTGGTTTCGGAGGTGCTCAAGACATCTGGTCCCTTGGTTACAACAATGTTTGGCACAGTCATTTGTGCAATCTTGTCAGCCAGAAAGTGGAAGAGGTCTTTCTTGTTATCATTATGTCTGAGAAAATTGTGCCAATTTGAAGGAACTTTATTTTTGTTTGTCACTTGGCGTCGACCTCCCTGGCCTCGCTTGGATCTTGTTTCCATTTTGAGGCTTGATGGACTGTACACATCAAAGACAATGTGTGTACTCTTATATTTCATGGCATAAGCATGTATTGTGGGTAGAACACCAAGCTCTGCGTCAGCCAGAATCAGAGAGTCCAGCTGACTGGGGATGGAAGAGGTTTGGTGAAGAATGGCAGATCTTCTGGACAGCCAATTCACCACTTGCAGAGAGTTGCCAAGAACTCACCAAATGTGGCTGCAAATCAGGGTGCAGCGGAAGGTGCAAATGTTTCAAATTGGGTTTTGTCTGCACAGCACTGTGCAGTTGCAAATGCGATTAAAACTATTTGGCAAAACACACATCTTGGGAACATCTTGGGAACATCTTCACATTTCATGTGTCTGAGTGAGGTATGGATACGGTTCATGGCACTTTTCATGCTTGTATGACGTCCTGATAGATCATATCACTATCTGCTCCGCTAAGGTGGCGGCCATCTTGAAGAAAACGGTCGCCATCTTGGAATTTTGAGTGGCCAGCGCCTTTTTCCATAAGAGGGTCCCTTAGAGAGCATTTGTGGCAAATGTCATGCTTGCATCACAAAGTGAACGATTCTTATGAAATTAGCTATTAATCTACTCCGACTATATGCTGTATCTCAAGATCCGTAATAGATACAGACATGTAATTGGTAACAAAACATCTGCAATGCCCATCTTTATATTCAACTTCAATACATGTATGGGTCTTAAAATCAATGCAATTTGAGTCATAAAGGAAAAACAACATTTTTGGACGGACATCTTGGATTTCGGGGGCCGCCATCTTGAAATTTTGCTTGGCTACCGCTATTTTTGAAAAGAGTGGGATTCGAAGTGTATATGTACCAAGTTTCATGTTTGCATCACAAAGTGAACGATTATTTTGAAATCACCCATTAATCTGCTTAGCTACTAGTGTTAAAAGGCTTTACAGGCCCGTGCACATTTAATACTAACAAAACGAGGTCACGTGACAACATGAAACATTCAGGCGCTTGTGCAACATCTAATGTTTGCATAAACTGTCCCAGAGCCTTTTTGCTTAACCACAGTTCCTGTGTGAATATTTAAATCTACAGTACATGCACATATTGCAACATCACTCCATGAAAGCATCCCCTGCATAATTTGCAAGACCCTCGTTCGGCCACTGCAAGCAGGGACGTGCTGGGCCCCTGATTCAGCCCGGGAAAAAGAGTTGGAGAGGCCCTCATTGCGCGCTATAGAGAGAGATCTCTCTCTATAGCGCTGCTGCTACTCAAAGATTTGCCATTTCAGATCATGACAAGTGACAAGCCAGTGGGCCAATTACATGAGTTATATTTTGTCGTTGTCGGGTGGAAACCTTGTATGTCCAAAACTGTTTGTTTAGTATTTATCATTTAAAAAGTATTTAAACTAGTGAAAACAGCCGATCTACAAGCACACAACGCCTCGCACCACTACTTTTGTGCAACAGCCTTGTATGATGAAGCAGGGCTTTGCTTTGCGAAAAGAATGTACAAATTTGAAACTTGGAGATACGAGGTTTCTGCCCGACAGTGACGATTTACTTTGTTGGCCGCCCTGCCTCCAAAATGGAACAAAGGCCGATTTTTTTTTTTTTTTTCTTTTCTAATGGCCGGCCTGGACCGGCCGGGAATGAACCGGCCGTTCGGGAGTTGTCCCGCTTTTCCCAATGGCCAGCACGTCCCTGACTGCAAGCCTGTGCTCTTAAAAAAAGAAGGAAAAAAAATCAATACAGCTCAGCCGGTTTTCAGGTAAAGCGCAGAGGCCTCAGAACAGCTTACCCGGTCATTCAAATCTTACGGTATATCTTCAAATACACGTGAGCGAGCCAAGTGGGTGACCTTTGCGATGCATCTCACGCTCCATTTGACAAAAGCGGCAACACAAGAGCCACTGTAATGAAGTTGCTCACACCCTTCCCCCTGGCTGCGGTTTCCTGCAGTCGTCCCCCACCGTGCTCCCACTGTGAGTGGCCCAACGGTTGTGTGAGAGAGAGACTTTAATAAAGCGATGGAGTCTTTGGCAGGATCAGCGCATTTGGGAAAACCTTCCAGGCACTCGTGATTGAGAGTCAGTGCCAGCACTAAAAACCCCACTACCGTTCCAGATGGGAGTGATGGCTGATGGGTAATGGATGACATCCACTGTGGTAAAGGGTAATGTCCCTCCATCGTTTGATGGAAGATCATCAGGAAAACAGTGTAGGTGCGTATGTGTGTGTGTGTGTGTGTGTGTGTGTGGGGGGGGGGGGGGGGGGGGGGGGTCAATGCTAAACAAGCTGCACTCAATACACCCCACCCACCCACCACCTGCCATCAGCAAATGGGTCATCTCCATAATTTGTCTTTTTCTTGCAATGTTTTACCACCAAGGCCCTGGGGCCCAAGGATGCAGGAGATGGCTTGGTGATTTACAGAGAGTTCCTAAAAGCCCATATTCATCATCTCCACAGTGCATAAGTGCACGTGTCAATTAATAATTAACATATTCACTTTCCAAAAGCCTTTTCATTCAAAACGGAATTGGCAGGGAGGATGGAGCTGGATGTACTGTTACAGGCCCTGCATTATGGTCTAACCTAAGGACCTTCATGAATATAGAAAAAGGTGAAAGTGGTCTCTAGGTAGATGACGGAGTGATTTCCCCGCACCTTATAGGATTAACCCTCTCACCCACGTACTCTTTCAGATGAAGGATGAGCAGAGGAGAGGAACCATGGATGTTGCTGACAGCTCATTGGTCCGTTCACTCACCGACTACCTGGGCTTTTCAAGCTGCACCATTTTGACATGTTTGCAGCACAGAAATAGCATGCCTTTGAAGACCCCAGGGATGTGCTTTTCCTCCTGTAGCTTTCCATTGACTGTAACGATCAATAGTGGAGCCGACCTGGAACTTATAAGGGCAAAGGTATACATAAGTACAGTATATCATTGTGGATTAGTCCTTGCAGGTACTGTATGACCTTGCTGCCTGAAGTTGACTACCCCTTAACTAAAACTACAGTAGTCTGGGTATCATACCATGGCTGAGAACATCTCCAAACACAGCAGCAACATCCTCAGTGTTGGTTTAACTTGTCATTTCCACTACACGCCAAGTGACATTTTGTATTGGCCTTTGGTCATTTGTCTCTCTTTAGAGTCCAATACTTGGCTGTGCGTGACCCTATATAGACAAAAGGCTGAAGGGCAACATTAGTCACCGACCGTCAATCTCTAATCCTGCAATCTACAGTTCAGGTCAATCAGTAAACACTCTCTTTCTCGAACGCACACACACACACACACAAGAAAAAAAGCTTAAAATGCTCACTTGCTAATCTCCCTGCCCAGGAAAATAGTTGGGACTGTTTGTTTGCTTACTTTGTGAACTCTGAATGTCTACTGTATAGAAAGGCATCACATACCTTAACAGATAACAGACGTCTCACTGAACCCTCAAGCCCTGGTGTCAGGATATAGGCTTGTGACACTGACAGGCCGCGTGTTGACTCATTTTTTCTTCTCCTTACGTTTCAACGGCTTATTTCCGAGATATATCCAGAGAAAGCCGGCCTGTCTGGCTACCCTGTCTATCTCTTTCTCTGTCATCGAGCTCTCACCACCTCGCAGTTACATACCGTCTTTGTCTGCCCAACGGGGTTCAATCATGAGCCTGATTGAAATGGGACATCACAACCTCCATGTATACTTACCCCTCTGTCCACCCCCCTCCCCGCCCCCCTGGGGATCGCTGCAAGCCCATCGCCTGCCAGAGAAGCCGTGATTTCAAATGACCGTAGATCATAACAGTGATGATAGTGGTTTTCCTACGATGGCACTCTGGGAAGAAAGGGAGCCATTGAAAATGAGTCCATAAAGGCTTTATTCAAGGCTCTGGCAGAGACGCTCGACGCCCCCCCCGAATGCACCTGCGTCCGCCTAGGGGACCCGGAGAGCACAGAGATGAGGGGAGATAGCCAACTAAAAAGGGAGATGTGGTGATGTAAAGGGGGCAAAAATGGAATGGAAAAAAGAGAGAGGGCCAAGGGATGTACAGTATATATGGGGCCTGGCATGCGGCAAGTGACCGCAGCAGAAGGGATTGTCCATAGGGTTTTGTAAATCGCCAGAAAAAGGCATCTGAGATTTGTGTCCAACAGGAGGAACGTGAGTCATCGTTCCATGGAATTCCCTCGTACACTGCAGGGCCGATGACCTGAAACGTCCTCCTCCTCCAGAAGCACAGAGAATTAATGGGCAAATTAGGTGTGTGCGTGTGTCTGTCTTTGTGTGAGTACTTTCTTTCTTTCTGTGTATTCATATGTGTTTATTACTGCAATCTTTGGATTTTTGATAGTCTTTGGTATCAATTTGTTAACATTCAGATGCCAATAAGACTAGCAGGTCTTTTTGAGGTCTAAAGTATTAGCCAACATGTCTTTGTCAAGATAAATTCATGTATGAAGGTGAACTTGATTTAAATGTACATTTGATTAAAATAGTTAGTTCATCAGGCTCTACATTTTATCATCAACTAATTATGGAGAATTTCAGCTTTTGTGAACAGCCTCTAAGAGGCATCTGCTTATATGTTTTATTTTCGTTGTACTCATAGGGCTAAGATAAGGTGCTTTGTGTATGTATGTAATGTGGCCCCATATTGCTAATGCTTGTCATTAGCATTCTCCATAATAACCACCCCAAGGATTAGATGACAGTGTGACAGCGTGTGTTTAGCTGTAATAGCCATTCATTTTGGCTCAAATTCTAGCTCCTATCCTGGGTCTTTATCTGTGCCATTGTAATGCAAGAGAATGGCCTGCTGGGAACAGCTCTGATCAGGCGATCTACGATGGGGGCGGCATAGCTCAGGGGTAGAGAAACCGTTATTAGAACATGAAGGGTTCCCGAAGGGTTCCCAGTTCGGATCCGGGCTCCCCCTGAGTTTAATATAGTCGAAGAGTCCTTGAGCAAGACTCTGAACCCCTAGTTGCTCCCGGTGAGCAGGTTGGTGCCTTGCATGGTTTCCTCCGCCACCGGTGTATGAATGTGTGTGTGAATGGGTGTAATGCACAATCTATGTAAAGCGCCTTGGATAAAAGCGCTATATAAATGCACCATTTTATACCATTTACGATAATGTGGCAACCACAAAAGAATATCAAGGAGTTGTCTCCTTGATGCTTTGCCCTAATCACACAATGGATTTATCAGTCGACCTTATACAGTATATACTCCCAACAAGCACGGTCAGGACCTGGACCAATTAGTGAAATCTCGATTGGGGCCAAATCAAGTCAAACCATGACTAGTCAGATCTGGCCTAGAATATTGCCTGATTTCAACCACATAACATAAATCCTGCCCACAAAAACGGACGTCCTGGATTAATCAGAGAGGGTCTGATCGAGGCCAGATAAATATCATAAATAGTCAGATATGTCCCAGAATATAACCTTACATGCTCATATTTCAACTAACATTACAAACAATAACAATAATCCTATAGTCCATATGACGTCCTGGTAATGACATCAAGATCATCCCCATATTGGCTGTGATCTGGCCTAGTTCTGAACGTCACCGGAGTCACCGTAGGCGTCATCATGACGTCATTTGGCTTGCAGGGCTGTATTCACACCTGTGCATGTGCTGTCTATATTTTTGTCTGAAAATAAATATTATGGATTTCATAACAAGACTGAAGGACACATCGACACAAGGCCAGGGTGTAGTGTCTAGCTCAAGGACACTTAACACAAGGCCAGTCTGAGCTTGACCTTTACTCCTGTTCTCACATTCCTCCTGTGCTGGCCTCCCTCCACTGGCTCCCGGTCCGTTTTACAATTGATTTTAAGGTTTTAATGTTTTCCTTTTAAAGTGAGAACTGGGCTTGCCCCACCTTTTCTCACAGACCTTATAGAGGACTACACTCCAGCCAGACCCTAAGGCCGGCCGACCAGCTGCTATTGACTGAACTCACCACCAGTAAAAAGACCAGAGGTGATCGAGCCTTTGCTGCTGCTGCTGCCCGAGGCTCTGGAATAGCCTGCCTCTTAACTCATTGACTGCACGGATTTAGAGCGTTCTTTTCACGTACCTTTGAAAATTCGATGAATATTCTCTGTCGCGCACATCCGTGCACGGGAGCATTCAAAAGACGGCCACGGAGTGTGCTAGAATTGGAAAATATTCATTGTCCGACCGCGACCGTGCATGTGAAAGATACAGCAGTCTGACTGAAGCATGCGACACATACACACTAACATGTGTTTTCATTTCTTTAAATCCTAAAAATTGTGTTGTGTATTTTTATTATTATTATTATTTAGATTGCTGCATGTATTTGTTGTGTCATTGTCATTTTCCCCTGCTGTGTTGTATAGCACTTTGGCTGGCTCTATGAATACAATTTGAGTTGATTTGAGCCGAGTATTGAACTGTGAATCTTCCAGTTCCCAGGGGGCTCTACCTGCTGAGCCACACTGCCACCCATGGGCATGGCAATGGACATTTGGTATTTTCTGGACTGGAGAAGAGCAGAGTGTATTAAGTTGAAGTTATTGTCAGTGGGTGTGGAGGTGGATTTAAATGATTGCTTTTACATTACCTTATTAACACTGTGCTACATTCAGTGTACTAGTCATTTCCACAGTGTCATGCAAAACCTTGGAACTGTTGTTTATACCACGAGCAAACTGACGTTCTTGTGTGGGAAGTGCAGATTCATCAACAGCACATCTACAGCCCCTCAAACAGACCGCCAAGAGCAGATGATGTAAAATCATCTTTGGAAGAGTACTGTTCCAATGAGAAGTGCTTTTCAGCGCAAAAAAATTGTTTGATGATGTCCGGCGACGAGCCAAACAGAACCTGGCAGGAGGTGTAATAATCTGTAGTTGACCAACCACAACCAGTAAGCCTATGAAGGAGAAGCATACAGTATAGGCCTATATTAGTATATTATCTATCAATATTCTCTGTATCCAAGAGATACATACCGGTATGTTACAAGTTTTTAGCCACTGCCACACGTGGGTTAGAATATATAGAGAGAGATATAACATACCCAAAGAAGGTTTGTATGATTTAGTAGATTTCTATCTACTAAATCATAGATTTAGTACAGGCGCCTGTAGCACACAAGGAGCTACTGTATAGGCGCCTTGTGTGCAAAATTGCCATTTTGGCCTGAGGGTAATTGGTCAGGGTTCTTCTCTAAATGCAGTCGGGTCCATGCTCTGGGGAATAGGAAAGTGCACAGCAAATTCCATGGCAATGCAGTCAGTACTTTAAGTAATCTCGGACATAGCCAGTTTGTTTTTCACACATAAAACCAACTAGCATACTTCAACTTCTACTTTATTGTCACATCAAAGGTTTACAGGTGTAAAAAAGTAATAATAAAAAATGTTTTTGTGAAATGTTTTTGTGTTGTGAAGGATTTACATTTGAGATGGTCTGGTTATTTATGGTTGTTTCTTCCACTTACTGCATTGCTGTAATAATTGACAATGGATTTCCCTAATGTTTGTTGTGACAAGCGGCAGCAGTGACAGGCATGATCTATTTCTGGGAAATTGCCCTAAAGCTTTTTTCTCTCGTTATCTTCTCTTCTTTCAGCACATGAAGGCTGACATATTGTACACTGCGGAGACACATGACCAAGGCACACCACTTAGGCCCTGCCACACGCACGCACGCATGCACGCACGCACGCACGCGCACACACACACACACACACACACACACACACACACACACACACACACACACACACACACACACACACACACACACACCCCTTCCCCCCGTTCATTATCAGCACGTGTCACTATAGGCTATTGCACATTGCTGTTGCCCCATGATGTGGACACTAGTAATCAGATATTAGCATGTTTCTGTGAGTTAATGGTATGCATAGTAATGTAATGGTATGTGTTAATATAAATGCCGACCTAAATAATCCGCTTGCGTTCAGCAAGATGATTAATAGGTGGACACAAAGGTACAGTATAATCACAGTATGTGGCTGACTTCTTGGGCTCAGAGCTTTGCTTGTGTGGCCACGCGCGCGCGCGTGTGTGTGTGTGTGTGTGTATCAAGGGGCTCCAGTGTCCAGACACCCCCTGCCCCATTCCTTCTCAGCCCCCCCCCCTCCTGAAAAACAACCTGCTATTCTAGGAGCAAGGTAACAATCAACGTGGCCAAGATCGTTAGCCTGAGTTTTCCCCGCGGGCCAGACACAGAAAATAACTTTCCTTTTTTCCCTGGCATCTGCAGATACTGGGGTAAATGAAGACATACAGCCCCTGGGTCCGGCTGCCTGCTCAAGGTAACCTCTGCTGTCAACGTACATTTACTAATGCTGGACTGTGAGTTGGAGGGGGGTCATGTGATGTGGGGTGATGGGAAGAAGGTAATATGCTGCACGGTAACCCCCCCCCCCCCCACACACACACACACACACTCATATATTAATACATTCCCCACCCCCATCGTTTCATTTCCATGCGTGAATATACAATGGAGCATATAGAGTAAGGAGTATTTTCTCACTGTCATGTTACGTCCAGTGGCTGTTTTAGTGTGTGTGTGTGTGTGTGTGTGTGTGTGTGTGTGTGTGTGTGTGTGTGTGTGTGTGTGTGTGTGTGTGTGTGTGTGTGTGTGTGTGTGTGTGTGTGTGTGTGTGTGTGTGTGTGTGTGTGTGTCCATAATCTGTGTTTACTATGCTTACTTGGAGGAACTGGCGGCTGATATATAGAAACTGTAAAGTAAACACTAGACTCTGTGCTTTTACAGTGCTCACCAACACACGCATCATACACCCATGCACACACATGCTAAGATACCCTGGCAAAGGCTGAAGTGAACCTGGAGCGCTTTGTGTTCACAATTAGCGGGGCAGATAAATGCATTTTTGCACTAAAATACTTCAGAAGTGGAAAGAAACCTAAAACTTTTCACAAGTACTCCTTAGGGGTTGTTCCTATGATAAAACACATTAGACACTGAAAAATCAAAATGGCTGCCATGTTTCCAAGATGGCTGCCTCTGAACAGTACGCCAGCCAGTTAATGTCCGATTTTCATAATATTAGAGTTGTTTTGTAGGTTTTAAAACATCCTGAGTTCATTTATTACACTTTTAAAGCAGCCAGGATAACTTTTCTGACTTTTGGTTGGGGTCTTTCCTCACCTGGGACCCCCCAAACAGACCCCTGAGCCTATCTCAGTAATCGCATTGCTCCTGCTCCAGAGCAATGTTAAATTAGATCATAACTGAAGCATTAAAGTTGTTGTAACTGGGCTCTGAAAGCAAAAATTAGTAGTAGCAAATACCCAGGGGTCTTCCACAGGGGGTCCGGGACCCCGAGGGGGTCCTCAGAGTTACTACAGGGGGCCTGCCGAATCTTGATGGGGAAGTTCTTTTCTTTTTTTTAACTGTTTTAATTAGTATTCTCAGTATTATTTATTACATTTTTGTGTTAGACAGACAGGTTCACAGGTGTTACTGCAGGGATTGCAAGAATTAAGGTATTGCAAAATCTCACTTTGGGCACGCAGTCTAACATGTCCATTTATTACGCTGCACCCACATTGACAACACAACACACACACACCTCTTTGTTATCATCACCCCAAAAGAAAACGCACCCTATCCTCTTAAAGAGCTCACGGTCAATTGTACCCAAAGAAATTCACTATTCATGTCCTCCCTAATAGTGTTGACAGTTTCCACTATAGCATTTGCAGGGAGGAGAGTGCAAGGCAGGTTATTGTTTGAGCAGCTGCACCGTCCCTTGTAACCTCTTTGCAGCCACATTTGATGAGCTCAAGTACTGCCTTTGCAGCAGGGAGGGCAAGAAACCTGACTGTTCATACCCTCCACTCTCTGAATTCCATCTATTTTGTTTTTCAATTGATGGAAGCTCAGGGCAATGTGTCAGGTATGACAAAGTAGGCATCATAATAGGATACCTTCATCAAGGGACATGATTTTGAGGAAGTGCAAAGCACTGCAAACACATGAAGAGGCTGATACCCCGATTCCTTATCAAGTCCTTGCCTCCGGTACAAAAAAAGGAAATTTATATATTCGAGTGAGTTCAAGTTATTGGATGTTACAAATGTCAAGGGTTCCTTTGCGTACATAGTTTTTCAGGTGCTGACTGGGGAGTAACATTTGTTGGAATCACCAAAAAGACATCAATGCCTACTTGATGATGATGATGATGACCAAGCCATTAACCGCTTCAAGGACATTGGCAAGGTCATTGGCCATTCCTCTTGAGCTTATAAATGATGAGCTTCCATCAACATTGCAGTCGGAACATTTTGCATGCCATGTTTACAGTTCAAAAGGTCCAACAACCCTGGGATTACTCAGATGGGAACTATTCTGTCAAAGAACTTGGAGGGTGAGATGCTACCTCCAACTCGTGCTGCACTGCTACCACATTACCTCCGCGCCAACTCTGTCACAATGCAGGATAAATCATACCTGACCATACCATACCCTGTGCTTCCACCAATCGAAGAAAATAGATGGAATTCAGAGAGTGGAGGGTATATTCCAGTCAGGTTTCTTGCTCTCCCTGCTCCAAAGGCAGTACTTGAGCTCATCAAATGTGTCTGCAAAGCAGGTTGTAAGGGACGGTGCAGCTGCTCAAATAACCTGCCTTTCACTCTATGCTATGGTGGAGACTGTGTCAACACTATTAGGTTGGACATTGAAGATGATGATGATGAAGACAAATATATTCTGCATGTCTGAAATTACTGTATTGTAGTGAATCTCTTTGGGCGTAATTGACCATGGGCTCTAATAAGGTGAGGGTTTTGGGGTGACAATAACAAAGAGGTGTGTGTGTGTGTGTGTGTGTGTGTGTGTGTGTGTGTGTGTGTGTGTGTGTGTGTGTGTGTGTGTGTGTGCACGCGCGTGCGTGCATGCGTGCGTGCGTGCATGTGGTCAGTGTGAGTGCAGTGCAATAAATGGAAATGTTGTTCTGCGCCCAAAGTGAAAAGTTGCAATACCTTCATTATTGCAATCCCTGCAGTAACAGCTGTCAACCATAACTGTTTAACATTTTTTTTTAATAAATAATACTGAGAATACTAATAAACCATCAAAGTACAATACATAAAACCAGGATACATAAAAACATTCGAAGTTTCAAAAAAAAAATTGAGATTTGGCAGGCCCCCTGTAGTAGCTCTGAGGATCCCCCCAGGGGTCCCGGACCCCCCGTGGAAGACCTCTGTTATTTGCTACTAGTCATTTTTTATTTCAGAGCATATTTCAGATCTAATTTAACATTGTTCTGGAGCAGGAGCAGAGCGATTACTGAAATAGGCTCAGGGGTCTGTCTGGGGGGTCCCAGGTGAGGAAAGACCCCAACCAAAAGTCAGAAAGGTTATTCTGGCTGCTTTAAAAGTGTAATAAATGAACTCAGGATGTTTTAAAACCTACAAAACAACTTTAATATTATGAAAATTCGATATTAACTGGCTGGCGTCCTGTAAAACATACCCGAAAAGGCGGCCATCTTTAAAACTGGCGGCCATTTTGAAAATTAAGTGTCTAATGTGATTTTTCTAAAGAATGACCCAAGAGGTACACTCTGTAAAATTTTGGTGCTTCTTTCCAGAACTGAAGTATTGTTCTCCTTAACTGCCCCGCTAAATGCAGAAGTTAAGCGAATTACAACGTAGACCTTTATTTTTTGTTTCAGCACTTTAAATTCTTTATCCAGTATCCTGTGTGAGTTCTCTCTCTTGATTGGATAAAAATCCCACCCTGAAAATGAAAAGTAGCTCGAACATTTTTACAACAAACACTCCATAGTAGAAGACTGTCACTTCAGCAAAAGCACTTATTAATGCTATATGGGGATAGAGATATTTAACACTTTTAACAAAAGAATATCACTTACGGCACCTTATTAAAGGAGTAGTTCACCCCAAAATGACTTTTTTCTATTGATTACTCATGCCATAGAGACTTGAGTTCAATAATATGTATTTGTATTTCTTGCATTCCTAAGACAAAAATGTGATTATAGTAAATTTACCCCCATTGATTCCGGATGGGATGGGGACCCAAATGCATGGCTGGATGGCGACCCAAAAGCATTTATTATTAATATTACATTTTTGTCTTAGGAAAGCGACAAAAAACTAAAAGTATTATTGAACTCAAGTCTCCGTGGCATGAGTAATCAATAGAAAAAAAGTCATTTTGGGGTGAACTACTCCTTTAATAACCAGGCTGTCGAGAGAGTAGGAAGCTACAATTTCCATGGGGACCACCATTTCTTCCTCTCTAAAATGGAATATCAATGTCAGCCTGCATGCATGTTCTGCCAAAGCCCATCAACAATATTGTTGTTTCTGTAACTACACAAGAACTTTAAGGTGTCAAGGGATGCGTGATTTTTACAGAGCTGTGTTAGAAAGTGTTCTCAAACTCACCGTGTGGTATGGAAACTGATGAGATGATGACAGGAAAGGAGCTTAATAAGGTTGTGAAAGCGGCATCAAAAATAATTGGTCAGGACTTTCCAAGCATGTGTGTGTGTGTGTGTGTGTGTGTGTGTGTGTGTGTGTGTGTGTGTGTGTGTGTGTGTGTGTGTGTGTGTGTGTGTGTGTGTGTGTGTGTGTGTGTGTGTGTACAGTATGTACAGTATGTACAGTATATGTATAGGGACCCTTCTGATCCTGAAATACAACATCAAACAACAAAGCAGAAAGAAACTGAATATATTTTTTAACCCATATCTGTTTTGAATCAAAGTTCAAGCATTTTAGGGCAGATGTTTCCTTTAAGGATAGTCAGATATATGTGTGTTAAGTCTGAGAGCGTAAATAAATAATATTTTTAAAGCAAACTATTGTAACTCAAATCTTTGCTTCTGGGGGGTCCCTGGAACAAAATGTTTTTTTTATCCATACAATTCTGGGGGTCCTTGACATGAAAAGGTTTGAGCACCATTGATATAGATTATAGAAACATACATTTTTCAGAAAACTGTTGTAGAATCGGATTAGGTCTTTTTTTTCTGAGTGTAAATAAGGACCCTTCCAGGTCCATTTGTACACTCTCAGTGTTAAGTGATTACTCTTGATTTTGGAGTGAACTTGGTGAATTGGTAGATTAGCAGGGCAGAACCTGTGACCTTCCAGTTCTCTCTAGGGCGACGCTGCCTGTCAACTGGCCGTCCTATGGCCAATCAATTTGTGAACATGATGAACGACTTTTCCCCTGAGCTACAGTACAGATCCTTGACTCTAAATTGTGGTACAGTTATAGGAATAAAGCCTGGAGGTGCTTCACTGACGTTGGAATGAAGATTGACTCGACGCAGGGTGTGTTTGAGTGTGCACGTGCATGTGAACTTCAGTTATACCGGCCAGAAAACGCTCTCCATGAAATCACCTTGAATACTGTAACTCTGTCTGAGATGTCTCTGGTGTCTCATTCTGTCAGTGAAGCTGATCCAGGATGTGTCCACTCTTGCTGCGCAATCAAGTGAGTCTTGTCTCTCTTTTCCTGCAATGGGAAAGATTTGGTTAATAATTGTGATACTTTTAGAGGATCGCTGGCCTAGCGGTCTGGGCAACTACTGTAGGCTCAATGTAGCCTGAGTACCGTTCCCGACAACTAGGGATGCACGTAAAAATGCATTATCGTTATCGAAGCGATATATAAAAATAACTGATCGGTTTAGCCGATATTTTGTTTTATAATATTCACATTTGAATGTGAAGCTGAAAAAGCCCTTTGTAATGATGAAGGCTGTGGATTCAATCAGGGTTTTCGGGGAAAGCTTTTCAATTTGGATTTCTTTTAAATACAAGTATTCAAATTTAGATATTTGCAGTGTCATATCTGTTGATACCGATTCCGATAAGATATAAATTGCATTATAATATAATAATGTAATATATATCGTTATCAGAATCGACGGAAAATATTGGTTTTCTCATGATCGTGCATCTCTACCGACAACCTTTGCTGCGTGTCTCTCCCCGTCTTTCCTGTCCATCTTCACTGTGTGCGTGCGTGCGTGCGTGCGTGTGTGCGTGCGTGCGTGCGTGCGTGCGTGCGTGTGTGTGTGTGTTTGGACGCCTCAGGGTGACAAGCGCCACAGTGATGTGGACATCAGGGCTGTGGACATGAGGGACTCCATATGGGCATAAAATGGATTCTGTTAGTGTGACATCACAGTGAAGCCAGAGCATGATGTCAGAGCCCACATTTGGAGACATCACAGACTGATACAACCCGTATTGCACAACTGGGCGTTTTCCAACTTCACTTCTGAGACTCCTACATTCAATCCCTCATACAGTATACTGTATATACCCATTTCACTGTAAAATGTCATGAACTGCAGTCGCACAATGCAATGAAAGAGTTATTACAAGCTTACACCTTACTCCATTATATTTAGTGTCCCCAGAGAGTCGCTGGCTGCCTATACAGTATGATTAAAAAGATGTGAGCATCATTCCGTCGCCTACCTGCCACCACTGCTGCTGACGTGACAGCCTCCATGGCAGAGCGAGGCGGCGCGGAGGACCGCATGCGAGCTTTACCTTTTCACTCCTTTACTCTCTCTCTCTCTCTCTCTCTCGTTCTCAATCTCGCTCTGTCTCCCTCTCTCTCTCTCCGGCTGTCTCCCTCGGTCTTCCTATTCAATTCAGTCGTCTTCCCATCTTCTTTTCCCCCTTACATATCCTCTATCCTCCTCACTATAGTAGTCTCTTTCTGATTTGTATAGTAATTGGCTGCAACGCCTTGAGAGCTTGTAAATCTGCTATTTTCAGCATGTGAGACCATCGTACGACAGAGTATAAATTAAGAGTAACTCTCTCTCTCTCTCCCGCCATCTCTCTCTCTCCCTCTACTCCTCTCTCTCGGTGTATGACAGCACTAGGGCTCCTTTGGGAGGTAATTAGGAAAAACTCAACAGAGACACACAGCGGCAGCTTGAAAACAAGGTTCTCCATGCTTTATACTCGTCCCCCCCGTCCCCCCGTCCCCCCCAACCCCCAGAATTACAACCGCAAAAGGCTGGGAGTCGGAGGAAGAAGGGAAGGAGGAAAAGAAGGGAGGTGGGTGTGTAACAGCAGGAACTTCCAGGGCCTCTTTAGGGAATGATATGAGGAAGGAAAATGGTGCATTTGTACTCGAGGTTCTGACGATTCTGGGATTTGACTGGCTTGCTCCCCATGCCTGTGTCATCTGCATTATAATCTGTACAATAAAACAGGGGGGGGAAAGATGTTTCGAATGTGTGGTGGTGTGAGACGACAGTCACGACACAGATGAATCACAGTGCAAGGGTTGGTACTGTAGGCCTCTTATATACTGTAGATCACATCTGATCTAACATCCCTTGTAAGGGATTTGTGTCACAGCCTCCTCCATTTCTGGTGTAACATGCAGCATATCAAATAGAATTATTTAAGCCGCAGATTTCACTGATGTATGTATTTTAGATGGAATAAGATTGGATACAATTTCCACCACTGTTAAAGAAGTTAATCCAACATGTTACCCAGCATTAACCCATTAGCCTGCCAACACTACAAATGTTACACTATGTACAGCGTACAATATAAACTTTGAGACAGCCCTTTTTGTGTATCCTGCCAATTATGATGAATGGTGGCTTGATTTGTTGTTTATCGTCAGCAAGTTAGTGACTGGGTGCATTAAAATAACTCTGTTACCATGCCATTACAGCCTCACAGTCATCGCACTCCCTGACATCTGGAGAGCAGTCATTGTAAAAGTCAAGTGAACAAAGCAAGCCAACAACAACAGACACCTGCTTCATGAGCACTTTACTGCCCATAAACGGCTCAGCTCCAGGAGCAGTTTCTTGGACACCCCAGATGTCCTGGAGTCTGGAGACCAGCCCAGCTGATGCCAGGATCACTGAGGCTCAACCAGTGGAACAGCCTTGGCAGCCAGTCACTCCACTGGATGGAGAGAGACATCATCCCAAATGAACGCCCCCAGCCTTGGTCCACCTGGAAAACTCTGAACCAGGGACGTGCAGAGAATGTTAGAGAGGCAGGGGCTTAAACTTCTAAAAGGGCCATTTGGTGGAAATATCGAAAATAGCAGACGGCCTGGAGGTTGTCTATTTTCGGTGCATGATACCACACTAAACTAACCATTATCAAGTCAATATTGGAGATGTGGCATAACGTCGTGGATTTCAACACAGAGAGGGCAACTCTTTCAACATAAGATGCTGCATTCAAGTTCAGGAAGAGATGGACAAGGCAATTCTCTTGAATGTTGCCTTCGGGTATGACATGGAAAGAGGGTGTTTGCATTTCTTTCACCATAGTAAAAACTGCATTCATGGTCTGGAGAGGGCACTTTTTACAGACGGGTAAAAAGGGCAGGGGCTCAAGCCCCCTTTAATGTGTGCACGTGCCTGCTCTGAACCGCCTTCAGGAAAATACTGAAAGGACATGATAAAGATGTTGGCCAGACACAAGGAAGATTGGAAGAAGGTGTTAATTTTACAAATGTACAAATCTTAAGGTTCACATGAACCCCAGGGACTTTCACTGCAATATTTTGCTGTAGCTCTCCAGAGGACGGATGGGTGCCAATGCCCAAGCCTAGTGAGGTAGTTATATGGTGTGCCACAGTGATAATGAAGGCCTTAGGATGGATGGCAACAGTGTGTACCTTCTCTCTCCTTAGGCTTTAGGACAGACAGAAAGTAAACATATCGTCGTTGTCGGGTGAAAACCTTGTATGTCCAAAACCATTCGTTTTGCATTCATCATATTAAAAATGATTTAAACTAGTGAAAACAGATCTACAAGCACACTGTGTACAATTGTGTGTACAATTGTGTGTACAATGTGCATACACATTTGAAACTTATATATACGAGGTTTCTGCCCGACAACGACGATATGCTGTAGACAGCATCCAAAAGTGGTTGCAGTTGCCTTTACATGTGGACTGTTAGGTTGTGAAAGCCGTTTATGCAGAGAATCATAATTTGCAGGAGTCACAACATGTCTCGCACCATACTGGCAGGGGATCACCTTGTGTTTTTTTTGTAGCGCTCGGATCTTTGATCACATGACCACGTTGGGCCTTACCCAAAATGCTGTTTTGAGCTTCTGATTGGCTGCTTGCTACAGACGTGGTCATGTGATCAAAGATGGCCGCGGTGTGAATAAGGTCTATTAGTGGTGTTGTCATAATTCAATTGGTGAGCACTTTCATTGGTGGTCTGGAAACACAGCTGTAATTATACTAACTGCACAATAGCCAAACCTGTTCAGTATGCTAATTTGACAAAAACTGTGTTAAAGAAAGCAGCAACCAGATAGAGAGAGACAGGAAGAAACAAAAGAGTCAAGGCGAAACAATCACCGAGATAACGACAGAAAGGGGAGAAGGGTTTGCAAAAAGAGAGCAACGGTGAAAAGCAGAACAAAGGAAGGGCAAGCTCAACTCTCCGACTCTTGGTGCAAAGTGTGTGCAGTTGGCATACCCACAGGAACAATAGGAATGGCTAGACTCACCGAAAAAGTTTTTCGCGCTTCTAATACAAAGGGGCGGTCAGGGTGAATGAATGTCAGAGGTATAAGAACTCCTTTCAGTGACTGCCGACATTCCTTTTCATTCCGGAGTTAGAGTGTGTGTGTGTGTGTGTGTGTGTGTGTGTGTGTGTGTGTGTGTGTGTGTGTGTGTGTGTGTGTGTGTGTGTGTGTGTGTGTGTGTGTGTGTGTGAATGATTTATGGTGAGACGCTGGCCTCTGGGCATTTGCGTTGGGTGAGTGGGCAGAGGTGACGTATAGGGAGGTGGTTGGTGTTGGTGGTGGTGGGTGGGGGACTGATGTATGGCCTTTCCAGGTTATTAGACGGCAGGCCTGATAGGCAGTAAAAATGAGCCTTTAGTGAGATGAAAGCTGCCTTTAGCTACCGTGCGGATTGGGAGCACAACTCTCTCCCACAGCATTGACTTATACTCTCCACTGCCTTTCAGACGCCTTTAATAATCCACAGCTTTCAATTTTCCACTTAAGCTGGCGGAAAAGCGGCTGGGGGAGGGGGGGGGGGTGTCAAGGGGGGAGGAGAATAAATTGAAGAATAAACAAATAAATAATTAGTGAAAAACGGCTCACAACACATTTCGATGCGACATGTTGTGAGCATGTTGTAGATCTGCTATTTTCATTTTTTGGGAAGGTTTTCCTATGGGATGAGAGTGAGATAATCGATTAAATTGATTATTTTTTATTGACTACTGCACCTCTAGTTGTCAGTGTCAGCACAGCAGGTCACGGTGGCATCCGTGACAGTCATTTGTTCGCTGATCCATAAAGCCTCCTACAGCGTGTTCAATCTGGTGATATGGCACCTCTGGGGGAATCATGGCCAAGTGCAGGTACATTTACAAGGCTTCGCAGAATTATGAGCTCTGTCGATTGAGAGGAAACCCGAGCAAATAAACAGCTTACAAGTGTTTCTTAAGCTCATTACAGAGACATTGCTTTGAATCAATATTGGTCACTGTGGCTAGTCTGTCTACAGTATGAGTTTGGAGGTTGCTGGTGTGGCTTCCTAGACTAGTAAACGTTTCTAGTTTCTGGAAGAGGGCGGGTACGAGGCTAGTGGCTTCCATCCTGTTAAACTCCTTACAGAGACCTCTGCAGGGGTAGGTGGTCCCTGCAAGTTCACAGAGGGCTGTTGGTTTAATCCAAACACAACCTGAACCTATGTAATCATATAAAATATCAAATTAATACAGTGAACAATATAGTGAACTGTTAATGTCACAAAGATCTAGCTTAAGTAGCTTTGAATTAGAATTCTAGCTTCAGTTAAAACTATGATATTCCATGCTTTTATATTTTTGTCGGATATAAGGCTGGCCATTATTAAGATAGCCTATCAATGTTAACATTGAAAGGGAACGGATAGAGTAATGACATTAAATCTCAGAAGAAATAATCAAAATGAATGTAAGTAACAGCAGACAAAGCAGAGAGATTACACACTAGGCCCAGTACACTTAATTATCACATTGATTGGAAATCAATTAGCCTGCAAAGCTAACAAAAGCTCACAAATGAAATGAACATCTCATTTGTGTAATCTGCGTGAAAGCTATACTGTAAATAGGGGAGGGAGTATCAATCAGTGAGTCACACAAGAGGTAGCCTCGGAAACCCAGGCTTATTTTGGCGATCGGAAGAAAAATAAGCCTGGGCGATCGCGTTAAAATCACTGTTGGAGGAAGTGTAGAATTTCCCTAACCAGAGTGCAGAGGGGCGTCGCACCGAATTTGTTGACGTCATGACGCAGAAGCGTTCTCTGCACGGAGCAGAGGGGGGTGGGGGGAGGAGAACACATGCAGATTCGCCGGGTCCGCCCATCTGCCAGCATAAACTGTCCGCGTTAGCAAGAGTTGGGAGGGCAGATGACATCACTGCATCAGGTGAAAACTGAAACTAAGTATTATTATAGCAAAATTATTATTTGCCAAATGTTCTTGCTGATAAAGACCTTAATTACATTTTAATGGCACATTGGGCATCAGGAGCAATGGCAGGTGTCTAGCTTGTGTGGGACAACAATGAGATGAATGTGTTTGTAATGACAACTTGTACAACATTCATGAAAAATAAAAACACTTTTGACCACAACAAATAGTGTAAAAGCGATAGGCTTATAGACTCCACTGCTATGATAGCTGCTGGGTTCTGCTGGGGAAACTGGACAACAGGGGCAGTACTGCCTAATAGACCCCATGGACAGTCTTTTTGGATCAATATAAGTAGAAAATTAGCCTAGAAGTGATTTAGGGAGGAGTTTATTATCTAAATTAATATTAATGTTAAATAAATATATGGATCTATAAATCCATAACCAAAATAAAACAGAGACCAAAGGACGTATATCTTAGATTGCTGTATTTGAAGAGAGCAGACAAGGAAGACAGACAGTGAGCGTACCATCCTAGTGGCAGCTTTCTAAATCTCTCTCTCTTCCAAGATGGAAGTTAACATGTATATAAAGAGTACAGTTATAACAGTATAAGTCGTGGGACTCATTGATTGGTTCCCAGATCATAACAAGGAAGACAGTGACACGTAGTGTTGGTAATTTTCCACTAGTGACATACAGTATAAACCAAAACATGATTATAGTCATGGCAACCAAAGTTACTATGACCTGTAATCTATTAGCCTGAGCTTACCTATACTGTAAGTTCAGTTCATAATATATCCTTATATGGTCATATGACCCTCATACACAAACCATACAATTATGTATCATAATTTATATCCTATCAGAGTTGTCCACTTGTCCTTTAAGCTAATCTTCTGGGGACCATCCCAAAATCATTTAGCCCCCAGTTTGGGAACCATTCCTCTAGGTCACACATGCCTGAGTTCAGGAATGTAATGTAGAAACCGGATTTATCAAGCTGCCTGTGGCCGTTTGTGTGACGGATCACTGAATTCTAACTATTAGAGGGGAAAGTGCCAAATCATTAAGTTATTTAATAGTTCATTGAGTCTCTACAGTTGGCTGCTAATTAAACAACATTGGATCAATGGAAGGAGAGAACAGGCAGGCTCACATAAAGCAAATGAGATGGTCCCTGTAAACTGCTACGATCAACTGATTGGCAATTAGTGATTTCACTGGCTGCTACTGATGAAATCACTATTAAAGCACCAACTTTCCAGCAATGCTAAGCACTTTTAGTATTTTTAAGGTGATACACTACTATGCATTGCAGGGCTTCAGGATTCTGGGCTCCACTGGCTATAAAGTTATATAGCTAATTGACAGAAAGTGTCTGATTTGTACGTTTTATGTGTCTGCACCGGTTTTGCTAAAGGCATGCTATACTCATCTCATATGGCATGTTTTAGGGCTATGTTTCCAGGCGTTTTAGATTACGGTTAGAGTTGAATCTGGGTTAGGTTAGGGTAAATTAGGCCAGTAGGTTAAACCTACAATCTGTAGACATGTTGTGCATGGCTCAGAGACAAACAAACAAACAAACAAAAAAAGAGAACCACTAGGGGGAAAATATTTTTGGTGGAGCCTCAACACTCCAAAATGTGTGTGTGCACTCGCGTACACATGCATATTCATATTTTAGCACAAGGTACCACATGGTTGGTATATGTTGGCATGCATGCACACACAAACCTTCGTGGTACTGTAGCTCAGCGGCAGCAAATGAAGGAAATGCATGACAACACAACGTCCCAACTCAGCCTCATCCTGATGATGAGAGGTTGGCAGAGCTGGGAGTTGAATTGCCACGATGGCTGTATAGGCTTTGTTCAGACTGCAGGCAAATACGATTGATCAAATACGATCATTGGTTTCTGTAGTAACGTATGAACGCACCTGTACGAAGGAATGTGGTAGGAATGTGGTTCAAATCTGATTGAATGTTTTCTGTTCAGACTTAAACTAATCTGAATCCAATCTGGACAGGTCAAAAAGTGGATTTTGGATGCCAGATTTTCCACATACTGTAGGGCCAAAATCCATTGCAGATTCTATCGTATTTATCATAACGGCAGGCAAACAGCAGAAAGGTCACAGTGGCGGGCTGCTGTCTTTAAAATGTGAAAAGCTCCTATCTGTGATTACAATCACAATGTGGCACTCTTCATCTTGTCACCTGCAGGCAATTAGCCTCTGGATGTGGAAGGTTTCAGCAGGGTGAGCAAATGGAGGAACGCGGGGTGGAACTGTCGATTATTAAAGACAGGTCGCATTTGCATCTTTATCTGTGAGCCTCAAATGGATAGGATTTCAGGCAGAACGATGTAGCTCATTTCACCTGTTTAAATCATGTTGTGAATTTCCTGTCTTTGATGAGTCTCATGCAGATGTCAATCATGTCGTCTGTATGACACTGATACATTTCCCATGTTGAAATGTGATGAAGGCCTATACAGTGTTGGCCGCGTTATGAGCTTTTACATCTGAGAATGAAATCTGTTTAAAAATAAATTAGTTTTGGCCAACCTATGTATCACAATTGAATCAAGCAAGCAGTTTACGTAATGAACCATTCTTATTGTTAGGGAAAAGTGATGTTTAAAGCTATACTGTGTAAGATGCTCAACTAGTGGTCAGTAGCCCTATAGCAAACCGCGGTCGCGTCCGCGTCTTTCGGCCGTTTTTCGTACCTTCACACCCCCGCGTCTGCCTCCACCTCGCCGAGAGCTATCTTTAGAGGGGTCCCTGGTTCCTGTGCGTTCAGGCATTCCGGAGAAACGGACTCCTTCACCCTGCCTGGTAGGCGAGATTACCTTTTGAGTATAGAGACACACGGGCGACTACAAATATGGCCGCCATAGCGACCCCACTTCAAGATGCGCTGTGATTGGTCGGCAGTGTATAACCCTCGCTGTGATTGGCCGGTAGTGTGATGGCGTAATTTTGCCGGGAAATCCCGCCCCTGTCACGGCTAAGTAGAAAACATATAAAGAGAAGGCTTCAGAAGCTGAAAATAACGGAGTGGGGGTTCTAAAACTTTAGCGATTTAACAGTTAGGACAATTTTAAGATTTGTTTTATAAAAAAAGTTACATGGTATAACTTTAATGTAATAATGTTAACGTGTTTGACCGTTAGTGATGTGATGTGATTTCAACATGTGAGTGTTGTGCAATAAAGATTTTCTCAGTGGAGAAATAGCCAGTCTTGTCTTCGTCTGGGATCGTGTTTAGAGAACAGAATACTACAGGTTGGAGTGACCCATTCTTGTGACACATATACACAATACACAATGTGACGTGAGAAAGGGCATGGGGGGAAAAAAAAGATCATACTCTGCTAGAAGTTATATGGTGCATGTGTACAGTAGATCACTGATTTCTCAAACGTTTTATTTTCAAGTACCCCCAATTAGATTTCTTTTGATGGGACATCTAAAAATCTGTGTTAATTTAATTCATATCAAACTGGGGGTCACGTGAGTGTCCAGATGGAACCATTTCCCTTTGAATCACTGAGCTGGGGAAGCCGTCGAGGACCACTGGGGGTCATGGAGAACCAGTGGCCTAGAATAGATCATCTCTCACGCCTGTCACTCTTGCTGCTTGAAGGTCAGTCTGCTTCCTGCTTGAAGGAAGAAACTCAGCAAATCCAAGCAGAAGAAGTTGTCACTGAACGGAGGAAATTCACTGGTAGATGGTGGGGGAGTCTATCGGTGTCCTTTATCCTTCCCTGGTTTTGAAGTGCTGCTATTGGAACTCCTGACCTTGTGATCTGGCTATTCAGAGCCAGTGGGGTGAGAGAAGGTAATCAAACAGTCTCTGTGTTGGTGGGGGAAAAGGGTACATGAAGGAACTCTTAAAGCAGGCCATGCCCAACCGATAAACACAAACAGGCGGATCTCAGCAGCTCCAAAGTCAATCTGGGTTCGCTCATGGGGAGAGGCGAAGGGGGCTGGGGAGGGGAGGGGAGGGGAGGGAGAAAGCGAGAGAAAGACTTCACAGGACGATTGGAGCGCACAGCCCCAGGGCATTCCACCTCTGCTGCAGCTTTCTGATAACTGTTTTAATAAACATTTAACGGCCACGGCCCATGGGGGGCAAAAAATGAGAAAGAAATCAATACCCACCGGAGGTGACTTCCCTCACTAGAATGAGCTGTGTTTAACTGTGAAAGGAAAGGTAGACAAAAGTTTGACTGCGTGAAAAGTGGGCTGGTGGCTTGGGGGAGCTGTACAATTTTCTTCCATCACCTCCAAATGGCACACAAACCCCCATGTGACCTTGTGTTGTTCTGAACCGCACCAGCGACTGTGTTTATAGTGTATATACCTTCAATCAACTACCAATTAACTGCGAAGAATCAAACAGAAAACACGAAGGTTCCCTTGTGGGTATCACTGCCCCATGGGATGGGGTTCTGGTGGAGATTTCTCCAGTGTATTTTTGTTGTTGTTTCGGTTTCCCTTTCGCCGTCCTTCTCTCTGCCTTGTAAACTAACTAATTAAGAGAAGATACACAAGACAGGGTCACCTGTCCTTGCGAAAAGAAAAGATTCATGGTTGTACTGACACTACAGGATACTCTTTTAAGATAATCTTACTAGATTCTTTAAACATGCACACACTACAATATTTTAAACAGTGCATCACATACTACAGGATGTGATCACATGGCATGCGGAAATATGAAGTGAACTGAGCGTGAAGAGAGAAGGGATAAAATTGGATTTCAATTAGATGCACGTCTTTGCCATGCTTTAATTTGTGATTTAAATAAAGAAGACCAAGCAAGTGATTATTACGTTGATATGTAAAGATGTCATGGATGCTGTGTGTCTCATGCTATGGCCCCATCCACTTTTTCACAGCAGAGAATTGTTTGCGTCTACTCCAATCTGTCATCTAAATAGCAATGTGCCTTGTGGCTTAAGCATACCATCTCTTAAAGGGAATGGGTGAAGACACTCTGATCGGTTTACTTAATGTAATGACCAAAACACACCCATGACTAATTCAGACGCTTAATACTGTACAACATCTTAGTGCCATGTACCGACCTCAGCACCCAGATAACACAGTGGCACACGTTCTAACAAGATTGTTGTGGGCACACCCCACCACATTTCGTGCCTTGTGTTTTAGACCCATGCACTGCCACCTAGATTATCTAAATAGGGCTTTGTATACAAACTAGAAATTTGCGGCCGCTGTGCGGCCGCTCAATTTCTAGACTTCGCGCCCTGCGGGCGCTCAGGCAGGCCTGCTCTATATTTGATCAACATAAGGGGTTTAGGTTTTAAGTCAGATTAATCATGAACAAAAAGGCACACTTGGTTGGACACCAATAACTCAGGAAACAGGAACAATTGTGTAAGGTGTCCAGTGTAGTCAACGTGTGCATTTCCAAATCCTCATCTACTATTATTCATTATTAATATCTATCTCTCTATATTTCTATCTATCTCCCTCTGTCTCTATTGATAGATGCATATACTGTATCTATCTATCTGTGCCTCTCTATAGTATATTTATTATTATTATTACTATTGTTAGGATTTGTAGGATCTCTCTCTCTCTGTGTGTGTGTGTGTGTGTGTGGGTGTGTGTGTGTGTGTGTGTGTGTGTGTGTGTGTGTGTGTGTGTGTGTGTGTGTGTGTGTGTGTGTGTGTGTGTGTGTGTGTGTGTGTGTGTGTGTGTGTGTGTGTGTGTGTGTGTGTGTGTGTGTGTGTGTGTGTGACACAGCCCTCCATCTCTGTTGTAAATGTAATTCGATACAGTGCCCTGCTCCTCTCCCCTTCCCTCTCTCTCTCTCTCTCTCTCTCTCTCTCTCTCTCTCTCTCTCTCTCTCTCTCAGTGCCTGTGTGAGGGACATGTCCGTCCGTTACTGCCCTGTGCCTATGCTTGAAGTGGGCGTGGCCTCTAAGCCAATTGTATAAGTAGATGTATTCAAACGGAACCTTACAAATGTAACCATGACATTTGTACACTGCACTCAGTGTGAGCAACTGTTATACATAGGTTCACGGAGGGAAAATATTTTCTATCTTTAGTAGACGTTTTTTTTTGTCAAACTTACAATAGACAATAAATACAGTATAGCATTTTAACAACAGGAATACTGTCCATTTAATTCATGGCTGAGTGGGACATGAAGGCATATTAGTGCAACTGAAACAATGGTGAAACAATGCCAAATAATGTCTGTCTGACATGATGAAACAAGTGGCCAAATTTGGAGATGACTGACTTCACTGACTGACATCACTACAGTGCCCAAATTTGGAGATGACATTACTGGCCTGGACACGGAACACCATATATGGGCATAAAAGAGAGCCAGACAGACAGAGATAAGAGATCTCAATATAATGTATGGGCATGAAAGAGACACAGACAGACAGGCGGATACAACTGGACGTGACTATTCTGCCCAACGGTCACCGGTCTGGGTTCTCCAACATTACTTCTGAGACTCCTCAGGGAAATTCAATCCTTCAAATATTGTGCACTCATATACTGTGCACACCTCCGGCCACAGGACTAGTATATCTTTTTGGAGCGGTGAAAGCGCTCCCAATGAACAGGTATGTCCGTGGGTATGTGGGTGGGTGGCTGGGTGGCTGGCTGGCTGGCTGGCTGGCCGTGTCCGTAGCCTGGCAATACCTTGAGTGGCCACACACAAAACACTAGTTAAAGGAGGGGCGCTGTTTTGTGCAGGCCAGGCACACTCACCACTCACTCACAGGCACAGTTTACACTCACTCACTCACTCACATAGGGTACAGCTGCTCAAATTCACCGCTCCACTTCGAACCGAGGTTTGATTTTTTTTTATTATCACTACTTTGGTTTCTCAAATGGAAAGATGCCAGATGCACCTGGAGGTGCACACCCTCTCCACACCAACATTTCTTGTCCAAAGTCTTTCCATTCCAAAGATATGACAGATTATTGATTGTGACCTTGACCTTTGACAATTCTCGTCTGATATGTAACTATCTCTTTGGGGCAGCCGACTGATCATTCCAACCAAGTTTCACAAACATCTGCCCACACCTTCTGTATGTTCTCAAGTTATTTTGTTGACAGACACACTGACTGACTATTACATAAGAACTAATGATACAAATAAATGTCCTTTCATTGTCAGTCTCGTACACTCTCAGAGTTAAATAAACACAAATGTTATAGTGCATGTTAGAGAAGTCTCTGGCTGGATTTCAACCCTATGCCTTTCAGGGACCTAAGCACTACACCAGGGGTAGGCAACCTTAGGCATGTGTGCAAATGTGTGAGGTTTTTGCTTTCCAAGTTAAATTAAGTCCCCTCACATCTATATACAAATTATATCCTGCTCATAATTCTGCATTCATTCAAACTGGGAGATTGGTGGTTTATTGCTACGATGATCATTACATCCTGATGTGAAAGAAAATATTTCTAAATAAGTGGAATAAATAAGGGTTGTTATACTGTAGTATATGGATAATCAAAATCAGTTGGAAATATGACATTTTGATGTGGTGTCATAATTAGACTGAATGTTATGGCACACTTATCATCAAGAAAATGAAAACTTGGCACATCATGTTAAAAAGGTTGCCGACCCCTGCACTACACCATCTCTGGCCATGAAGATTTGTTTTGACTAGCACTGTGGCAGATGACCATATCATTTTCTAGCAGCTGCTCATGTACTGTTGATATGATGGCAGCTAATACTGCCAGATGTGGAGTACTTGGATCCTATTTTGCTGCCATTTTAAACATAGCTCTAGTAAGCAGCTGCCAAATTGTCCTTACCTTTTAACGTGGGCACGCGCACGCATCGTGCACAATCTGTGCGCGACTCATCTAGTAGACTGTAGACTCGGTGACAAGCTTTCGATTAAAAAAACCCCCATTGAAATAGACATATCCGTTGCCACGCTGTATCCCTGCTTATCCGCCAGTGTTTACATGAAAAAACATTGAAAAAAGCCAACTCTGCGCTATGGTAACAAGTGGACACGTTCGCGCACAAAACGCACGATATGTGCGGGGATCATAATCCAGGCGTGTAGAGACTGGATCAAAGTTTCCAAACGCAAAAATCCGATTGAAAAACGAGTGTTCCATCGCCGAGTAGCTTTCTCTTCTGTTACACTGTAAACCAACGGAGGCGGGACTATGGCCCAGGCTCAGACCGGATACGGAAAGCTAGATCCGGTCCAGACCGGAAATGACCGGATACAGTTAGGGGGGCGGGCCTAAAGAGCCAGAATCAGCGAAAATCTGCGATAATACTTTTAATCCTTTCATAATGATTAAAGCTAATTAAACTTCCGGGTTCGACGGGCATGGCACCGCGGTACAGCGGGAAATCTACGGTTTCTACGGGCATCGCCCAGAATGAGTTAATATGGCGGAACTGTAGTTAATACTGCCAGACATGAAGTGCAAGGCAAGGGCACTTTCTTTATCATTGAGCACTGTAGGCAGGTGTCACAAAAATAGATAGCATATTCATTCTAACTATCTCCTTTTGCTTTGGGGAGCTCCGCGGCCTCTGCCAAAAAGGAGTGAATACAATCGAAGAGGAGCAGGTAGATCGATGGACCAGAAACCATCTAAGGACAACGTTTGAAGACAGTACCACATTCACACCCCCAGTCAGTGCTTTCACCCGTTCTGTGTGTGGCTGACAGTGTGTGCTGTGGATTGGGCTCCACAGCCAGAAGAAGACTTGCATAACAGCAGAGGCAGGCAGTGGTGGAAAAGTACTCACATGTTTTACTTCACCCTAAGTAAAAGTATAAATTCTGCAATGTAGAAATACTCTGTTAGGGTGCCCTCACACCAAAGTACCTATGAGAGTGGAATCCGAGTTCCGCCAATGCTTTTCAATGAGAGTGAAGCGGTTTCATGCCAGCAGAGGATTTCTGCCAAAAACGCTCCCTTCTCATTGAAATGCATTGGGGAACGCGGATTCCACTCTCATAGGTATTTTGGTGTGAGGGCACCCTTAAGTAAAAGTCTGGAATTCAACGTTTATTGAGTAAAAGTACTAAAATATTCTTATCAAAATGTACTTAAAGTAGGCTACCAAAAGTAAAAGTACTCATTAGGCAGAATGTCCCATTTCAAGTTTTCAAATGTATTGTAGTCGTATAGTATAGTGTCGTATTAATAGTCACATTGCATTGTGAGATTGTAGATGGGCTATTTTCAAATGGTCAAAATGTATATAGGTGGTTAATATGTTTTGTGATAATAAACACAATCTACAAAGTAACTAGTGACTAAAGTTCTCAAATAAATGTAGTGGAGTAAAAGTTCAATATTTGGATCTGAGATGTAGTGGAGTAGAAGTAAAAGTATTGGAAATACTCAAGTAAAGTACAAATACCTCAGAATTTGACTTAAGTACAGTACTTAAGAAATGTACATACAGTAGTTACTTTACACCACTGGAGGCAGGATTGTTATTGGACAACTTAACCACTTATAAGCACATGAACCTCAATTCTAGGCCTGTCATAATAGGCAAATATTCTGCAAAAAATGTGCAAACATTCAGTGAAAACATACAGCCTCACAACGCATTATGATGCATTGTGAGCTTGTAGATCAGTTGTATGTTTGGCGAAGAGATTAGAGACACAAGGAAGGGAATATTGTATAGACCCTTGGCGGGACCCCGGTCTATGAAGTATAAAAGATTTAAAGGTCCTAATGCTCCTGACCTGTGTCTCATAGGAGGACACTTCAGAAACCCACCAACCATCAAACCGGCCGACATCATCATTAGGCAGGTAGTCTGCAAACTCGCCAGGAATAGAAAGCCTGCCATTTCTATTAGCTCCCATTCCCCATTGATGATGGCAATGGTAGGCAGGTTTCTGATCCGTTCACAGCCCTCCTCTGGGAGACAGACAGGATAGACACAATCTTATTATAATGAGCATTAGTGAGGGCCAATTACATATAGGGATAAGGTTGAAAATGGGTGAAGTCGTCCTTTAAGCAAACTGTGCGTGCATGTGCGTGCGCTTGCAGTAGACGAATACTGGCGTGATGGAATCCTGTAGTTCAAACAGTGCATTTCCTGCAAGTACTGTGTGATAAAGCTATCCTATCAGCCAGCAGGTCAGGGGTTTATTGCATCCGTTCCACATCAGTGAAACCCCTCCAAACCCCCCTCCGTTAAATTCGGCAACGACACTCTTGGAGAACCCTATTTTGCAAGAGATTGAATCAGTCTCTGGAACACAGAGTGGCTTAGCACTCAGATAAAAGAGAAAAAATGAGAAGTTGTTCAACTTCAGATGGGAAGTTTGGCATGCATGCTGCTTTGCTTTGGTGTGTCACGTGCAGGTACAGTGATTGCTCGACTGCCACAGAGACGGAGAGGCGGCGAGGCACGGCGGTGCTCATGAAAGTTTAATCAGCAATTTGAATGTGCAGTCACAACAACAATTTATATTCCTCGCGCTGATATCCATATGGTGATATGCGGGCTGATCTAAGTTTAGCCATGTAAATGCGGGGATTAAAACTTTAATCTGCACTGGAGTGCTGAAGCTGCCAAAAAGCTCAGCGCTAATTCAGGCACGAGTAGTCGCACAGTTGTGCACGCACACACACATACACACACACAGACGCACCAACGTGCACGTACAGTATGTTTCTTTTTTTTTGCTGAACTCAGGATGTGATGTAATAGGCCTAAGAGAGGCTTCTCCCGATTCAGAACGGCCCCACCACATCTCAATGACAAATGAGAAAACATGGTGACGCGAGGGCAAGGCCCGGCTGACTTGATGAGCTTCCACTGTCCCAGAAAGACACAGGCAGGCTTTCTAAATCAATCAGCCTGCGGTGCAAAAAACACTGTCTAGAATAGTCCATTTAGCCCTCCATTGATGTGGTTCCGTAAAAAATTAGTCATTTCTTCCCCCACCCAGACGTTTTCTAATTGGGTTGTTAATGTTCAACCATGAATCATATGACTCCCTTCAAAGGTGCTAATAAGGAGCTATTTTCACTCTGTGTCGTCACCACGGATCACTCTCGGCAAATATCATCTCAGTGTTTTATTCCATCCTTTTTTTCTTGCACTATTCTTTCCATTTTGTAAGGTGAATGTAAATGATAGAGCTGCAATCCATCAGTGTTATGTTCTCTCCCAGCAGAGAGAGGTAATTGTAATTGCAATACCTGGGATTCAAACCTAGGTCTCCCATGTTGGAAACAAAAATATTGTACCACTCACGCAAGGGAAATACAGTTTGGGGCATATATGAGCTTCAGGCAGGCTACTTGTCAACCAATATGTGTCCACTGACACAAGGGTTTACATTTCTCAATGGAAGAGTAACCACTCCATATGTGCTAGTTATAGTATGTTGCATTATTATTGCACAGCTTGGTTGAATGCTTGAATAATGACCGCTGAACTCAGAGCACCTGGCTCATGTCAATCTGCTTTGCTTGATTTTGTGCCGTATCCAACATCAGCTATGTAAACAAACACACAATGTCATTTAGATGTCAAGAATGTTTTTGAAAACATTTGAAGTGAGAAACAGACAATTCATTCTCATTCATTCTCGGTCGTCCTCAGACGAGCTTCCATCGGAGTATCCAATCTGAACAGACAATGCAGTAACCGAACATTGATTCTATTTTATCAACACTTCCTGTTGTTTTCCAAGGCGACCAAGTTGCTACTTTCATTACCGTAAGCAATGAAATCCTTGGTTTTGTTGTTACTTTTAGGTCAATTTATTAATTAGTAGCAGTGTTATAAACTATGTGTCGGGGTCTAATCATTATTTCTCAATAATGACCCGCTCCCCATTGATGTTTTAATCATGAAAACAAGTTTAAAGCTTTAACCGGCACTTTCTTCTAATGATGCTGCTCAAGGAACTTGTGTCTAAAGAGAAGGAAAATTATTCACTTGTGCACCATGGCTGTCTCAACGCGTCACCCTCAGTGCCAGACATAGATAAGTCTATCGCCTCAATGTGTTTTGTCACTTGGAGGGTGAGCGGCACAAGAAGGCACAAAGGGTTTTTCACAGCAGGTTGGCAGAATCTCTCGTCATAGGTGTCTGCCGGTGTTCCAGAGTGTTCCTCATCTTGCTGTCAGGCCTGTGTGAAATCCATTCTCATCGGTGTGTGGTGGTGGGGCTGAACCACATTAATCCCGCCGTCCCTATTTTCGGCATGTCATTTTAGGCATAGAAAGTGCAATTAAACTTGATTCCACCAAATTTCCCAAATCTACAAAATAACAAAAGTTTCCTAATTTCAATACCTAGCTCTGGCTGGAGCAAACAGAACATGAACAGAGTTTTATCCCCGAGGTAGCCAGTGTGAGGTATTGGGGTGTCTCTGCCAAGAAGACGGGATTTTTTCCAGGCCCCTGCGCTACTGAATTTGGACAGGGTACTGCAATACTCACTTCCATACTAATCTACGCCAGCCCAAGCTGTCTTAGGCATCCTGTTACCGCTCCCTTGGTATCTGTGTGTGTGTGTGTGTGTGTGTGTGTGTGTGTGTGTGTGTGTGTGTGTGTGTGTGTGTGTGTGTGTGTGTGTGTGTGTGTGTGTGTGTGTGTGTGTACATGTGAGAGGGAAGCTTAGGTAAGCTCTCTATGCACACTTCCAAGTTAATTCCCCATCCCCTTGGAACCCCCTCCGTCCCGTCTGACAGTCACAAGTGGGACGGGCGTTCCCCCCCTCGCCACGACAGCCAGCGAGCTAATCAACTTCGACTGTGCTGTCCCGGCTTGGCAGTGGCGTTGCATTTGATGGGCGCGGGTTGCGGCGGGTGCTTTATCTCGCCACACTAAAGCGTCTCCCTGGCAGCTGTTGGCATGGACCGTCCACCCCCATTGATCGGGCCCGTCTGTGCGGGGCTGCATAATTCTGTTTAATGTATGAGGCGCGAGGGGGCTCATGGGTCCTGTCAAAGGCGCTGAGGCCTGATCTGGCCTGGGCTCATGCTAATGCTGCCTGGCAGGCCTCCCCGCGGACAGGCCCATGCAGCTACGGGGTGCAGACGAGCAGCCAGGCTCGCCCTGCCTGCACCGATCCGTCAAAAGACAGGAGAAGAGAACCGTATCTCCAGGTGATCTCAAAAATATGAAACAGAGAGAGACAGAGAGAGAGAAAGAGAGGCGCAGAGAGACACCGAAAGGAAAGGTCAAGACCTATGACAGAGACAGGGCAAACAAGAGAGGGAGGCCTTGTCAATAGACAGGGGGTGTTCAATATCAGATGAGAAGTTTTAAATTGCAATGGGATATGTAGCCGACTCCATGGAGGAATTGACCTTTTTTCCATGTGAAATATTCAGGGGGGTAGTTGTCAGGATTTAAAATGAAGCAACACAGAACTGAAAAGTTCCTATGATTGGCCGCTAGTTGCGCTGTTCTGGCACCAGAAGCAACATGTTCTCCATATGATTCCATTCTATTCCCCCGAACATTTACATTTGATTTTCTTACCTTAATAAACATTTTCATAAGTACTTTATGGTTCCCGTCGCTAGTTTAAAGCCTCGTTTCAATCACCATGATATGCGTTTTC
This sequence comes from Nannobrachium achirus, assembly GCF_963921795.1. Taxonomy (NCBI): domain Eukaryota; kingdom Metazoa; phylum Chordata; class Actinopteri; order Myctophiformes; family Myctophidae; genus Nannobrachium; species Nannobrachium achirus. The sequence continues at coordinate 44,482,994 of NC_137818.1, read as the reverse complement.
TGAAAATATGGCCAATATTTGTTATTATATTTGATGTTAAAGCAGGGTATGCTGTAGGAGAGGCTTGTGATGGTTCTTCTTCGTGTGCTTTATTTTGCAAGCTCAACACCACATTCTCCCTGCGGTTGCATGTGACCGTTGGCGCAGCCAATAGCATTCGAGATGGTACCATTTCTACCAACGAACGTTGATTTCTACAATGATGGCGGCACCCGTACAAGGGACAAAAAAAACGTCATTTTCGCAGCATAGAAACCAGTGGCTTAACACCGTCCATATTTTTTTACAGTCTATGGAAATATTCCTCCTCCAATTCCCAGAACTGCTAAAGAGGGCAGAAGCAAGGCAGTACTCTCGCCAACAAGACCAGTAATTAGAGTTAAGTGCTATACTGATTTCTGTCGCAACGCCACCCAGCGTGATTTGAGAGGCGTCCCTTTAATCTGGTTACACCAGTTAAAATGCATAAATCACTCAACCTGAGAAATCTAAAACAAGCGTTGGCAGAGCCCACAAAGCTTTAATCAATGCCATTATTAATGCTTCACTGCTTTGCATGGGGACCGGGGAGTAATAGAGTGTAATACATTTCACATAATTAAGTAAATTGCCTAGATACCATCCAGCTCTGTACATGGCCGTACCATTTTGGGTCATTTTATCCATAGACAGTTAGTAGACAGTAGTATAGTTTGTGTACTGGAGCTGCAAAATGGTCTAATGGTGTCTATGATTTGCTACAGCCATTTGCCCTAATGATGTTCACTGGATTATAGTATGATGTATCATATAGATACAGTAAGCCGTGTTTGTAAGCCTGTACACATTCCCGAACAATAGAGAGAGGGAGAGGCGACGATGATGATGATGATGATGATGATGCAGCACAGAGCCTAAGGCCGGTTTGGACTCAGGATGCTGTGATTACATGGTCAGTAGACTGGTGGGTCAGAGTTAATGTCCACAGCAGGCATTCTCCAGTGGACATTCTTTCTACAGTGTTGTTGCATTGTTTCAGTGTTTACCAGGGACGTGCAGAGAATGTTAGAGAGGCAGGGGCTGAGATTTCTAAAAGGGCCTTTTGGTGAAAATATCGAAAATAACAGACCTCCAAGCTCGCATTGGCTATTTTCGGTGCTGGATACCACACTGAACTAAACATAATCAAGTCAATACTGGAGATACGGCATGGATTTCTACACAGAGAAGGAAATTCTTTCAACATAAGATGCTGCATTCAAGTTCAGGAGAGTTTGGACAAGGCAATTCTCTTGAATGCCTTCAGGTATGGAAAGAGGGCATTTGCTGCTTTCATGGTCTGGAGAGGGCACTTTTTACAGATGAGTAAAAGGGCAGGGGCTCAAGCCCCCTTTGATTTGTGTGCACATGCCTGGTGTTTACGAACTGCAGCAAGAACCATGCACAAGACAATTGTGAGAATGGATGCGTGAGTGAGTGAGTGAGTGTAGGTGGAATGTGGAAGTGGAGAGTGAAGGACGGAAGGTAAGTAGAAACACAGAGCATACAGCATGAACCCCATGAAAGATTGTATTACAATTCCCTGGGGTGTTTCGTTAATTAAGCTCTATACTTCTCCGTATAGCAAAACTAACTCACCTACAAGCTCATAATGTGTTGTGATGAGACACATTCTAACGGCCGGACTACACCAAAAAATGCGCGCATACTGTCCGTGAAGACGCTCGCGTGTGCGTTAACGCTCCAGGCTACACCAAGGAGGGAGTATATGCGAGGAAGACCAGATAGTCTGTGTACAAAACGCATACGCGTACTTAAAAAATAGAACCGATCTTATTTTTAGGGAATGCGTATCCGTGGTTTGCGCTATCCGTACGCCTGGTGTAGCCGGCTGAATTGATATACATTGGATCTATCCAAAACGCGCATACGCGTGCACGACGCGCATACTGTACGCACGCATACGCACTGACGCGCGCAAAACAGCTTGGTGTAGCCCGGCCGTCAGCTTGCAGACCGACTATTTGTGGAACTTCAGAAAAACATTTTCTGAAAATGTTGAATCCCCCCCCATCCAATATACCTTATGTATACATAATGCATTTCTAATTCTTTGCATTTAAAAAACGTATGCAAAAATAGGTACACCAGGGTAAATGTGGTTAATCCTCTACCACAGCTTTAATGAAATGAGCATAAGCTATTTGATTTGATTTGACCTGATAAAAATGCATAAGGAGGCAAGCTTAAATTCATATTCAAAGAGTTTATTTTTGTGCTCAACCACAGTCATTATAACAAACTCCCCAGGACAAGCCTGTGTTGTTTTACATTTTATTAATAGCAACATCAGAGTACTAAATGTACAGAGGACGAATCCAATGAGAATCGCATTTACAGTGCTTGCAAATACAGAGCTTAGTACAAGAGTAACCAAATCAAAATCACCTGGAAATTGAAACGTTTACCAATACCTACAAAAGGAAGAGAGATGTGGCTCATAAGACACAAAATAAAAATTGTACAACACTTAGCCGTCACTGAGACTGACTGGGAGTCCCTTTGTGTACATGTATGTGTGTGTGTTTGTGTGTGTGTGCGTGTCTGTGCGCGTGTTTGTGTGTGCACTATATGCATGTGATATATAAAAGTAACAGAGGTACTCATTGATATATTAAACACAAATATAAAAAGTTAAAGAGTCACAAAGTACAAATTCTTCATTTATATGGCAACGACACTCAATTCACTTTTCTGTGGAATAGGACTGTGATTGTTGAAAGTCAATTTTGATGAAAGAACCCTTTTGTGTGCCCCCGTGTGTGATGTGACAACAAGAGCATTAATAAAAAAAAAAACATCCCATCTGATATTGATATTGAACCGCCTTCAAAATGACCCTAAAGGAATTTCTTATTTTCTTGTATAACTTGCACACGTGACATGCCTCTTATGTCAGTCACTGACTCAACGTGCATACCTTTCGATTTTGACAACCTGTCAGGGTCGGGGGGTTGGGGGGGGGTGCTTGGGGACCAGGGACGTGCTGGCCATTGGGAAAAGCGGGACAACTCCCAAACGGCCGGTTCATTCCCGGCCGGTCCAGGCCGGCCATTAGGAAAAAATGAAAAAATTAAATGTAGGCCTTCGTTCCATTTTGGGGGCTGGGCGGCCAACAAAGTAAATCGTCACTGTCGGACAGAAACCTTGTATCTCCAAGTTTCAAATGTATACATTTTTTCGCAAAGCAAAGCCCTGCTTCATCATACAAGGCCGTTGCACAAAAGTAGTGAAAACAGCTGATCTACAAGCACACAACGCCTCGCGGTGCGAGGCGTTGTGTGCTTGTAGATCGGCTGTTTTCACTAGTTTAAATCATTTTTAAAAATGATAATAACAAAACAAACGGTTTTGGACATACAAGGTTTCCACCCGACAACAAAATATAACTCATGTAATTGGCCCACTGGCTTGTCACTTGTCATGATCTGAAATGGCAAATCTTTGAGTATAGCAGCAGCGCTATAGAGAGAGATCTCTCTCTATAGCGCGCAATGAGGGCCTCTACAACTCTTTTTCCCGGGCTGAATCAGGGGCCCAGCATGTCCCTGCTTGGGGATCATTGCAGTCCAGCGATCTGAAACATCAATATGGTGTCAATCTTTCTAGGGCTGCACTCCCATCTGAGGTCCCCTGTGCAGTGGCCAACGACATGCCACATAGGCAGATTTAGGTCACACAGCTGCTCCCCTGTCACCAAAATGTGGTCGCGGGGGAATTGTGATACACGGACCAAAGAATCATCGGTTCGAGCAAATTGTACCATATCGATAAGCACTGTCAGCAAAAACATGACCCAAAGGGAGATGCCAGTCGCTCCACTGTTTAAGCGCACAGCACATGAATTATTCTGAGACGGGTTGGAAGCGGTGTTTAACTCAACAGTTTTATAACAAATGGATGGATATAGCGACATGGTATCAGTCTATACGCCCTTAAAGATGAAGCTCCTCATTTCAACTTGTGTTTTTCACAACGAATTAAATGCATGGTTCTCTCAGGTTGGACATTGCAAAAGCACACTCGCTTCTTAGGTTTTACAACGAACGAGGTACAATTTAATTCCTTTTCAAATTAATCTAATTTTGCTGTGGGTTAAGGCTACTTCCAAACGTCATTATGATAATGAAGCCGGGTCTTGGTAATGATTAGTGTCACTTTTTAAAGTGAGACGCCCAGAGGCCATGATTAACCAGAGCGCCCAGACACATTGATCCCTTGCTTCTGTTTTCGTTCTGGTTTCATTGGATGGTATATGAGGGAGGGGGGGAAGGGAAAAAGTATGATGCCCTGAAACATGTATGTTTCAATCTATATTTAGACAGGCAAACAAGAACAAAAGCCCTTATTTTGATGTTGGTAGAAAAACATGAACTGGGGGGATGAAAAAGGCATGTCACAGTCAGGTCTTTGGTGTCTGTCTCAGATTTCTTTCTTCTCTACAGGTACCAGACAAGATAGAAGCAGCCTTATCGCAGATTTTTACTTAATCGCATGACCGTGCCATTGCTCGACAAAAACTCAACATAAGTCAATTATTTTCGGTGAGCAACTCATTCGTATGACGCAGTATAGAAATGAGGCTCAGTCTTGACTGCTTCAACCACATTAACCTTGCCTTTGGGCAAATTTTCTACTTTTTTTAAATGTATTTGTAGCTTGTTGCTTGAGCTTCTAGGTCAGCTATTTTCCCTATTTGCCATAAACCAAAGTACTGGATATAGTTTTAAGTGGTTCATTTAGGATGAGGGTGGCCATCACGTATTTATAGCAGGTCAAACCATGCCAGGAAAAATTTTCAACTTTTTATTGTTTATTGTCTTTTTCCCCCCAACGTAGCGTTTACCACTTCTATTTTGGCAGTTACCTGTAGTCCCCCCTTTTAAAATGTCCTTTAGGAATCCCAAATGAGCTAGCTTGCCAATAGCTGTGTCCCTTCAAAAGGCAAGCCATTTTTAGAGGAACTGAAGGATAAATCCATCAGAACTTATTTTCAAAAGGCAAGCCATTTGATAGAAACAGATTACAAATACTGTTTGTTCCCTGCATGTTGTCTCTACAGTGTGTGGCGAAGAAAGATAACTGTCTAAAACTCAAAATATCAACATACTCTAGGGGCCGATTCATACTCCACTTTTAGAGCCTAATTTATTTCGGTTCGGCTCTGTCTAAACTATGATATGGCGTCATTCAGAGGATGGGGGGTGGGGGGTGGGGGCCGGGGGGGGCTGGGTAACGTCATTAATTCGACTCCGAATGACGCCATATCATAGTTTAGACAGAGCTGAACCGAAATAAATTAGGCGCTAAAAGTGGAGTATGAATCGACCCTATGCTTCAACAATCCCATCTGAATGCTTTTGGAACCACTTATGGGCAACAAGTGTTCAGACTGTGAAGAGTTCAGGAGTTCTGTAAGATTAAGATATCCGTCTCATTATATGCTTTTTGTCCTGGTATAAAATCTGAAAGGATTTGGAGTAGGGTCACAGTTATATTACACAGTCGTAAAGTAGGCCATGAGCTGTCAAGTACAGAAAATTGGCAACTGACCCAATACCTCCTATGGTAAAACAGTGCGTATCATGAAATCAAGTCGGTTATGAGTGGAACTATGGACTGTGTCTCACAGATTGCACAAGCCGACAATGTAAAATTTTGGAAACGTTTGTGTGTTGAAAGGAAGTACTTGATGACATATCATCAAAATGACTCATTAATAAGCACATACCGTAACAGTTAACTTCCACATACATTCTTTCCTTTTTTTAATTGGAAAAATCGAAATGTTGGTAAATTCTTTCAAAATTCTCGTATGTACCTTTGATACTGGTGTGTTGCCAAGCATTTTGATTTGGTTGAAATGTTTCATCAATCGACGCCATCAAAAAGGGGTTTAGGAGTTACTCTTCTTCAACAAGTTTAGCTCTCACCTGACCTTTTAGATGTTGCTAAGCCTCCCTGTCATTTAAGAAGAAAACAACGTGATACTGTTGATACGTGATACTGTGTTGATGAAAGCAAATCAGTCATGTAAATCAAACTTATTATTTGTCGTTAGCTACTTTAGTATTTACTTTTTTAAATATTAACGTGACAAATTAAGGGGAGAATTTGTGTGAAAATCATGTTCATTTTTGAGAACAGCATGTCATCATCCCCCTACAACCCTGAACTCAGCAGCACTCACATGTCAACCTATGCTTAATGCTTGATTTATAGTCCATTGTACGACCATGTTGCTCACCGAAAATAGCAGATCTACAAGCTCTATGCTTGTGGATTGGCTATTTTCGGGGAGGGACATGGTCATGCGACGAAGTATTAATCAGGCGTCACCTGCATTACATTCCAACAAGAAACCACCCCGTGTGTGAGCTATTGCAGCCTCTACTAAAGTATAGTACTGATTTTGCTAAAAAATATAATACAAGTACTGCTTCAAAGTGCAGGTAGGAAGCTTGGAACAATAAGGTTTCGTTTTGTGTTATGAAGGAAATATCATAGTTACACATGTAAACAGAGACACTATCCCCGACCTAGCCAAAACCTTTCCCAAAAACAGGGGGAAGGCCTTGAAAAATAGAACACACCTGTACACAAATAGAAGTAAATATATAGAAAATACATTTACACGTGTATCATTTACAGTTGTTTTCATAACCCTCTATTAAGATAACACTATTCATTCAAAAAATATATGTTATGTTGAATAAGTAAATTCCAATACCCAAAACGCGCTTTAGGCTGAATTGGCATTGTCATTCATGAGAGTCGCACAGTAAAATCCTGAGTGTTCATTTAGCAAAAAAAAGCGATCTGTAAGGGTCCATTCTTTACACTTTCAGGGTTAAATTAATACTCAGGATGTTGCTGTGTTCTTGTTGTGTGTGAGGGGGCAAAAGCCGTCATTTTGCACCACAGTGTTGATGCCAGTCCAGCTTATCTACTCATGAATGGCTAACATACAGTATACAAATATACTGCTCTCAGAACTTCACAAACTGGACAATTTCTTATCCACCTTTTGTAAACCCAACGGCACAGAGGAGCACAAGCCTGAAACCACTTAAGTGAATTATTGGAGTCCTGTCCGCCCACAAAAGGCTATAAACCCATCATTCATTTGATCTGTACATATTGCTGTCCGCACCCAGAAAATAAGAACATTTACAATGAGAATCGCGTTTGTGCTTTAAAACAAACTCGGCACGACCAGAAGGCAGATTTATAACTGGCTCTCCCAAAAGCTTCGCACTGTAGCACAAAGGGAATCTTTCTTTCCTGCGCTTTCGGCAAGGATGATCTTAAAAATGACTTTTGGTGCTAGAGCGCTCTCAGGAGTCGTCTTCTGCGCTTGGCAAGGTTAATTCCTTAACCTGGAGGTCAGAGATACTGTAGTTTTTGCCCAATTTGTCTGCTGCATTATTGGCTTGCTCTTAATCCCCTTGCCTCAGTGTTGCACTGATTATATTTCTTGGCTTTTTTGTATGGGAGCGAGAAAAGGGGAAAAAAAGACTCATGGCTCATACTGTAGTAGAAGGTCTTTTGGGATGAAAAAGCTTGCCAACATCTCACAATGTGCCTCTCTCTCCACATAAAGAACAGAACCTAATTTGTATCCAACCTCTAACAGCTCAGCGTTACTACAGGCATTTACCTGATACACTATAAATCTTGAGACTGTAGTATCTCATGGAACTAAACATTGAAATGTCCTTTGGGCTGGCCACAGATCTGATGAGAGAATGTGTAAATGGTTGCAATTGCAGCCTGTATTCATAGAACTTGGTGCAAATAGCTTTGGACCGGAGCGACACCTTTTAGACTCTTCCATCACAGGTTCTTGTTCATTGCCATTTAATAATTGAGAGGGTATCTATTTCCTGTCTGTGACTAATTGCCTCACATTCTTCCAGTCTGTTAAATATACTTTCTTTTATAACTATAACTCTTAAAGTTAGAAAACTAATTTACCGTGAGTACAGCGATCTATGAGCTGGGTGGAGATAGACGTTTGCAGTCTGTGAGTTGGGTGGAGAAATTCATTTCTCACCCTCTTTTTCCATTTATGCAAAGCATGAATAATTTGGATCCAAACTTCTAATTTGAATCTATTCATCTCCTTGTAGCGATGCAGCTACATCAGAATCATAACTAATCACTGTAACTTATAACAAAGTGTTGCTGAAAAAATAAAATGAGAGACCTAGATCGACCTGAAATACCTGTGCCATCCTCGCACAACAAAGAGAGGAATTTACTGCCGACATGTGTAGCCTAATAGTGCTGTACTGGCATCTCTGAGATCGTTTTCTCTACTGAGGCAAATCAATCACACTCCGCAGATCATGATAGGTACTCTCCTTGGAATCGGGTCGGTGCAAACTGTTTCCAAAAAGTTTTCGAACACGTAAGTCAAACACTGCAAAACTTTTAGCAGTTTTTTTAAGATTGGCTTCGAAAGGAGAAGTTAATTAACAGTTCTGAAAGGCAGCTACTCGCGATCCACACTGTTTGAGCGGTGATCAACCTTGAAACATATTTTCTGTATATATATTTAAAAAGAAATGCTCTGCTCTTTTAAAACAGGGTTGGGGTAAAAAGAAAATCTTCAAATTAACGTGTTCCATAAAGCATATACCGTTCCTTCACTTCACTTCTCCCCTCTCCAATAATAGTGCTCCGTGTAGAATAAATATATTTTTGGGATTTTCTTTTTTTGCAACACAATTCTTAAAACTATGTTAAAACATTGTCAAATACTTTTGTAGCAGTTCTTTTGTTTTTCGTTTGTTCACTTTTCATTTAAAAACACAATGGAGTTGATACAGGGTTAATATAGCACTCTGTCTTTTGTCCATCGGCTGTTTCTTCAAACGTCCCTTCTGTACATGTTGTGGCACATAGCGGCATTATTGGCACATTGTTCTGGAAATACAGTTCCTCCCCGACAGACAGTAGCTCCTCGGATCTCTTCCATCAAATGTCAAATGTCCCAATGTTTTCCTCTTGAGGACATCAGTGGCATCCACAGTCTTGTCCCAACACACCCCGTAAATATAAGTATATTGTATACTCTATATCTAATTGACTACATGTCCCTGGAAACATGGAGTGGCGACGCTGTGGCTCCTCTGCTTTGTGAACATTTCTACAAAAATAAATATCTTCACCGATGTCCCAAGAGTGATCCCGCTATTTTACAAAATTGGCTGTTTTTTGTTGTTGTTTCTTGCTATCTGATGGGATCCTGTGGAGAACAGAAATAATAATATAATAATATTATTATTTTAATAATAATATATATCAGCATTACTCCTCATTATGATCGGCTGATTGAAAGAAAAACAAATGATCACTGTTTGCAAAGGATGCATGGAGCTGGCTCACATAATTTAACCACTTAAACCATCTGGTCTTAGTGAAACAGACCTGAGTTGTAACCGAGTTGTATCCCATCTATAAGCTCACACTGTATCACATTGCAACTCATTGTGAGCTTGTAGATCTGATATTTTCAGTGAATGTTCTCCTGAGAATAGGGATGTTGGGGCTTGAGTGGTTACCCGCTTAAACAATCTTCAAGCTCTCAACGCATTCCACCACAATGCGTTGTGAGCTTGATAATCTGAAAGGATTCTTGAGGGTTAATTCAGTCTCTGTTAGCATGGGCCCGCAAGGATCCATTTTCACAGACTGAGTTAAAGTAACCTTCAGGGTTTTACTGTGCAGGTACGCCGTTCATAATAATTGTGTCTCTTTGTCTTCTAAGAGCAGAGCAGACTGTGGAGTGCTGGGCTGACTGAGACTAATGTGTGTCCAGACGATGGTTTGGCGCTGTCCTCGCAGCGTGCTACCTCGCAGCCATTCTATTCCTTTAAAAAATCTGGGTCAATAGCAGACTTTGTGCTTCCCTCTGGGCTTCCAGCCACACTGTGGGGCCGGAGCATGTGTTTAACTTTCACGCTTTGAATTTCAAATGGGGCCCGCTCTAGCATATATCAACCGTGCATAAAAACACAGTGAAAGTCAAGTGAAAGTGCCCCTTTACCTATCGAAATGCTCAAAGCGATATTACATTGCTGCACGAATGATGGTGGCAATCTAAGTATCCGTGATGTTATTTCTCATAACGTGCACTGCCTGTAGACATCTTATAAACACAGGAATGCGGAATTGCCTCATCACTTGGGTAATGAACCTTAGTGGTACTGCAAGGAATTGGGCCTAAATGCTCTCCATCATATTGCAACACAGCACGGAAGATGCAATAATACATAATCATGGCAGAAATAACAAACATATGCCAAGCTCCCTTCTATTCCCAAACTGGGGCAGCGTCACTGCAGGGATTTAGGTGGCAATGGCTCACATGGTGATTTGCAGAGGGAGAAAGTGGCACACTACCCACCAGAGCATGAATTCAGGAAGTCTTTTCCGCCCACAGCCTAGTGAGCGAAGCCTTCAGCCGGTCAGCAGGAGATCTCGAACCATTTCTCTGACACGAAGGCTACAGGGATCAGTTGCCTTTCAGTGGGAGAAGGTCTGTGGAATAGAGAGCATTGTGTAAAGACATGCTATGCTAAAAGCCTAGATCATACTGTAATAGAGGATACTCTGTTAGGAAAAAATCTCCAATTTAAAATGTGTTCATAAATGTAGTGTATTCCCTATTCATACTTACGATATATATAATATGCTATCTTCACTTCTTTTTACATTGACCATTTTGTCTATAATGACATGTCCCCCAAAAGGTATGCCTGTGGTTATCCAACCAATGAAAAGTATTAACAATTGCTTGTGACTAATAGCTACATTTGATCCATAAATATGTATAGCTTGTAGATCTGCTATATTTAAAATGGGACACTATGGAGTTCATGTGGATAAAGTCTTGGGGCACTGTGCCTCCCCATATTAACCCATTAGACCTGGAAAGCATCTGTGTCACTTTAAACATTATTTTATACTTTAGCTATTCAAAAATATACAAGCTCATAGCTATGAGCTTGTGTATCTGTTTATTTTTTATTTTTTTAACATGAAAAATGTTGGATTCTTTGCATCTGGGGGTCCCTGGAACAACATATTCAGAAATTGGGCTCCGTGGCCAAATACATATCATTTTGGGGGTCCTTGACATGAAAAACTTTGATTACCACTGATCATAGAAACATAGGTTTTTCAAAAAACCTTAGAAAGATTTAGCAGACATTAGAACGTAGAATCGGCCTAATGGGCTAACGCAGTTTACCTATTTCCGTTATAAGCTGTTTTGTAGACAGGTGTCTGCTGGATCATCTCATCCGTATAGATGGGGACGGCGGTCCGCACGCACTCGTGCGAGCACTGCAGGCTGTCATTGTAGGCAGTGAAGATGTCCACCTTGCTGGGAACGCGGGCAGGCGTGAAGTCTGTCAGGTTCTGGCAGCTCTCCTCCTGCTGGTGGATCTTGCGCTGATGGCTATTGTGACGGCCACTCGCCGACTGTGCACAGCTACAAAAACACGCACCAAAGACAAGAAACAAACATAAAATCGTACCTTGCCACCTGCAGGGCATGTCGTCCTGGCACCATGCAAGGCAGCACAAGGTTTAAAAGGGGACTCGAAAACCCTAGACCTGTGGTTCTCAACCTGTGGGTCGGGACCACCCAGGGGGGTCCCCAAATTATTTTGGGGGGTCCCCATATGATAGACTTAATGTGCAACACTGTTTTCTCTCTCAACAGTAAACAAACCAACATAACTTTAAATGTATGGAGGGTATATGCACATTTCTAAGGTGACAATTTAAGGACTTTTTAATATCTCAAAAAATTTACATTGGCCAAATGGCAAATATTAGAGGCAGAAATTGTGAAAATAGCCGATCTACATGCTCACAACGCCTCGGCGTTGTGAGCAAAATGTAATGCCTCAACTCTTAGTGCTCGCCAGGGTGGGGGGTCCCAAGTTAAAATAAGATTGTTTTGTGGGTCGCGGCCTGAAAAGGTTGAGAACCACCTAGACCACGTTTGTGCCCATTTTGTGAGTTTGCTGTCATTAAAACATTAAAAATTATTTGTTGACAATATGAATCAGTTTTATTTATATTCTGCCAAATCATCATCGTCAAACAAGTTATCTCAAGACACTTTGTAGAGGTTGACAAAATATCAGCCTGGCATTTGACACAATCAAATCTTTGGCACACACGTCTTCTGCAATCTCACAAAACTTGCCTACGGTTTCGTTCCCCTTTAATTACAAAATTGATAGTAAGGTAAGGAATCTTTCCTACCAGTTTTTAAGGACTAGAGTTGTGATCAAGGCTGCGATAACCATGATGAGAGACACAGTGATTGTGATTATCTGGTGAATTGCCAAACCTGCAGAGAGAGAGAAAGAGAGAGAGAGAGAGAGGGAGAGAGGGCAAATGAAGGATGTAACATCATGTCATAGAACTGTGCAAGGATCACGGGCAGCCTGGTTGAACTGTGCCCACAGTAGTGGAAGACAGGCTTGAAACACTTACTTTTCACTTACATCTAAAACTTACTTTCACCCGTTGAAAGGGAAGTAAACCCCAAATCGTTATTTGAATTCATACAGTAGTTGTACAAATGTAAAAATGATGACCATACTGTGCGATATGTACTAGGTCTGTATTTTGCAGTAATTATTTTTGCAGCATTTGTTTGATTTTATAAGTAGGAAAGGATCTTGTAGAGAGGTCGGAGAGCTAAAGCACAGAGGAGGCAGTGGCGTCAGTTCAGAAAAAGGTAAGGTATGGCAACATGACTGGTGTCTTGCACGCGCGCCAACGTGCCACAATTAACAATAATGAATTGCACCTGTGCAGCTGACCTGCGGAACCTGGGAATATACTATTCTGTCAAGATGGGGAGAATAAAAGTGTGGAGAATATAATTATAATACCTTGTTAAATTTTGCATTTGTAGTTATTTTACTGTAATTTAACAACATAAGCAGCACAGATAGACAAAGAGACATTCATGGATTTATATTTTAAAGTAACTTGTATTCTCCCCCCTGGACCCAGGGTATGGCAGCTGCATACCCCTGCCATACCCAATTGACGCCCCTGACAGAGGAGGTATGGATCGTGATTATGTGATTAATGCTCTGGCTGAGTCTTCCAGTGCACCTCAATGTACTGAAGGATCCCAGTCTTTGTAGCTTTTATACAGTTCTAATAGAGATCGACACCGGCAGAGCTATTCGACTGTGAAAGTGAAATGAGGTCATTCACAGGATTTGAAAGCCTATTTTATCTGACTGACTTGGCATTCCAAAATGAAAGGTATCTGAATTGGATGAATCTTTCAACCGTGCCATATTTTAGTCACAGACGTTTTTTGGGCTTTCTGTCTGTCTGTCTGTCTGTCTGTCTGTCTGTCTGTCTGTCTGTCTGTCTGTCTGTCTGTCTGTCTGTCTGTCTCTCTCTCTCGTCTGTCTGTCTGTCTGTCTGTCTGTCTGTCTGTCTGTCTGTCTGTCTGTCTCTCTCTCTCTCTCTCTCTCTCTCTCTCTCTCTCTCTCTCTCTCTCTCTCTCTCTCTCTCTCTCTCTCTCTCTCTCTCTCTCTCTCTCTCTCTCTCTCTCTCTCTTGCTTTCTTTCACCACTTCCCTATTTTGGACATGTCATTTTGTGTGTGTCGGTGTGTGTGTTGGGTCGGTGTGTGTGTCGGTGTGTGTGTGTGTGTGTGTGTGTGTGTGTGTGTGTGTGTGTGTGTGTGTGTGTGTGTGTCTGTGGTCCATACTAAATGGGGCCGTTTTGACCAAACGAGCGATGTGGGAAAACAAATGGAGAAAAGGCCATTTTACTACAGCCAGTTAGAATGGAAGTAAAAGAGGAAGCTTTCGCGAGGCATTCTGGGATATTGAGTTTTTTCACTCACTAGCGGCCGCCGCAGCGCGGGGGCTATCGGTTACCATGGTAACCAGGTAAGACGTCTGTGAGCGTTATGCTGTGGCACTCAACGGGGGGTAAACAAACTTAAGACGCCAGAGCTTACTTATGTTAAGTTAAAATACTTTATAAACATTAAGGATGTCCATAATTACAACACCAGAGGCAGCGCTACAGATCACTTCCAACCCAGAGTCAAAACCAACAAAGGGTCAAACTCGTTTTTCTGCTATACCACCAAAATGTGGAAAGCCTTACCGAAGGCCATAAAGGAGTGTGGATCACTAGCATCCTTTAAAATTGCCCTGAAAAACCACTTACAGGCAGCAGCCGTTCGCAACTGGTAAAAAAAACTAACCTAGCCCAACCCTACCCTCCCCTGCCCTTTCTTTGTATATACTGTTTGTTTAGACTTACTGTTTTCTTTTTTTGTTTTTCTTTACATATCTACTGCATAGTAATGTGTTCTATTTGTCTGTCATTCAATGTTATATGAGATACTTTAATGGTTTCCAGTGGAAATAAGCTTAGTCTTTTCATGGATCTCCTTTTAGTAGACCTTGTACCAGTGAACTGTACCGTCATGAAACTACCTTTTCCTATGCAAACTTCTAATAAAGTCTTCAATCAATCAATCAATCAATCAATCAGCTGAAGCGTGGCCTACACCTGGCCTAGATATGGCCTACATCTTGGCACAAAACGGCTCAGGGTCTCATTGGCCAAGCTTCACAGGAACGCATCTTGCGAAGCTTGGCCAATGGGAACGGCTAGCGGGACACTTGATGAAATTAACTCATTAATAGTGAATTAAGTGAGTAGTGAAGTGAAGTGAAGTGAGTGAGTTTTCTTTTATTTTTTTAATGGAGGTGGGTTGGGACGATCCTTGGTTGGATGGGTCAAAACTCAAAATAGTGGTCTGGAGCAAATAAATAAGAAGATGAGAGCCAATGTCCTAAGCCTAATCCTAAGGTCACTGATGTACTGTAGCTGGCTGGTTAAAAGCAAAGTAGTTGAGTAATGTTATATCACACCAGCTCTGGAGTGACAGGACTGTGAGCAGCCAGACACCACTTGAGTGCTGTCACTCTCTACCTGGGGACATTTCTACTGCAACACACTGCTTTCCCTTTGTTCAGAGGAGACAGCCAGCCAGCGACTGCATGGCCTTCTGCTATTAGCCAGCCTCAAAACTGGAACAGCCGAGGGTTCAAAAACTTGCTCAAGTTCAATGGCCCTACTTCATACAAAAGTGTACCTTGAATCTCCAAGTTTCCAATGTGTATGTTTTTTTTTGTTGTAAAGAAAGCCCTGCTTCATCATCCAGTCGCACAAAACTAGTGAAAATAGCTTTGCGAGGCGTTGTTTGCTTGTAGATCGGCAATTTTCACTATTTTAAAGTTATACTATGTAACTTTTTTTATAAAACATATCTTAAAATTGTCCTAACTATTAAATCGCTAAAGTTTTAAAACCCCCACTCCGTTAATTTCAGCCCCAAAAGCCTTTTCTTTATATGTTTTCTACATAGCTGTGACAGGGGCTGTATTTCCCGGCAAAATGATGTCATCTCCCACATGATACACTACCGGCCAATCACAGCGCAGATCATACATCACCGGCCAATCACAGCGAGTCTTGCTGTCTCTAAAGGAAGTAGCTTCCCTCAGCAACTGTGTTTACATTGGTGAAGGAATCTTGCATGCTACTCCCTCAATCCTGGTCTAAAAATGACGGGAGATGGCTCTACGGATGCGTATCGGTGAGGCGGAGGTGCTCGCGGCGGCCGCGGTGGTCTACCGCTACTGACCACTAGTTGAGCAACTTCCACAGTACAGCTTTAAATCATTTTTAAAATGATTAATACAAAACGAACGATTTTGGACATATAAGGTTTCCACTCGACAACAACGATATATATCAGTATAATATTTGGAGGATTTAGGATGCAAGCAAAACACAGATTCATGTTCCCTTGCCACCATATTTACTGCCATGCACATATTCCTGTGTGGGTGCTGTTACCCAGAAGTAATACTGGTTTCAACAAGTGGGAGAGGTGCATTCCACCAGGTGATAATACGTTTATGCACTGAATGTTCTACACAAAAGTGCTTAAAGTGTTATGCATATCGACCTTGTATGTCCAAAACCGTTCGTTTTGTATTCATCATTTTAAAAATGATTTAAAATAGTGAAAATTGCCGATCTACAAGCAAACAACGCCTCGCAAAGCTATTTTCACTAGTTTTGTGCAACAGTCTTGGATGATGAAGCAGGGATTTCTTTACAACAAAAAAAAACATTCACATTTGAAACTTGGAGATCCAAGGTTTCTACCTGACAGAGACGATATGAATTTGGCGCTATCAGCTATCACTATGAAGGGGCGGCGTTCGGCAGCCTGGAATTGACACTGATTCACTGCGTTCAGCAGACCTTTACTTCCCCCCACATTGCTTATCAAGTCCGCTGAACAGAGTGAATCATGCTGGATTCCAGTGTAGGAGTTTGGTCCCACCTAAACTGATCAAAAATATAATTCATGTATTGCAATAGATTATAGAACAAGCCAATACCCAAAAGTTATACTGATTTTACAGTCAAAGCAAGGCCAAGTAGAGCCACGCAAGCACCTGTTCATAGATTTTATAGGAGCAGCTGACGGTCCCAAAAGCAGTTGCACTTAAGCCTTGTGATAATACATATTCTTCAAGTGAGCTTCCACTTGAGGGATCTTGCTTTTGCAACAGATGTGGACAAGCAGATGTTTATGCACTTGCTTGCATTATTCCGTCTGACTAATCTACAGAGCAAAACACTGCATTGTTTTTTTTTTAGTTTAACCCATTCAGAACGGGTACACTATATTGTGTATCATTATTTTATGCTTTAACTATTGAAAAATAGCAGATATACAAGCTCACAGAGCTTGTAGATCTGCTATTTTTGAAAAATCGTGAAAATTAGAATTTTGATTCTATAAGTGTCTTTTGAATCCTTCCAAGACTTTTTGATAAACCTATGTTTCTATGTCAGCAATCTGGCTGGCCATCGTCAAAGAAAAGGTCCTTTTCACTGAAATGGAGCTCAGTTAGTCTGTTCTTGAGAGACTACTATGTCAGTGGTTCTCAAACCTTTTCATGTGAAGGACCCCCAAAATGATATTCATTTGGCCACGGACCCCCATCTCAAAATATTTAGTTCCAGGGACCACCCAGAAGCAAAATCTGAGTTAAAAAACGTTCGCTTTGAAAATACATATAGTCAAAGATTTGCACACATTTTCATGACATTTTCAAAAATAGCAGATCTACAAGCTCGCAGCGCGGCACTCGGTGCCGTGCTGTGAGCTTGTATATCTGCTATTTTTCACTGGTTAAAGCATTCAATAATTCTAGGCCTAAATGGGTTTAAACCCTCATGAGAGCTGATCCCCCACTTTTGCCGAAGGAGTGTAATCCTCAAACAGCCGTTCGGCACGGCGCACGTCTGTCGCGCAGGATTACCTCAACATTGTAACGGTACGTGTGTGGGTGAGAGAAGTGATACATGCGCTGTGGGATTGAAGGTACGCACTGCAGCAGCAGGTGACATGTGGAGGGAAGGGCCCCGCGCGTACATCTCACTTCTCCATCAGCCAGCTGCCTTAGCCGCTGATCCGGGCCAATTTATCTTAGGGATGGCACAAAATGAGCTGTGGCAGGCTGTTATAAAAAAATAAATAAAAAGGACACCGACAAGCCCTGACTGACTCGCTGCGTATGCACTCGGATAATGAACCCAAGTCTGGCAGGGGTTTCGTCAGAGGTGAGCCAGGTCAGTGTTGGATTAATGATATCTATGGTGGGCTCACCGAAGCCACGCCCGTTCCTCACACTTTCGGTCCCTTGCCGCCGCGAAAGCAAATTAACTTATCAGGAGAGTCATTTGACATCCCCACCCTCCCTCCAGCTTCGCATAAGGGCTGCAAGTTGAAAGCGTGGATTTATAAATTAACATCTCTCCAAGTTCAGGGATGATACATCCCGCCCTTGACCTTGATCAATAGCCGACGTCTCCGCTGAGAATACGTTGCATTTTATGTGTGTCAGTGTGAAAGGCGGGCAATTCTCGGGGCAAGGATTTTAATTTTTTTGGGTGGGGTTGGGGGTGTAGAATAAATGAAGCTCACAAAGACCGGTGTAGTCGTGCAAACTCCGAACTTTTAGTCCATTATAAACTCATTTCTTGTGGCAGAGCATTAGAGTGGTGGGAGAGATAATATGTCAGTTAATGACATGGGCTGACAGATCTGTGAGAGGAGGCAGGGCCTGTGTCCCAACTCCAACTGCCAGGTGGAAGGAGCAACATTTGGCCCGGTCGCCTCAGACTCATTGTGCTCTGGCAGCCGGGCTGAAAAATCACCTCTGGCAGTCACCTTGCTTTAGAGGAGCTGCAGGGGCGTCACAATGAGGGGGGGGGGGGGGGAGTGGGACTGAGTTACTTGGGCCCAAGGTGGAGGGGCCTGGAATTATTTTATACTTTAGCTATTGCGCTGCGAGCTTGTAAATCTGCTATTTTTTAAGTTGTGAAAATGTGTGCCAATCTTTGAATATATGTATTTTTTAAGCAAACATTTGTAACTCAAATTTTGCTTCTAGGGGATCCCTGGAACTAAATATTTTGAGATGGGGGTCCGTGGACAAATACATATAATTTTTGGGGTCCTTCACATGAAGAAGTTTAAGCACCACTGACATAGAAACATAGGTTTTTCAAAAAACCTTAGAAGGATTTGAAATATTCAAAGACTTTCACAAATGTTCACGATTTTTCAAAAATAGCAGATCTATAGTACAAGCTTGCAGCGTGGCACTCGGTGCTGCGCTGTGAGCTTGTATACGTGCTATTTGTCAACAGCTAAAGTACCCAGAGCCCAGAATTTGGTGCGACACCCCTGGGAGCCGGGGTAGGGTTTGTTTGGTTGATTTCACTGGCATCCCACAGGAGGAACAGAAAATATAGTAAAGCTTTTAATGTACACTTTGTAGTGAAACCGCGTCTATCTGGAAAAATAACAGAATGAAATTGTTTATTTTAGTCAAGGTTTTACACCAGAGTGTAAACTAGCCATAAGGATGTGAGAGTGCGAGAGGGATAAAAAAAAGAAAAAAAGAAAAACTGACAAGAGAGGGGAGAAGAGGGATAGAGAGCTTCTGGCCACTGTGCCAGCAGGATTTTAGCCCCAGCAAAACTCCCAGAGAGAAATAAATGAGTTTTCCACCTCCATGGCTATGACACTGATGAATATGTCACACAGGAAAGCATGGCGGACTAATGAAATCTCTTGTGCTATCTACTTTTCATAAGACCTCCATAGAGAGCTGCCCTGCATTTGGCACAGAAAAGTCAGGAGGGGTCAATAAACTTAGCTTAAATGAAAATGGTCACTTGACCCCGATCACACCGTAGTGACCAAACGTTAATGGTGTTAGATTTCGGAACTAAACCAGGTAAAACATTAAGCCAGGTCACAGGCACTGAAGCTCGATGCTATACCAACTGAAGCCATAAATAATGCATCCTGGAGCTGTATGAAAATTAGCATGCATGAGTAAATGTCCTTTCATATCACAGCTCCTGTTGCTCGCTTCTAAATTGCCTTCCACCATTATTAATACCATTAGAGCTGGAACTGCAATTAAGTTGTTTTTCCTCCTGCCAAAATTAACTTAATAACAGTTCAAGGCAGTGGTGAACAAATGAGGAATGTGTACAAAAGAAAATTACGCTCAGCTGATTTGCCGGAAATGGAGACTATAGCTCTGGTCTGTGTAAGTACAAGTGATATAGGCTACTGGAAATACTTAGTTGTAAATATACCATTTTTATAATGGCTTCTTCATGCACCAGAAAAAAAACGATCTATAAGCACACAATGTCTAACAGGGTCAAATGGATTGAACCTGTCCATTTGTAATGCATTACACATCTCTGGGAAGTGTGAGGACTACCTGCCATGCAGTGAGACCAGGGACATGTCTCCATTCCGACATGTCGCCACTCTGACATTGACTTCTTATTGAGTGGCAACACTTCCATAGAGGGGAGACATGTCGGAAAGGAGACATGTAACCAGTGAGACCAGAGACCATCTCTCTCTCTCTCTTTTTCTTTCTCTCTCTCTCGCACACACGCACGCACGCACGCACGCACGCACGCACGCACGCACGCACGCACGCACACACACACACACACAAACACGAGAGAGAGAGAGAGAGAGAGAGAGAGAGAGAGAGAGAAGGGAGCGCTTCTGTCAAAGGTGGCCTTGCTGATGGCTAGTGATTGCCAATTAACGGTAGTGTCAAAGTGTCAATCTAGGCTGATTTCCACCGAGTCACTGGGCAATCTGAACACTTCCAGAAGAAGTGGGTGCTGAGAGCGTTTTAGAGAGAGAGAGAGAGAGAGAGAGAGAGAGAGAGACAGACAGCACAAGCCACATATTCTATATGACTTTTTAACTTGTCAAAGCGTAATCGCTAGCTTCATAATCCAGTCAGTCAAGGTGGCAAACTAATGACAGTACTGTAGAGGTTTTTAGACAATTCGTTCCATGATATCATCTCTTACCAGACGATACACTTGTACTCTTGAAGCCCGTCTCCATTAGTGGCCAAGACTCACAGGCAAAAAAAGAACAAGAAAAAAAGTGGAAACGAGCAACTAAATTCAAATCATGTTGATGACGACGGCTATTTTTATATACGTCCTGTCACAAATTTGCACTATTGAGGGTTTTAGACAGGACCACGATGCATTCTCCAAGTCATTGATTCTCCCTTTCATTTTCTACCGGCAATACTGTCACTCACCACTGCTAATTAAACAGTAAAAAAAGGCTCCAAAAAAGCCTAAAACTTCACTTAAAAAAAGTGATGAAAGCAAAGCAGTGTGCTACGTACTGCTTTGATCGACAAATAATAGATTATTCTCAGCCAACATCTGCACAGTTCGTCCTCCAGGCGGATGTGTCAAGCCATGACGAAAGAGAGCTGAGGAGCTGAGAATAAAGTGAGGCAGCATCTGCTCCTCTCTGCCAGGCCCCTCCGTCTCTACTTGGCTGAGTTTCCTGTAAATCAGGCAAACTGATTGACTTGACTCTGCATGGCTGTCGCCAGGCATCAGCATTTAACCCGTTTAGGCCGAGGATTATTGAATGCTTTAACTATTGAAAAATAGCAGATATACAAGCTCACAGCGCGGCTGCGAGCTTGTAGATCTGCTATTTTTGAAAAAGTCGTGAAAATGTGTGAAAATCTTTGAATATGTGTCTTTTTTAAGCTAACGTTTGTAACTCAAATTTTGCTTCTGGGGGGTCCCTGGAACTAGATATTTTGAGATGGGGGTCCGTGGCCAAATAAATATCATTTTGGGGGTCCTTAACATGAAAAGGTTTGAGAACCACTGACATAATATTCTCTCAAGAACAGACTAACTGAGCTCCAGTTATGTGAAAAGGACATTTTCTTTGACGATGGCTAGCCAGATTGCTGACATAGAAACATACAGTAGGTTTTTCAAAAAACCTAAAGACACTTATAGAATCGGGTCAAAATTCTAATATTCAAAAATGTTCAAAAATAGCAGATCTACAAGCTCGCAGCGCGGCACTCGTTGCCGCGCTGTGAGCTTGTATATCTGCTATTTTTCAATAGTTAAAGCACAAAATAATAATACACAATGTGTACCCGTTCTGAATGTGTTAAGTCCAGATTTAACGGTGGAGGAAAGGAGATTCATTTTTTTCTTACCCACTTTATTGAGAGTCAATATAGAGAGGAACGGCGAGATTATTGGATTGCCATGGTAACCGCTGGGAAAAGTGCTTCTCTCTGTCTCTCCTTCTCACTCTCTATCTCTCCCTCTCTCCGCTGAGAATGCTCCGTTCTACGCCTCTACAAGAACATCTCCCACGTACAGCAGGTCACAATGTATAGCAGTTGGGTGTTCGCTGAAATTTTATTCACTTGCTTGTTTAAAAATAGATCCCATACACACTTGAGCACTTAGCATACATTTTACATGTGCTCATTTTGCTCTGGAGTGGTTGTCGGTCTTACTTATTTACTCAGCTGTTCGTTTAACCCCTTGCGATGCCTCCTTTGCCAACTGTCACTGCCGCCATGCATTTTGCATGTGTACCCTTTGGGGCAGAGATTATCACCTTTCACTTTCACCCCTCCTGTTATCAATTCACCCCTCTTTCTTGACTTTGAAGGGGACATTTGATGGGTTTTTCTGTCAAGTCTGCATTATATATTCACCATCGGTCGGCATGGCCGTGGGGGCTAATTCTTTCTGCTTATTACTCCAGAGCACGGCTGGTGTTTAACCCTGTGACTTCCAGGTCATCTAACCAGTGCTGAGTTATGAGCCGCATCTCTTCCCGTCATGGACTTAGTCATCATCTCATATCCATAATGGGGCTGACAGCTCCATCTGCCCTGGTGACGAGACAGGTGTAGTGGGGCTACTAGCACCACAATCACCAGGAACAATCAGTAAGCATCTGGAGGACATGCACACACACACGCACGCACACACACACACACACGCGCACGCACGAGGGCGTGCAAGCGGAACACCCAGAGACAATGTTCAACAGGTTCTACAATCACAAATTAATCTCACTTCAGAGGCTATACAACTACATGATAACAGCATTCTAAGGTTGGCAAGAAATATTACCTCTAATAGTAGCCATGTGTTGCATAGAGAATATAGGTTGCTGCCTTCAGGAAGGAGATACGGTGTTCCAGAATACAATAAGGTCAGACTAAAAAGGTCCTTTGTCCATCAGTCGACTTTAAGGCTTAATCAAGAGTTTGGCCATAGGTAGGCTTAGCGGTGGACATTGCTCTTGTCTATATTATCCTTATGTATGTAAACCTGTCTTGTTTTTTTGTTCCCTTGTGTCAAATGTTTGTATATATGTTTTGCATACATGGCTGCTGTGTCGCAAGACAAATAAAGTACTATATCATATCATATCATATCATATCATATCATATCATATCATATCATATCACATATCACTTGATGGTGAAAGGAGCCTGCAAGATCATGTTCAACAAGAGCTATGTACCATCACAAACAAATCTCACCTTACAGTATGGACATCAATACCTCATAAGGACACTGTAATGGGCTGTATGCACACACACACACACACACACACACACACACACACACACACACACACACACACACACACACACACACACACACACACACAAACACACACTCGCGCGCGTGCGCAAGCGCGCGCACACAAGCGCACGCACACGAGCGCACGCACACACATTATAATGATGTACGATCATTCGTGACAGATTGCTTCAGCGTGCGTGTGTGAAATGTGAATCACAGTGAGTTACGGCCACGCGGTGCGTTTAGTGCGGGTCCTGGATGTACACACCTCTGGAAGCACCTGAGCCCTGGACTCTAATGAGACATAACAAATAGAGCTGTGGAGCTGCACGGTCACCGCATCCATGGGAGGTGTTCACCTTCACAGCAGTGTCTGCCGCGTTCACTGGTGGAGGAAGCACTCAGATGTGTTGCTTAAGTAAAAGTCCTTCATTCAAAATGACTCTAGCAAAAGTATGAAAAAGTATTTAAAATTTTTAAATATTTTAAAATGTGTCAAATTGTTTAAAAAAAATACTAGATCTAGATAATATGTAGATCGGGTATTTTTGAATAGCTTAAGAATAGAATCAGGGTTTATATTAATAATATAAATCTGCAACAAAAAAAATTATAACTAAAGTCTTCAAATAATTGTAGTGGATTAAAAATATTTGCCTCTGAGATATAGTAGAAGTATCGAAGAATGGAAATACTCAACTCAGGTTAAAGTACCTTAGCATTGTACTTAAGTACAGTACATGGGTAAATGTACACCACTGGCTTTGTTGCTACGCTGAGAAGGTGCATTTGACTCAAAAAGAAACATTCCCAAAAACGTGTCAAGCAGCCAGCCACAAAGAATGAACATGTTCAACTGAAAACATGTTGCTGTGGTAGCACACATGAAACTATCTGTTTCCAGGAGTAAAAACTCAAGTTTAATTCCAAAACAAGCTGCCCAGTGCCCACCGTTTTGTAATGCACACACTGAGCTCTCCTCTTAAGAATGCTCTGGCTGCCATAGAGCACCATTTTAGCTGTCATCACTAGGAGAGGAAAACAATAAAAAACGTATTAGCAAAAACATGTGCTTGCCAACAAGGACATTTTTGGGGATGTCTATTTTTGAAACACTGGGGAAAGTTCAGCGAGCAAGCAGGTAAGCATTCAACATTTTGCTCAAGGACACTTTACTCTAAAGTTGTCTTAAGCACCAGGCCATCCCATGACTGTGATTTTCTCAATGCCTATACCAAACCATAATATCCCAACCCAAACTCCACATACTTACATAAATATCTATACAGCAAAATATACAGTGTTGATTGTGTTAAAGGTAGGGTATTAGGCTAAGTGATTTTCTCTGGCTAAAATAAGTGTTAAATAGCTCCATATTCTGATCAGTACTTATTGAGTGCTTTTCTTTTTTTTTTTTTTTTTTTCATAACAGGCAATCTCCGACCACAACTCCAGACAGGAGCGGTTGGTTATAATGATAATTATGATAATCTGCTTATTTCTACCGCTCAAAATATATATATTTGTTTCTGTAAATGTCTGTCGTACTTAATGACACTACACAGTGTCAATTCGCACTGGCCGTGAACTTTGAACTGATGTTTCTCTCACGAGAGACGTCTACCATAGGTCTGGTTGCTTTAACCAAAGAATATCAATTACCCTACCTATAAATTACTGTGTAGGGGTTGAGGGACGTGTTGAAATGGATCATCATCAGGTGTCTGGAGTCAGATCCTGTGTGGCTCACACAGTACAACATGATATAGACATGTCATTTCCACAATGGCTGCCTTTTAGATTACAGCTGGCTGCAGCAGCGCAGCATGCGTCTGGGGATGTTCAGGGTGGCTGGGCTCCTCTTTCCCAGGGGGATATACACTGACCCTGTGTGCCTCATGTTGCAGGGGGGGGGAGGCGATTACAGAAAGAGGGCGACACACATACAGTATATACAGAGAGAGAGAGAGAGAGAGAGAGAGAGAGAGACATGGAGAGAACGAGAGAAGGAGAGCATCGAGGCTGACAGTCAGAGAGGGAAAGTAAGACAAAGGGAAGGACAGAGAGCACACAGAGCATCGTCTCCCCCGGCAGATATTTTATTTCATTAACAATACAGTCTTTGTGTATGGTAATTATAGTATACCTTGGGGCTAATGTGAAAGAGACATGGGTTAATGTGTTGTGAAGGCTAAAGCAAAGTTCACCGCCAACCGCTGAACGCCTGAACGGAGCTCTGCACACTATGGTATGCCGTCAGCGTACAATGATGCTGCACGGCAGCACTATCAAAATGCAAAATGGCAGATCTACAAGCTCACAACGGGTCATTGATGGTGGGGTCTTAAATTCATCTCTGTCAGCGTGCTCATAAAGTCTAAGTCATATACATGCCAATCTAAAGCATGCAATAACAAAACAATCGTCATCTCCTGGTCAAATACTAATTATAACCATAACAAGATGAAGCCATTCCACCAACAGTATCTACTATATAAAGTTCGAGTTGTGGTTTGGTCTGGTTGTATGTGGTGTTAGACCAGAGCTCAGAGGGAGAGAGAGAGACTATTCCTCCCACGCAATAACCCAGCTAATGCTGGGTTCCGAAACCTGAACATGCATTGTCAGCGCAATTCTTCTTGTAGTTTATATTTTCTTGACTCACAGAATGATTGCTTCAGTGTTAGTTTATGCAGGACACAAGAGTCTAGCCTCGCTCAGCTGTCAGTCAGCTCTTTTCCTATTCCTCAGTCACATATCTGCTGGTCATTACGTCACAAATGTCATACTCCAACCAAAACTCTCATTCAGTAGGGAAGGCTCCTTTAAATACGGCTCGCTTTCTCTAGGTTATCCGAAGCCTCGGATATGCGCTGCTAGCTGCCTCCTCCACCCCAGCCTCCACCTTTGATCAGTCTGGCTAAGCTCAAATACTTGTGATTACGTCTGTTGATTTAAGTGTGTCAATGTATTGCTATTGTTCTGCTATTGTATCCCTACGGGGGTCTTGCTTAGCGTTCCCTTATTTTGCTTAGCAAGCATGCATGTACAAAATTCAGGGAACATCTCCGAACACAGAGCCCTTTAACGCCAAGATTAAATGTATTTTTTAGATACTGGCTTCAAGACAGAATGAAAACATTTAATGTTCTCATTGCTGAGACAATTTCCCCCAGCATTTATTTCTTGGATTAATATGATTATGACTTAATCTGATATCATGATTATTATAATTTTTGTTTGGCTGAGCAATAATAATGGCATAATAATAACAACAACAACAACAATAATAATACCTTTATGCCAGTGATTCTCAAACTTTTTTATTTCAGGACCCCCATATCTCTGGGAGTTACAGACCAGTAAGGGTCCATTTGGAATGCTCTCAAGGAAACCTGAGAGTCCCTGGACTACTCTGAGCAACCTCCTCCAGTACCAGGAACAGGTTATTGGTGGACGGAACTGAATAGTGTAAAAACTAGAGCTGATGGTCTTCAAAGTGGTTGACGGGGCACCCTGGGGTGCCGCGGCGGCAGTCCAGGGGTGCCGTGAGATAATTTGATAATATTTGGAATTTATTTGGACACTTAAAAATATATTTAGTATCATTTTAAACTTGAAGTACAAACGTATTTTCAGTCAGTTCTAAGCAAAATGGCTACTATCTCAACAATTTCCTCGCAACATAATCGCTAAAATATGCCATAAATATGTAGGTGATGGGAGTGAAAATTATAAATATAATGTAGGGGTGCCTCCGGATGAAAACAATATTTATAGGGGTGCTCTGAGCCAAAAAAGTTTGGGAACCCCTGCCATAGTCTGATATTAGGTGGATATTCTGATAATGCAGTGCCTTGAGATGTTACTATAAAGTTTTAGTCCTCAAGTCCTCTGGGCCTCTGATGCTCCCTCTGTGCTCGATGGCAAAACTGTGACATTTATGGTAATGCTCCCAGTGGGAGAGGGTCAATTAGCATAGTGCTTGCTCACATGTCGTTAAACATGGCTATAGTTTTATGGCCACCTACATGGTCCATTAAGAAGCATTGACTCATTGACTTAATGAAATGGTAAATCACACGTGACTGTTTGGTAGCCTTGTGTGCCCATCGTGCCGTCCATAAAAATGACACATGCTGCAACACAATGTACTTCACAGGACAGGCCACTCGCGGAGAAAGCACAGCCTATGGTCAAGGACATAGTGCTGCTTAAATCAGCGAATCATGTTCAAAACAGTCTGTTAGAGGCAATGAAATGCTCTTTTTTAGGCCAGTGGTTCTCAAACTGTGGGTCGGGAACCCCAGGGGGGTCGCCAAATTATTTTGGGGGGTCCCCAGATGATTAACTTAATGTGCAACACCGTTTTGTCACTCAACAGTAAACAAACCAACATAAAGTTTAT
Organism: Nannobrachium achirus; assembly: GCF_963921795.1. Taxonomy (NCBI): domain Eukaryota; kingdom Metazoa; phylum Chordata; class Actinopteri; order Myctophiformes; family Myctophidae; genus Nannobrachium; species Nannobrachium achirus. The sequence continues at coordinate 44,455,439 of NC_137818.1, read as the reverse complement.
GTGTATAGAGTATAGACTATAAAATGACAAATTAAACATTGACCAAACTGTCAAATATTAGAGGCAGATATCGTGAAAATAATAGAACCGTGTTATACAAAATGTAATGCCTCAACTCTTAGTGCTCGTCAGGATGGGGGCCTGGGGGGTCCACAGTTGAAATATGATTATTTTGGGGGTCACAGCCTGAACAGGTTGAGAACCACTGTTTTAGGCTACTGTAAATGTTAACAGACCCAGCTGAGCTAAACACATTGTGTAAATGTGAAATTTACCTATTGACACAAACACGTGAAATGACCAAACTAACATTAGTTGGACATAACTGTCTTGCAAATGCAACCCATTATTTTCATGGAAATAACACTATTTTTTGGGGGGTGGGGACTTTAATGTATTTATTGATAGGGATAGACAGTAGGCTGACAGGAAGGACAGAATGGGGGCGAGAGATGCATGGGACTCGAACTCGCAACACGCTGTCAGGCTACGCCTACCGGTAGGTGTCTGGACTGCTGTGCCATGGCCCAGGCCCATGGAAATAATATTTAATACACATACAGTATACAGTACATATGACTGGAGCTGTAAATTAAAGTGATGTTGAACTCTGGTAGAACCTTGGGTTGAATGGCCACAGTACAGTACCTGGTTATGATATAAATCCAAGATCCAGATCATGCTGAAACTTTGCCCCAAAATGGAGATGACTCCATAGTTCTGATCATCATATCAGTCATAGTACTGATGTTAGATGACAGACTCCAGGATGGTCATATCCTTGGCCCAGAATGTGCATGGACCCTTGCTTATTTTTGCCTTCTTTTCCTACTGGCAGCGTTGGTGCAATGATATTAATGGTGATTTTAATGATTGATTGAGAATATAGAGAGAGAATTTCCTTCCAAGATAATAAAACATGAATATACCTTTAGTAATTTCATTTTCCTTCGAATACTGGTGAAATTGAGATGAAGCTAAACAAATTGCAAAGTGACTTTCTAATGACTTGAGTTTCTAGTGAGTGCACCCGCGTTTGATTAAAATAAAATAGGTCAGCACATGTCATTGTCATCATTAGACAGCATAAACATTCAAGTTTATTTCCTGTAGCAGTTTGTGTGGAACTGTGAATACCAATAGCTGACAGGACACACTTGGACCCCAAGCTGTTCCCTAGCAACGCAACTCCACTGACAAGATCTGAAGTGAAGTCGTGAGATGAAGGAATTCTATTGTGATTGTTGAATAAAACGGATATCAAAGTTCTTTTAAGTCTTCCTGTGACCCACTGTGCTGGAATGAATGTTCTAGAATCTAAAAATAACCCACCGGTGGATCATGTGCATAAAGTATGTCAACCTCCTGGATTGATATTATTCTGTCCTTAACACACAACTCACACAGCAGTGCACACCCCACATTTCAATTTGTACTACATGGCCGGGAAGATTTGGTGCACTTTATCTTGTGGGGAGGGGACTGAATCATATCCTTTATGCACAGGGTGACCTCTTATGCTGTACTCTGCATGTATATTATATCTGGTTACACAGATTGAAGAGTCTGACCTACATATGGAAAATAAACCGTAATTCAGCATACCGGTGGAATTTACCGCATTTCACCGCTGACAAAATATTAAAGTGGCACAAGGGCACAGACAGAGAATGTCGCTAGCATTGTGCGTAACAACATACCATAGCCTTTTTTTTATTATTTTTATTTTTATTTTCCATGAAATCCAGAATCGTACGAGTTTGGGTGGTTGTAATCAAGATTAAGGGTGAAATCCTTAAACCCTAAATACATAGCGAGGCTATGTTTTATCATTGTTTAAAAATTGACTGAAATGATTAGGTCTATATATATTATAACATGCCAGTCACATAATGTTTTCATTAGAGATATGTCTCTGATATCCCGCCGCTGCTCTCAGCAGAAGTCGTAACTGTGTCAAACTGTATTGATTTGATTGTAATTCAGAGCATGCACATAATACAATTAATATGGATCATGCACAGTTTCTTTTCTTGCAGAACACTTAAGTGTCCTGGAACTTCTGTGAGAGATGATTAACTATCATTATCTCAGCACTATTTTATTGACGGTTTAATCGCACGCACACATGCACATTATATCTACTGTATTATGTGTGTGTTGTGCAGATAGCTGCCTGGACATCTATGTTGATCTGTCAATATCTGCCAAACCAATAATGTTGTTGGAGCTATCATTAACATAGCATGTGCAGACAGAGATAAATAATACAAATGAACAACCTTTACACCTGATAATTCAGAAAGATGTTTAAAAAGAGTTAAAGAAAACGTTTCATTTTCATTGAACACAGTGGTCTGAACGACTGCAAGACATGTTGGGCTGCCACCAGCTTCAAGATGCTAATACATTTTGGCTGTAGCCTACTGTTAATGTGTGTCTCTCTACCAACACGTGTGTAGTAGGCTATTTTTGGAGCGGTGAAAGCGCTCCCAATGAACAGGTATGTCTGTGGGTGGGTGGGTGGCTGGGTGGCTGGGTGGCTGGCTGGCTGGCCGTGTCCGTAGCCTGGCAATACCTTGAGTGGCCACACACAAAACACTAGTTAAAGGAGGGGCGCTGTTTTGTGCAGGCCAGGCACACTCACCACTCACTCACAGGCACAGTTTACACTCACTCACTCACTCACATAGGGTACAGCTGCTCAAATTCACCGCTCCACTTCGAACCGAGGTTTGATTTTCTAGCTGTAAATAGCAAGTGTAAATTCTTGCTGGTTCACACGGGAGGTTAAGAGCAAGGAGAGCTGTCAGGACTCTCATTCTTTGAAAGGATGTCAATTCTCTGACACTGGCAACAATATACACATGCAAGATAAAGAATGGAAGGATGCTGTACAAAAGACAAGATGAAGACTAGACAGAGATACTATGAATACGTCAAAAGATTTAAAGACAGGGGGCGCAGATGGCCTAGTGGTAACGGTGCATACCACATAGCAACCTGACAGCGGTTTGGTTTGATTCCCGAGCCCTACGACCTTTGCTGTGTGTCAATCCCTGTCTCTCCGTCCCTGTTTCCTGTCATTCTAAAACTGTACTACTCAATAATGACAGAAAAGCCCCCCAAAAATATCTTTAGAAAAATAAATAGATTTAAAGTGTAGACTAAGTTAGGGGTTAAACAGAAGACAGTGTAACAGATTTCTTTGAAGTTGACTATTGTTTGTTGGGGACATAATAGTTTATGTTATTCATTCTGATGGCTAAAGCAAATTGAAACAGATTTTAGAGTCAGATTGCTATCATCATGGATACTTATGTAAAATGTATCAGCTTCAGTTCCCAATACCGGTACCAATTTTATCTGCCATTTCCTTTTGTTTCATCACCTCCAATTAGACTTGTCTGACTCTGTCCTGCATCCTGTATGCACCCTCTCTCCCGATTGGATGACATTGTTACCATGACCTGATTTTCTGTTTATTAAAGAGCTAGAGAGACAGGGAGGCCTATGATACTGAACTAATACTTTATAGCAATGATTACTATCAGAATATAGAGCTATTTAACAAATAAAATATACCGGTACACCTTTAAATATCTATTTGAACAGTATACCCTTTAGGGCAGTGGTTCTTAGGTTCCTTTAGGGGGGTCTAAATTGACAAGTAACTCTGACAGTACACAAAATGGACCCTAATGGGTCCATTTGGTTCCATTTGTACACTGTCAGAGTTAAGGGAAGACCTTGAAATGTAAAAGTACTGCTTTAGGGGATGGCAGGTAACTCCTTGGGCTATTGCCGTGGTAATGGAATTGCTCTCTCTGTTGGTTGTCTTGTGGATGCTTATCGGGGAGACAGCTTTTGTGGACTGATGCTGTTGTACTGTAGCAGTGTAATAGTATAGTAGTATACAACTTTGCCTTTGCAGTCATCTGCTCTAAGGGCTTTGGTCCGCAACAAGAGGTGCGTTCTTCACTGGCCATCAGCGTGTGTCCTTTGCAACCAGTGTGTCCCCGTCCTACCGTTTAAGCTACAGTCTCATTCATTCTAGTACCTAGGGGACGACCGCCAAAGTGACTAGGCCCTTGGCTTGAGGTCATGTTAAGTCGTAAAGGACATTGTTGCCTGCTGTTGCGGTGCGTAACTGATGTTTTTCCTACTCCTGTTGTTTATTAGAACGGTTTAAAAAATATAATTATCTTTATTTGCACTATAAGGTCTGGTCAAAGTGCTTTACCGGGTATACTTAAACTGAGCTTAGAGGGTGAGCATTCAATGTCTTGAGATTTGTTGTTTTAGTTTTTCTTGTATCCATTTTATATTTGTTTGCGTTTTGCGTATGTATGTCCTTGACCTGAAGCTCTCAGAGTGTTTGTCTATCCCTGTGTCCAGCCGACTGACTAGAAAGCCTGTAATAATCTGAGATATTGTGCTCCGGCCTTGTGTCCATTTATCTATAAATCCAGGATTCTCTGTGTGTCAGGGGTCTTCTAGGCTTCAAAATGGAGTGGCATACATAATGCTTCCAGTGCTGGGCAATGTACTGTACCGGTATATAGGATACTCAAGTAAAATAGTTAGGTATTCAACAGTACAAATGATGATAGTGCATTGCTGTATTTAGATTTAGAACATAAAAAAGTCAAAAAGAAAATCCGAAATATTCAGACATTTAAAAAAATAAATACTGTGAATATGCTTTTCACAATCATGCTTTGAGCTTTCAGAGCTTCTATTTTCACTATATTTGAAATAGGACTAAAGTGGTTAATTCTTAAGTTTGGGTCCCAAGAGTCTTTAAATTCTATTTGAAATGTAGAGGAGTGAAAGTGAAATACTCCAAAGTAATCAATCAGGTAAATGTGCCTTCATGCCACATCAGTCGTCAGGATCTGTTTGATACCTTTGAGGCTGGGTTACAAAATGTAATTTTAAAGCACCGCAGTCTAGTGGGAAAAACAGCGCTTACTGAATAATTTTCAACATGCGGCCTCCCCAGACACTCCATGGCAGCAACAGCAAAGATCTGTAAAACGTCATCCACTCCCAGTGGTAAAGGCTAGGCTACTCACCTGATTATCTGAGTTATTTTGGACAGATAGATATCCCACATGGAGGAACAGCTTCGGGCTTTGACTAAACTGGTGCAGCAACTACAAGCGGATAATAACAAAATGGCGGGTCTGTTAATACACAGACTGCAAGAATATTTGAACACAGCGAGGCCCATTGCTTTCTACAGACAATTTTGAAACCACTTTTTTCAGCGAGTTGAAATCTGCCATCTTTGAACTTCAGGTCCTGAAATGCTACCGGAATCTACTGCTCTAAGCTGCAAACGCAGTGAGGGTGGGACTTCACTCATTGGAACCAGTAAAAACCCTAGAAACTAACTAATTTACTAAACGCATATCATGATGATTTAAAAACTAGCCATTGAAAACATAAAGTGTTTATCAATACGTTTACTAAGGTAATAAAACCAGCTTAACGTCAGCCCAAAACCTCATATTGAGATTATATTATGTTATATTGCGACCGGGAGAACGTGAAAATAGCGACATCTGCTGGGCCATTAATAGGAACAGCATGCTGTAAGAAAACCCGGAAAGAAAGCAGGGGGTTTGCACCTTGGTTATGTGCCATCCTGCTACTGAAGGTTATGTTTATGAATCAATAGAAAGAAAATGTCCCATGTTTTCAGGTGAAATGTCATGAGACCATAAGAGTTTTCTTAAAGAAAAGGTAAAGAAAAACATATGGGACATATTTGAAAGCACTGACTGCCTGAGGTGGATCCACAGCACAGTAACATGCCTCTCTACCCTTCACATTGGAGTGGTGTACTCTTTTATACATAGCCTATGGCTCCTTCATGCCATTATTATTACTAACAATCTCATTTTCACTTCCTCTAAAACGTTAAACCACAGGGGCAGAGAGCTGATAACTGCAGTCACACACAGAAGGCATACAAGAATAATAGTAATAGTCTTAATTTAAGATAACAAGTATGGTGGTGGTGTATGGTATTAGGAAGCTTACAGTTTCAACAGTACATCCCCCTGAATCATCAATCAAAACTCCCTGAAATCCCTTCTGTCAACTTGAGATGTCTGTTGTGCCTTATATACAGTACTTGGTATTGTATATAATAGAGTCAGTCTATTTGACTGACTCTAATCTAGCCTGTAATACTACACCCCCCAGAACCGGCCCTGAATGGAAACTTTTTTAATAGAAACCATTGCTGTACTGGAAGTTGTTGTGCTGTTAGTGGTAATGGGGGACATTTCAGCAGAAACACTAACATGCACATTATCCTGCTGTATACTGTTGTTTACAAGGTGAAACTGAGTAGATAGCAGTTTTATACGGTTTGACTCCACACTCACACAAGATAATCAACACGAAAAGTAATGCACTATGCGGAGGAAAACCATTGAGGCGTAATTAGCCAGGGCATCATGCATTATTTCCTGATAACTGCGGTTAAATGTGGTTGCTTGCAGCCAGATTCACACACAATTTAACCTGACGTTACATGGCTAACGGATACTTAGCAGCAGGTTATTGTGATTTTCTACCACTTTTTCTAGTCACGTGTTCAAATACTGGATTGTGATTGGCTTAAAACAGTAGTAAATGAGGCCACAATAGCCGGAATGTGTGAAATGCCCGGATGTACATGCAAATGAGGCACATTTCCGAGATCAATACGCGATGAACGCATCCGGGGACTTCAGGAGGGAGTCGGAACCCATGGTCGGAACACCTTTCCCCCCACCAACAAATGACGGTCGCAGCCGTCCTATATTTACTAACGTGCGTACTATCGTCGCCGATTTATTTGGATCCAATGCAATCCGCCAACTTTAAAGCCCCTTTTCTCTGAACCTATGCCTTTCTGGAAGCGAACAGCCTCTATTTACGGCCGGAACGGTGCTTTTAACTGACGTTAGCTTAGCTGTAAGCTAGACATCTGTCTCAGCAGCGACCGAGTATTTCCCGGTGAATCTGTGCGCAAAGGTGGGGGCTTGGGAGTGTGCACCACTGACTATTGCGGATGATGATGAGGTTATAGTATAGCTTAGCTTTTATGTATTGAAAATGAGAGGCACTCTTGCCGATTTAGTAAGAGACTCGTCTCCAATTGCAAGATATTTAAAAGTTATTTGGGGCCATGATGATGATGATGATATCCTTTTCTTCCCACAACTAAGGATTTTATATTGTCTGTGTTATTGTTTACAACCACTGAACCACAATTATTCACGTGTGGCAAGATTCACTCGTTTTTAGTAGGCTATATAGTGTAGGCTTAGAAGAAGCCTTTTCAGAAGTTAATTTAATGTTTTCCATTTAATGATTTCCTTTATCCTCATCTAATCTTGCGCTAATGCACCGTATGCACGCTGTTTAAAGGCCGTGTAGGCTTTTCAGAAGTTAATTGAATGTTTTCCATTTGCGCTAATGCACGCAACTGTTTTCGCCAAGTTTATATTATTATTATTTTAGTTGTTTCTCATAAGCTCGCAACCCTCCTTGCTCATCGGCCCCCACCTTTGCGCACAGATTCACCGGGAAATACTCGGTCGCGTCTCAGCATGGAGTTGGCGCCATCTGGTGGTGAGTAGAAGATGTTGTTTGTGGCACTATTTGTTGTTATGGCGGAAGTTTTATAGGCAATAATGATTGTAACTTAAGATCCTTGCAAGTTACAACTATGTGTTTTCTTTCATGTATATGGGAAAAAGTGGTAGAAAAGCTATTTACCACTCGGGGTCGGACATTATGCTCTGATAATGTCCTGTGTTAGGGGGTTATCGGACTCGGCTTCGCCTCGTCCGATCACCCCCTAACACAGGACATTATCAGAGCATAATGTCCTCTCACTCGGGGTAAATTGCTTACATATAGTGGATTATATAGTGGAAAACAACAGCTTTTGTATCAAACGTTCGAACTGAAACATCCTGAAACAATCCTGATCTTGACTCTGAAATTGGGACAACGGGAAATTTGTGTTCAATCAAGTCACCTGCAATGTTCATTCTCTACCAAAAAAATGCGATAATCAAAATCCATTATCCTGGGCAGAATAAGCTCACAGCGCGTTGCAACGCGACGTGTTGTGAGCTTGTAGATCGGCAATTTATTGACAAAGATATTTGATAGTGAAAAAATCACACCCGTGTGAACTGAGCGGTGGAGGCTGTGTGTGTGTGTGTGTGTGTGTGTGTGTGTGTGTGTGTGTGTGTGTGTGTGTGTGTGTGTGTGTGTGTGCGTGCGTGCGTGCGTGCGTGCGTGCGTGCGTGCGTGCGTGCGTGCGTGCGTGCGTGCGTGCGTGCGTGCGTGCGTGCGTGCGTGCGTGCGTGCGTGTGCGTGCGCGTGTGTGCGTGCGTGCGTGCGTGTGAGTGAGTGAGTGAGTGAGTGTGAGTGTGCCTGGCCTGCACAACAGCGCCCCTCCCTTAACGTGGTCAGCAAAGGTATTGCCAGGTTACAGCCACATAGCCAGCCATGGACATGTCGAATCAGAGGAGCGGTCTTCCACCGCTCAAAAAGACTATCAAGTACGTATATTATAAGTACCTTTATACCAATTATAGAGGGTTTAAGTGGTACTAGATATGCAGCTCAGCAAATAAAAGGTGAATCGATCCCAGTGCATGACGGAGGACGATATCACGATAAATAAAATCTCCACGATACGATTATCTTGAGTGTTTTTTATCGCGACAAACGACAATATCGCTTATCGTCCCACCCCTACATGGGACCACAGATCTCTGGAATGTGCCTTACCTGGTGTGTCCCCGTATGGCTTTTGTGGTTTGACAGTCTCTCCCAAACTGATAGTGGGCTTGGTGGTGCTCTGCCTCTTGGGCTGAGGCGTGGTCACCACGGCAAACGTCCTTTGGAGGACCTTGGCGGTCGTAGTGGTGGTGGTGGCCACTGTGGTTGTGAAGGCCCTGGTGGACAGCGTGGCATTGGGGCCCGCTTTGCCGTCCTCGTCAACGCTCTCCTCCGTCCCTGTGGGCCCCCAGTCGATAAATCCGGACACGGTGGTCGTCCGGCCCTCCTGAGACTTGGTGTCAACGCTGTCCCACTTGAGCTGCCTCCTCGCCCGCAGCAGCAACCTCACCGCCTCCGCCTTGCTCCGGCTCAGGACGGGCGCCGGAGGCAAAAACCTCACCGCCTCCGCCTTGCTCCGGCTCAGGACGGGCGCCGGAGGCAGCGCCGCTACCGAGTCCCCGGGTGCCTCCGCGTGAGAACGTCCCAACTGGCACTCTTTACACACCGTCTGCCCTTTATGTGATGCTGGCTTCCTATGCTTTGGACCCCGGAGCTTGGCCCCCAGCCCTGTTCTGCTGTCCGGGGGCAGAGGGATGGGGTTGAGGAGCCGCCGCGCCAGTGGGCTCACAGTCCTCCAGTGGAGGATGCTGGGGGTGTCCCAGAGGGGCTGCCAGCGTGGCCGGGAACGAGGCGCCGGCTTAGGCGTGAGCTTGATCCCCAGGCCCTGGCTGAGGGGGCTGCACAGGGAGAAGTCCAGGGTCAGGTGCGTCATGGCGAGGAGAATCCACACCCGGGGACCCACGGGGCTCCCTGACTTCAGAGCAGACATCGGACTGGAGAGAAGGGAAGAGGGGGGGAGGGTGAGAGTAACATATTATTTTAGTTTCTGTAGGTCACATATAAAACCAGGGGTGGAAAAAGTGCTCAAATATTGAAGTATCAATACTGCAATGTAGAAATACTCTGTAAGGCTGCCCTCACACCAAAGTACCTATGAGAGTGGAATCCGCGTTCCACCAATGCATTTCAATGAGAGTGAAGTGGTGTCATACCAGCAGAGGATTTCGGCAAAAAACGCTCCCTTATCATTGAAATGCATTGGCGGAACGCGGATTCCTCTCTCATAGGTTTGGTGTGAGGGCACCCTTAGTCTGCACCCACACCAAAGTACCTATGAGGGTGGATTCCCCATTCCGCCAATGCATTTCAATGAGAGCAAAAAACGCTCCATTCTCATTGAAACACATTGGCGGAATGGGGAATCCACTCTCAGAGGTGCTTCGGTGTGGGATCAGCCTTAGTCTGGAATTAAACATTTACTTGAGTAAAAGTACAAAAGTATTGGTGTGAAAATGTACTTAAAGTACCAAAAGTAAAAGTACTCATTGTGCAGAAGGTCCCATTTCACAAGTACAAAATGTATATAAAGCTTTTTGAAAATAGCCGATCTACAAGCTCACAATGTGTCGCATCACGACGAATTGAGCTTGTAGATCTGCTGAAATATACAGTATATAAGGCTGAAGTGGATGGTGTGTTTTGTAATAATAATCAAAATCTACAAAGTAACTAGTAACTAAAGTTTTCATGTAATTGTAGTGGAGTAAAAGTACAATATTTTCCTCTGAGGTGTAGTGAAGTAGAAGTAAAAGTACTGAAAATTGGAAATACTCCAGTAAAGTAAAAGTACCTTAAAATTATACTTAAAGGAGTAGTTCACCTCCAAAATGACTTTTTTTCTATTGATTAGTCATGCCATGGAGGGTAGAGTTCAATAATATTTTTTGGTTTTTGTCACATTCCTAAGACAAAAATTGTATTCGAGTAAATTTACCCCCATTGATTCCGGATGGTGACCCGTTTCGAAACGGGTCACCATCCGGAATGAATGGGGGTAAATTTATTGTTATCACATTTTTGTCTTGGGAATGTGACAAAAAACAAAAAAAAATATTGAACTTTAGTCTCCATGGCGTGACTAATCAATAGAAAAAAAGTCATTTTGGGGGTGAACTACTCCTTTGAGTACAGTACAGTAAATGAACTTAGTTACTTTACACCACTGCATTAAACCATACAAGCTGTGCTTTCTCTTACTTCCTATCTGCCATGCAGACTCACATCTCATCATCGTTCTATATGCCGTCGAGTGAACTTCAATAATAACTAGTTTTGGTAGAGGGCCTCTTGAATAGTAAAGGTCAGATGCAAAGTAAACTGTGTAAAACATTTATGGGAAGATAATGACTCTGCCCTCTCTTGCTCCCTGCCATCAAATGCAATGAGAATTTATCCTTGATTTTACAGATTCAAATCCATCCAGGGGATGATTAACAGGGAGTCAAGGTCAGGCCTGGTTTAACTGATGATCATGTTCAACGTTATCTGTCATAGATACAGTCACGATTCCTAAAGGTCTATTCAATTATGCAGCGCGGGTATCGGGAGCAGGGGCGTCACAAGGGGGGGGGGGGGGAGTGGGACTGAGTTACTAGGGCCCAAGGTGGAGGGGCCTTTTATACTTTAACTATTGAAAAATAGCAGATATACGCGCTGCAAGCTTGTAGATCTGCTATTTTTGAAAAGACGTGGAAAAAATGTGTGCAAAAAATGTATTTTTTAAGCGAACATTTGTAACTCAAATTTTGCTTCTGGGGGGTCCCTGGAACAAAATATTTTGAGATGGGGGTCTGTGGCCAAATACATATCATTTTGGGGGTCCTTCACATGAAAAGGTTTGAGCACCACTGACATAGAAACAAGTTTTTCATAAAACCTTAGAACCTTAGACTTTGCACATGCACATTTTCAAGATTTTTCAAAAATAGCAGATCTACGAGCTTGTGAGCTTGTATATCTGCTATTTTTCAATCGTAAAGCACAAAATAATGCATAATAATGCGTTGGGGGGCCCGCAGTGAATCCTTGTACCCAGGGCCCAGAATTTGGTGTGACACCCCTGATCGGGAGGGTACAATATCACGTAATGCCGGGACTAGACAGAGCATGACACAAATTATGATGCAAAGCTCTACGTCCACACAGCTATTTGCATGAATGAACCAAACACCTCCCAAAATTACTTGCTCGTCAAAGGGACGTCAAGGTGATATCCAGGCTGGGTCTCGACGGTAGATTGATTTTGTTTTACGGACAACCTTCATTGGCCCCTAGGACAAAGCTGTGCTATTGATTCCTGAGGGAGCAACCTCATCATTGTGGTATCTCTCATCTTTATTGTCCTTGGCCAATTCAAATTGACACTGAGGACTTATTTGGGAGGCATTGCTGGTAGGAAAAAAAGTGTTGTAGGATGTGTCAGATCAGATGTAAATGGTTCACTGGTTCACCTAATGAGCAGTCACGACAACAGTTTCACAACTTTAACTTAACAACTTTCCAAGGGGGCAGCAGTGGCTCAGGAGGTAGAGAAGCTGTCTTGGAATCCTATATGTTCAAGTTCAATCCCAGCCTCCTCCTGGCTGTGTCTGTTCAAGTGTATTATCCCATTTAGACCTAAGGACCAGTTTTCTGAAAAACGTATGTTTCTATATCAGTGGTTCTCAAACAAGGACCCATTATATGTATTTGGCCACAGACCCCATCTCAAAATATATTGTTCCAGGGACCCCCCAGAAGCAGAGATTTGAGCAAAAATAGCAGATCTACAAGCTCGCAGATCTACAAGCTCACAGATCTACAAGCTCTACAGCACTGTGAGCTTGTAGAATAGCCAAAGTATAAAATAATGGTTAAAGTGGTTCACATCTAACGTGACACAGATGCGTGTCACGTTGCCCCGTTGAACGGGAGCAGTCTAGTTTGTGTAGGAAAGATTTGAGTGACTTTGAAAGAACTTTCTCCCAAGGTAAGATTAAGACATCATGCTTTATATAAACCCTATTATATTAAGCCTAAACGGTTCTGCCGCTGTGTAGAACTGTTTTTAACATTTTTTTTTACTTTAAAAATGAATCATTTCTCATGAAAAACCAGCAGCAAAAACCGAGGGGGGCCCATGTGGAGGTGTGTGTGAGGGTGGGGTGGGGTGTGTGGGGGGGGGGGGGTGTCTTGCATAGATTCCTCAGCCGTAGATGTGTGTGAATGGATTAGGGATGGACATCGGTATCGGCCAATATCAGAAATCGGCAGGTATCATATCAAACCGGCCAAATCGGTGATCGGCAGGTCACTGACATAAATATGCCAAAATCGGCCAATTGTATCTCTTGCACTGCACAGCATGATGCTCGGTCCTGTGACGTAAACATTAGCAAGTAGCAGCCAGTCTACTTAGTGGCACCCTACAGAATACAGATGGTGCCGATTACCTTTGCAATGTAAGGATATATTCCATAATCCTGTGTCAATGTCGTCTCCAAAAAGAAGGGGGGGAAAAAGCATGCGTCACCTGCTTTCCTCCTGCCTAGTCCAGACGGTCATATTAGACTGGATATTGTCTGTGATTTTGGATATTGTACTATTGTGATTGATTTGGCATTAGTGTTCTTCTAGCTTATTGGTACTCAAATTGAAGTATGTCTTGTAGGCCTACTTGGCCTGAAACAAAAGGGTATTGGAGCAACCCTATTTCCTAGTTCTTAGCTAAAGAAATCGGTATCGGAAAAATCGGTTTTGGCAGGTCAGACCTTCATAAAACCGGTGGATCGGTATCGGCCAAGAATTTTGCAATCGGTCCATCTCTAGAATGGATGTGAATGGATGAATGTAATGCACATGGTAAAGCACTTTGGAGTCGCTACATGAATGCCCTAGTTACACATTTCCTAACTACAGCAGTATTGCCAGGTGTTTCCTGGCATGGGGCGGCAGTGGCTCAGGGGTAGAGATGCCGTCTTAGCACAGGGAGGGTTCCCGAAGGGTTCCCAGTTCGATCCCGGGCTCCCCCAGAGTTAGAGTTGAAGAGTCCTTGAGGAAGACTCAGAACCCCTAGTTGCTCCCGGTTAGCAGGTTAGTGCCTTGCATGGTTTCCTCCGCCATCGGTGCATGAATGTGTGTGTGAATGGGTGAATGTAATGCACGAGGGACCTCTGTAAAGCGCATTGGATGAAGGCGCTATATATATTTACCATTTCTATTTATTGTTAAATTAAAAAATACATATAAAAATAAATCTATATCACCATGTCCATCACATTAAAACAAAAATAGCAAGGAGGAGAACGGCACTTTTTTTTCCCTCTTTTATTCTCTTTTTCTTATTTTGTCATAGACAGAAGCCCATCAATTATACTAAAGTACTAGTAGCAGAGTACTTTCTGATGCAGGAGCCTAATATCTCCTTTGGCAAGAGGGATTCCCCTTTGCATGAGCGGTACATGTTTGGTTTCCCATATGGGACACCTGGGTTGAATCGAGATGGTGGTTACACACAAGTAACCACAATATACCATATAAAGCAAGGAATGTTCACATTACAGTACTTCAGAAAAGTTGGTTCCTACTGTATTATCATTGTGATTTTTTTCCCTGTTGAAAAAGCAGTTCATCTAAGCTTGGTTTTTGGTAGTGTCATGAATTATGTGTATTGGCACGTGACACATGGTCAAGACCGAATCCAACATTCTATCTTTGATCAAGTGTTTAGAAAAACATAAATGTTAGCGTTTTTAGTGAAATTCTCAATCCTATGAATTCCACACATACAGCCACAGCTCCAGTCAAGTAGGACTGTAAGATCAGCATTCCTGTCAATCTGTTCAGTCAGCATTTTAGTTCAGCCCACCACCACTCCACTGCAGTTGGAATCTCATTTGACTCACATTTGATGATCGTCAGGAGGGACCGATAAACCAGTAAATAATGCTAATTTAAGATGGCACTTTGATTGAGCTATAAATGGTGATTGATGGAGTCATAATGGAGAACTGACAAGGTCAGAGACGTATTGACAGTTAAAAGTGTAGGTAATAATTTGTCCTATAAGTGCCTTTGGTCCTGTTTCAAACGGAGTTGTGGGAAGTTTCCCAGTGCAGTAGGTTACACTAGAGGTGATTAGAGTTTCACTCTCAACACCAAATTAATGCCATTTTCGATAAGGATGAAGTGGCCGTTACCCATCATGAATAATATGGACAGGAGCACAGCGATAAGGGGGTGACACCTTCGCCCCGGCAGAAAAGTGCAGTGGAATGTCTAATGACTGTTAGTTCGCCTCAACACTGCTGGAGTGATGTGTGGCCAAAGCAAAAACAGGGAAGATTTTCAAAGTGACAGCAAAACAAAACTAAACTAAAACAAATCTTAACTTAGATTGTAGATCTGTTCTTCTCGGCAAGTGACAAGATTGTGTGTTGGCATATGAATTGCGATGGACTTAGGGGTGGGCGATATGGAAAAATACAATATCACAATATTTTCCCAAGCTGTATCACGATACACGATTTTATCACGATTCCTTTTCACGTTGGTTTTGATGGCTATTTTTCAAGTTACTTGACAAAAACTAGACTCTCTGGGTTCCTTTTGGGAGGTCTAAATTGAACTTTACAAGTATGCAACTCTGACAGTATACAAATGAAACCAAATGGACCCGTTCATTTGTATACTGTCAGAGTTAAGTGGAGACCTTGACATTTTAAAGTTTGAGAACTACTGATTTAGACCAAAATGCAGGTTTAAATTGAATTCTGCAATGAATCTCTGTATTAACGATTAAACAGGCTCCCTTGTATCACGATATATACGATATCTCTGAAAAGGCATATCGTGGAGACATTGTATCGTCTCCACGATAATTATCACCATATCGCCCACCCCTAGATGGACTCTTCCAACACCGATTTTGGGGTGAAAGCTTAGACAATATTTGAGGATATAGGATATGCCCATTATCCTCTCATCATGGGAGAGAGTTACTCATGTTCACAAGGTCTGCCTGATAATGGCAAAATCTGTGATAATTGGAAAAACCTTTCTTTTTAAGGGTCGATTTTCCAGTTAATTATCAAACAGTGTACTTGTTAGAGGCATGTAAGAGATTACAAGCAAAGCATCAAGAACAGAACGATGTACTGTAACTCCACTGAGAACAGGGCTGGGGCACTTTGGTTGCAGTGATTACAGTATGCATACACCAACGCCACAGCTACAGACAACATTGTGGGCTCAAATCGGAAGGAGAAAATAATTAACAAAATAAATAATTTATTATATAAGCGCTATTAGACAGTGACACTGAAATGCAGCAGTGCAGAGTTCAAACAGCACTTTACCGCTGCAACCCTGAACTTTTGTTTTAATGAGTAAAATGTTATTTTAACCAATTTATGTTAGCACATCTTCAAGAGGTTGGAGGTGGTCTTCCACTGAGAACTTTAGACCCTGATGTTGGGTAGGACACCCACTGGCTTACAAATAGTACCGCCTGGAGCTCCAGGGGAGCAAGATTTAGTCTTGGAAATGCGGTAGAAGTATGGTTTCCCAAGTGGAAGACCTGGGTTCAAATTGAAGCGTACGTATTGCAACGCCCACTGCTCTACATTGGTTTAAATGCAGATAACACATTTCACGGTATTAGTGACAAATACCACAAAGGAGTGTGGATTATGTTGTTATTATTATCCTCTGACATTACATTTAAACATATCTTATAGACTGCACAGAAATCTTGCTTTCATTCTGTCCTTTGAATGTATATTGCGACATGCCGCCGTCACCATAGACAGGTATGTCTGTAGGTTAACAGCATAGGTGGCTAAAAATAACACATGAAGGGAAACCCCTTGTCATAATGCGACGTGTCCTGACGCTGAGCCAGCGCTGACCTTCAAGCCTGACGCTAAAACCCTACCACGTTCCTCCAGCCCCTGTGAAATTACCATAAAACATTGTGATGGTAGATTGAATAGGCCCCGTGGGGGGAGACAATCTTATATTTTTGGGTGCAGTCGCATTGATCTTAATACAAGGAAGAGAAGGGAGAAATGCAATTACCCCAAAAGGGGAGCTGGAGTGAAGCGCAGCCATACTGTATGCACATCTTTACCGCGCTGGAAAAAGCATAAGTTAATTGTAAACGATATGCATTATTCAGGCAGTTTGCAAAGTTGCGGCAGGCGACTGTCTAGTCTACATCTTAATATGCCAGGCCCATTCCACAGCTGAAGTCACACAGGGAATGAAATTACTTTGTGAGTCTATGGAGTGACCCATTAATTAGTGTGTCCGTTGCCCTGGAGTGCCTGGTTTTGAAGGTCAGGTAAAGACCTCCATGAATGGTAAATTTAATAGGGGTTTGAGGGATTACAGATAGATATCGTCGTTGTCGGGTGAAAACCTTGTATGTCCAAAACCGTTCGTTTTGCATTTTTAAAATGATTTAAACTAGTGAAAACAGCCGATCTACAAGCACACAAGGCCTCGCGGTGCGAGGCGTTGTGTGCTTGTAGATCGGATGTTTTCACTACTTTTGTGCGACGGCCTTGTACGATGAAGCAGGGCTTTACTTTGCGAAAGAACATACAAATTTGAAACTTGGAGATACGAGGTTTCCACCCGACAGCGACGATATGTAGGCTACCTGCTCTTTTGCCAGGCACACACATACAGTACATAATGTACACAATACAATCCTCAACAAAAAGAGACCGTTTAATTCTCAAAACTCCCGCAAAAGGTGTAATGTAATACAGCTCTAACTGTCGCCAAGCAAGTAAGATCCCGGTGCTTCGATGTGCTATTTGCACCTATTTAAATTACACAATATGCATACATACATTTTGTCACCAATTGTACCCCTTTCTATGCAAAGGAGCCCTGTTAAAAAATAATAATCAAATTCATAAACACCCACTCTAATAGCTACATGTAGTTAGAGTCAACGTTACCAGTGAGATTCCCTAAATCGGGAGATAAGCTACCGTCAGGTCGCATACACAAACTTTGGAAGACAATGGTAGCCAATCAGGAGGGAATATGGGAAATGGAACAGATCCATGTTGATGACATGAATGTAGAGATACTGTGTACCGCTTTGCGTGATTTTAGGGCAAAATCTGTAGGAGCAGTGTCCACAAATGTGTTTTTCAAAAATCGGCCAGATGGTGGCGCAGATGGGACAGATGCATTTTGATGACATGACTGTAGAGATACTGTGTAACGGTTTGCGTGATTTTAGGGCAAAATCTGTAGGAGCAGTGTCCAAAAATGTGTCTTGCAAGAATGGGCCTCATGGTGGCGCTAGAAGAGGGCCATATGAGAAATGAGCAGGGTTGCGGTTTGGCAGCCAAGGAGTGTGTGTGCAAAGTTTGGCATGGATCGGGGCAACGTTGGCGGAGATATGAGTTGGGGAAAAAGTGTGACATGTGACGTGACTGACAGACAGACTGACTGACGGACAGACCGGCGTTGGAGGTTTTGATAGTAACTGCGACCTGACGGTCGCAATTACACCAAACTCTCCAGTGAACATGGCAGCAGTGATTGTTGATTTGTTGCCAGGCGAAGGCATCTTCATGTCAGGCAAGCTCGTGAACGGATATTTCAACCCTTTAGTCGTAGTACAGGGGTGTAATTTTTGTTCATGGTACTTTGAGCATGTGTGCATGCTCCATATGTTGAAAAGCATGAATGCTGTCATACTGTAGTATTTGGTCATAAGACAAAAACATGATTGGTAACATTTAGGGTTAAACAGGAATGTGTTTACTATATTGTCACTGTCAGGGGAAGTCCAGAAGCATATTGAAAAAAATAAGAACATGCATAATTCTTTGTCACAAAGCTCCTTCTAATACTTTTCATTGGTTAAATATTACTAGCCCTTACCCGTTCAAAGATATGAGCTCCGAAATGATGTGCAGTGGGTGGGTTATGGGATGTGCACTGTGCACACAGTATATGAGGGATCGAAAGTAACTTTAACTGGTGCTTGCATGATAATATGTAGGAGCATCAATGTAAGAAATACCCGTTTCGTTTAATGGCTACAGAGATACTGTGTACCGATCTGCATGATTTTTGGACAAAATCTGTAACAGGGCCAGACAACCGACCCCCCCCCCCCCCCCCCCCCCCCCCCCGCCCGCCTGCACACACACACACACACACACACACACACACACACACACACACACACACACACACACACACACACACACACACACACAGAGCTGGTTAAACATGTTGCCTCATGCTAGATACAGAATAGATATGCCTCAAGCTAGATGCAGAATAGATATAGGTACACCATAAAAAATGCTAATATACAGCATTATGATTTGTGAAAGTGACAAACGGGCTTCACAGTTATGTCAGGTGTGTTCATATGCTTATGGTGATGCGATTTCAGATCAATTGCTCCAGCCACTGAGGAGAAACGCTGTGACAGACACTAAGACAGACAGACACTCACTCAGACATTCCGAAAATTATATGTTTGATGGAAACCAAACCACAGACAAACGTAACCAGTTTCAAATGTTTTAAATAACAGATCAACAAGCTCACAATATTGCAATTGTAATATTATAAATAGGCTATTCATGCATGACACTCTTGTACAACAAAGTAGTGAATTAATTTACTGGGGGGACAAGATGTCTGCCCGACAGTGACGATATGATGATTTGCTTTTCATACTTTGTCTTAATGTGGGTACAGGAGCTTTCTGCCTGCAGTGACAAGCATCCAAAGGCCTTTCAGCACGCCTACGATACTCCAATTTCCAGGCATAACCCAATTGAAAGAAACGTTTGAGCACAGTCCTCTGCTCAACCAGTGGGCTTCAGTATGGCAGGGTAGGCCATGCAAAATATTATATTCAAACAAAAGAGCATCAATATGCTTACGGTTAAGTCCATTGTCTCTCATAATATTAACTGTTTTTATTACCACTGGCTTTGTCCATTTTCAGGCTTTTTCTAGGCCGAGATAACAACTTGACTGCAAAACTTTATGGGCATGTTTACGCCGGCAAGACGGCATATGAAATGGACCTTGGGATGGAGCCAGTACAAGTGATGTACAATGCATGGTGCTATCAGCGGCCACGATCCATTCTTTGTGAATTTGCCCCATAGTGTCTAAGAAATGAACACTCCCGATTTTACTGCACAACCATTCTTTGCATACAGTGTTTACTGTTCTCCCATTATGATCCTTGTACCTATTGATCCAGCAACTGATTCCTGCCAATTTCAGTGACATTGGATACCAAGACATAGAGACATATAGTACAATAGGAGTATGTGACAGTTTTCCCCAAATTCCATTACGTAAACGCTATTTTTATTTTTCAGTATGCCTTTTACAGCACTAACGATTTTAAGAAATTTCGACCCGATGTCTCTATCAAGGGCAAGTCATAAAAGGAAATCTAAATCAAAATCTAAAATCTACAACGCATTGCCATCATGTGACGTGTTGTGACAGTCTATTTTCACAATTTATCATAGGATGTAGCTTGGGGGTTAAGTGTTTAAATGTGTTGTACAGTAGTGGTATTTGGATTACATTTAGGGATAAATTCCAACATGATACAGAAACATCGAGGAATGTTCATCAAGCTTGATTTTCATCCCTCTGGTGCCAGTCGACCAGCGCTATATTCAGCAAATCTACTTCCAATTTATGTTGCAGCTTGCTGCAAATGCCAGTGTCAGGAGGGGTTAGGATTAGGACTCGACAGGCTTTCTAAATTAAGAACATGATCTTTGGGCCTCCCAGCGCCAGTCTGCACCACCACACTAAAAGGGATTCCTGTTTCATGCAAATATCAGGGGCTTTGATTTATACAACTTGTAAGCCATAAATCAAACATGTTCTGCATAACACAGCCTTGGTCTGTCCAAGAAAAGCATGTGTTCACAGCAACATGCGCTCACAGCAGCACGCCGTCCCGGGCCAGTGTTTGCAGCTTAACGTGGGCATATTTATTTTGTGTTATTTCTTTACCAAGCAAGTAACAAACAAGTCAGGATGGTTCTGAAATGACCCTGGTGGAATCACAAGCACTGGCTAGACTCTAAAGTGGCCACGTCATGGCCAGAACACGACGCTACTGCGCCCCCTGGAATCCAAAGTTTTAATCGATCTCATACAGTGGGAAGTGGGGAAAAGCTGTCAATCTGGCTAGACTGAATAGATAGATCAGGGGGCTTCAACGTTTTCAGGCCAAGGACCCCTTAGCTATGAGAGATGAAGCAGGGACCCCCCGATTCCATATAGTTTCATTGTTTGACAGCACAATCATCTGTGTATTTTGGATTCATGTCAATTTGTGTTATCAGATATGTAATCACTGAACCGTCAATACTTAATAAACTTGACCTTTCACTCTGTACTTAGTCTGCTCTTTTCCCCCTCTACAACAAACCTCGTTGCCGAAAATAGCCGATCTACAAGCTCACAACGCCTCTCAGCGCGAGGCGTTGTGAGCTTGTAGATCTGCTATTTTTGGCTAAAGTTTGGACGTTATAGGGTTCAAGTGGTTAATATAAAAAAGGAGAAAAGGTTTCTATCACACAAAGATTTGAAGGACCCCCTGTAGTAACTCTGAGGACCCCCTAGGGGTCCCGGACCCCCTGTCGAAGACCCCTGAGATAGATCCACCCCTGATAGCCGCTGTGTCGAGAGTGTTGACATGTTGATATGCTGTGTCTGGCTTTGCTGTATATGATTGCTGGCCTTTGACGCCTGTGATGATTCTCCTTCACCATGATGCATTAATTCAACCAGAGAACAGCAGGGTTGGAGGGTGCTTATGCCCGCCGACATGATGACTCAGACACTTGACAAAGTGAGGACATTTCACTCTCTCTGTCCCTCAGATGTGTCAGAGGACAGCTTCTCTTGACATCATCATTCATGTCACCTAAAGGTTTCGTCAGTGTCAGGCACGTGCACACATAGACATCAAAGGGGGCTTGAGCCCCTGCCCTTTATCCACCTGACTGTAAAAAGTGCCCTCTCCAGACTCATGAATGCTGTTGTTATGATGAAAGAAATGCAAATGGCCCTCTTTCCATACAATACCTGAAGGCAGCATTCAAGAGAATTGCCTTGTCAAAACTCTCCTGAACTTGAATGCAGCATCTTATGTTGAAAGAATTGCCCTCTCTGTGTAGAAATCGATGCCATATATACCACGTCTGCAGTATTCACTTGATTATGCTTAGTTCAGTGTGTATCAAGTACCGAAAATAGCCGACCTCCAAGCTCAGTTTGGATGTCGGCCAAACGCTCACAACGCGTTGCGACGCGTTGTGAGTGAGTTCTGCTATTTTCGATATTTTCACCAAAAGGCCCTTTTAGAAATTTCAGCCCCTGCCTCTCCAACATTCTCTGCATGTCCCTGGTCAGTGTGCACCTCTGCCTGCGGGCGTGCACAGCTGTTTGACCTTACAAGGGTTGTCTCTGTGCACTGGGGTGACAGGATCTGTGTTTACGCTGTCATGGTTTTGTGATGAGGATCGTGCTCTGATATGTCAAAGTGTTTTGAGTGTGAAACTAGAAGCAGTGCTCTTCCGAGCACAGGTCTCCACCAGGCCAGGCGTCCTGGTGGTGCTACTGTATGATAGGCCAATGTAAAAAGCGTGGCATATGTTCTTCACCTTAGACCTTTCATGGCAATCGGACACTGCATGCATGATTTGAGGCATTGTGTTCCAAAAATGTGTTTTGCTAATGCCTACCTGCTGGTGGCGCTATAACAGGCCAATGTGAAAAGGGTAGCATTTGTTCCTTGACATAGTGGGAATATGTGTGGCAAATTTCACGGTAATCGCAAGCTGTGTTGATGATTTGAGGCATTTTGTTCTAAAACGGAGCAATCCTGCAAACTTTGTCAATCAGGATGGAATATGAAATATCAGACGGATCAGACTTGATCACATGGCTATAGAGATACTGTGTACTGATTTGTGTTATTTTTGGAGAAACGGACGCACGGACGGACGGACGGAGAGGAAAACATACTCTCCCCCATGTCTTCGGCTGGTGGAGACAAAGAGAGGGGACACAAAACAAGGGGTCAGAGGACAATGTTGCCTGAAACCTACCTCCAGTTTAACCGCTTAAGCACCATTTCATCAGTGATGCAACCAAGCGCTCAGGACCCGGAGGGATTTTTGAAGCAAAGGTCGACCAATGGACTCAAAGCACGAGCTCGCTCATTGGAGGTACAGTACTTGCTTTCATTGAAATTAGTGGGCAGGGATTGTTCACTCTCCAAGTACAATGCAACACATTGTGAGCTTTTATTATAATTTTTTCTTTTTTTAGCTTTTAAGTTTTGAACATTCTTGAAAATTCTTGAATTTTAATTCATTTTAACACATGAAGCACATTTCTATTACTGTGTTATGTTGTATTGTCATTGTGTGGCCATGAGTATACTCATCCTCCTCTCTGTCTGCTTTTTGGAGGCAGGTGTTTCAGGCGAGTGCACACCCACCCATGCAGGAGAAGGCTCAGCTGATGTCCATCAGGGTGTTAAGCCTGTCAGGCTGTACCAAAGGACCAGGGAAGAGATGGAGGGTTTTTGTTGGTTCGGGTTGTTGTTTGGTATTTCTTTAGTTAATTAGACATAATGTTTTGACATGTATTGTATTAGTAATGGGAATGGAGTGTTGGGCGCTATATTAACCAGCTGGGGAAAAGTGGTGAGTTCTGTTTTTTTTTTTGTACCTGCCAGCCTAATGTATGCTGTAGCGTAGCCACTGTCATGACCAAATGTTTGTAAAAGGTGTTAGTATATAATGGCTCAACTCTGCGACTATCTCTGCCTGGCTCATCATTCTGCGTCTTGCTGTACACCTCAGTCCTGCTTACCATTGATGTTAGGTCACATCCAGGGCTATTTCGGTGGCTCTATCTATTGAATATTGAAAGCAACAAACAAAAATATGTTTACAGATGAATAGTAAAAAGCCATCAATATAAAAGTGCAAAATATTCCAAATAAATAAAGTGAACACTACAACGTTTTAACTATTGTACAAAACAACAGCTAGACTACTGTAGTAACTATAAGGGATGAGGCGGGTATAGTTGTCTCCACCAGCCGAAGGCATGGGGGAGAGTATGTTTTCCCCTTCGTCCGTCCGTGTGTCCGTCCGTGCGTGCGTGCGTCCGTCCGTGTGTCCTCGCAGTTTGTGTGCACCTAATCTCAGTCGCCGTTGGCCCGGTCGCTGCCAAAATGAGCACACACATTCCCTGAATGCCAATCTAGAACCTCTGCCCTAGATTTTTCAAATGGGCCTTTTCTAGCGCCACCTAGTGGCCGATGTTCACAAAACACATTTCTGTGTACTACTCTTACAGATTTTGTCCAAAAATCCTACAAATCGGTAGGCAGTATCTCGACAGTCATGTGATCGACACGGATCTTTCCGATTTTGCATATTCCATCCTGATTGGCTAAGATTGGCTTCCAAAGTTTGTAGGATTGAGCCGTTTTGAACAAAATGCCTCAAATCACAAACGCAAAGTGCAATTATCCTGCAATCGCGCACACACGTTCCCACTAGGCCGAGGAAGAAATGCCACTTATTTTTTTTTAAATCAGCCTCATGGTGGCGCTATAACAGGCCGATTTGTGGTTTTACCTATAACTCCACCGATCAGTTTCAAACTTTGTAAGCGCACTCCCTAGAGGCCAAGGAAAAACCTTTTCCCTGCATTTTTCACATCGGCCTTTTATAGCGCCACCTTTGGGCCGACTTATGTAAAACACATTTTTGGACATTACTCCTTCAGATTTTCTACAAAAATAACACAAATCAGTACACAGTATCTCTATAGTCATGCGATCAAGTCTGATCCGTCTGATATTTCATATTCCATCCTGATTGGCTAATATTAGCTTACAAAGTTTGCAGGATTGCTCCGTTTTTGAACAAAATGCCTCAAATCATCAACGCAGCTTGCGATTACCGTGAAATTTGCCTCACATATTCCAAGGAACAAATGCTACCCTTTTCACATTGGCCTGTTATAGTGCCACCAGCAGGTAGACTTTAGCTAAACACATTTTTGGAACACAATGCTTCAAATCATGCATGCAGCGTCCGATTGCCATGAAAGGTCTAAGGTGAAGAACATATGCCACCCTTTTTACACTGGCCTTTTATACAGTAGCACCACCAGGACGCACGGCCTGGTGGAGACCTGTGCTCGGAAGAGCACTGCTTCTAGTTAACCATGTAGTGCACATGAAAGAAAAAGATCACAGAGCAGCCGCTGGGCTACTGGTCCAGGTGCATACCACTTAGGCTTTGCCACGTATGCATGGATGCCTCACAGCATCGCCGGTTTCATTCCCGATCCAGAGTCCAGACGACCTTTGCCGCATGTCATTCCCCATCCATCCCCCCATTTCCTGTCAGTTTACTGTCCTATCCAATAAAGGCATAAAAGCCCCAAAAACAAAGCTTAAAAAAAAAAAAAAAAAAACATTAGTTTTAGGACTGATTCTCCCAAATTTTAAAATTGCAGTCTGAGGTTGAACGTGGTTGAACTGGTACAATAATCATATTCATTTTCCTCTCCTTTCCAATTGCCCCCTCTGGTGCCCCCTGGGGGACATGTCATTTTAGGTGCTCAGGTCCTTTTGCCTACCAGTGATAATCTGTTTTCAACTTAGAATCATTAAGATGCTGAGCAACTAACCACACCAAACGTCTAATCATTGTGCTTTACAGTGGATCAAAGCGGATGAGCGCTGTTACGGCTACCATGTGCAGCCTGTCTGTGAACCATGTGCGAACAGGGCAAAGATAGCAAAGAAACAGAGAGCAGAATAAGGCCTCTGAGGATGAGTACAACTATAAAGCGTCATCTGAAGCCTTTGTGAAAACCTTCACATGGCTTAGATGTTGTAATAATCATAAGGGAAGTCAAGCTTCATAAAAGGCAGCAAGGGGGTTAAGACAACATAAAAGAATTGCTTCATGTAGGGACAGCCAAAGAAGTCTAAACATAGTGGGAAACTAATTTCTCGCATTATGCAAATGATTGTCGGCGGATTAAAAGGGTCTAATGTGACTCTAAACCCTATCATTCACCTCTTGTTAAACCATCACAGTAGAACTGTTATCTGTGCAGTTAATCAGATATTACACCTAATTATTGTCTTCTGCCTATCTGGCCCAGTTGCTACGTCGTCACACTGTGATCACTTGTTCCTTCTAGGTCTTAATTAGAACTTCCTGAGAGCGTGCTGAAACATGGGCTTGGCAGATGGTCTTTCCACCACAGGGAGGTGAAAAGGGCACACTTCATAATCCAGATCATCACCCCTCGGCCCTTTATCCCAGAGCCGCCATCAATAGAAATTTAATTTATTATAATTTTTTATCAGCACGGCCTGTACAATCCCACCACTCAGTAAACATGACTTTCTGCCAGACAAAGCCATTGAAAGGTGGCTTGCTGAAGGTGACTCCATCAGCATGGTGTGCTGATGGCGGGATACAGACACAATCGTGAGTTAGGAGGGTAAAACATGTGGAACACAGCAGCACCCAGGTTATCTGAACCTCACTCATCTGAACTTACCCCAATATGGTTTTGCACACTAATGGCAAGCAAAAATCGCACCTGTGCGATGGTATCAAACACTATACAAGTGCTTATCTCCTTGTATGGGCTGTTCTGTCTGTGACATCAACTATGGTGATGTCGGTCTCTGCGTACTTTCTATGACGTTAGTCTTGTGTGACATCAGTCTCGTGCTCATACGGACACTCATACGGGCACTCATAAAGACATTCATATGTACATAGGGACCTACACACAATGCCAGACGACGGAGCGGTTAGCACCGCTCAAAAAGAGATGGTCCCAACCATGTTTTGCATCGGCTTCAAGTGGTTAATAAGGTTAAACTGAGGCACTCTTTTTTTTTTTTGTCAATCATTAAATAATTTAATGTTTAAGTATGTCAGACACTTTTTAATTCTGATGTGTTGTGTGTAAATCTGCTATTTTCACGGGATGTTTGCACATTTTCGCGGAATGTTCAACTATTTTGGCATGCACTGACACCCATTTTACACACAGTAGCATACACAGTCAATAAGTTGAAAATAATACTTTAGACTGTAACTTTTCAGTATATACTGAACTGATCCAAACAAGCATTGTCTATTTGCTATATCAAATAGTCAATGTTTGTTTCTAATGAACAATTTCATGCCTCATTCACTAGCCCCATCGGATTATTGTAGCACATTTGATTACAAACTTATCATCCCTGAAGTTTATATTTCAGTTTTTATATTTCTGTAATAACTGCAGAAAATAATTATTTGTATTGATTCAATAAAAAGTTCAAATTATTTGTATGCGTATTTTGGTAATCGATTTCACTTTCCCAAACGACCTGCATTCCCATGGGGTTCATAGAAATCGCTCAAAAAGAGGTTCTATGTAGGCCTACAGCAGATAGTTTTCCCCAGGGTCCGAATTATGTCTAAGATACCAAGCCGAGGGCCACAACATTGCAGCGGGCGACGGTGGCGTTTCCACTACTCCAGCAACAGTTCAGATATCGTCACTCTCGGGCAGAAACCTTGTATCCAGTGGCGGTTCTACGCGGAAGCTTTTGGTGCTTAAGCACCAGTATTTTCCTGACTAGCACCAGTATTTTCCGGATCCAGTATTTTCCTGATCGGGGCTTGCAAAATCGGGAGAGAGACGAGGCGGTCAGACGGAGAAAAGTGTGATAACCAAGTGCAGTACTACTCCTAAACAACAGGAGGCGTTGGCATGCCCCGAGGCAATAAAAAGCAGAGAAGAATATTTCAAGTCCCTTGAAGCGTCAACACGACTTGCACACAACACAACACACACACAGACAGATACATACATACCAGCCGGCATCGAGGCATGGAAAGATTCTTTGGGAAGCCCTCAACTCGGACAAAATCTGCACATACACATATACAGACCACTGAGATGAATGTCATTTAGACAGACATCTCAACTACTCTACTCACTAGTGATACTAGTCTAGGCTCATAACAGCAGTGGGATGAGGAGGTTAGTGACTATAGTGCAGTGGTGGGGAGGGGATTGATGGCTAACTTAACACTATAATATCACCACGTTGCTTTAACCACAACGTAGTGAACCATGTTAATATGTAAAAGAAATCAAATAGTGTATAAACCTGTTATATTTTAAATGAGTTATTATGACTGACTAAGGCATAATCTGAGCAGTGAACTCTGCTGATAAGTTAGAAAAGCAGCAACCATCCAAAAGCGAGTGTCACTCACTCACTGCATACCTGATTCCCTGCTCTCAGTTGGGGCAAAATTTACCTAAAGCGAGTGGGCGGGTTTATGAGCAACAACAGGAAGTGAACTGGTCTGGGACCACTGCATGCAACATGTTTGTGTTGTTAAGAGAGAGGGGCTTTGTTTTCATCAATCTTTTTCCAAAAACTGGGACAAAAAAATGGATTAACAGGATAAAATATGCTACTCTGCTGTTGATTGTTGCTTCTGGTTTTGGAATCTAATTCTTCTGAATGGTGAGTACACTTGACTGCTGCTGCAGCTTGCCTAACTCTTTTCTTGATGTCAAAAGTTGTCCGCTGAGACAAATGTTACTTAAATCATCAGTTGTTTTGCTTAACCTAAGGGGTGGGTGGGGACTGGGAGAGGTGAATAGGGCAAAATGGCTGCAAAACTTAAAAAATAAATTAATAAAACTGCGGTATAGTATAGACTATCTTGCTGGCTGGTGCATGTGGAGACTGAGAGGCAAAGGGAAAGTGTAGTGTCCCGTTCCCGATTGTTTAGCAAAGAAAAAACCGCGGAAATCCGAATAAAACGCGTTCAAATCCGCGATAAACCGCCAATTTTCGCCCGCGGCAAAAGCTCCCTGTAGCACCCCCTACTGCTCAGGGCTAGAACCGCGCCTGCTTGTATCTCCAAGTTTCAAATGTGTACCTTTTTTGGTAAAGCAAAGCCCTGCTTCATCGTACAAGATCGTTGCACAAAACTAGTGAAAACCGCAGATCTACAAGCACACAACGCCTCGCGATGCGAGGTGTTGTGTGCTTGTAGATCGGCTGTTTTCACTAGTTTAGTAAATTTTTTAGATGATAAATAAAAAACGAAAGGTTTTGGACATACAAGGTTTCCACCCGATAACGACGATATACTAGTGTTGTTACTGCTCTTATACCACCATTATTACTGGGGTTGGTGGGGGCCAGACAGTAGCCCGCCGCGGGCCGCAAATGGCCCACGGGCCGCCTATTGGGGAACCCTGGCCTACAGTATACAATAACCTTCTGGGTCTGTGTCCTTCTATAAATTCACCCAATTGTATTAAGTCACTCTGTCACGGACGTACTCTGGAAGCGTCCCGTCAAGGAGTCTAAAGCCTGGCGTGTGTCTTTTTCTATGACCTCGAGGTGTGTCCTCGCCCTGTCAAATATCTCTATGTCCATCTATCTGACCGCAGGTCTGAGGAGGACGCACACAATCTAACATGTATGATGATGGCCATGTATTCCCCACTTGGGAATTGATTTAGAACATCAAAGAAAATAAAATGATCCATATACTGTTTGAGATACTGTGGATAATTAAAATCTAAATGACTCCATTTAAAAATGAACTGTAACCAGTACTGCTGTCATCTTACTGTGGGAGATGGCAAGTTAAGATTTTCATACATGGTGCAATGATGAGTCATACCCGTATATATGGACAGCCAAGAACAAATCTGCAAAAACTGTGTTTTAGATACAGTCTGGTAGATCAGTAGTTTCCTTCAAGAACCAGTTTCTTTCTGACTGTAAATGTAAAACACGTTCTGTTTTAGTGGGTCCAGACAGACATAGTACAAGAGGTCAAGTCCATTGTTCTATACAAGAAATACTTAACTCTATATTTAGTTGACCGGGGTCTATACCTGTTTTCCCTTATACACTAAATCTCTTGCCGATATAGTCGATCTACAAGCTCACAATGCTGTCAGTTGCGAAGTGATGCATTGTGAGCTTGTAAATCACTATTTTCACAGAATGTTCACCCTCAGAATATAGACGGTAAGGTGCATGTGGTTAAAGACACATTAACCTTTAGTTTGGACTCAATAGAGCACATGACTGAGTGTACAGTAAATGTGTTACTGTAAGTGTATGCATAATTATGACTAGTGGGAAGGTAATGAACCGTTAGGGCAAGAGTAGAGTGACGGGGTCTGGGTCTGGGTTACTGGAGTTGGATACAGATCAGTTAGGGACTGGGATTCCAGACATAGAACCAGTAGTTCTATGTCGCACCGCGAGGCGTTGTGTGCTTGTAGATCTGCTGTTTTCACTACTTTTGTGTAACAGCCTTGTATGATAAAACATTTACATTTGAAACTTGGAGATACGAGGTTTCCAACCGACAACGACGATATGTAGTCTTTGGTGAAACTGCTTTTAATGTTTGCATCTTCATCTTAGTGTGAGCTACAGAGTCACCGCAAACTGAACTCTCTTATCAGCACGGAGGACTTTAAAAATAGGATAAAAGACTATTTGACCACAGTCTGCACGTGTCCTGTTACTGACTGCCGCTAATCTGTGCTTTATGTTAAATGGTTTATTTTATGTGAAACTTTATGTGTTGCGGTCTTGGCCAGGACTCCCTTGTTAAATAGATTTTAAATATCAGTGGGACAACTCCTGGTAAAATTAAGGAGGAAAAAAAGAAAGGATAATGCAAAACAATTACTGTAGCTAAAGAAAGGAGGCTGTTTTACAAGAAACTGTTGGCATCGGGGGCCTGCATGGATTATGGCAGAACCTTGTTATTTATAGCCAAGTTGTTTGAAAGCTTCTCCTTTTTTATCCTGCAAAGACCTTGCCTTCTCTCCCCCAAAGGCTTGAGGCAATGTGTGCATCACTTACTAGAATCATACACTTAATGCACTCATGCACTTAACCACTTTCACCATAGCATCCCTGTTTGGCTCCATATTTTGGGCACGATGATTTAAAAAATGTTCAAGAAGTCGAAAATACTGTGAGAGAGAGAGAGCGAGAGAGAGAGAGAGAGAGAGAGAGAAAGAGAGAGAGAGAGAGAGAGAGAGAGAGAGAGAGAGAGAGAGAGTGAGAGAGAGAGAGAGATGTTTTAATAGCAGATCTACAAGCTCACGACACATCACTTGTACGGTAGATTAGCTAATACAGTGCCAGCTCCATTGCAAGATTGACCGAGAGCACTAACAAATTATGAGAGAGAGAGAGAGAGAGAGAGAGAGAGAGAGAGAGAGAGACATTTTTTAGTAGATCTGCTATTTTTTAATAGCAGATCTACAAGCTCACGACATATCACTTGTACGGTAGATTAGCTAATACAGTGCCAGCTCTATTGCAAGATCGACAGAGAGCACTAACACATATTGGACAATTTGAGTGTGTGTGTGTGTGTGTGTGTGTGTGTGTGTGTGTGTGTGTGTGTGTGTGTGTGTGTGTGTGTGTGTGTGTGTGTGTGTGTGTGTGTGTGTGTGTGTGTGTGTGTGTGTGTGTGTGTGTGTGTGTGCGCGTGTGCGTGTGCGCATGCGTGTGCGTGTGTGTGTGTGTGTGTGTGCTTGGGCAATGTGTGGCTCCTCCATTCATTCCACTTCTCTCCTTTCCCTTTCCTGATTCTGCCTGCCCCGGAGCACGGCCCACACGTGGGGGAGGCGGGGGGGTGAACTTAAAATAGATGTGGGGGGTTTTAATGGGGAGTGTGCATTTGCATTACCTTGAGAGAACGACAGGGATGGAGAAAAGAGAGAGAGAGATGAACAAGGCTGCTCCCTCTGGGTGGATGATGGGGGGGGGGGGTAGTAGGGGGGCTGTGATCCCATCCAGGCCACAGAACAAGGACACACCACCCCTTTCATCTAACTCCTCATGCGGGCCCGGCACCGCCAGCAGTAGCAGTGGCAAAGCCGGGCCCATTTGACTGCTTCATCAAATTACAACAATGCTCCCATGAGTGTAGTTAAGAGGAAAGCAGAGAGAAAGAGTGAAGGACCGAGGATTTCTATTCATAGCTCCGTGCGGGGGGAGTGTAAAGGTTGCTGCTATTGTTTCGGTGCAGCAGCGGTTCAATCAGGTATTACAAGCTGACGTTGTGTTACTGCTGTGGCCCTGGCCTGGAAGTAAATAAATGACCAAATATAAATAAAAAACGCCCATATGTCAGCACCTCCACAGTGAGGCCGTGCAGGAGAGGCATAAATCATCTGCCCCCGTGACTCCTTCATCATAGAAAGCTCAGTCAACTGCAACTGATGAGCTTACAGTGCAAGGATTACGTCATATGCCACTGTACAGTACTACAGTCACACGAGAATGAATATGGACTTTCTTCGTCACCGTGTTTGTTGACAAAGGTATACAGTGTGTCATGTTAGCATCATGGTAAAGCTTCCTAGCAGAGATCTGAACACATTTCTTTTATGTTTTTGTTTTTCTTCTAAATCTAGTATAGCAATTTCTTTTTTGCCCCCCTTTGTCCCCAATGCACGTGACATCATCGTACCCAGAAGTTATGTGGGAGCGCCTACTGAGTGGCAAAAAACAGAGTTAGTAGGAGCCACGAGGGGTCAGCAGGAGTCATGAGGTGTCAGTAGGAGTGAGGAGGAGCGCTTCCAAACTCCAATGCTTCGTGCTGCTTTATGTTTTGCCACTCGGTCTGTCCATGGTGCTGATCCTGAGTGGCATATGATGCATATCCTCTATGGTGTAATTTATACCAATTAATTCCTCCCACTGTTTGCCACTGCTGTAGTACCCTATACTGGCTCATCACCTGCCAGTGAGGAACCCCCACCGGGAGGATGTGGAGCTTTCGTCCTACTCCTTCTGCTCAACGTTCCCCACTGACAGGCACCACCCCCCAGGCTGTAGGATTACGTGCAGTGACAAGTGTCACCCTCCTCGCCTGGCTTCTTTTTCCCTGAACACAGGCCAATCTCACTCGTAGAGACGCTCGAGCCGGATGCTACACGGTGAATTCAAACCCTTTGACTCTGCGTGGTGGGCAGGTACTTTATCACTGCGCCACCCGATCGCCCTGAACACATTTCTACCTTTCTAAGAGGCAATCCCCGCTTGGTCAATTGGCTCAATGGAAGAGAAGGGAGACCTCCAACCACCGCAGATGTGCTTACTGTTAACATACAGATTTTTAAAATGTAACCACATTTAACCATATTTATGTTACATTATACTCTCTGAGTTACAATTAGGTAAATCAACACTGGATTTGACTGGGTAGCACCACCTGTGTGCGTCATCATATACACACACACATACACGCACGCGTGCACACGGACGCGTGCACACGCACGCACGCACGCGCACACACACACACACACACACACACACACACACACACACACACACACACACACACACACACACACACACACACACACACACACACACACAAGCAACACCACCCTACATTACACCTGAAGAGTATATTAGCTAGAGAAACAAGTGGCTGGCATCGCAATGGAAATGAGTTTGAACCAGAGGAGAAAAGAAGAACAAGAGCAGGTCATGTGGACTCGTTTTCTGCCTCAAAAAGAACAGGTATTGAGAAAATGAGGGCATGAGAACAGTCCTTCCTTGCCCTTCCCAGCTCCCTTAATGTGAGCATATGGCTTTAAGGGAGTCTGACCCAGAATAATGACTGTTTTTCATGAGGAGGTCAGCAGAGATGTACTGTAAAGCTCGCCTTAAGTGCAAAAGATTGAACTTAACGACTGCTCTCTTAACCAAAGGGTCCGTAAGATGTTCCCAACACTAAACTAAAAAGTAAAGGTGACCAAGCCTTTCAGGCCGTAGCTCCTAAACTTTGGAACATTCTTCCCAGGGGTGAGATGCCGTAGGAGCGCAGAGGTATGACGTCCCCATTATTTTCAAGCTGCACGCACGCGCCCCCCACACGCACGCGCGTGCATGTGCACCGTCAAGATGTGTGACGATGTGTCCACGCTTCATTCCCCCTACCTGGCTGCTTTGCATAACAATACTCGGCAAGCAGGCCTCACCTACGTCCTCATTTACACTGTACCAGTAAGACTCCCTAATCGGGAGATAAGCGACCGCCAGGTCGCATCGTGATTTTAGGGCAAAATATGTAGGAGCAGTGTACAAAAATGTGTTTGAAAAAATCAGCCTGATGGTGGCGCTATATGGGACAGATCCATGTTGATGACATGAGTGTAGACATACTGTGTACCGATTTGCGTGATTTTAGGGCAAAATCTGTTGGGGCAGTGTCCAAAAATGTGTTTGAAAAAATCGGCCTGATGGTGGCGCTATATAAGCTTAGTTGATCCTGGCGATAAGGTCTGAGTCGAGGAATGCTCTCTTCCCTGGTGAGAATTGCCCCTTTATATAGGGCTTGTTTGTGTATTGTATGACATCACGCCACATCATCAGCTGTGGACTCTGTGATGTCATCGTATCTCCATATATGGCCATCTCCGTATATGGAGATATAAGTCGTCCATGCCCAAGTATGGGCTGGTGAGGTCAGACTGCCAATCCACAACCTCCACCTCTCACGTCATACGGGCAGCCATAGTTACACCTGGAATGTTGAATCTCCATATATGGAGATAACCTACGCATCACACAAAGTCTGACCTCACCAGCCCATACTTGGGCATGGACGACTTATATCTCCATATACGGAGATGGCCATATATGGAGATACGATGACGAGTCCACAGCTGATGATGTGGCGTGATGTCATACAATACACAAACAAGCCCTATATAAAGGGGCAATTCTCACCAGGGAAGAGAGCATTCCTCGACTCAGACCTTATCGCCAGGATCAACTAAGGGCAACGGTGGCGGAGATATGAGTTGGGGAAAAGTGTGACATGACGGACAGACTGACTGACTGACAGACAGCCGGTGGGGTTTTGGTAGTAAATGCGACCTGACGGTCGCAATAAAATAGTCAGCAGGACGTTTGAATATCATTCTTTGCATTCTACTGCCTGCCAGCCTGGTATCTACTGGTATCTAAATAAACTAATTTAAACTAAATTAAAAACAACAAATTAACTACAGTAACTAATAAGAAATATAATTACATTAAAAAAAATCCATCACGTGTGTTGAAATACAGTATTTCAACTAGCAACTAGCAGGCCGTGCGCACGCGTACCCACACTTCAAAAATCCATATCACACCACTGGTTCTTCCACAAGTCTTGCTTGCTTTTATTTTGCATGCTTGTTGTGGTCTTGTTGTCCTGCTTGAGATGAATTGCGCAGCCTTTTTTCTGCTTTAATGTTGTTTTGTTTTTAATCTCACTGTTTGTACTGTGAAGCACTGTGTGAGATCTCTCTGTGGGGAGTGCTATATAAATAAAATGTACATATACTTACTTACAGTTGTACTCTTATGTAGGCTACCTGTACAAAAAGCGACACGTTGCGAACTTGTAGATCGGCTATTTTTGTCATAGAGGGGAAAGTACAGTGCCAACTCAGGTCCGATTTACTGTGTCTTGGGGGTTTAAGTGGTAAGAACAAACGCACGCACGCACGCACGCACGCACGCACGCACGCACACGCACACGCACACGCACACGCACACGCACACGCACACACACACACACAGGGAGGGGAGTTTGAGGGAAAAGACTGCATGGATTGTGCTGGTTGCTTTGGAGACGTCAAGCTGACTTGTTTGGCAGTGTATTAAAGTGAAGCTGCATTAAAAAAGCTTTCTGCAGCACCAATTCCTCTCCCCTCCCTTCCATTTAGAGTGTTGAAACAGCGAGCGATGGGTTCACATAACAGGACTAGGGACTGCTATAGCTATCAATCATTTTATTATTATTTTATTAGCGTGATTCGTTTTCTGATGAATGAAAAGAATTGAGAAGCATGTTTTTTTTATAGCTTTTAGTTTAAACAAAATGGCACAAAGAATATTGTAATCATTAGTATTGTTAACTATTGCAGGCCTAGAGTATACTTCAAGGTCCATTTATTCTTCTGTATTTGTCTGTATTTATTCAATTTAACATTATCTCTGTAGAAGCACCAGTAGAAGTACTCAAGCCTAGAATGACAAGATATTTGGGACACACAAAATAAATCTCCCATAATAATAATAATGGACTGTCCCTCCCCATTGAGCGCAAAGGTGAAGTGACAAGCAACTGAAATGTTTACAGAAGATATTGAACATATAGGATGGTGACAATAATTGATTGTGATTATATATTAGCTTACATGCCATATCACACTCCATATGCACTACTGTAACTTAACCATAAACAGAGTAGACTCTGGTTTAGGAGGGGATACTGCCTCAAGTCAACCTGGGCTCCATAACGGAAGGGCCACATCATCTGCTGGTTCAAGAACACATCCGATTACGTGAGGCTTGCTGGAGGGATGGAGGGTGATCCCACATGACATTTGGCATTTCTTTTTCTGCTGAGGAGCAATTCTATGAGCTTGTATTTCACAGTGTTGCGCCTAATGCGCATGCTGACCCATACAAAGTACTGTGACCTTTGAACCTTTTGATACCTATCAACATCCCACGGGGGAATTGACACCTTTAACCACAAGCTGACACTGATTACTGCCCATACCAATGTTCGATAATACAATTAGCAGCACTATATCTTGAAGCTATTATTTATCTTCAGTGTTGAATGAGGTTAAAGAAGAAGAGTTGCCAGCCATGCAGTGAAAATAGGTGAACATTCTGCAAAAAATCTGCAAAGAGATTTGGTGTGTGTGTGTGTATATATATATATATATATATATATATATATATATATCACGCAACATGAAAACTGAAAACAGTACTTGGGCCTTGCTTGACTGGCTGGCGCAAGTAATAACCTCTTGGTATAGGTCAACATATAATAATATATAAACAAAATGATGAAAATGATCAAGTAACTGCTAGTACAGTAGGGCATCCACAATGCCCGCTGCAGACAGATTGAGGTGCATAGCTTAAGTGCTGTTTGTTGCAAATCTACTGTTGTTCTTTCTAGGACAAATAATAGATGATAACGTTCTGTTTTATGGGATGCTGTGCTGATTCAGCAAAATAGTCTCCACACGCAGCCTTCTCTGCCCTGCCAGATCGATCCTTCACTAACTGTCAAATCCTCAGAGTGTATAGAGTACATAATAATGGAACAAAATGGACTTGTAAGGGTTCCGTTGGGTGTCCGTTGGTGTTATATATATACATTGTTCGTCACATCACAACACCTCCGTGTTATAAGGTTCCCTGAGGTATGTCTACAAGGCAGCACTCCTGGAGATTGCCCCATTGTAATGTCTGACACCTGCCGCCAAGCATCTCTAAAGGGAAAGAAAAGTAAGTATCTCAAAGAAAACTGAAGCAAATGATCATCTTTTCTTTTCTTTCTTTTTTACAGAAAAAAGGATGTTGTGCTCAAACCTTTTCATGTCAAGGAGCCCCGAAATTAAAAAGATTTTAGTTAAAAATGCTCTTTCCGCTTTACGAAAAAATATATATTCAAATCAAGATTTCTCAAAATAACAGATCTACCACTTCATAGAGCAGCACAAAGTGACACTCTATGAGCTGTTATATCTGCTGTTTTTGAATAGCTAAAATATAAAATAATGGTTAAAGTGGTTAAAATCTAAATTGACACAGATGCTTTCCCAGTTTTAATGGGGTAATTCCACGCCTTTCTAAAAGCTCTGTGGATGTATTATTGCCTTAGTGTTATTAGAAGCCCTAAGGCCTG
Organism: Nannobrachium achirus; assembly: GCF_963921795.1. Classification (NCBI taxonomy): domain Eukaryota; kingdom Metazoa; phylum Chordata; class Actinopteri; order Myctophiformes; family Myctophidae; genus Nannobrachium; species Nannobrachium achirus. Next base: position 44,417,886 of record NC_137818.1, on the reverse strand, counting down.
GGTGGACTGAACTAATCTCCCCTTTTACTAATCATATGCGCTGTTTGAAAGAAACAGCAAAGCATAATTTACCAGTGAAATATACATCCATTTACAAATGCAGGACTACTTCTCAACAACATTTTATTCATTTGAAAAATATGGCAGCATTGCCTTTCCAGTCCAATAAGCTCAGTAACTGGCTAATGATAAAGTAAATTGAAAATGTCACAAAGTATACAAAATACCGAAAGGGATTTGGCACACGTACGGCTGATGAATGCTGCTGCGCTGGATGTTTATGAATGATGAGGTAGGTGGCTGCTTCCATTACTCCATTTAAATTCAGCAGTGTATCTGGCAACTGGCCTCCACGTCAACAGAGTTTGTAACAGCACAACATCCCCTGTCTGAACATGCACCGTATACAGCACAGCGCTCCTCCTCTCCAGACCATTAAGAGGCCCCAATGAAACGGCTAGCAGAATGCCATTTGATGAAACACTGTTCCCTGTAAAAACAGAAAGCTAGCCAGGGACTTGTCACAGATATTGATTGGCATTTATGGTAGCCAATGGGACTCCCCCAGAGGAATGCAAAATGCGAGAAATATTTCTGCAAAGATGTTGAACGTTGACATTTCTGAACGAACAATATGTCTCATATCAATATTCAAGTGCTATATGCAATTTTGAAAAGGATTATAGAGCGTAGAGAAAAAAAGCAGGGGCCCCTGGGGGACTCCGGTAAACTAAGTATATGTAAGCCATTTACCATGAGAGGGAGTGGGTTGTTGGCTGATTTACCACTGTTTCAGGGTTGTGACAATCCTGAAACCTAACCCACGACTTTCGAATGGTAAATTGCTTTTCTACCACTTCTACCATATAAATGAAAGAAAACACAGTTGTAACTTGCAAGGTTATTTAGTGACAATCATTAATTGTTTTGTGGGCGGGGTCCATGAGCCAACTCAAGGTTTTTAAGCCAATCATAATCTAGTATCTGAACATGTGACCACAAAAAGTGGTAGAAATAGTGTGGCTACGGGCAACTGATCATAAGAGGGAATCCACCATTATTCCATCACTTGATAACCTCCATGGACAATGAATTCACTTTCTTCCTGTATTTTTAGGAGACAAAATGTCATCAGAGGAGACATGAATATGTCGGCTAGAATCATTCATAACACACAATCAAATGCTAACAGTGACAGTGGTCTGATTAAAGCCAAAAAATAAAACACTAAAAAAAACACATTAGGACTTTCTCCAGAGACATCAGTGCCTGTCTTATCTCCAATGATCCCCAGTGAGTGTCTCATTGTGGCACTGATTCAAAATGGGCCATTAGCAAGACGGTCTATTGGTATTTTAATCCTCTTGTGCTGGTTTTGTTTCTCTACGGCACACTCTTTGACTCATTATATTTTTCCTTGTGTGCACTATTTAAATGATCGACATTTTAGCAACGGGCTCCAACAGGCTCCATCATCTCTACAGGAATAACAAAATGATGGGACACTGCGTGGGTTTAGATCTCACAGCTGTCTGCCATTCTAGACAGGGCTGTGGTATTTTGTCTTGCTTGAATGTGAACGTTAATATTCCCAGAAATGAATGGTATAAACATGGAATATGAATATAGTGCGGTTTTGCCAACAGACATCATTAATAACGTTCATTAAAGGTGTGATAGTGGTATTGTTTCTGTAAAAAGAAAAAGAAGGCCAAAAAAAGACCACCACCTTAATACTCCTCACATTAACCCAAAAAATAAAGAAATATGCATAAAATAATTTGAGAACGGTCTACACTTGCTCAAAGGAAAGTAGAACATGCCCCTAGGTAGTGATTATGCGAGCTGAAATTCAATTGTGCAAGTATTTGCTTTATGGGGTAAAGCAGGGTTTCCGAAGTCCAGTCAAACGAAGGACTGTGAGCCCTGAGTCTCCATTTGGGGACTGTTGAATCTGCAATCAGGCCTTTGTTGGAACAGAGGAGGGCTCTATGTGTGCTCAAGCTCTTAGAATAAGTGAGAGGGCAAATATAACCCAACCCATGTCCTCACACACAGCTTGAAGCTGCCACTATCCGGCAAAATACTTTGGAAATGTCATATAGCCTAGGCTATATATTCCCAGAGCATAATTTCTAATTTGTTGTCTATAGCAACTAAATCATGCTGGATGCTGCTCCAGCCAAGGGAGGGTGGACTTAAATCAATGATTTAAGTCCACCAATCACTACTGAAACTGAGCTGTTATTGAGTATGCCAGACATAAACGCTTAAGAAGTCTAAGGCAATTTAATCCATACAAGAATGTAGGACACTTAATGTTTGAGGAGGGCACAGGGTGCATATTAACATCCCCCAAAACCGGAGTTAGGTTAAGTCACACTGCAGACTGAAGATAGCTCTATAACCACGAATAAAGGGGACATGGAGGAGCATAACTTTAGCCTGATTTATACTTCATCATACCATCATATGATGAAGTATAAATGGTGTCCTGTGCCGAAAATTGCAAATCTACAAGCTTTTTCAGCATGCGACAACGGCACACAACAAAGTAAATCAGGTTTAAAATATAAACGCCAGGGTTCTGACTCAATCAAACATATAATTTTCCAAATGTCTGTCTGTCTGTCTGTCTGTCTGTCTGTCTGTCTGAGTGAGTGTCTGTCACAGCGTTTCTCCTCAGTGGCTGGAGCAATTGATCTGAAATCGCATCACCATTAGCATATGAACACACCTGACATAACTGTGAAACCCGTTTGTCACTTTCCCAAATCATATGCTGTATATTAGCATTTTTATGGTGTATCTATATCTATTCTGCATCTAGCTTGAGGCATATTACTAATCTGCATCTAGCATGAGGCAACATGTTTAACCAGCTGTGTGTGTGTGTGTGTGTGTGTGTGTGTGTGTGTGTGTGTGTGTGTGTGTGTGTGTGTGTGTGTGTGTGTGTGTGTGTGTGTGTGTGTGTGTGTGTGTGTGTGTGTGCGCGCGCAGGTGGGTGGGTGGGGGGGGAGGTCTGTTGTCTGGCCCTGTTACAGATTTTGTCCAAAAATCATGCAGATCGGTACACAGTATCTCTGTAGCCATTAAACGAAACGGGTATTTCTTACATTGATGCTCCTACATATTATCATGCAAGCACCAGTTAAAGTTACTTTCCATCCCTCATATACTGTGTGCACAGTGCACATCCCATAACCCACACACTGCACATCATTTCGGAGCTCATATCTTTGAACGGGTAAGGGCTAGTTAATTACTGAAGTAAGGTGATGAACCGTGCTGCTCAGCTACAGTATGCACAATTCTAGGCATAGTTTATAATGTACAAAAAGAAAGTTACAATTTCACTTCCACTGACAAAACAGAATAAGTCAGTGTTTACATTTCTTTTCTGGGCTGGCTTTTCTTATCTTATCTTATCACATCAGTGATCACATCACATATCATAACCTGTTATAATTAATACAGATATAGACAGCAGATTTAAACAAGCATCGTAATCTCCGCATTTCAACAAGTGGTCGGCGGCGGTGCCTAACAACCGAGCTCTAGCCATAGCTGCGTAGGCTGAGCATTTGTATTGAGAACCATCAACATGATGACGTGTTAATCTGAGTCTGTTGTTTGACTCGCTGCAGAGAAAATTCTTTGAGGGGGCCGACTGGTAGGTGAAAATGGCACATCTGCAATCTATCATCTACATTGAGCATCGTTACTTATGCCACTGCTGTATTTGAGAAAAATACTGCAAACAACTTTGTCGTCTACACTCCTTTCCTTTTGAAATGCTCCCAGACCAAAATACCTTTGTTGTTGTCTACGTTGTGTTTTGTGTACCCTGACACTCGTCTCACCTCGCTGCTCTAGCTCCCGGACCCCGCTGTGTAACACCAAACCAGTCTCTCATTCAAGTGTTCCATTGGAAATAACATAAAACTACCTCCCGGAGTCTGTTTAACAAAACTACATCTCCTCATAGCAAACAACACGGCAGCTCCTGGACAGATGGGAAATGTTGAATTGTCGTACCGGAGGCTCAGAATAATCGTATTTGAAAGAAAACCGGTGCTTTTAATGCCTCCAAGTACAGATCTAGGCTTCCTGGCTTATTTTGAGAAGCCAAACCGGAATTCAGATCAGCAGCCAGGGAATTTTGTAAATTAACAATTATCTTACATTTGGCCATTTGACTCTACAGAGTCAAATTATCGTACAAATACGATAATTATCGTACATCTGGCAACACTGGGCCTGAACCACGAATTCTCATCCACAACATGTCATTTGATACATACAAGGTCCACATAGGAGTTATTTCAGGTCATAAAAGAGAGGATACCGAAGAATTGCAATCGTAGTCCAGATATGGTCTCTTTTTCTGACCTTTTCTCGCGAAGGAGAAAATCTGACACATGGGATGTACCTGTGTTCCACTGCAACTGTATCGACCCAAACATCTTTTCATTGTAAATCAAACCATGCTATTTCGATTTATCGCTGTCTAGACAGTGTTTTCAAATCGCAGCAACACCTTGTTGTGTGGCTGTGAAAAGTGTGAGCTGTAGGTTTGTTGCTGTGGAGAGGACAGTATATGGCGCTCCTCCCCAGATATCAGCTTTATGGATTGCCTCGGTGGAGTCCTCTGGGAAGGTAAATATTGTATGAGATCTTCCAAGTGCTTTAGTTGTGTGCAAAAGGTTCCAAAAGTAAGCCTTCCCACATGGCCACATGCGCACACACACACAAACACTGCCTGTAAGGCGGAGGAGGTGGCAGCTGCTACTACGAGTGTACCGTGGAGCGTTGTTATGTTTCTGTGACGGGAGCAGAATTTGTTGGAAAACACAAAGAGAGAGAGAGAGAGAGAAAGAGAGAGAAAGAGAGAGAGAGAGAGAGTGTGTGTGTGTGTGTGTGTGTGTGTGTGTGTGTGTGTGTGTGTGTGTGTGTGTGTGTGTGTGTGTGTGTGTGTGTGTGTGTGTGTGTGTGTGTGTGCGCGCGTGTGCGTATGTGTGTCGGGTAGTGGGGGGGTATTCACGATGCAATAGCCGAGGGTGTTGCATCATCCTATTAATTACTCCCGTTGCACAATGTCCTCCATTACGTGACCCACATGCACACAAAGATAAGCTGGGCTCCGAGGGGCTGCATGGGAACGGCACAAGGAAGAAGACCCACTGATGGGACTGCACTACACATTAACTCTGAGTCAGACTTTTTACTTACGGGGCCCGGCCTCAAACCATTTCAATTACCATAGAGGAGCTGCTGACAACAAACCTAAATCAAGAGTGAGTAGCCGGGGATCCAGTCGCCAAAATGGGAGAGGACCTGTGGTGTTCTGCCGCACTTTTTATTTCTGTTTTATCTATTAGTTTGGTCATTAAGGTCCACAGAATGAGAGGCCTGCTCAGCCGGAAACATCGCGAAAAAAGGTTATGGCCATTTGTATATTCACTGTCTCATTGACTCCGCTAGAAAAACATTTTTTAAAAAGAAAAACAAACTGCTTTAAGTAGCATGTGAGGGGTCAAACTAGGGGTTCTTCATCATTCTGAATCCATTGCAAACATTTGTTTTGCACGAAAAAAATCCTTGGGCAAGACTTTGGCCACCCAAAACTGTGAAAAGTGGAAAAAAGTGATTTTCACAGTTTTTGGGGGCCAATATTTTGTCCAAGGAATGTTTTTCATGCAAAACAAATACTTGCAATGGATTCAGAATGATGAAGAACCCCTAATTTGACCCCTCACATGCTACTTAAAGCAGATTTATTTTCTTTTTTAAATATTTCTAGTGGAGTCAATGGCACAGTGAATATACAAATGTCCATAACTTTTTTTTCGCGATGTTTCCGGCAGAGCAGGCCTCTCATTCTGTGGACCTTAATGACCAAACTAATAGATAAAACAGAAATAAAAAGTGCAGCAGAACATCACAGGTTCAACCCTGTTCCTTGAGCTTTTGGGCATGTGGATCCCCGACTAGAGGGGTAACTTCTACTCAGCAAATCCTGTTTTTCAGTTATGAAGTGTCTTTTTTGTAGAAAATAAATAAAAATTGGCCCATTGAGAGGTGGCCTCCATGCCTGGAGCCGGCCTGTTAGTGGAAAGGGCTGTGACTGATAAATCTGATCCTTTGTAGAGGCAGTATTGATCCAACAAAAGCTCACTACATGAATCAAGTATGAGCTCTACCCCACTCGCTGCTTCTCCCGGGCTATGGATGGACGTGCCCAGGTAAAAGAATAGCACACACTCTCTTCTCATGTTGGCATCGGCAAGGCTCAAGCACTGGTCATTAAACCAGACACCCGCTGCGTCTGTAATAGGCTCTGTGCATAACTGCACTTCCCTTTTCCAGAAGGTGCTAGCTAGCTTCTGGAAAAGGGAACTACAGCTATGCACAGAGTCTATTACTTATGGAATGGTGTGATGGACAAGTCTGTTAGAACTCCATAAACTAATGCTAAATTATGCTCTGTCGTACGCACACCAAAGAAAAACCGATATACAAGCTCACAACGTGGCGCAATGTGAGCTTGTGTAGATCTGCTATTTTTGGCACATGATGTCGTCATATGACGGAGCATAAATCAGGATTTACATGACACAGAGTGCTGGGGAATATGTGAAGAACGTATTATCATTATCATCCAAAACATGAAGAAAATTGGCAACTGCACAAGAGACACAGTAAAATCAATCAACTGGGAGTATAGTATATACTTGTTGTACTGTATAGGTCACTCAGCATCTTCCACTACCACTGCGATCAAAAGCTGTGTGCTTTGTGTTATTAATATAAAACAAAATAAAAAAAACTGATAATTCTTTATGTTTCATGTTTTTTAAACACCTCAGGGTGTAGGCCTCATGCTGCGAATGTAATAGCAAGAAAGTCAGCCTTTTTATTTGTCTATTGTTTCTAAAAAACATGAACAGAAACTATCCGTTTTTAAATGAAAGGTAGGGTGAGTTGGTGGCTCACAGTGTATTTGAGTGACACTGCCTGTTCTGGAGTAGTGGCTAACCGGGTTGGACAATTCATTGGTGCAGATAAAATGGGTCTTTGCACTGTGCTAAGGGTATGACACACATGCAACAGTGTTGTCTGTTGCAGTGTGTCCCCGGGAACATTCTCCCCAGGTCCTTCTGGATTTAACAGACTGCTGAATACAGGGCGTTCACCAGCACACACACACACACACACACACACACACACACACACACACACACACACACACACACACACACACACACACACACACGCTTCTGCATGTGCACGTGTACACACACTACAGTCACACCTCTCCAGAGGACCGGCACTCTCAGAGATGCAACACAGCCTATTTCACTGCAAATTAGGTTAATGACGCTCCAGAGAGGCCCAGTTAATAACCCTCGCAGAAAGATATTAAGATTGCACCTAAATCACAGGAATATTGGAGTATCTGATGGACCCTCTACCACCCATGCACTTAAGAGCATGGTGAAAGCCCTAGTAATACAAAACGCACAGCAGTTCTGGACATAGAGCAATTGCAGCAATATGGTTCACATAGAGGCCATTTTGTTATTATGTCATGTAATACATTCTATATACAACGTTTACATAAATCAAGAACACAGAATTCTATAACACATACTGTATGTGACCCACACAAAATAAAACTGCACTTACAGCCAAAAGATGCCGTTTCTGCCATTATAACCAGCATTCCAGTCATTTGTATGATGTGTTACAATAACCCCAGATGTCTTAAAAAGACAGAAAAGTGGCCGCACAAACCGTAGCCAAAATAACCCACCATGTACAGTAAGTGCTAGATGTGCACACAAACAAGTTGAAAAGTAAAATAAATCCTGTATGTTCAGCAGGAGGCTGTGGACATCTCTCTGACACCTAAGCCCCTTCTCTCTCACTCTTTCTTTCCTGTAGCAGTCTCAGCCAAAGTGTGATAAGATCACCTGTGTGCCTCAGCACTGTGCAAGCTCACCACGGGGGGAACCGCAAACTATGACATCCATGAAAGATGGAGCTCAGAGATGCCAGCTGTCCCAGGAGAAATGAATCCCCAATAGGTTAACACTCGACCAGCCATCTCGCATTCTCTCTAAGCTCGCTGCCTCTGCCTAATAATATTCTGTACTCTCCACCAGATGTAGAACCAGGGCAGTGGCAGAGTACAGCACGCTAGTGTGCACCACTTTAGGAAATATCAATATCTCTGGGCACTCCTCCTGCACATCCTATGCATTAGTCTCAACTGAGCCCTTGGGTCTACTTAGAACTATATATATAGAGTATCTAGTACAAAGTCTGAGGATCCAAAAAGCATCAGAATCAAGCCACTGTTTATTGCATTTGTCACAATTTGCTGGCAGCATATAGTATTGTCTATACTGTGCTACCGGTATATACAGTATCTATATGTCCAGCCTATCTATTTTTATAACCTACTTACTTACTTATATGAATTGTTTGTCTTAAGGAATGTGTTGCTCTATCTCCCTATAGGCACCTTTTCTATTTGCATAATGAACATTGTTTTTGTGCTTGAGCAGTCAGCACTGTGTATGAACCAATTATCCCCAGACGTTTTCTCGTGACTGACCAAGCTTCTCAGGCGTGAAGTCTTTCTATACGGAGTCCTTTATTTATAAGCAAGTCAGTGTTACTGACACTGGAAAATTTTACATCATACAATAACACTACAGTATTCACATTCTTTTTGGCTATGATCCAAAAAGCTCCATTAGTGTTTCACAAGCAAGCAGTGTTCCACACGTACAGTACACTGAACACAGTGCATAAGTCACTGGCTTTCGGGGACTGCCCATAAGTCAGAAATCTCATTAGTCCTACATCTCATTAGTCCGAATTTAGTTAGGGTTAGGTTTTAGGGTTAGGTTTAGGCATATTTTTACTGAGGTTAGGTTTAGGGTTTGGGTTAGGTTTAGGCATAGACCAATGCCATGGCACCTGGTTTTCTACACAGTATGATGAGCAGACAATGCCTTGTCTTTAGACACTTTCTTCATATAAAGTATGGACATTTCTTTCGACAAATCGCTTTTCAACATAACTATCTGGAGTATCACATTTCACTGAAAACAAATTTTGGATTATATCAATGTTATTACAATGAATAACAATACAATTTTATTTGATAGCAGATAATGTGAATAGGCTATCGGTAAAGACGGATCCAAAACCTTGACAGTGCTTGCCTTTCATGCCAACGGCATTCCGCATCATGTCAAACAATGACAGTAGAATTCTGCATGTGGAAATTGTTTTTCCTCTTTTGCCCTGACCAATCCATCTGGAGTTATGGAGACTAAATGCTCGTGAGCGTCTGCACAGCTGCACTGTCACACACTATTAGCCTGTGTGTGTGTGTGTGTGTGTGTGTGTGTGTGTGTGTGTGTGTGTGTGTGTGTGTGTGTGTGTGTGTGTGTGTGTGTGTGTGTGTGTGTGTGTGTGTGTGTGTGTGGACATGTATCATGCTTTATAAATGTTAGGTTACAAATTACCTCATGGGAGTTTCGTTATAAAAATTTAAATAATCAACATATAGGCCTATAGTAAACATAATCAAATAGGCTACTCATAACACATTGTGCCATTATTAGTCTTTATTACTGGGTCTATTGTTGTCTCAGTTGAGGAAGGTTCCATCTCAAAGTGCCATTAGGGAAATAATGAACCATAAAACAAATAGACATCATGAATGTCAGTGTCAGTCAACATCACATGAACAGGTGTTGTGGTGGCCAAAAATAAAGTAGTCTAAAATGTGTAGGGAGTTAGGCCTATAATGCCAAAAAAAACAAAAAACAACAACAACATAATAATATCCATAATCTTGAACCTGAATACTTTATATTATCATTCATTAAACATTTCGATCCAAGTAATTAGGCCTATTGGCGCCGCACGATTGCACAAGAAAGAGCAACCCCCGAGAAGGTCTAAGGTGGGGCATCCCTCAATTCATTGAATTTCACTTTGCCATATCTCCTCTTATGTGCTTGATGTTGCCTGAGGGTCACTTTATACACGACCAAGTCCCCAGTTTGGGTCAAGTTATGAACAATAATTCAAACAACTTAAGATGCTG